>NW_027507785.1:256826036-257503536 GCF_037356315.1 Lithobates pipiens
CTATAGTTCTAGCATCGGGTGGTAATGATTCTATGTCTAATGACAAAAGTGCAAGCCCTGGAGATATGGGCATCTTTATATTCGGTACTTGTGCAAGTATGAGAAATACTCCTATCCAGAAGGTGGCTATATTGGGGCAAGACCAGAGTATATGGTACAATGCACCCACTGCACCGCAATTCCTCCAGCAGGTATTAGGGCTTTGTGGGGAGAATTTAGCAAGCCTGTGGGGTGTCAGATACTATCTGAGAAGAATCTTTTGTGTTAATTCCCACAGGTTCATACTTTTGGTCACAGCGTACGTGATGTGTAGTGCCTTTCGCCACTTTTCAAGGGAGTAAATGATGTCTAGGTCTTTTTTCCATGCATTCATATGGGAGGTTTTTCAAGTATTTCCTTGCTATTTAGTAAATTGTAGAACAGTGATATGCCTCTGATCTTGGTGGTAGGGTTTGTGTAGTATTGAAGTACACGCCATAGTAAAGTTGTTGTTTTCAGATTGGATCAGGTGCATGATCCTAAGTTAGATATAGTACTCTGAATTGGCCAGGCTATATTCTATTTGTAGAGACCTGAAGGTTTTGGGAGTTGGATCAAACCATTATATCTTCCACTCTTTCTAGCCCCTTTTCAACCCAACTGGAGATGTTTAGGTCAGGTATGATGTGTGCTAGGCTGTGGCTAAGCAGTGAAAGCAAGGAAGGTGTAGAAACTGGGAGAGGAGTCTTTAGTAAGGCACTCCAGGCAGGGAGTGAGGCTTTTATGGTAGGAGATAATGATGAGGGTGTTATGTTAGCTAGCAAGAAGGAAGTCATAAAGATCATTTCCCTTGACTTGCATTTTTTCAAGTTCCTCCCATCTGGTACTGGGGTTTTGGGGAAACCATGTTTTTATTATGTGCCAATATTGAGGCAGTATAGTAGTATTTAATTATTACTAAGCCAACTCCCCCCTCCGCCTTAGTGGTGGATAATCTTTAAAATGCACCTTGCTTTCCTGCCTTGCCATAAATAGTGGTTGATCATGGATTGGGCTTTAACAAAGAAGGTGTTAGGCATCAGAATAGGGATGGTCCTGAATAAGTATAGGAAATTTGGGAGCAGTACCATTTTGAAGGCTGCCAACCTACCAGACCAAGAGTTCTGTTTTTGCTAGTTCTTGGACTTTGGGGTCCAATTTGTCTAGGAATATAGAGTAATTTGCTTTGAACTGTTCTTCTGCCTTGGTTGTTAAAGTAATACCTAAATAGTTTATCCCTGTGTTATTTCACGTGTATGGGTACAACTCTGTCAACCTGTACTGCAGTTTAGGAGGGATATTTAAGTCCAAGAATGTATGACGTAGTATTGTTTACTTTATCATAGGATATGCCATTGAACATTTTAAGTACCTGATGCGCCAAAGCCAGGAAAGTATCCACATCCGTAAGCATGAGAACAACGTCATCAGCAAACAGACTAATGGTGTGTGCTGAATTGCTAAACTTATATCCTGTAATGTGAGGGTGATCGCATATGTAGCTCGCCAGGGGTTCCGCGAGTGGATTGAAAATGAATGGTGAGAGTGGGCACCCTTGACGAGTTCCATTTGTGATGTTAAATGGAGTAGAAAGTACCCTTGAGGTGTAAACCTGAGCGGAAGGCTGAGAATATAAAGCCATAATTATAGAAAATATTGTACATGTAAAACCAAATGCTTCTAGTGCCTTAGCAAGGTAACCCCAATGTATCCAATCGAATTCCTTCTCTGTATCCATAGTCCACAGCAGAGAAGGTGTTCCATCTAGATTTGTGTGGTGGATTATATTAACCCCTTCCCGACCGGCGCACGGCGATGTACGTGGGCAGAATGGCACGAGCAGGCAAACTGGGGTACCGGTACATCCAGTTGAAATTACCATCCTGCCATCGCATGCGCGCCACCGGTCGCGTTTGTATAGCACTGATTGCTCTATAAATGACAATGGTCCCAAAGATGTGTCAATGTCCGATGTGTCCACCATAATGTCACAGTCACAAGAAAAATCACTGATCGCTGCCGTTACTAGTAAAAAAAATAATAATAAAAATGCCATAAAACTATCCCCTAGTTTGTAAATGCTATAAATTTTGCGCAAACCAATCAATCGCTTGTTGCGATTTTTTTTTTTTTTTTTTAACCAAAAATATGTAGAAGAATAGGTATCGGCCTAAACTGAGGAAAAAAAAAATATATATATATATATATATATATATATATATATATATATATATATATATATAAAATTTTTGGGGGATATTTATTATTTATTTATTGACACTCTTTTTTTTGTTTATAGCACAAAAAATTAAAAACGCAGGGTGATCAAATTCCACCAAAAGAAAGCTCTATTTGTGGGGAAAAAAGGACATCAATTTTGTCGCCCGGCCGCGCAATTGTCAGTTAAAGCTACGCAGTGCCGAATAGCAAAAAGTCGTCTAGTCTTAAGCCAGCAAAATGGTCCGGTCTGAAAGTGGTTAATCGGGCACCTAGTAACGTCAGTAGTTTAACGACCTTTGGTAAACCCAGATTGGTCCGTATGTATAAACTGAGGGAGAATATCTATTAGCCTCAAAGCGATTAGTTTAGCATACATATATATATTTAGTATACATATATTATGTGATTTGTTAAGAAGTGATATAGGCCTGAAATTCTGTGGGGGAGATGGTTCCTTCCCTGGTTGGACAAGGTGATTATAAGCGCTTTCAACATTTCTAATGGAAAGGAGGAGTAGGCAGCTGCAGCGTCGAATATGGTGGTTAAGAGGGGTGAGAGCATGTGCTTGAATGTTTTTTATAGTATTCCCCTATGTATCCATCAGGGCCCGGGATTTGTTTAGTGGTAGTGTATCAATAGCATGAGACACTTCTTGGGTTGTAAAGGGTGAGTTAAGATGTAGTAGTTGTGCTGGAGTCAAGTGGGGGAGAGATAATTTCCTTAGAAAGTAATTTATAGCTTCAGAGGTTGGTTGTAGGGTAAGTGGATCGTCGGCTAAATTATACAGTGATCCATAGTAGTGACTAAAGGTGTCAGCTATATTTTGGGGGTGGTAATGCTTATCTTTAGTAAGTGGGTGTGCGATGAACGGTATTTTGGTTTTGTACTTGAAGCCCCATAGGCGTTGCACCAAAATTGTCCTCACTCTGTTGCCGTTAACATAATAATTCATTTTTAAACGTCTAAAAAAATTTTTAAAATTCCCCAGTAATAGTAATTGAAGGTCATAGTGGAGTTGGGTCAAGTGTTTAGAAATAAACAAACACCCTCAATCTCTAATTTCTCAATTGTGGACTTTGTTTGGGAGATCTTGTAATTGCTGTTGGTGCTGCCTCTTTGTCAGGAACCATGAAACGGACTGAGACAGAAGTACAATCAAATCACACTTGTTTATTAATAATAAAAAGGTTAATAGAAAAAAGTGTAGTCAAGCATAGCCAGAGTCCAGTAGCCAGATCGGGTAGTCAGCCAGTCCAAAGTTCATAAACCAGATCGGGTAATCAGCCTGTCCAGACGTCAGGGATCCAAGGAGTGCAACTGCAAGCAGGATAGAAGCCAGGAAGATGTCAGCAAGCCAGTCTTGGAACAAACAGCAGGAGTTCCTTGTGATGGGACCAAACGTGAAGGCAATGGAGAAATAAGCTGGAAGGCTTTAAATAGGCAGGTCAGACGAGCATCGGGAACAGTTGGTAACTGTGGAGAGAGAAGAGAGCTGGCAATTAGCTGACAGCTGAGTGGCCAGCCCAGAGGAGGAAGGGCTTAGCCAGCCCTGACACTCTTCTTCCTTGCTCCCAGTTTAATAAAAATGCCCCTCATGAACGCCTTATGAGCGTTCTATAGCGTAAGCGTATGATTTAAAGAATTTTTGCTGTCATTAACCACCTCCCGCCCGCCCTATAGCCGAATGACGGCCTTAGAGCAGGCGGGTTCCTTCGCCTGGCCGTCCCTGGATGGCCTTGTGTTTACTTCCGCAATGCGCGCCGTCGGGGGCGCGCATCGCGGAAGTTTTGTATTCGCCGTGTCTCCCGGAGACAGGCAAATACAGATCGCCGTGAACGGCCAATCAAAGCGGCCGTTCACAGCGCGATCGCAGCTGCCAATGGGAGATGATCTCATATGTAAACATATGAGATCATCTCCCATTGCCGTGTCTCTCCCTCCTCACACAGAGACAGCGTGTGAGGAGGGAGAGCGATCTGTAAGTCAGCCCCAGTGCCATCTGTCAGGCCAGTGCCGCCAGCCCCAGTGCCGCCAGTGCCACCTGTCAGCCCCAGTGCCACCTGTCAGCCCCAGTGCCATCCGTCAGCCCCAGTGCCGCCAGTGCCACCTGCCAGCACCAGTGCCATCCGTCAGCCCCAGTGCCGTCAGCCCGAGTGCCGCCAGTGCCACCTGCCACCGCCAGTGCCAGTGCCGCCAGTGCCACCTGCCAGTGCCACCTGCCAGTGCCATCTGCCAGCCGCAGTGCCATCTGCCAGCCCCACTTGTCAGAGCAAATAGCCAGTGCCATCTGCCAGTCCCATCTGCCAGCCCCATCTGCCTCCAGTGCCATCTGCCTCCAGTGCCATCTTCCTCCAGTGCCATCTGCCTCCAGTGGCACGTGTCGTCAGTGCCACGTGTCGTCAGTGCCACGTGGGGTCACTTTGTGGGCATTTCCATTGTCCTGGTGCTCCAGGGCCTTCAAAACTGTAATAGGTGGTTGAGAAATAAGATGTGTAATTTATGCTCCTAGAACGCCTGATGGTGCTATTTCAATATTGGGCCTCTGTATGTGGCCAGGCTGTGTAAAAGTCTCACACATTTGGTATCGTTATACTCAGGAGGAGTAGTATAACGTATTTTGGGGTGTCATTTGTGGTATACACATGCCATGTGAGAGGAATAACCTATTACATTGAAAATTTTGTGAGGGAAAAAAAAAATCTTCATTTTGCAAAGAATTGTGGGAAAAAGATAACAACATCAAAAACCTCACCATGCATCTTAGTAAATACCTTGGAATGTCTACTTTCAAAAAAGGGGTCATTTGGGGGGTATTTGTACTTTCCTGACTTGTTCGGGTCGCAAGAAATGAGATAGGCCACCAGTACATCAGGTGTGATCAATTTTTTATGATTCGCACCACAGCTTGTAGAGTCTCTAACTTTCAAAAAGACCAAATAATATCCACTAATTTGGGTTATTTTTACCAAAGATATGTAGCAGTATAAATTGTGGCCAAAATTTATGAAAAAAAAATTATAATTTGCAAAATTTTATCACAGAAACAAAGAAATATGCGTTTTTTTTCAAAATTTTCGGTCTTTTTTCATTTATAGCGCAAAAAATAAAAACCCCAGAGGTGATCAAATACCACCAAAAGAAAGCTCTATTTGTGGGAAAAAAGGACACAAAATTCATTTGGGTACAGTGTTGCATGACTGAGTAATTGTCATTCAAAGTGTGAGAGCACCAAAAGCTGAAAATTGGTCTGGTCAGGAAGGGTGTTTAAGTGCCCAGTAAGCAAGTGGTTAAAGTACTGCAATAATTGTTGTTACAATGTGTTTTTGGAATCCTTTCCCTGCAAGAGAAGTGGGTTAACTCTCCAAATTGGAACGGGTTTGAGAAAAAAGAAGTTCCTGGACGGCCACACTTCAAAAAGGCATCTTTATTTGGTCAAATAAAATCCAAAATACAGTCACATCATCAAAACATGGCAAACCGGATGAGTGGCTAACGCGTTTCACGCCTCATACGACACTTAATCATAGCTAAAAGAAGAGAGTGTGTACCTAAATAAATATATATAGGAATCCATTTGCCTGATCCAGGAAATAGACAGCCAATCAAAGATGTTGAAGGTAATCAAGAAAGGTGACCGTCTCTAAAAAATGAGGAAAATGAGTCTTTGTCAGTACCACAGATGCATGGTCTGACCATATAATGTTGTTGATTGATGCAGAGGCAGTTCATGTCAGGATCCATTGATCTACTAGGAAGAGATCTATATGGACCGGTGCGGCAAAAAAAAAAGTGAAGTCCCTTTCCCCTGCATGAAGGCACCTCCAAGCCTCAAACAAGTTGTTGAGGGCTAGTATTTTGAAGTGTCTGTCTTGTCCTGGTGGGTGTGACGGTGGAGTCAAGGTTTGAATCTGGGTTAAGGTTGAAGTCCCCACAGTCAACCAGAGCACCTTTTTGGTGGGCACAGATTTTCCAAAAGGTTTTATTGAGTATCTGGTTGAAATTACTATGTACATCCTTGGGAGTCTGCAATCACTTCATGGAGTAGAAATGTGACAGTGTCCCTAATTGCAATGAGAACTCCACTTTTTTGGAGTCTGTATTTGCAGTGAAGATATAGGGGAACTGCTTGTTTGTGCATTTTGGGGGTGTTATGCTGCTAAATTGTGTTTCCTGAGAACATATTACATCACAGTGGAATTGTTGGGCTTCCATCCACAATGATTTGCGTTTGACAGGATGGTTGCATCCTTTTGCATTAATGGAGAGAAATGTCACCCCCATGTGGTCAGGAAAAGTTTGCTGCTGCGACATTATGTGCCCTTATAAATCCTTTGTGGGTGGGGAGCTCCCTCATATAGTCAATTTCAGAATGAGCTATGTTGTGAAACTCAAGTGAAGACCATAGATGTGTAGTACTCACATTATGTAGGTCGGTCACTATTCTGTTGCGATTTTCCACCAGGCTGTGCTGGTGAAGTCTCCATGGAGTTTTCGTTCTGGAGAAAACAACTGTAACTTTGTCTAAGCTGAGCTGCAAAGAATTCTGTAATTTCTGACTGCATGGAGAGGATAGAATAAAAGGGAAAAAAAACTGAGATTGGACAAAAAAACTTGAACTGTGAACAAGAGATGTAAGTATTGTAAGTAAACACATTCTGAACCAAACAAGGGTAACTTGTACCTGAATTCAGCATTTTGTGGTCTCAGGGGGTGAGTTTGTGAACTGAGAGAGGCTACTCTCCCCATAGAACTGAAGATAAAATATGTCTGCTTTCCATATGCTCAGTGTTTTTTATCATTCGTTGCTGTGACCTTTTGCCATTCAGCATGAGGGATTCTCCTGGAGAAATTGGGTCTGCTGTCAGGCTCTGGTAGGATCTGACATTCTTTGAGCAAGAATAGGCCTTTTTCCAGTGAGGCTATGATGGTGGTGTGACAGTGATTTTTGTGGGGAATCCCCCATCTGTAGTTGATCCTATGATTCCTGAGGGCTTTTGTAATTGTAGTGAGGTTCCTTCTTTTTTTGGGGGTGTACTGTGATAGATCTGCAAAAAATTGCAGATTTTGGTATTGTGGGGGAATATGCTCCTTAGTAAGCATTACTGTCATAATTTTTTTTTTGTGTGTGGTAAAAGTGTAAATGCAGTATAACATTCCTTGGAATCTGGTCAGGGAGATATGCTGGTTTAGGCAGGCGATGAATCCTGTCTATAGTCACATCTAAGTCCGTGAGCTCAGGGAGACTTCCTTTAAATAGAGTAATGGTGTATTCACGCAGGTCTCCTTGCTGAATAGACTCAGGGATTCCTCTTATCTTTAGGTTGTTCCTTCTAGCTCTATCCTACATGTCTGCCATTTTTGATTTAAGCCCTTCTATTACCTCCTCATTTCATCATGGGCATCTACCAGGTCATTCACAGTGTTTGCAAATTCCCCCATCTTGTTTTCAATGTTCTCCACTCTTGATTCTACAGCCTGTATCTCTTTATTGAACTTTTGCATGCAGGGCATTGTATCAGTTTGGATTGAACTCCTTAGGGACAATAACATGTCTTTTAATACTGTGTCCATAACTGGCTAATTATTAGTGGGGAAGATCGCTATGCTGTCTGCCAATTCTCTAGTGTCTTTCCCAGAATCATTGCTGGGGCTAACTTTAGGGCTGCATCCAGAGTCATCCATCCTGAATTTGGCCTTAGCAGGGCTAGCAGACTAGAGGGCGATAGGGTAGGATTGCTGGCTGGAGGGAGACCCACTATTTCTGCTGATGGATGCAGATTTAGCTGAGAGGGAGTGTGAACTATGGGCCGGGGTAGATGTGTTACCGGTGCCATCTTGCCTACCTCCATGCGGTTGCAATGTAAAGAATTCCGTCAGCTTCTGGGGTCTCCTGTGTTCTTTCTTTTTCCTGGCCATGGTCCA
Organism: Lithobates pipiens; assembly: GCF_037356315.1. NCBI lineage: Eukaryota > Metazoa > Chordata > Amphibia > Anura > Ranidae > Lithobates > Lithobates pipiens. The sequence continues at coordinate 256,834,197 of NW_027507785.1, forward strand.
TGAGTTGGTGGTGTGTAAACTGCTCTGTTTTTGGGGTGAAAACCCCCACTGGAAAGTCGCTGTGTGTCGCTGATTGTCTCTGGGAAGAGGAGCTCAGCTCTCACGCTGCCATCCCATTGCACGGCCAGCCACGCCCCCCTTGTGATTATATTTTTAATTGTATTATTTATTTTCACTGAAGCACATTAGCGATTCATTTTTTGGAGACATTTTATTTATATACTGTATCTACTGAAACGTGCATGCACTTTTTTGATGGATTTTCTATTTTGATTAATTTTGTATGAAATATTAATTGCATATTTATTTTTTGTTAATTCAGTATTGTCACTTTATAGCAACATAATTTGTTAGTGCACCTATTGTAAAGTAACATAAATTGCTACAGACATACAAAGAAATCTCAGGCAAGGGAATAAGAATACTGAAGTAAAATCGGACATTGACCAGCTCACACATAGAGAAAGGAATCTGAATAATATATATATATATAATATAGTATAATCATTTAGCTCTCTTGAAGATGTAATTATTTATTAAACTGTTTTAGGATAGGGGCAGGCATCCTTAAAGAGGTGGAGATCTATTTGAACAACATGGGAGAAGTCAAAGATCACTGGGCACTAGGGATGAGCTTTGTGTTCGACTCGAACATCGACTGTTCGCACGTTCGGCGAATGCTGAACGTTATGGGCCGTTCGTGCCAAATTTGTGTGACGCTCACGGCTCACAATGCACTGCGCCATCGCCATGCATTGCTGGCTCATGATTGGCCAAGCATGCACTGTGACCCCACATGCTTGGCCAATCACAGCACTGGCAGCGAAGAGAGCAATAATTGGCCACAAGCAAGATGCCTGTGGCCAATTATAGCTCAGGGGGGTTTACTAAATGCCCCACACTATATAAGGCCACCAGCGGGGGTCTTGTGTAGTGTGTTCCAGTGTGCAGGGAAAGAACTAGATAGGCAGGGACAGTGTGTTCTTTTCTCAGGCATCTGCAGGTGTTAGTGGGTGTTCTGTGCCTCTAGCGCAGTTTACCCCTTTATCTACCCTTTATTGCTGGTGTTCTCTCATACAGGCATCTGCAGTAGTTAGTGGGTGTTGTGTGACTCCAGCACAGTATACACCTGTATCTACCCTTTATTGCTGATGTTTTCTTATAGAGGCATCTGCAGTAGTTAGTGGGTGTTGTGTGCCTCCAGCACAGCACAGTATACACCTGTATCTACTCTTTATTGCTGGTGTTCTCTCATACAGGCATCTGCAGGAGTTAGCGGGTGTTGTGTGCCTCCAGCACAATATACACTACCCAATTGCTGGTTTTCCCATCTCCCTGCAGGCCATTACTATATCTGGAAGGCCAACAAGGAGAGGCAGACAGTCATGAGCCAATAAAAGAGGGCAAGCAGGCTCTGTGTCTAGAGACAACAGTGCTGGTTGTGGATGCAGTGTGTCGTCATCAGCACGTGGCCATGGGACACGCTTGTCCTTATTTTTGGCAGCTGGACGTGTTGAGACGCATCATGCCGAAGACTTGGTAGAATGGATGACCAAGCCCTCTTTATCCTCCTCATCCTCTCTCACCCAGGCTCAGGGTACTAACAAAGCAGCTGCCAATGTGGGCTCTTCCCTTGTCTCAATGTCGTCATCATCAGTCACTCCTTCCCTAGACCCACCATGTCCTCCTGAGGAGTCCCCCTAACAGTTTGAGCACAGTGTTGGGTACGTGCTCCAGGAGGATGCCCAGCGTTTTGAAGGCTCTGATGATGATACCCAGCTAGAGGAAGGCAGTAGCGTGAGCGCAGAGAAGGACCGCAATCTGGCAGTCATGTCCCACTAGCTGCTGCATACTGCCAGGTTTGCTCCAGTGATGAAGAGGGAGGGGATGATGAGGTCACTGACTGATGTGGGTGCCTGATGGGAGAGAGTAGGAGGAGGAGGAAGCACATCTCCATGGGCTAGCTTAGGGGCAGCACACCGACTGAATCACACCACAGAGCTCCGCCTGTGCAGGGTGCTGCCTCTGCGTGTTATTCCAAAAGTTCTTTGGTGTGGGCCTTTTTGAGACGAGTGAGTCAGATCACACAGCTGCTATTTGCAACATATGTCTCAAGCATTTCTCCCGTGGACAAAACATCAGCCGCTTGGGCACCACATGCTTGACCAGACATATGTTGACCTGCCATGCAGCTCGTTGATAAGCGTACCTTAAAGACCCACACCAAAGAACAAAGCGGACCTCTCCTTGCGCCTCATCAGCTGGGATATCCAACCCCACAAGATCTTCAGTCCTCTCTGAAAACTGCACTGAGAGGAATGAAGGTATTGAATTAGGTGTGTCACAGCCAAGTACTTGCGGGCACTCTGCAAGTAGTACACCCACGTCCGATTGTAGCAGGCAAATTTCCCTGCCCCAGCTGTTGGACCGTCGAAAGAAGTTCACTTCCAGCCATGTACATGCCCAGCGGTTGAATGCTAGCTTTTTCTAAATTGCTAGCACTTCAACTGCTGCCTTTTCAGTTGGTAGACTCGGCCCCCTTCCGTGAGTTTGTGCAATGTGCGGTTCCTCAGTGACCGGTCCCCAAATGCCACTTTTTTCTCACGGAAGGCGATTCCGGCTCTCTACCGGCATGTGGAAAGCAATGTTCTTGCCTCACTGGACAGGGCGGTCAGCGGTAAGGTGCATATTACCGCTGACTCATGGTCCAGCAGGCATAGACAGGGACATTTCCTATCTTTCACAGCCCATTGGGTGACTCTTCTGGCAGCTGGGAAGGATGCAGGACAAGGTGTAGTAGTGTTGGAGGTTGTTCCGCCACCACTCCTCCAAAATGCTACTACTGGTTGTGACATAACTCTCTCCTCCACCCCCTCCTCTTCTTTTTCCTCGATGGCCTCTTCCAGTGCTCTGTCCTCGGAACAAGTGGTGCTCTGTAGGCGTTCAAGGGGCTACGCAAGTACGCAGGCAAAAAGATGCCATGCCATGCTTGCACTAGTTTGTTTGTGGGACAGGAGCCACACTGGGGCAGATATTTTATCAGCTCTGCAGGGGCAAGCTGAGAGGTGGTTGACGCTATGCCAGCTTAATCCAGGAATGGTGGTTTGCGACAACGACACCAACCTCTTCGCCCTCTGACAGGGACCCATGTGCCCTGTGTCCATTCAAGACTGCCTATGCTGATGCTGAATGACTGTCTTGTTATGTTGACTGACTATCCTCTTCCTTCTCAATGATCCCGCTGATATCTTGGAAGAACATTTTTGGTTCTGGGTGATGCCACCAGACCAATTTTTCAAATTTAGCAGGGGCGTGTAATTACAATTTTTGATGCAATGCTTTACAGCAAGGCTCATTCCTGCACTCCAAATAGAGTATATGGTAGAGGTTGCAGTGTCGTGGCACTAGCACCAGTGCCACGAGACCAATATTTCAGCCCCTGTTTCGCAGGGGTGTGTAATTACAATTTTTGATGCAATGCTTTGCAGCAGGGCACGTTCCTGCACTCCAATTAGAGTATCTGTGAGAGGTTGCAGTGTTGTGGCACCAGCACCACAACCACAACCACCACTGTTCAACAATGGCATGTAATTACAATTGTTCATATAATCGTTCACAGCAGGGCGCTCTAGCACCCCCCAAGAGTCACTTTGAGGGCCTAAAGTGTTGTGGCAACACCAACACCTTAGGCCCCCATTTCTGCAGAGCATATAGGGCAGGCCCCTACTTTCAAACATCCAACTTACAAACATATCCTACTTGCAAACGGAAGGAGACAACAGAAAGTGAGATGAAAAAAGACGGACGGCAAAAAAAAAAAATTATACAGGGGTGATAACCCTTCCCTATGTTTTCCAAAAAGCTTAAAGATAGTTTTTTTTGACTGGAGCTACACTTTAAAAATGTACCAGTTCAAAATTACAAACAGATTCTACTTAACACAACAAATCATCACAGTCCCTGTATTGTTTGCACCGCCTGTATACTGCTGTTCTGAGTATATAGGGCCTGAGGGCTCCACGCCTTTCCTTTTTTATTTTTATTTGGGTACGGGGTTCCCCTTAATATCTGTACCCAAAGGGGCTGGTAATGGGCAGGGGGGCTACCCATGCCATTTTTCTCAATGATTTTCATCATCATGCCAGAACCAGATATTACATTAAAACCACAAGCAGTTTTAAATGACTTTTTTTTTTCGTTAAATGTCATTTTGTACATGTACTGTTCTAAACACGGGAGACATGTGGCACTTCACAGGCATACTATAGACACCCCCCAGGCACGATATTTAAAGGAATATTTCACTTTTTTTTTTTTTACTTTAATCGTCATTCAAATCAGTGCTCCCAAAAAAACATCAGTTTTTAAAAACATTTTAGGCATTGACCCATGTCCCCTGTGGAAGGAGCCTGGTCCCCAAATGCATATTAGCCATTAAAATTAGCACTTTTTATTTTGAACGTTCGAGTCCCATAGACTTCAATGGGGTTCTAATGTTCGCACAAATTTTTGGTCTGTTCGAAAGTTCTGGTGAGAACCGAACCGGGGGGTGATCGGCTCATCCCTTCTGGGCACAGTGTCCCCTCCTCACACCTTATTTAAATATCAAATTATCGTACTCGCAATCCCACTAACATATCACCTCCTCATCACCTGTCACATACACTTGGATAATTTTTAAGGGGAGCAGCAGTGACTGCTGCACTTGTGAATGAGCCCTTATTTCCATTCTGCAGCGACACCCTTAAGACTCATTCACACGTAAAGTTGGGGGGTGGTAAAACACTGCGGTTGAGGCAGCCGCCAAAGGTGTACACATGCCACAGCAGGAATTAATCCCCCTGTTACTTTTGTGACTGATACTTCCTGCCAATCAAGACCCAATCAAGAAAATATGTCCACTCTGCAAGTGCTCTGCAACTGCATGCTTCTGGGTCCAGGGGTGAAAGCAGGTGGTGAGAAAGCAACAGAACGATGCCTGCATTATCTCCTTGTTTGTTATATTGCACAAGGTTGCAGGGAACTTGCAGAGTGTCCTCATTCACTTGAATGGGTCATGCTTGGCAGGTGCTACACCCTCCAACCATGACATGGCGAATAACTCCTGCTGTGGCTGTGACATGTGTAGACCCCTGGCCACTGCAAGTGGGTGCAGATGTAACAGGGGTAGTAAAAACACTTCTTAACTATGGGGTTTTACCACCTCCCAAATTTAAATGTAAATGAACCTTTACTGTTCTGAGCCCCCTATAAGGCTGCTTTCACACTGATGTGCTGCATTTTACCTTCACTGCGGGTGCAGCGCAGTACATTTGCAACTTTTCTGGGTTAGCTGCACTTTGCCATAGACTTCAATTATATCCTGCTGGGAGTGCTGATCCTGACCTCCCTGGGGCCCTAAGCAAAATTCTGCTAAGGGGCCTTCTACCTCTCCTGTGATGCCGTGAGCTATGTAAACCATTTGCTATTGCCACACAGTCACACCTGACAGTCAATACTCCCAATACAATCCTCCGTCCTTTAAACAAAAGTCAAAGAAGGGGGGGACGGGCGTGGCGACCGCTCACTGAAATGGTCGCATAGCTGAAGAGCTCCGCTCAGCATAAGGGGAATCAATAGCCTATCGCCCATGTTGTGACATGTACAATCGCCGCTTCTCTCCACCGGACCGCTGCCGCTATACAGATCACTGTATACTATGCGGAGAAGACATCAGCACCAGACACAATCGCTAAAACTGACAGATTTTTACCCGGCCATCTCCCACAGGCTACAGCAAGATGGCGGCGGGGGAAAATTCCCTGGACGATCCTCCGGAGCTCTAGAGCCAGCAGAACATACACTCTCAAGCAGGCTGGAGCATGACACTGACAGAGACGCTGCTGATGCTACAGAAGGCACACAGAGTAGTGAGCCTAACTCTCCCTGCAGTTCCCCAACAGCAAGGAGCCCAGTGAAATCCAAACCCAGATTGGATCCTGAGGTAATTGCACAGAGCAACAGATACTCTGCACTGTCTATGGAGGTGAGGGGCTCCCAAAATAACGAACCATCAGCCCAATACGCTGCCGATCCAATCGCAATGTTTCCAACCACAGGGCAAACAATCTCAGACACCACACTGAAAGACATGTTTATGTCACTGAGAACATCTCTACAATCTGATATGATATTGTGTTTCCAACAGTGCAGGGCTGAGATAAATGAACTTGGAGACAGAGTTCATCAAGTGGAAACAAGGATGTGCGACATCACAACATCTTTCAGCGCATTGGTGGACTCCCACGCGTCTCAACAAGAAACCATCTCCAAAATGCAAGCGAAATTAGCTGACCTTGAAAATCGTTTCCGCAGGAACAACCTAAAAATGCGCAGTATACCCAAAACCATTGCGGCACAACAACTCCAGCCCTATGTCAGCGTCCTCTTCCAAGCTGCCGTACCATCATTGTCCCCAATGGACATTATGATAGAATCCATAGAGTACCCAAGCCGTCCTTCCTACCACAAGAGGTCCGAAGAGACGTGCTACTCAGAGTCCACTTTTTTCAAACCAAAGAAAAGATTTTGGAAGTATTCCGTAAAGTGGAGAACCTCCCAGAACAAGCCATCAACTTACAAGTGCTTCCCGATCTCTCACAACACACGCTGCAATTACGCCGCAACTTCGCGACAATCACAAAAGCCATGAGAAACCAGAAAATAGTCTACAAATGGAAATACCCTTCTCAACTCATTATCCCTTTACAAGGGCTCCAACCATCTTGTCAGAGGAAGGTTTACATCTTCAAAAGAAATGGCAAATCATACCACCTGATGCAGGACCAGAACCGCTCCCGCAATGCAAAGCTCCTCCAGACAAGATACAACAAAACTGGCAACTTAAACATAAAAGGAAATCAAGTACAAGGCGCACATGAGTCCTGCTCACTCAGGTCTCCTGCTCAATATTCCCATTAGGATTCCCCGAGGGCTTATGGTACCGACCACCATACCCTATAACCCACTGTTTTGGGCAGCTACGCTGCCTGGTCCATTTGGACTTTGTTTCATACTCTCTTTTTTTTCAGTAGAAAAGATGAACACTCTCAAGTTAACTAGTTGGTTTATCGCTGGGAACACGGGGACTCCTACTTGCTATATTGAACACTATCCCAGCCCCTGTCCTTGGCATGGATCTTTGGCAGTTAACAAAAACAAAAGCAAGCTTACAACTCCCCACTACCCCTTATGCAATTTCCCATGGAGTCTTTTTGCCAGCATTTTCTATAAGACTATATTCTCCACAAAGAACAAACTCCCAAGTCCCAATTCGACAGAAACACCTATATCATTCACCACATTATCTGGAATTACTTGAATGAGCCTTGGACTTCTCTCCATTAATGTAAGAGGTCTCAACCACCCTGCCAAGTGAATATCCCTTTTGGAAAGAGACTCTCCAACACAAAGCAGACATTTTGACAGTTCAAGAAATGCACTTTCACAGGTTGGCCACCCCCAAATGTTCACACCCGAACTTTCATCATATCTTTTTTTTCTTCTATCACAGCTAAGAAAAGGGGGGTAATGTTGGCCATAAAAGACACAGTAGCTTTCGACTTAAAAGAATCATTCATCGACCCAGAAGGACGATTCATCATTTTGGTCTGTACTATTAACAAACTACCTGTTACCCTAACATGTGTATATGCTCCCAACTCGCACCAAATCAAATTTGTCAAGCAAGTCATCAAAAAGATAGCACAAATGTGCGTAGGGAGCATATTGATATGTGGCGATTTTAATATGGTTATAGATGACAAACTGGACACTTCCTCTCGGTTTAGGAACCACTCTCCAAAGTTTCGAGATCTAGTGATGAGAGGAACTGTACGAAGTTTTGTGATGTCTGAATGCAAGTGAAAAAATGTATACCTATTACTCCCTTGGGTACAGCTCTTATTCTAGATTAGACAGGGGGGGAATGCCTATGCAACAACACACATATGGAGTTGCAATGACTCGATACTCCAGGACACAAAATTCCAAAAAGAAATAATTCAGCAACTAGAAGAGTTTTTCCATTTCAATGACCCCAATATCACTAACCCCTTTAATAATTGGAATGCCCACAAAGCATTTATACGAGGCATCCTCATTAAATTGAATTCTAGATTACATAAGGCCCCTCAACTAAGATTACGGATCTCCTTACCATAATCCATACATTAGAAAGAAGTAACCAAACAAATCCCACCACAGATTTGGCCATGAATCTATCTAGTCTGCACCTCAAGCTTAGAGAACTGTTTTGTGCACAACACGATCAATATATTCGTAAACTCAAATTAAGCTCCTATGCAAATAATGACAAAGCAGGCAAGTTCCTAGCCAATCGACTTAAAGAGCAAAGATCCAAAACAGTAATTCCACACATATATCATCCAAATACCTCAGTAAAAGTAGAAAACCTGCAAGCAATAGCAGATGCTTTTGCAGACTATTACTCATCTCTTTACAATTTAAAAGCTTACAACCAGCGAGAGAGGATATAGATAGATTCCTGGCTAAACTAAAATTGCCCTCAATATCGGAAACCCAGCTTCAATCATTAAATGATCCCTTCTCCTCAGCAGAATTAGCGAGCCATAAAATCTCTCCCCCTAGATAAAGCCCCAGGACCAGATGGATTATCAAACGGATATTATAAAGCCTTCAACCAAATATTAATTCTCAATCTACTGCCATTATTCAACGAGGCCAGGTCATCAGGCACTTTTCCATCAGAGATGCTTAAAGCTTATGTGATCACTCTGCTTAAACCAGGAAAATCCCCAGACACGCCAGCCAATTTTCGACCCATATCTCTATTGAATGGAAATATCAAATTATATGCCAAAATGTTACCAAACCGGTTTTACCAAAGGATGCCAAGCATCTAATGCCACTAGACATCTATTAAACATTATTCATCATGCCGAAACTCGGAAAACGCCTTCTCTGCTTCTCCCTATAGATGCAGAGAAGGTGTTTGACATTGTTCATTGGGGTTATATGAAGGTGGTTCTACAGAAATTTGGATTTCAGAGCGAGTCGCTATCAGCCATATTGGCTCTCTACTCAAACCCCTCAGCGCAAGTTTTCACCTCAGGCCTTTTGTCAAAAAAATATACAATCTCGAATGGAACCAGGGTTGTCCGCTCTCCCCATCCATCTTCAACTTAATGATGGAACCCCTGTCAGAGACAATTAGAGAACACCCCCACATATCGGGTTTCAAATTCCATCAGAAAACACACATAACTAATATCTTTGCAGATGATGTTATCCTTCTCCTGACGAACCCTACCGTTTCACTACCATTCACACATGAAATTCTTAATTTGTTCGGCACACTATCTTATTACAAAGTTAACTTTAACAAGTCTTTAATACTAGATCTTGGCATAAGTCACCATGCACAATCACATCAAAAACAAACACTCCCGTACACATGGACAAACAAACATATCCCTTATTTAGGTATTCTTCTGATGGCGAAAATATCAGAAATAGCAGAAACAAACATTAAAACCTTACTCTTAGACATATGGAAGACCTTAAACCGTATGGCTAATACCGAACTATCCTGGGCGGGCAAAATTACATCTTTTAAAATGATGATACTCCCTAAAATATTGTACATATTTCGAACGCTCCCCGTTCTGCTCAAAGCATCCCACTTCTATGAATTAAATAAAACACAAGGCAAGAGAGCCCGCTGCTCCCATAATATCCTTATACATCACAGAAAGGTAGGAGGGATGATATTAAGGATTACTACTGGGCACCTATATTAGCACAAATCAAACACTGGTTTAGTGCAAATCCCGAACCTCTCTGTGTGAGTACAGAGGCTGCTGTCAATAAAACACCCCACATGAGTCTCTTACTACTCGCAGATGTGTGGAAACCTATCTCCTTAACATCCCTCCCCCCAACAACCAAAGTCTCAATCTTAGCTTGGAGACACTTATTGTCCCAACCATGACAGGATATCCCAAATCCCACAATAAGAATTCCATTCCAAACATTTGAAATACTACTCCCATACAGCTCTATTAATAAATGGAAAGAAGACGGTATAGAGTGGGTGGATGACCTTTTAGAACAGGGGGTCCTTCAAAACTTAAATTTTTTACAGGCCAAGTATAATATCCCATCTACAAGTAGCTTGTTATACAAACAGATCTCCTCCTTCCTAGCGAAACATCCTCCCCCACAGATTTCAACAAGTACCTCAGTGTGGCACTTCTTTACAGCCGCCAATAACAAATGCAAGGGAATATCTCTCATCTATTCTACAACATGCTTCAATTCAAACAAATATTTTGTAAATCCCCAGCTATCCTGTCATGGGGAAAAAGATCTGAACAAAACCTACGAGACAGAACAATGGACCACAGTGTTTCATTACAACTACATGGCCACACACTGTATCAGACATTGGGAATTAACCCAAAAGATATTACCAAAATGGTACAGAACTCCTTATCAACTGGCCGAAATGCCCCCCCCCCCCACTCCGTTATGTTGGAGAGAATGTGGTACCCCTGGAACACGACTACATATGTTTTGGCAATGCAAAAACCTCTCCAGTTACTGGAGAATTTTTTTTAGTATTCTAGCAGACATTACTGGGATACTACAGACCCCAGAACCAGCACTGGCAGTCCTTCACCTAGGCATAAACGATTATCCCAGACAGTTCCGTATAGTGGTAACCCACATCTTAATCACTGTAAAACTAGTCATAGCCAGACATTGGAGAAGCACCCTCTCTCCGAATCCCTCTGAAGTAATAGTCAGGTTAATCATAACTACCAATACGAAAGGCTTTTAGCAATCAGAAAAACCTCTTGTGAAATTTTTGACAACAATTGGAAATGCTGGAAAGAATGGTACGGGCGATAAAATAATTGTGAAACAAATACTCAGGTTCCCCCTTCCTCTCCCACTCCTTTCCCTTTGATATCTCCACAACAAAATTGAATATACCAATCTCTATCTAGATTCCATGTGGATATGGTTACTGTTGATAGGTTTAACCCAACTGCTATGAAACCACGTGATCTACATCTCCTCTGCCTAGCCCCTTCAGCGCAGTTTGTTCCCAGATGGGGCGTTGGAGGAGGCGGGGTAGAGCAAAGCTCCTCCTTACTTATCTATGACTCTAGATTAATAAACACTGACAACTAATATAGTATATCTTAGTGTGATTGTAATATGTCATAGACAGGACATTGTTGGTTGTTGATTATTGTTACTAATTTTGTTTAACAGTCATTGTAATGTAACTGTAAAATCTCTAATAATAAATATTGATAAAAAAAGTCAAAGAATAAGTACAACAATATAGAACAGACATGTATATAATGTGTGTGTTTATATATAAAAATGTGTTACATATCTGAGTGCGGAATCCCCACTTACATTAGGGTCCCCAGAAATCCCCACTTACATCAGGGCCCCAGAGAGCCCCTCCTTACAACAGGATCCCCAGAGAGCCTCCCCTTACATCAGGGTCCCCAGAGAGCCCCCCTTAAATCAGTGTCCCCAGAGAGCCTCCCCCTACACCAGGGTACCAAGAGAGCCCCCATTAAATCAGTGGCCTCAGAGACCCTCCCCCTACATCAGGGTCCCCAGAGAGCCTCCCCCTTACATCAGTGTGACGGATCCAATCCCACGCTCCGATTGAGTGCTTCCGTCAGTATATCCCGCTTCCTCCAATCTGACTATCAGATATTCCAACTGCTTACAAGCACAAAACAAGATGACACTTGCTTAGCTGTTCAACATGGACTGATTTATTAGAACCAAAATGACAAGTACTTAGAATACAGTAGAAGACTAAAACCTAACCTAATTAGCATGAGCTAATTATCTAATCATTGACCCAGACTAGTTGCCTGAGAGACTTTTCAGGGTAAGACTTTGTCTCCTAGCTCACTGATTGACTATTCAATACACATTTCCATAAACATAAACACAGGGTTAATTAGCACAAACAACAATGTGTGGAATACTCTTACAAGCCAGACTAGACTCATTTACACAACAGACAGGTGGCTGGAGTTGATGACATTAGCATCTAACAGTTTGTGTCCCAGCCTCTGTCCTGGCCAGGTCTGTCACATTTCTCCCGTTTCGGCAGGAGACTAACACGGGAGGAGGTCTGTCACAATCGGGGTCCCCAGAGAGCCTCCCCCTTACATCAGGGTCCCCAGAGAGCCTCTCCCTTACATCAGGGTCCCCAGAGAGCCTCTCCCTTACATCAGGGTCCCCAGAGAGCCTCTCCCTTACATCAGGGTCCCCAGAGAGCCTCCACCTTACTTTAGGGTCCCCAGAGAGCATCTCCTTTACATCAGGGTCCCCATAGAGCCTCCCCCTTACATCAGGGTCCCCAGAGAGCCTCTCCCTTACATCAGGGTCCCCAGAGAGCCTCTCCCTTACATCAGGGTCCCCAGAGAGCCTCCACCTTACATCAGCATCCCCAGAGAGCATCTCCCTTACTTTAGGGTCCCCAGAGAGCATCTCCTTTACATCAGGGTCCCCAGAGAGCCTCCCCCTTACATCAGGGTCCCCAGAGAGCCTCCCCCTTACATCAGGGTCCCCAGAGAGCCTCCCCCTTACATCAGCGTCCCCAGAGAGCATCTCCCTTACTTTAGGGCCCCCAGAGAGCATCTCCTTTACATCAGGGTCCCCAGAGAGCCTCCCCCTTACATCAGGGTCCCCAGAGAGCCTCCCCCTTACATCAGGGTCCCCAGAGAGCCTCCCCCTTACATCAGTGTCCTCAGCGAGCCCCCCATACATCAGTGTCCTCAGAGAATCAACCTACTTACATCAGGGTCTGCAGCATTGCCCTTTACATCAGAATTCCCTCTTGCACTGTAAGGTGGAATCCGGCAGACTATGATGTAAAGGAGAACTATGGGAATGTGGGGATGACTCTGGTGACCAGAGAAAGAAAACACCAAGATATGGGGGTTTACTCATATAAGGGGAAACCTTTATATCAGTGCCCCCTTACAATATTTTATCGACTCTCCCTCAGACTGGCCTGGCGGCGCTGTCACTGACCTCCTCTCAGGTGCACTGTGCAGGGCTCAGTCAGTCGGCTCCAGCTTGGCGGCTCTGTTTTTATCCCATAGTTTCCTCTCTGCAGTCTATACATGTCTGAGGAAGAGGCACAGCACATGGCTTTACTTTTAAAAATTACGCCGCTCTGCACCATCCTGGCATTGTGCATGCCCCCGCCTTTCCAAAAATTGTCGAGCATGTACTGACTTCGGAACAGCGCTGGTGCCTGTGTAGTTGCATGTCAGCCCGGCCCCGCAGTCATATTTTTTTTTCAGGTGCCCCTGCCCTCATAGCGGCAATGTCCCCTGGGGCAGCCAGGCAGTCAGTCCAGTTTTTGGCAAGACACCGACCCTGAGCAGAGCCGGTCCGCCCTTCGCAGCTTGCGTAGTCAGCGTATAAGGTGGATCCGTTCTGCCTGCAGACGTGTGTGCACTTTCTGAAAGCACAAACAAAACTCCTGCATCCTGGTTCAAGTGCACCAAACCCGCAGGATATATTAGAAGTCTATGGCTAAGGGTAGCAAACCAGCAGGAAATCTGCAGGTACATTGTACTGCACCCGCGGTATGGGTGAATTGTTACACATCAGTGTGAAAGCCCTATACTATTATGACCATTGTATTGCTACTCAGGCCGCGTACACACGGACGGACTGTTCGCCCAACTTTGTCCGCTGAACAGTGTTTGGGCGGACAGTCCGCTCGTGTGTGGGCTTTCAGCGGACAGTTTCAGCGGACAGTTGGACGGACAAGGTTTTTCGGAATTTCCGAAAAACTGTCCGCTGAAACCTTGTTTCAGCGAACAGCCCGCTCGTGTGTAGGCTTGTTCGTCAAACAAAGTTGTGCGCATGCTCAGAAAGGATTTTCACGCCGAAAGCTATAATGCAGTGTATAGGACGTCGTATTTTTCGTCCCGTCGTACGTGCCGTTCACGTCATCGCGCACGGTTTCAGCAAACTGTTCGTCCGTCGTGTGTGGCCATGTCCGTCCATGCTAAGTTTGAGCGGACTGTTTGCCGAAACTGTTTGACGGACAAAGTTGGGCGAACAGTCCGTGCGTGTGTACGCGGCCTCACTGATGTGAAGATCTTTTATTTCCTGCTGCTGGCACCACTCTGGAGACCGTTAGCCGGGATAAGAGAGGGAGTGCCGTTGCTATCACTCCACATGTGACAGGAGTCAGCACTACACAGGAGGCATCAGCTTATGCAGCTTTTGCTCTCTACTACAGCTCCAAATTTAGAAGTAAACCCTCTGCATTGCACTCTTTTTTATGCTCTGGAATGGTGGGTCATCAAACCCAGACCACTGTCTACCAGTCACCTAATGGCGATCTACTGGCAGATTGCGATCTGCAGGTTGCTGACCCCAGCTTTAGGGGCAAGTGTGTGCAGCTTATAATTCCCAAATGTTTATTTTTCTTTTTTTTTCTTTTTTTTGAATATATGAATATTAAGCAGTGATTATCACCTTATTCAATTATGGTTTATTTCATTCACTTTACATAACGGAGTATTATTATAATTTAGCCTCTGAGTGGCATCATTATTAAAAAGCCTTATTGCCAATTATAATTCTCGTTATTATAGGTAGAATTTTGATTTATAATTTAAGGCTTTCTATATGGAAAGCACTTTACATGCATACCTTCTAGATTCCTGTGTATGTGCTAAGACAACAATGTCTTATTTTTAATGGAGGTGGAGGGTCTCTTGTTTACTAACTTTTGAAATGATTTATATATTTACAGTATCTCACAAAAGTGAGTACATCCCTCGCATTTTTGTAAATATTTTATTATATCTTTTCAACACTGAAGAAATTAAACTTTGCAACAGGTAGTGAGTGTACAGCTTGTATAACAGTGTAAATTTGTATGTTGGAATACTGCCCTGCGGCCAAGTCTACCATGGGAAGGGATCATGGAGTGCTTCAGTATGTCACAGTACATGCTGGCATTCATGGTTCCCTCAATGAACTGTAGCTCCCCAGACCATGACACTCCCACCACCATGCTTGACTGTAGGCATAGGCAAGACACACTTGTCTTACTACTCCTCACTTGGTTGCCAACACACACGTTTGACACCATCTTAACCAAATAAGTTTATATTGGTCTCGTCAGACCATAGGACATGGTTCCAGTAATCCATGTCTTTAGTTTGCTTGTCTTCAGCAAACTGTTTGCAGGCTTTCTTGTGAATCTTTCCAAGAGGTTTCCTTCTGGGACGACAGATGTGAAGACCAATTTGATGCAGTGTGCAGCATATGGTCTGATACGTCTATTTCCCACAGATAATCTCTGGCTATGACGCTAAGCATGTGCATCCAACTTCTTCGGTCAACGATGACGAGGCCTGTTCTGAGTGGAACCTGTCCTGTTAAACCGCTGTATGGTCTAGTCCTCCATGCTGCAGCTCAGTTTCAGGGTCTTGGCAATCTTCTTATAGCCTAGGCCATCTTTATGTAGCACAACAATTCTTTTTTCAGATCCTAAGAGAGTTCTTTGCTATAGGGTGCCATGTTGACTTTCCAGTGACAAGTATGAGAAAGTGAGAGCAATAACACCAAATTTAACACACCTACTCCCCATTCTCACCTAAGACCTTGTGACACTGAGGCCGCGTACACACGCGCGGACTGTTCGCCCAACTTTGTCCGTCCAACAGTTTCGGCAAACAGTCCGCTCAAACTTAGCATGGACGGACATGGCCACACACGACGGACGAACAGTTTGCTGAAACCGTGCGTGATGACGTGAACGGCACGTACGACGGGACGAAAAATACGACGTCCTATACACTGCATTATAGCTTTCGGCGTGAAAATCCTTTCTGAGCATGCGCGCAACTTTGTTTGACGAACAAGCCTACACACGAGCGGACTGTTCGCTGAAACAAGGTTTCAGCGGACAGTTTTACGGAATTTCCGAAAAACCTTGTCCGTCCAACTGTCCGCTGAAACTGTCCGCTGAAAGCCCACACACGAGCGGACTGTCCGCCCAAACACTGTTCAGCGGACAAAGTTGGACGAACAGTCCGCCCGTGTGTACGCGGCCTAAGAGCCTGTTCACACAGAGGCAACTCAGATCCAACTTCAGGTCGCCCCTAGTCGCCTCAAGTCGCGCTACATGTAAAAATCAATGTAAGTGAATGAGAGCCGTCTTAATGCACACTACTTCAGAAAAGGTTCCTGTACTACTTGTATCCGACTTCTAGGCGACTGGTAGAAGAAAGAAGAGAGAAGAAGGACAGAGGGCAGAGGAGACCAAGCTCCTCCTCTAGTAAAAGAGCTGCAAGTAGACAGTGGACACCTGCAGACCCGACAACCAATGGCCAGGGTTGTCGGGAAGAGGCCCTTCTCCTCATCAACATGGGGACAAGGTGCTTTGGGGTGGGGGGGGCGCAGGGCGCCTCCCTTCCCGAAAGCACCAACCCCCCCATGTTGAGGGCACGTGGCCTGGTACGGTCCAAGAGGGGGGCACTCTCTCGTCCCTCACCCCCTTCCTGGCCGGCCAGGCTTCGTGCTTGGATAAGGGTCTGGTATGGATTTGGGGGGACCCCCACGCCTTAAAATCCATACCAGACCTAAGAACCCACGCCGTTTTTTTTTTTTTTTTTTTTGGCGTGGAGTTTCTCCTTGAGAGTTCATTCTCTGATTGGCCACGGCAAAAGTCGCCTGGCCTGGGGCGACTTAAAGTCATGTTGCAAGTCGCCCCAAGTCGTGTTGACAAATCGTTTCCAAGTTACCTCCAAAAGTCGCGTTGGAAGTCGTGTTGCCCCTGTGTGAACCGGCTCTAACGAGTCACATGCTACAAAAAGAATTTCATCTAATTGGACTCCTCAATGATCAAACATTGTTGAAAAAATCTTGTATTTTATTTGAAAAGTAAAAAAACACAGATAAGAGGAACATGATAGTAAAATCTGGTGGCGCGCTCGCGTGCCGGTCGGGACCCCCGTTAGTCTGGTCGCGGGTCCCGCGGACTTGATCGCCGCGGGCATACCAGCAATTGTCTCACGGGGCGGCTGAACTAGGAGATGCCGTTGTAAACAGCATCTCCCAGTTCTGCCTAGCAACAAGTGACGCTGATCTCTGCTCCATATGATTGGAGCAGAGATCAGTGTTCACTAAAAGAAAGCCCAGCCCCCAACAGTTAGTAACACGCCCCTAGGAAGACTTAACCCCTACACTGCCACCCACTGGTTAACCCCTTCACTGCTAGTGTCCTTTACACAGGAATCACTGCATTTGTATAGCAATGATTGCTGTATAAATGAGAATGGTCCCAAAAAAAAGGACATCAATTTTGTTTGGGAGCCATGTCGCACGACCGCGCAATTGTCAGTTAAATGACGCAGTGTCGAATCGCAAAAAGTGGTCTGGTCTTAAGCCAGCAAAATGGTCCAAGACTTAATTGGTTAAGAAACCTTTTCTGAGCTATACTAATTCTTCATTCGTATTTTTGTTACATGAAGTTTATTTACAACAAAAATTAATTTTGTTTTTATGAAGTTAGTGGACACTTTTCACTTTCACAGGTGGTTTTGGCTCGTTTTTCATATTTTGTGGAAGTTGAGCCTAATATTTTATAATTTGTATAAGTGGTTGATATGGGCTGTTGGCGCTACCTCATATAATTATAATTATGCTGCTATAGCTTCAATTAGTGACCCTCACCATTTCGCAAACCTAAACTAGAGCTATAGTATTAGTGCAACACCTTCCCTATTAACTGTATATATGTACTGGTGACACCAAAAAGGTACACCTGTCCATACATGCAATAGCCTCTACAAGTGGATAGAAAAATATATATACAAAGGGAGCCTGAGATCAGGGGTTGTACAAAAATTTAAAAATATAGTAGATAAAGGAAAGAAATAGAGCCCAGTGTGAGGTCCCTTGTAAATAATGTGATTAGTTACACTAAAAAGGTATTCCCCTCAGACAATATTACACCTTACAAGATCCCAAAAATGCAGCATTAATTGTCCATATTATTAATACCTGTAATTGTTCCCCTTAAAACTCTAAAATAAAATAAATGATAGTGTGGTGCAAAACCTATGTGGACTTACCACAGCAAATACCAGCTAATGTAAGCTAAACCAATATGTGCATGATTTATCAACCCACAAATATATGGTTTTTACCCAAACATCAAACACATTTTTTCATATGTGTATATATATATATATATATATATATATATATATATATATATATATATATATATATATATATATATATATATATATATATATATTACACATATACATATATATACATATAAGGAGTTTTTAAACCGTGACAAATATATCTATATGTGCTAACCATATAAAAAGTGAACCTTATCCTAAAAATTATATATAAGACCTTCCCATCCACATGACAAGTGCAAACCAAAAAAAAAAAATATTGAAATGGATCTAAATAAGACCTCGGGGTAGTCCAAGAATTATTCTTCTAATAGATGTCCAACAATGTGCAAAGTTCCAGCTCAGGAAAAACAAAGAAGGTGACTTTCGTGATCATATATATTTTTGGTGACTTCCGTGCTCGTTTCCCCTTTTGGGTCCCCACTCACCAGATCCACGCACCCCCTAGGGGGTTACAAGCATGTAGGTTCTGCTCCACTGTGCACTGTTGAGAGTTCCACCGACCAGCTATATCCTCCACACACTGCCACAAGATTTGATTCGTTGTGCAGCAAATTGATCTATGTCCGGTGCGATTGTTCCTCAAGAGGAAGTAAAACCAGCTCTCATGGTGTAGTATGTCAAATACCCAGGAAACAAGCTATTATTATGAAGAACTTCTACCACATTTTCCAAAGTATGTTGGGTGGTATTCAGCAAAAAAAAGGTCCCAGAGAGATAATAATAATAAGGAGGGTCCAAAGACCAACTCTTAAAAAAAATGTTATTACAAAAATATGTATAAAAAGATATATCACAAATCAGTCAGAAATAAAAAATAAAAATAAAACAATAAACAATAAAACATATAACTGTTTTAATATTTTATAATGGACACTTTTTTATTTTCACAAATGATTTGCTGTTTCATGTTAGTATAGATATTGATCAGGTTTTCAATACCTGTATATATTTTTATTTTTATTCACAGGTTTACTAAATATATGTAATATATATGCCCTGTTTGGATATATTATTTTCTAGCGCTGCATTTTTTTTTTTTTATCTTCACAATTGGATCATTGTTCATGCTGGCTGCTATATTTCAATTTTGACCTATTAGTAGCACAACTATATATTATTTTGTATTTACTGCTCCCGCTGTGCCTGGTCCAGAGAAGGAAGAACAGCAAAAAAAAAACCTTATCTGCGTGGTGGCAGGCCACCCCCAAGCCCTGTTGCACTAAACAAGTGGAAGATGGTAGCTACGGAGAAACATTGGAGAGCCATGAGTACCACTGCCAAGGACTATCTACCGGCAGAAGAGTTGCAGGACTCAGACATAGACTCTAACTCTGATGCGGGAGAGGACAAGTACTTTGAACCTTGGCTACCGTGAGTTTGTTTTCTGCTTTTAAGAAAATAGTATTTGCCTAAGAAAAAAAAACTGCCCGATAATGACGAGACACGCCAGGTCTCAGAGACTTTTGAATAGACGGGTGGAGTATGGACTAGAGTTTCCTTATGTGCCCAAGGAGATAATGGACAGTATTGAGGAAAATCGTGAGAAGTGATATGCAGAAAATGTCTGGGACTACCTTAAAGTTCCAAAGCCACTTCGTAAGAAGGCATTCTGTCCAGAGATGTATGAATGCTTTCTGGGGTGTCTTCAGCACTGGAGCTATGGTCAGCATATCTACGCAGATAAAGTTGTCATTTGCAGGCCAGATAAAGACAGTGCGGTGTACTTCATAACCACTGAGTTTGAACTGAGTTTTTGAAGAGTTTCTCTCCCTCTTTCTTGCATTTTTTTCTTGAAATTACAAGGACTGTGGGTAGATAGACAGTTCTTTTGCTAGAGAGCTGCATGTCAAGACTACCGCATGGGTCACAGTACTTGCTTTCAGGGAAGGACTTGCAGTTACAGCGGCTCTGACCACTAGGTGGCATAAGTCGGCGCAAAACAAAGTGGTTTTATTTGTTTTAGGGGGAAAAAAAGCAATAAGTCATTTTAGGAAAGAAAACGTTTTAGACATAAGCCACTTACACACGTGGCGGACTGTCTGGCCAACTTAGTCCGTCAGACAATCCGACGGACAGTCCGTCATACTTTCGAATGAACGGACTTGCCCACACACGGCACTTTTTGAGCGGACTAATACGGCGGACTAAGTCCGCCATACTATCCGCCCTACTTTTGAAATGAACGGACTCGCCCACACACGCGGTGGAAAGTCCGCTCATTTCGAGCGCGTCTCCAGGTAGGCGGGGCCCGCGAAGGAGACGCCGCTGGTCCCGCCGCCTGGTATGGACTTAAAGGGGAAACCCAACGCCGAAAAAAAGCCAAGTACACAACAGACCCTTGTCCGAGCACGCTACCCGGCCGGCCAGGAAAGGGGGGTGAGCGAGCGCCCCCCTCCTGAGCCGTACCAGGCCGCGTGCCCTCAACATGGGGGGTGCCTTGGGGAAGGGGGGGCCGCGCGGCCCCCCCACCCCAAAGCACCTTGTCCCCATGTTGATGAGGACAAGGGCCTCTTCCCGACAACCCTGGCCGTTGGTTGTCGGGGTCTGCGGGCGGGGGGCTTATCGGAATCCGGGAGCCCCCTTTAATAAGGGGGCCCCCGGATACCGGCCCCCCACCCTATGTGAATGAGTATGGGGTACAATGTACCCCTACCCATTCACCTGTGAAAAAAAGTACAAAAAAAACACAACACAGGGTTAAAATATTTTATTGCACAGCTCCGGGGATCTTCCGTCTTCGGGGGTCTTCTCGCCGGACTCCTCCACTATCTTCTTGTAGCTCTTTTACTAGTGGAGGAGTCCGGCTTTCTTCCTCGCCGTCGGCCTCTTCTCCCAACTTCGGGGGTCTTGTCCCCCTCTTCGGTTCTTCTGCCGGGCCACCGCGCCTTCTTATAGCTCATTTACAGGCGGTGGCCCGGTCTTCTGTCGCCGCCGTCGCCACCTTCCGTTCTTCTTCTTCTCCAGGAGATGTTGCCTCGACGATCTCTCCGGCCGGAATGCCAGGGACGCACTGCGCGGCCATTTATATAGAGACAATGGGGTGGTGTCACATGGCTTTATGTCACATGGGTTGGTCACATGGTGACCCCGCCCCCTTACGATGTCATAGTCCCCATGTGACATCAACCCATGTGACCAACCCATGTGACATAAAGCCATGTGACACCGCCCCATTGTCCCTATATAAGTGGCCGCGCAGCGCGTCCCTGGCATTCCGGCCGGAGAGATCGTCGAGGAAGAAGAAGAAGAAGAAGAAGAAGAAGAAGACCAGGCCACCGCCTGTAAAAGAGCTATAAGAAGGCGCGGTGGCCCGGCAGAAGAACCGAAAAGGGGGACAAGACCCCCGAAGTCGGGAGAAGAGGCCGACGGCGAGGAAGAAAGCCGGACTCCTCCGCTAGTAAAAGAGCTACAAGAAGATAGCGGAGGAGTCCGGCGAGAAGACCCCCGAAGACGGAAGACCCCCGGAGCTGTGCAATTAAATATTTTAACCCTGTGTTGTGTCTTTTTTGTACTTTTTTTCACAGGTGAATGGGTAGGGGTACATTGTACCCCATACTCATTCACATAGGGTGGGGGGCCGGTATCCGGGGGCCCTCTTATTAAAGAGGGCTCCCGGATTCCGATAAGCCCCCCGCCCGCAGACCCCGACAACCAACGGCCAGGGTTGTCGGGAAGAGGCCCTTGTCCTCATCAACATGGGGACAAGGTGCTTTGGGGTGGGGGGGGCCGCGCGGCCCCCCATTCCCCAAGGCACCCCCCCATGTTGAGGGCACGCGGCCTGGTATGGCTCAGGAGGGGGGGCACTCGCTCGCCCCCCTTTCCTGGCCGGCCGGGTAGCGTGCTCAGACAAGGGTCTGTTGTGGACTTGGGGGGGAACCCCCACGCCGATTTTTTTTGGCGTTGGGTTCCCCTTTAAGTCCATACCAGGCGGGGGGACCAGCGACGTCTCCTACGCGGGCCCCGCCTACCTGGATACCCGCTCGAAATGAGCGGACTTTTCTCCGTGCAGGAAAAGTCCGCTCATTTTAAAAGTACGGCGGACTGGCACACACACGGGTGGACTGTCCGCTGAAATGCGAGTCCAACGGACAGTATTTCCAACATTCTGAAATACTTAGTCCGCCAGACTGCACGCTGAAAAAGTCCGCTGAAGCCCACACACGAGCGGACTGTCCGCTCAAATGTGTTTCGGCGGACTAAGTTGGGCAGACAGTCCGCCCGTGTGTACGCGGCTTTAGAGAGAGTTCTATTGAGACTGATGGAATTCTGCCTTCAAACAAAACAGTGTAATATATGTTTGTTCTGCTGTTATGTGTTCTTTTTTCAGGATGCACTGAGATTGTCTGTCAAGTCACCAGAGAGTTGGTGGTGTAGATAGATAGAACTGGGTGGTATGTGTACAGTCTATTAATGTAAGCTGTTTTATGTGACAAATCTTTAATGTGTTGCTATTTCCTTCCCTTCCTTTCCCAAAAAAACACTAAAAGCTCAGGTACCAAACATTTTTGTAGAGTTAAGAGCTTTTTTAGCTAGACGATGAGGACATCGTCTAAATAACCTGGGGCAGTGTGGAAAAGATACTCAAACAGCAATGTACATATACACTAACCATGTGGTTTGCGTGAAATATCGTTAGTATTGCATCCTATTAAAAATCACGGAAAAAGCTTGCTGCCATGAACCATTCGGATGAGACCACTAAGTGAAAATGCATGGCAGGCCCAGCCAGAACCACCAACAGAGGGCACATTGCATCCGTCCCATACAAAGACTCACCATAACAAGGATCTAAGTAACCAGGGTCTCTAAAGGAAAGAGTGTTTCTAATTACAAAAGGTAGGTAGAATAAAGCATAGATAAATCCACTGGGCTATATGGTAATTGTACCATTGTGCAATTGTGGCCATTGTACCACTATACAAACCTTTTTTTGCTGGATGGATTTAACCAAAAGGGGCAAAAAACAAACACGTCATACCCTATGATGTGGAAAGTACAGAAAGAGCAACCAAACTGGGCTGTTAACCTAATGCATTGGAAAAAGGAAAAGCAACAAAGTGGCTGCATAAATATGGATTTAGAAAACCATGGGCACTATGTCTTGCAAACTAATGATAATCCATAAAGTGTGGATAGCATCTAGTTCAATGAACTTTGCAATATTATGCCTTATGATCGAGGATTAAACCTGAAATTTACCTGCAGTGCAGTTTGGGATCTGTTCGGTCCAGGCAATGCTGGTAGCAGCATGTGGATGGGCCGATAAAGATATCCGCCCATATATAGGTGCATCTGCAATTAGGTGGATTTGATCCGAGTGTGACATTAGGAGGTGCCAGAGTGCCTCCGGGGTTCCTGGAGCATGC
Organism: Lithobates pipiens; assembly: GCF_037356315.1. Classification (NCBI taxonomy): domain Eukaryota; kingdom Metazoa; phylum Chordata; class Amphibia; order Anura; family Ranidae; genus Lithobates; species Lithobates pipiens. The sequence continues at coordinate 256,857,826 of NW_027507785.1, forward strand.
ACCCGCCCCCGCAAGGACAATCTGATGGTGATGGTGTCCAGCATCCACAGACACCACGGGAGTGGCATTACAAAGTCATCTGCCCAATGGAAAGAGGGCCAGATATGACGTTGCTGTGAATGGAACCCACGGAGATGGCCCACAGCGCACCTAGGCACCATAGCAACCAGTTATACACTCAATCATTGGCGCCCAATCAGAAAAGCCAACTGCGGTGAGAATGATGATGCGGGTGGCTCCTATGCACCAAGTGGGTGACCATGGAGTGACTCGCCATACATCGAGCCCAGCGGTCGCCAAAGTGATGGCAGGCAGCAAATGTTTCCTCAACCCGAATCATACAAGGAAAACACTGAACCGCCAACAAGCAGTAAACAAAATGTTTAAATGCATCCATCCATGTTGTTTTTTTTTTTTTTTTCTTTCCAAAAGTTTATTGAAAATATCAAGAGAAATCTACAAAGCAATTAACAGGAGTAGAATGCATCAGATACACAATAAGTAGTTCGGTCACAATGAATACAGTAGGTAGTGATGGCCGAACGGTTCGCCCGGCGGTCGTTTCGCGGCGAATTTCGGCCGTTCGCGGTCCGCTCGTTCGCTCGACTTTTGCCGTCGTTCGCCCCGGCGGACTTACATGTTTAATGTGTAAAAGAACTTTGACCTATGATGACACATCCATCATGGGGTACAGGACAGCCAATTGAGACATGACAGCACATGGACACTTGGACATTCCCCCTAACCTATAAATACACCCGATCCGGCGGCCATTTTACATTCTTTCTTCTGTCACTATAGGGAAAGGTTGCTGTGTGGAGTAGGGAGAGATAAATCGCTAGCTATTTGGTACACAAAAGTTCTTTTCAGGACTGGTATAGGTGTTAGGTGTATATAGGTTTGCTGTGCTACTGATTCTTGCAGCAGCCTGAGTGTCTTTTGTCAGTTTAGAGAAAGGGACAGAGCGCTGTGTCTGCTGCTATTTTAGGGACAGCCAGATTAGTCATCATCATCATCATCATTAGCTGTTACTATCAGGTCCACAAAAGAGCTATTCCAGTAACCAGTAATTGTTCCAGTCTCCTCTTTTTTGCCACTTTGTATAGGGACAGGAAGGAAGCAGTGTGTCAGGCAGTGAGGGTCAGTTTAAAGACTTGCTGTTACTATTAGTTCCACAAAGGTTCTTTTCAGGACTGGTATCAGTGGTATGGTAATAGGCTTGTACACGTATAATATTCTTTCTTCCAAATATAGAAAGAATATTATACTTGACTGCTGCCCTTCTGCTGCAGTCTGCTAATCATTCACAACTCACTTGTTCCACAAAGCTCTTTATCAGGACTGGTAACTTGGTCTGTCTAGGGTGCTACAGTACATAGGGTTGAGTGAGGTACAGTCTGCTGTTCTGTAAGGACCGCTATCGGTCCACAATAGATAGGGTTGAGGTGCACCACTGCTGACTGCTGCCTTATACTGCAGCAGTCCTTCATTGGTATAGGGACTGAAGTACAGTCTGCTAATCACTAACACACAACCTGCTTGGTCCACAAAAGTTCCTATAAGGACTGGTAACTTGGTCTAGGGTGCTACAGTACATAGGGTTGAGTGCGGTACAGTCTGCTGTTCTCTAAGGACCGCTATCGGTCCACAATAGATAGGGTTGAGGTGCACCACTGCTGACCGCTGCCTTATACTGCAGCAGTCCTTCATTGGTATAGGGACTGAAGTACAGTCTGCTAATCACTAACACACAACCTGCTTGGTCCACAAAAGTTCCTATAAGGACTGGTAACTTGGTCTAGGGTGCTACAGTACATAGGGTTGAGTGCGGTACAGTCTGCTGTTCTCTAAGGACCGCTATCGGTCCACAATAGATAGGGTTGAGGTGCACCACTGCTGACCGCTGCCCTATACTGCAGCAGTCCTTCATTGGTATAGGGACTGAAGTACAGTCTGCTAATCACTAACACACAACCTGCTTGGTCCACAAAAGTTCCTATAAGGACTGGTAACTTGGTCTAGGGTGCTACAGTACATAGGGTTGAGTGAGGTACAGTCTGCTGTTCTGTAATGACCACTATCGGTCCACAATAGATAGGGTTGAGGTGCACCACTGCTGACCGCTACCCTATACTGCAGCAGTCCTTCATTGGTATAGGGACTGACGTACAGTCTGCTAATCACTAACACACAACCTGCTTGGTCCACAAAAGTTCCTATAAGGACTGGTAACTTGGTCTAGGGTGCTACAGTACATAGGGTTGAGTGAGGTACAGTCTGCTATTCTATAAGGACTGTTATCGGTCCACAATACATAGGGTTGAGGTGCACCACTGCTGACCGCTGCCATATACTGCAGCAGTCCTTCATCGGTATAGGGACTAAGAGTTTTGTCACAGGGTCATTTAAAAAATGACAGGCAGAGGAAGAGGCAGGCCATTCCGCAGGGGTGGTAGGGGTAGGGCAGGAGCAACAGCCTTGAGCCAAAGTGGGAAGTTGCAGAAGGTGCGTTCAATTACTTTAACCACTTGCTTACTGGGCACTTAAACCCCCCTCAGTCCCAGACCAATTTTCAGCTTTCAGCGCTGATGCACTTTGAATGACAATTGCGCGGGCATACAACACTGTACCCAAATGAAATTTTTATCATTTTTTTCCCACAAATAGAGCTTTCTTTTGGTGGTATTTAGTTACAGCTCGGAGTTTTATTTTTTGCTAAACAAACAAAAAAAGATGCAAAAAAAAAAAAAAAAAAATCATGTTTTAATAGTTTGTTACAAAATTTTGCAAACGGGTCATTTATCTCCTTCATTGAAGTGTGCTGATTAGGCGGCACTGATAGGCTGCATTGGTGGGCACTGATAGGCTGCACTGGTGGGCACTGATAGGCATAGTTAAGGCGGCACTGATGGGCACAGATAAGGCGGCACTGATGGGCAAAGATGGGCACAGATAAGATGGCACGGATGGGTGGCACGGATGGGTGGCACGGATGGGCACTGATAGGTACCACTGATAGATGGGACTGATGGGCACTGATAGGTGGCACTGATAGGTGGCTCTGATAGGTGGCACTGCTGGGCACTGATGGGCGGCACTGCTGGGCACTGATGGGCGGCACTGGGGTGCAGCACCTTTGAGGCAGATTGTGGGCACTGTGGGTGGCACTGTGGGTGGCACTGCTGGGTGGCACTGTGGGCACTGCTGGGTGGCACTATGGGCACTGCTGGGTGGCACTGATGGGGGGCACTTACTTTTTATTAGGGTGGCACTGCAGGGGGCAGGTGGGTACTGGCAGGGGGCAGGTGGGCGCTTGCATTGCTGGCCGTGATCGGGACTGATGTCCCGATCACGGCCGCCGGTGATCGGCTTTTTTTTTTTCTCCTTGCGCTGTCAGCGCGAGGAGGAATACTAGCTGATGACCGGCTCCGTTATGTCACCTGATCAGCTGTCATTGGCTGACAGCTGATCACGTGATAAGGGGTCGGGATCGACCCCTTGCACGGATCGGTGATCAGGCGAGTCTCATGGACTCGCCGATCACAGAGCGTGCTGCGCGTGCCCCTCAGGGCACGCGCAGGCCGCTCGTACATGGGACGACGTCAATAGACGTAGTCCCGGAAAAGGAGATCCGCGCTGTAGCCGTCAATTGACTATAGTGAGGATCTCAAGTGGTTAAAGGACTCACCAGACTTGGTTGAGTGGCTCACTCAACCTTACTCTTCTGCACCCTCCTCATCCTCTCGATCTGCACCCTCTTCTTCACTCTCTGCTATGTGCACCCCCAAAGACACTACCACCAACAACACCACCACCACCACCACCACATACCTTCCGCTTGAGTCACAGGAATTATTTTCCGATCCATATCAAGAGGACATTTCTGATGCGCAGCCACTCTTGGTATTGGATCAGGAAGAGGAGGTAGCAACAACCGCTACTCAGCAGTCTGACGACAGTACCCAGATCAGCCCAAGGAGGAGGTTGGTCCCCGGTGTTGCTGCCTACTGCGAGATCTCACCTTATAGCGGTGGGGAAGGTGACGTTGATGATGACGTGTCTAGTGATGTCACGTGGGTGCCCACAAGAGAGGAAGAGGAGGGGAGTTCAGAGGGATATATGGACCAGCAGATAGGGAGGAGAAGCAGGACTAACTTACATTGCACAGGAGGGACAAAGCAGACTGCAAATGTATCAGGAGCGAGTCATCGACCATGTACGGTCACATCTGGTGCTCCCAGGACACCGGCACATGGCTCCGCAGTGTGGACTTTTTTTAACGTGTCCGCTGCTGACAATAGCGTTGCCATCTGCAATCTTTGCAGTCAACGCATTAGTCGCGATAAGCCCAACACTCACCTAGGGACGACCGCCTTAAGAAGGCACATGAGCAGCCATCACCGAGCCGAGTGGGAGCAACGGAACACACAAAGCCACACTGCAGGCTCTCACCGTCCAGCCTCGTCTTCTACTTCTCCTTCTCCTCTCTCCTCACAATTGTCCTCCACTCCACCTTCCATCAGACCAAGCTCACGTTTTTCTGCAAAAAGGCAGGCTTCCGTGATGATGACGCCGGATAACCCTCTTGCCCAACGGTTGACGGCTGGCTTGTCAGAACTGATAGCCCGCCAACTACTGCCATATAAACTGGTGGACTCGGAGGCCTTTCACAAATTTGTGGCCATTGGAACACCACAATGGAAGGTCCCAGGAAGGAAGTATTTCTCTGAGAAGGGCATCCCAGAGCTATATGGCCATGTTCAGCGGCAAGTGAATGTATCTCTGGCACACAGTGTCGGTGCCAAGATACATCTGACCACAGACACGTGGTCTAGCAAACAAGGGCAGGGAAGGTATATCACTTTTACTGCCGACTGGGTGAACCTTCTGACGGCCGTCAAGCATGTAACCTGTGGCACCCGTGTAGATTTGGTTTTACCGCCACGGATTGCATGCAAGCCTGACTCTTCTTCTCCTCCTCCTCCTACTCCATCCTCCTCCCTCTCCTCCTCAGCTGGCTCCTCCTTTTCTGCTGCTAGCGTCTCTTCTGCTGCACCACCCAAGCTCCCCAGAACCTATTCCACATGCCAGGTGAGACGTTGCCATGCCGTGCTGTGTCTGTTGTGCCTGGAAGCCTAGAGCCACACTGGCCCGGCACTCCTTTCAGCTTTGCGTTCATAGGCAGATCAGTGGCTAACACCGCTCAATTTGACAGTTGGTAAAGTGGTGTGTGACAACGGTGCCAATCTGCTTAGCGCATTGAAACAAGGCGAAATCACGCATCTGCCATGCATGGCACACGTCTTAAACTTGGTCGTGCAGCGATTCCTTGTCAAATACCCTGGGGTCCAGGACATCTTGCGGCAGGCAAGGAAAATCTCGGCCCATTTCAGAAGATCTTACACGGCCATGGCTCGCCTTGCTGACATTCAGCAGCGACACCATCTGCCGGTCAGATGTCTTATTTGCGATTGCCCGACGCGATGGAACTCAACCTTCTATATGCTTGATAGGCTGCTCCAGCAGAAACGTGCAGTTAACGTCTACCTGTATGAACTCTGCGAAAGAAACGGTTCTGGGGAGCTGGGGTTTTTTTCACCGCGCCAGTGGCTGCTCATGCGCGACGCATGCAGACTTCTGCGGCCATTTGAGGAGATCACCAAACTGGTCAGTCGCAGCCATGGCGCCATCAGTGACATGGTACCTTATGCCTTCTTTATGGAGCGTGCATTGCGTCGTGTCATTGATCAGGCTGTGGAGGAGCAGGAGCGGGAAGATGAGGAAGTCGCAATGCTGGATGAATTCCCAGGGGGGCAACTCTATCTGAGACAAGTCAACAACAGGACTCTGAAGAGGAATTAGAGGAGGATGGTGCCGGGGAGGATGAGGAGGAGCAAGAAGAGCGTGCTTTAAACCTTTCTGGGATCCCTGTTGTGCATGGATGGGGAGAGGAGAATGAAGAGGACGACATTATCCTGGATGATGAGCAGGAGCCAGGCCACCACACCGCTTCCACTTTAGTGCAAATGGGGGCCTTCATGCTCCAGTGTTTTAATAGGGACCCCGTATAAAAAGCATAAGGGTCAAGGACCAGTACTGGGTGGCAACGTACTTAGACCCCCGGTACAAACACAAAATGGCGGAAATGTTACCGCCGTCGCAGAGGGCTGTCAGAATGCAGCACTTCCAGGCCTTGCTTCGAGAAATGCTGCATTCTGCTTTTGCGTGCGCTGGCAGAGGAGCAATTCCCACTCCCAGAGAAGGAGTTGCGGGTACCAATCCAACAGCGCCTGCAAGAAGAGGCCGGTTTGAAGATGTGTTGGTGACTTCGGATATGAGGTCATTCTTTCAGCCGACCCATCGACAGGTGTCATCCGGATCCAGCATCAGGGAATGCCTAGACCGTCAGGTGTCCGACTACATGGGGTTAACGGCCGATGTGGAAGCTCTGAGGAGTGATGAACCCCTGGACTACTGGGTGGGCAGGCTTGACCTCTGGCCAGAGCTTGCCCAATTTGCAATCGAATTGTTGGCTTGCCCCTCATCCAGTGTCCTGTCCGAAAGGACGTTCAGCGCAGCAGGGGGGATCATGACTGATAAGCGTACTCGCCTAGCTCACTACAGTGTTAACTACCTCACATTTCTAAAAATGAATGAGGCATGGATCTCGGAGGAATTCAACACATGTGACCAGTAGACCATGTATATGTCTATAAACAATTTTTTTTAATCAAGCACACAGACCTTCTTTCTTCATTTGGCTCACTTCCTTGTCCCAAAAAAGCACACCGTACTATATGCCCCTACCCTCCTCTTTGAAGAGGTTGAGCGGTGTCATATTTCTACTGGGGCTGCTTATGAGGGGATCACACCATCCCTGTGCTTTGCTGACTTCCTCCTGGGGGTTCTTATTATGAGGGGATCACACCATCCCTGTTCTGTGCTGATTTTCACCTGGGGGTTCTTATTATGAGGGGATCACACCATCCCTGTGCTGTGCTGACTTCCTCCTGGGGCTGCTTACGGTGCTGCTGTCAGTGCTGTATATCACGGTGCTGGTGTGAGTGCTTAATGTCACGCTTCTGATGTCGGTGCTCTCTGTCACGGTGCTGCTGTCAGTGCTGTATATCACGGTGCTGATGTCAGTGCTGTATGTCACGCTTCTGATGTCAGTGCTGTATGTCACGCTTCTGATGTCAGTGCTGTATGTCACGGTGCTGCTGTCAGTGCTGTATATCACGGTGCTGATGTCAGTGCTGTATGTCACGCTTCTGATGTCAGTGCTGTATGTCACGGTGCTGCTGTCAGTGCTGTATATCACGGTGCTGATGTCAGTGCTGTATGTCACGCTTCTGATGTCAGTGCTCTCTATCACGGTGTTGCTGTCAATGCTGTATGTCACGGTGCTGGTGTTAATGCTTTATGTCACGCTGCTGATGTCAGTGCCCTCTATCACGGTGCTGTTGTCAGATGCCTCTATCACGGTGCATGTGTCATTGCTGTATGTCACGCTGCTGATGTCAGTGCCCTCTATCACGGTGCTGTTGTCAGATGCCTCCATCACGGTGCATGTGTCATTGCTGTATGTCACGCTGCTGGTGATCATCTCCTGCACCCTCTTCTCTGCCTACCCTGGTCCCTGACCTTCCCTCTCCTCCATTGCCTTCATGCGCTCCACAGTCCTGAATTGTCAGAACAATTTTCCATATAAAAAAAGAATGCTTGTAGTTATCGATCCCAAATTCACCTCATACATGTATTATGTCATTGGCCATGTGGTGGGACTATGTTTGCCCAGCTAATAATTATCCTGTGGCTGGAAATTCGACCTAAAGGTTTGAAACGTTCGCCTCCCATTGAAGTCAATGGGGCCCGCCGCGAACGTTCGGTTTTGCAAACGGTCGGCCCCGTTTGCGGTCCGCGTTCGCGAAACGTCCCGTCGGAAGTTCGTCCATAACTAACAGTAGGGATATAATCCTCTGTGTCATTTCAATACTCGTAAAGAACTTGTCTATTTTTAGAGGTGGGGATGATCAAAAAGACATGTAAACATACTGGCAAAAATAGTAGGTCAACAAAGTACCTCGAAGCTTTGGCGTTCACATTCCTTTGGATTCTTCCTGGGAAGGAAGAGAGGTTACTGTAATACATAGCCGAGTTGTATGCGTCAATTACATGAACCCAAGAAGCGGTTAAGGGGAAATGTAAAAGCTAAGATTTAGGAAAGTAACGTTGCATATTCTGTTGAGTTTCGAAAGTGATGCCAACAAGCCCAGACTTTCCAGTAGCTGAGTGGCGTATCTCTTGTTTGATGTATGAGTTCTTCCATCTCAGCCACTTTGGAGATACGTTGGAACCAGTCTGTAATGGAGGGGGGGGGGGGCAATGGATTTCCAAAGGACCGGGATGCACATTTTTGCTGCATTAACGAGATGTTGGGCTAGGGACCGTTGATATGTTGTTTTTGGAATAGAGGTATGATGGAGAAGTAGTTGTGCTGGGGAAAATTCTATGGGGAGGGTGGTAATTTTGCATGTAAGGCGGTGGACCTCCGTCCAGAATGGTTGAATTCGGGGACAGGACCACCAAATGTGCAGGAGGGTTCCCTCTTCCTGGGAACATCTCCAGCATGTAGAGGGTGTGTTAGGGATAAATTTGTGTAATTGTGATGGGGTTTTATACCATTTTGTGGCGAGTTTGAAACCATTTTCTTGAACTGACACGTTGATAGACCCCTTGTGTATATGGGAGAATATGGTTTCCCACTCATTGTCCGTCAAAGGCAAGGCTAGATCTGACTCCCAGCTGCGAGATGATTTAATAGACTTGGGATTACATTCCGCAAGAAGATGGTGTATATTTTGGATATAAGGTGTCTTTGTGGTTCAATCGTGTCACAGAGAGATTCGAAAGGGGTAAGTGTCCTGGAAAAATCCTGCTTTTGCTGATGAAAGGTTAAGAAGTGTCTAATTTGGAAGTACACCCATTGTGGGATAGGCTGTCTGGGGTCACTACTTGGAACGCTTGAAAGCGGTAAAAGATGTCCATTGGTAAAAAAATGTCGTGTGAGTATATCTGGGTGAGGCCATATAGTTTTGAGAAACGTATCGGGTTGGCCAGTTGGGAAGTCTGGGTTATGTCTGATGGGTGTTAGGGGACTGCGGTGAGAGGAAATGTGATGTGTTTGGCACACTGATCTAAACACTTGTAAGGTAGGAGCTACTAGCGGGTGTTGTTTACAGACCTGGGGGATATGTTTCTGGTCTAACCAGGGTAAGTGTCTTGTAGGGATTGGTGAAAGTGTGTTTTCCAGATGTACCCATGCTTTCGTAGAGGCGTGTATTTTCCAATCCACTATTCTGGACAGATGGCAAGCCCAATAGTATTTCTTAATATCTGGGAGGCCAATTCCTCCCTTCGTTTTAGGTATAGCTAGTCTATTGTTGCTTAGTCTAGGTATTTTCCCATTCCATAAGAAGTGTGTGCAAATAGATTTATAGGAATTGAAAAAGGCCACTGGAAGCTTTATGGGAATCGTTTGAAGCAAGTAAAGGAGTCTGGGCAAGATATTCATTTTGACAATTGAAGCTCTGCCAAACCCACGAGAAGATCCCCGTGGACCAGTTTTTAAAATAATTTTGGATGTTCTGGAGTAGAGGAAGGTAATTGCATGAATATAGATCTTTTATATTAGAGGGTAGCTTTATGCCTAAGTACGTAATTGTCGAGTTGCTCCATTTAAAGGGGAAATTTGTTTGGCACTGTTCTACTGCGTTTTTACTTAGTGAAATATTGAGAGCTTCGGATTTATTAAAATTTATTTGTAGATTAGAGATGTATTTAAATGTGTCTAGATCCTTGAGGAGGTTGGGTAATGTAGTGTGTGGTTCTGTAAGGAATAAGAGGATGTCGTCAGCAAAAGCTGCTATCTTTTGAACAGTGTTCGCTATCGACACTCCCCTTATGTCAAGATTTGCCTTAATGCGGTTGAGTAGGGGCTCCAAAGTGAGAATAAATAGAATGGGGGAGAGTGGGCAACCCTGGCGAGTCCTGTTGGATATGGAGAAGGCATCCGACAGGTGGCCATTTACCCTAACCTGGGCTTTCGGTGAAGTGTATAATGCCATAATATGGGATATAAATCTGTCAGGTAGACCTATTATCTTTAGAGTTTCGTGCATATAATCCCAGGCCTCTCTGTCAAATGCCTTCTCCGCATCCCAGGAGAGTAGGAATCCTTGAGTTTTAGAGGAAGACAGCCAGTTATGTATATTAATTGCTTTAATTGTATTGTCTCTTGCCTCTCTCTCCGGGATGAAACCTACTTGGTCAAGCGAAATAAGATCCGGTAAGAGAGGCAAGAGACGGTTAGCTAGGATTTTGGCATACATTTTCAGGTCTACATTCAATAAGGAAATGGGCCTATAATTAGAAACTAGGGATTCGTCCTTGTTTGGTTTGGGAATGACCGTGATGTGCGCTGTCAATAAATCTCTTGGTGGCGGGTTGGCAGATGTAAAAGAATTAAATGCCGCTAGAAAATGTGGTTTCAAAATGTCATTGAAAGCTTTATAGTACCCAGACGTAAGTCCATCAGGGCCCGAGCTTTTGTCGGGTTTTAATTGTTTGATGGCTGTATCAAGTTCAAGTGTGGATATTGGAGCTTCAAGATCATGGGCTGTTTCGGGTGTTATAGGGGATGGGCCGTATTGATGTAAAAATTCTCTAATTAGTTGTGTCCTTTGTGTGTTCCCGGGTAATTGGTGGGCGTCATGGAGATTGTAAAGATTCTTGTAGTAGTGAACAAATTGGTCAGCAATTTGGTGGTTAGACGAGATTGTATTACCCTCTTTATCTTTTAATAGGTGGACTGAGGTAGCAGCTCTCTGTTTGTGGAGCGCTCTGGCTAAAAGCTTGCCTGATTTGTTACTGAATTCGTAGAAGGTTTTATGGGAGAGGATATAATTCCTCTTAATTCGAGCATTCATATAATTTAAGAGATCTTGTCTGGCCTTAATGAGTTCGGGAATGGAGTTCTCGACCTGGGATAATTTATGCGCTTTTTCCAGAGATCTAATCTTGTTTGTGAGATGCACAATTTGGGCATTTCTATCTTTTTTCCATTTGGCAGCAGCAGTTATTAAATCCCCTCGTATAACGCATTTATGTGCCTCCCATAAAATCATAGGTGAGACATCAGGGGAAGCATTTTCCTCAAAATAAGTCGCTAATCGGTCCTTCGTTGTAGCTGCGATGGCGGGTCGGTGAGAAGAGCGGGGTCTAACCGCCAAATCGGAGAGCTAGGTGGATTGTCGTTAAGTTTCAGAGTCATAGATATTGGGTGATGATCAGAAATGAATTTAGGGTCAATGGTAGCATCAATAAGACAGGGAAGATCTCTCTGTGACAGGAATAAATAGTCTATTCTGGAGTGTCTCTTGTGTGGGAAGGAGAAAAACGTGTAGTCTGATTCTCGGGGGTTGAGCGTCCGCCAGGTATCATGTAGGTTGAGTTCCTGTAGTCGTAGTTTGATAGTACGTAAAGTTTTGTGTGGGATAGAGGAAGATCTATTCGAGGAGTCCTGGATCGGGTTAAGTGGGACATTAAAATCTCCTCCCACAATGAGGACACCCTCTTGAAAATCTGAAAGCTTATTCAAGGTCGAGGCGAAGAAGGATGCTTGACCTGTGTTGGGGGCATATATGTTGGCAAGTGTAATGCGCTTGCCCATTAGTGTACCTTTGGTAAAAAGGAAACGTGCATCCGGATCGTGGAGGGTGTCCTCAATGTGAAAGGAGCAATGTTTTGCAATCAGGATAGAGACCCCTTTTGATTTGTTGGTCGGGTTAGTGGCGTGTATCGCAGTGGGAAAATTGTGATTTGTTATTTTTGGGGTAGAGTTGGACTTGAAGTGGGTTTCTTGTAGGAAGACTATTTTGGCCCTACTCTGTTGGAGGGAGAAGAGCAACTGGGACCTTTTTTCAGGTATGTTCAACCCGTGAGTATTCAGGGAAATAATTTTAATTAAGTCTTGTGTGCGGGTCTTGTGGGTCCGTGGCATCATGAGTTTATTGGAGTGTTATAATCTTTATATAGATATGAACTTTCGGTTTGGGATGAAAAATCTGCAAATGGAGGTATCAGCTAAGGGGTGTGTATGGGATACGCTCAGAACTGACCGTATAGAGTCTGTCTCTTAAAACCAGAGGTTTACTGAAATAGGTGAAAAGAGAGTGGTCGGATGGACAACCTAATCGGTATATTGTGTATTTATCGTACACAAGACAAATTCCGGAGAAAAGCAAGAACCGGCTTGCTAATCCTAGCTACCAGTGATAAATGTATTGTATCACTTGTATCCGGATAAAGCAGTGGAGCGTAGTTATAGTGTTGTGTCGTTGTGTGTGCTGATGTTATCCACTGTGCGCGGGGAACTAGCTCGAGTCGGCTGGAGAGGGGGTGGTAGTGATCACGTTTCTGCCCGCCGATCGAGGGAAGAACGAGCGTTATTGATCAGGATAGTTGATGTGAGGCTTATCGGTTATCGTGCAAGGGTCCCATGGGAGTGTGAAAAATTGTATGAGATGCAAGATGTAAGTAATTTTGCACTTTGGGACATTATATGGAAAAAATCAAGGAGGTAAGCAAATCAACTTGGGGATAAGGCATCCGAAATGTTATTTTGGCTTACATTCTTGATTAACGCCATGCAATAGATAGCCATGTATGGCATGAAATGATAGATACATGAAAGGAGACTAGCTTTGACCGTGTGTAATTTTACCAGTGAACAAAGTTATAACATGTACCGTAATCTAGAACCATAACAAAGACAATATAACAGTATAACAAGTCTAGGGCTGTTAGATATTAATCAGTTATTAGTTATCAGCCACATGTGTAAAGTACCGCTAGCCAAAGAAAACTACTAACATTGGAGGTTATCCGAGCAGTTACGTTGTGGGAGGGTATACATTTCTCACAGGGACCAATATGTCCAAGAAATCTATAAGGTAGAGGCTAGTCGTAGTCTGCTTTCAAATGATCAATGAATATAGGAGAACTGGCCAGCTAGGGAGAATATTTAGTGCACTATGCGTAACATCAAAAATTTTGAGACGTTTTGGAGACGGGAGGATTAGGGATTGATAAAAGTGAGGGAATAAATATCATTGCTAGAGGGTGGAGTGAAAAAGGCATTTGATATTCAACAAAATATGCTCTATCAACTCCAATTAGTTTGGGAAGTTTGAAATATATCTATTACCTCCCGTTCTCCGCTGCGTCCTGAAAAAAAAAAAAAAAGCTTGCATATGTCCATCTGTCTTAAAATCGTGATGAACCTGAGTTTGAGAGAAAGCAAAACAAAAGCATAAACCAAAAAAAAAAATTAAGTGGAAAAAACAAAAGGGGGGGGGGGGGCAGCCCGGTAGTGAGATGTCTCACTCAGATTGTTCTGGCCAGTTTAGGATGAGACAAAACAGCAAAAGTTATAGGGGATCAAATGCTCTGAAAATAAGCCATGCTGAAAAATCCTTTTTAGTGTGGGAGCGTATACCCCCCGGAGAATAGTAATCAGGGATACCTTTAATGATGTGGAGTTGCGGTGAGGAGCAGGAACTGGGATGTTCAAAAACAACGAGGGGCAAGAAATAGAGTGAGTGCAGATCAGCGGTTTCTTCGGGCTCTTCTTGAGTGCAGGGCTTTCGACAGGCTATCACCTTGAGACACGTCGTTTCTCATGGTGGTGTTCCTGGGATCCGATGGCGAGCGTCGCCTTCTGGAGCGCTGTTCCTGGAAATCCAGGAACAGCGGTAGGTGCATAGTAGACTTTGGTTGCGGGAGGGCGGAATTCCGCGTACCAGTCTGGAGCTGCAGTCAGGGGGATGTCAAGTGTTTCACAGAAGAATCTGATATCCTCTGGCACCCGTAGAATTGCTGATCTTCCTCCTGAAGTAGCTGAGAGAGTGAAGGGGAACTTCCAACGGTACGGAATCCCCTTCGCTCGTAAGACTTCCAAGATGGGGCGGAGCTCCCTCCTCCCTCCGGAGAGTAATGGTCGATAGATCTTGGAAAATATTGATCTCTGCACCTTTATATGTCACTGGGTTAGAAGATGATCTAGCCCTGCGAAGGATGTCTTCTTTCTGTCTGTAATCAATCAGGCAACAGATCACATCTCGGGGTGGATCAGAGACTCTGTCTGGGGCGCAGGGCCCGATGAATTCGCTCCATCCCGATAGGGGATTCTGGCGGTTGTTCCAAGATGGCGTTAAACAGGCCTGCTACTTCTGCAGGGAGTTGCTCAGCCTCAATGGATTCTGGAAGACCTCGGAGGCGAAGGTTGTGCCTTCTCCCCCTGTTGTCGAGGTCTTCCAGGTGACGGTTTAGATCTCACAGTTGCAGTGTATGGGTGTCAATTATCTGACAAGATTTCCGTATAATGGCCGAGTGAGTAGCGGTAGTTTTCTCCACGTCCTGAACCCTTCCAGCGATTGCTTGTAGATCTATCCGTAGGTCCGAGATGGCTGTTAAAGCTGCTGTGAGAGTTTCCTTTATGTCCGCAGCTACGGAACGGAGATTGTGTATGCTAGGTGGCAGATGAGGGGAGAGTGTTATGCCATCAGACGGCGGGCGTTGTGGAGAAGGGTCTGAGAACTGGCTCTCTGTGACTGACCTTGTGAAGCCGCCATATTGCCTTGCTGTGTGCGGAACATCTCTGGGATATTCTGTGATATCCTGCTCGCTTCATCTCTCGGTGATCTCGATCTGGACGTGGACGAGTTGCGGGAAGAGGTACCCATGTTGTGGGGACGTTATAGGAGGATTATGCCTCTGTTTGTGGGTTCTTTCTTCCCTCCTCGGCGGGAGCAATAGAGCTAATCTGCCATCTTCAGCCGAGGTCAGGCCACGCCCCCCCATCCATGTTTTTTTAACTTTTCAAATAAAATACAATATTTTTCAACAATGTTTGATCATTGAGGAGTTACCACCCCTTAAAGTCCCATTAGAGGAAATTCTTTCTTTTAGGGATGTGGGCAGCAACTCCTACCCTATAAATATTTTGCACAATTTACAGAAAAAACACTAATGAGTCACATGACACTGAGGAGGGAAAATGGCTAACTGGGCCCAATTTGGACATCTTTACTTAGGTGTGTACTCACTTTTGTTGCCAACGGTTTAGACATTAATGGCTGTGTGTTGAGTTATTTTGAGGGGACTGCAAATTTACACTGTTCTACAAGCTGTACACTCACTACTTTACAATATAGCAAAGGGGGTTATTTACTAAAGGCAAATCCACTTTGAACTACTACTTGTAAGTGCAGTCGCTGTAGATCTGAGAGGGACATGCAAGGAAAATAAAAAACTGCATTTTTGCTTGTACACGATTGGATAATAAAATCAGCAGAGCTTCTCCTAATTTCAGAGCTTCCCCTCAGATCTACAGCGATCTACAGCGACTGCACTTACAAGTGCACTTGTAGTGTAAAGTGGATTTGCCTTTAGTAAATAAACCCCAAAGTGTAATTTTTTTTTAGTGTTGTCACATGAAAAGATATAATAAAATATTTGCAAATACGTGAGGGGTGTACTCACTTTTGTGAGATACTGTATTTATTTAAATACAGTAATTTTTGCTATTTTGTAAATATGAAATGTTTTTATTATTGGTCAGGTACAAGCCCCAGAGGCTGTAATTCATAGGGGGTTGATTTACTAAAAGCAACTAGACTGTGCACTTTTCGAAGTGCAGTTGCACTCTGTAAGAGCAGTTGCGCCAGAGCTTAGTAAATGAGCAGAAACTCTGCTGACGTCCATCATCCAATCATGTGCAAGCAAAAATGCTGTTTTATTATTTTCCTTGCATGTGATTGGGTATTCTTAACAATGTGTAGCTTTACCTCCTTTACTAATCTCTGGAGCAACTGCACTTGCAGAGTTTAACTGCACTTCGAAAAGTGCACAGTCTATTTGCCTTTAGTAAATCAACCCCTATGTGGTCAGGAGAGGAGAAGGGCAGATAACATTGGCCAGAACAGACCATAGTTATTATTATTATTATTATTATTATTATTATTCAGGATTTATATAGCGCCAACAGTTTGCACAGCGCTTATATAGCGCCAGTTTAGACAATTCCTGAAAAGAAGAGTGCTATGATCTGCCAGAGAGGGGCTGTACCAGGAATGGCATTTTCCTGAAAAAATATCTAGTGAGCTCAAAGGCAATTTTCAACTGAAAATAAGCATTTAAAGTATTGAATCTGTCTGTGCTTTTTATATGTATTGTTTAAGTTGGTGACAGATTCTCTTTATTCTAAACCTGGTTAGGACTTGGAGCAATATATAGCAATTAAAATGTTCTGTTTATACTAGGAAGTCTCAGCAGAGACGTGTTGTCTTAGGCATTGAATGTTCAACCACCAGTGATGAAAATCAAACTCTGTGGACAACCTGTCCTGATTTATTATGTACCTAGCAAAGATGCCTTTTTCGAATGCCTCTGCCAAATGAATTTAGGCTGTCGGCTTCCTTGATCTGCCTCCAAGATATTTTTCCTTCTAACTTCATAAGAATATACACAACAAGCATTTGCGCACTTTGTTTTTTGCACCTGGTCCAGGTTTTTCTGCTGTGTTCCTTGTTACTTGTTTACCTTTTTCTTACCATAATACACCCTGATATTCTTACCCCTCTACAAGGCAACAATAGGATCTACGCTCCTGAATTAGAAAGCCAAACGCATTTACAACATTGGTCTCCACAATATGGGTGGTGGGGAAGGCAGCCCTTTGCTTGCCTTTATCTGGCCCTTGGAGCAGTATTCTTCCCCTGACACCAACGATGGTGCACTATTTCTTCCACTGATACCACGAATGGGACACCCCACTGACACTAACAAAGGGGAACTATTCATCATACTGCTGACCACAGGGCGCTACGTAGTTTTTTTATACCCATTTACCAGAAAGCCATCTGATACTGGGGCTTTTTTATGTCCACAGTCTGGCCTCTCCAAAATCTGAAGGGCAGTTATCTAGCCCTTTGTTCAGAAAGTTCAGAGACCCTGATCTACAACAATATATATACTGAGCAAAATTATAAACACAACACTTTTTTGTGTTTGCCCCTATTTATCATAAGCTGAACTCAAAGATCTATGACTTTTTCTATGTACACAAAAGGCATATTTCTCTCAAATATTGTTCACAAATCTGTTTAAGCCCAGGTTCACACTGAGCTGCGGGAATGAAGCCGTGCAAATTCAGCTGAACTCGTACAATTTCACTCCTGCATGTCAGTCCCAATTTTGGCCGCAATTTCAGAGACATCTGTGCAGGTTTCTGCTCCAGTCTCTGTGCAGGCACCTGCATGTCAAGACTATAGGAGAAGGCCCTACCAGGTTCTTTGGCAGACTTCCAGCTGGTGACTCTATAGTTTGGGCCCTAATCCGCCTCTTTGGAGGCAGTGTAGTCTGTTTACCAACTCGCTCAGAAGGGTGTGCATTGATTTCCCATGTCTGTCTTTCCTTCCCTGGGGCCCTTTTTTCTCCCTCTTTTAGCAGGCAAGGGAGGGGAATAAACAGCAAACTACTTTTGTTCTTTTTTTTTCTTGGGTGCTTTCTTAACTTTGGAGTGCAGTTTTCCCATGGGACTCTCAACTAGCTCCTTCACTGAGGTCCCCTGAAGCTTCCCGTTGGCTTTTGGAAGAGTAGCTTCTGTAAGGTTCTTAAAACTATGAGTAATTGTGGGCTGATTCCAGCTTTGGGGCACTCAGCCCAGAAGTGTCCAACTTCTCCACATCCATCACATTTCTTTTCTCACACTCTGGAAAACTTTGGCCATCCTTGATCTGTGAGATCCTTGTTCCTGGACCTTTACTTAAGCAGGGTTCCACCCTAAAGTGGAACTTCCGCTCATCGGTACCCTCCTCCCCTCTGGTGTGACATTTGGCACCTTTCGGGGGGAGGGAGGTGTAGATACCTGTCTAAGACAGGTATTTGCACCCACTTTCGGGCATAGACTCCCATGGGAGTCTATGCCTCTTCCTGTCCCTGCGCGCTGTCTGCTGGGACACACACGGGTCCCAGAGACAGCGCGGACCATTCCCATTGCGCTGTGCGACTAAATAGGGGCTTTAGCAACATCTTTGGGATCGATAACCCTTTTCAGGATAATCTGGTGCAACATTCTGTCTATTCAGGAGATGTACTCAGAGAGACCCTCCCCCTTTTGTGGATGAGTGTGATTAAATTTGTACATCAGATCTGCAGTTGTTTCAACTTTTCCAAATACAGCATACAAAGCATCTATGTAGTCCATAGCAATACAGTTTCCCTTTCCCAATCTCAATTTGTGGATTACATCAGCTGCAGGGACTCTCACTGAGCCGCTGCTGTTTCATGGCCTCTGGAACACTCCATCCAGGTCTCAAACTCATCTTCTCCGATAGGGGTCTGCAACTGCCCTGAGAAAAATCGGAGTCTCCGATAGCTCTTGTTTGCATTTCCAGATCCCCTCTCTACTAAGCTATCAACTATCTGGCTCACATCAGTGTAAAAAGAAATGGGAGGGGCACTGGCCCCATGAGAGTCTGTCCCAACCGATCCTAAGCCCTTCTCCTGAATCCTCCACATTGTCTGCCTCTCAACAGGCTCTCCCCCCACTTTCAGTAGGATCACCCTGGCAGTCACCCACTTAGCTAGGCATACCTCTTCTTCCTGAAAGCACACAGGTATTTCTTCCTGCCATTCCAACAGTACCCTGACTTGGTCCAGGTCATGCTCAGCTTCCATATCCACAATGTATGCCCTTTGTCCTGGGGCTAGGGCTGTCACTCGCTGTCAAATCTCCCTCTCAGTGCATTCACTTCCTGAGATCTCTAGGACAATGCTTTTTTCCACTTGAGCTCCCTGGGATCTGCTCCAAGCAACCGCAGCCACAGATACCGCCTCCCGCACGGATCGTGGCTCTTGTCTAGGTTGACTAGGGCCGGCTGTAGAATAAATACCGGATGAGCCCCCAAATGTACCATTGCTACATATCCATTCTTCTACGCCCATGACAAAATTACCTCCACCTCCTATCCCCCAAATAAACCTAAGGTCTATGTATGGTTCACAATGATTCAGTGATTTATACAAGATGGATAACAGTCTCTTATCAACTGTAAGCTTATGCCAGTGAGATTCAAATCCTGTTAGAAAATCTGATATTCCAAATCCCCTCAGGTGCAAGGCAATAAAGTGCTGTAACTGTTGGTGTCACAAGGCATCTAAAGGGAATAGTCGATGCACCTTACTAAGCATAATTTCCCAGCATACATCAGTTTGGCAGAAAAAAATGCAAGCAAGCATGCAACCAAGCAAGCGAGCCAGCAATCAAATAACAAAGGGGTGGGACTTTAAGTGAAGCACCTGGTTTACAATTCCCACCCCTTTGTCGCTTGCTTGCTGGCTCACTTGCTTGGTTTCAGGCTTGCTTACTTTTTTTGTCACATTGACAGGGATGGAAATATGCGGCCTTACCAGGCCATGATATCATGTAAAGTCCCCAAAAAAAACTCTTTGCTCTACAATACATCAGTTTGAGACAATTGGTATCAATGTCCACTGCCCACATCTTTAAAAAAGTAAGAGAGGGATTCATAAAAAGCTCCCCAATGGGAGAAGAGGAGATATACATGGGGACATTATTCTTTTTGTTTTATGTCTCACATTTTTAAACTTTGAAAAGTGAGGGGAGGGGTGGTATTTTAATAGGCCTTGTTATACCCCTGGAACTCATGGGACATCGGCTATCTTGCAGCCTGCCACAGTCTCCTCAAAACTTACCCAGATTCTAGTTTAATCTAGATCTAGTTTTGATATGCTAATTTGGGTTTAGCTTTTTTCCACACAAAGGTTGTAAAAATCTACTCCATTAAAAGAAAAGAAAGTATTTGGAAGTGCAATAGGCACCATCTGCAGAAAAAAAAAAAAAAACTTTTGGTAGCACATTCATTTGGTAGCACATTTATTTTTATGATATTAATTCTACCTAACCACTTGAATATGGCTTCCAAACCATTTCAACCCATTATATATCTCTATTTATCCTACAAAGCAGTGATTCTCAACCAGGGTTCTGTGGAACCCTAGGGTTCCCCCACAGGTTGCTAGGGGTTCCTTCAGCATTGGGCCATTTCTGCCTCTCGAATAAGTTCCCACAGACACCATTGATCTTTTTAGCTATCTGTAAGGAGGTAGGTTTTCCCAATGACCACAAGTGTAAGGACCATGCTTCCCACTGACCATCACACTAATGTATCATGAGTTGTAGATTTCTAATTTTTAGCACGGGTTCCCTGAGACTGTAAAACGATTTCAAGGGTTCCTCTGTGTTAAAAAGGTTAAGAAAGGCTGCTATAAAGTAAAGGGACATCATTTTCCATACACAATTGTGTTAAATTGGCCATTATTTATGCCCACATATTTAATAGTCTTAAAATTCCATTTACATGGCAATGATTCCTTAAAGGGTAATTACACTTTCAATGGAAAAGAATTAGCAAATTAAAAGCTAAAACAATATAGCGTATAAAAGTCATTTTGTAATTGAGTGTTATTAAAAATGACCTTTCCTTCTCAATCTACAGTGCTGTAATTTTCTGTAAAATGCAATGCAATATGGCTACCTGCAAGTGTTTAAACATGTGCGCCGTCAATAAATTTATTTTGTTTCGTTCCGTTCCATTTCGTATTAAAATTAATTCATGATTCCTGTCCGAAATTCAATTCAGATTCGTATGAAATTCGAATATTCTTTTATATTCGTAAACTTTTCGTAACAATAACGGAAGTTCGTTATGATAAATTTATCATTATGAGGAGCTTCCACCATCCCTGTGCTGTGCTGACTTCCTGGGTTTTTAACTTTTAGTTTTGTTAAATTTCGTAACAATAACAAAAGTTTGTTATGATAAAATTATCCGAAATTCGTAAATTTAATTTTGTACAAAATTCGTATGCATAAAAATTCATATTTCGGATGCTCACAAATGTACGAATTTCCGGAAATTCATATGAATTTTTGATTCGTATGAAACTAATTGCACATGTCTAGAAGTGTTCTGTACAAAGACTGTGTACAGAACGCCCCCTGAAAATGTAATTTCCTGCTTGTGTGATTGGCTTACTGAATTTTCCAGAGATACACCCAATGGAAAATCATGTGTAAAGGAATGCAGACCTTGCCAATTTCCTCTTTAGAGCCCTGTAAGTGCAGCAGCTGATCGATAATTCTAAAACCACTCCCGTACAGATTCATTCAGCACTATGAATAAACAAACCGCTATTCTTGCAGAACAACAAAAGGTATGATTCTGCATCAAAATTTGTTAAAACCCTTGCAATGTACATAGATCACTCGGAGGAGAATGTTTTTATTTCTTAACAACAATTGCTCTTTAAGAGAGTTAACTATTTCTAAAGGTAGAGACAATGGCTTAATTTCGGACATAGAGAAATTAATTATAAAATTTGACAAAGCCTGATATTCCATTATAGTAAATCTCTCATCAAACTGGGCAAGGTTATCAATGGATCTATATTTTTTTATTAAAAAACGAGTTTACACTTAACTGCTCTGTGCAATGTTATTACACAGAGTGGTCTCTTACCTCCTCTTCTGGAGTCCCTCACTGGTGTCTTCTGCTCCTTCTACCTAAGGTTGCCTCTATAGCTATAATCTATAAACATACTGTAAGCTGAGGAACAGGTAGCAGCTACAAAGCTCCCTTGGATAAGCAGTCTTACAGGCACAGATATAAGTTCCAGTGAGGTAGTGACAAAGCAGTGTGGTGTTTTTTTGGTGATATATACAAGTCTATAGTATATACAGGTGCTGTACAGTCTTAGAAAACAGGAAAAATAATAGCAAAACAAAAGCCTAGTTGTAGCTCAACACTAACTATACAAAATATACAAGTCCTACCTTCCAGGCTGAGAAAGCCTACATCTTGTCAGCTTCCACATATGTAGCTTGTACGTTTTCTCCAACCTTCTGCTCTCACAGACTGTAGTTGTCTGATTTTCCAAGGCCTGGCTGTCTGCCTAGCTGTTTCACTGGCTGTCTGTCACCAGTCTATTAGTCTTATTTTGGGCAGTCTATCCCAGGCCCACTTTATGGCTAAACATTCCATTCTGTTCATTGATCTTTCTCCTCAGGTACACCACAGGGTGCTCTTCCTCACTGTGTACCTGTGACAATATTGCCCCAATACCTGCATCAGAAACATTCATCTGAACCAAAAAATCCTTCAAAAGTCGGAAATCGGGGGAGTACAGCACTAGCTGTGCACAAAGAGCCTTCTTCGGGACTTGGAAAAACTCTTCTGCTACTGGGAACCATTTCCCCATTAGTGATGGACAAACTTCCGACGGGATGTTTTGCAAATGTGATCCGCGAACGTGCCCAAAAGTTTGCGAACCGCAAGGTTTGTGGTGGACCCCATTGACTTTAATGGCAGGCGAAACCTTAAAAACCTCCAGGTCATATTTTCAGCCACAAAATACTTACTAGCTGTGCACACATAGTCCCACAACATGGACACTGACATACCAGATGTATTAAGTGAATCTGGGATCGACAACGACAAGCATTCTTTTTTTATCGGTGAAATTTTGACAATTCAGGAGTGCATGAAGGCCATGGAGGAGAGGCAAGGTCAGGGCAGGCTATGAAGGGGGTGCAGGAGATGTTCAGTGCCACAGTCAGGGCAAAGCAGTCCTGTGCCAATGTCCCAGTGTGCCAACCTGTGCTTGAGCCCCTCCCTCTGCCTGGCCCTTACCCCCACCTATGCAGGGCTCCACTGCTGTGATCCGGAGGTGCCAGTCCAGTGCTGATCCTCAGCCATGGTGCTGGCACTGCTTGCTGATTGGCTTCTCCGCTGCTATCTCCCTTACTGTCTGAAACCAGCACCGTGATAGAGACTGAGCACTGACACCAGCACCGTGATAGAGAGTGAGCACTTACACCAGCGCCGTGATAGAGAGCACTGACACCAGCACCGAGATACAGAGCACTGACACCAGCACCGTGATAGAGAGCACTGACACCAGCACCATGATAGATAGCACTGACACCAGCACTGTGAGAGCGCTGACACCACCACCGTGATAGAGAGCACTGAGACCACACCAGCACCGAGATAGAGAGCACTGACACCAGCACCGTGATAGAGAGCACTGACACCAGCACCGTGAGAGCACTGACACCAGACCGTGATAGAGAGCACTGACACCAGCACCATGATAGAGAGCACTGACACCAGCACCGAGATACAGAGCACTGACACCAGCACCGAGATACAGAGCACAGACACCAGCACCGTGATAGATAGCACTGACACCAGCACCGTGAGAGCACTGACACCAGCACTGTGATAGAAAGCACTGACACCAGCAGCGTGATATCGCTGACACCAGCACCGTGATAGAGAGCACTGAGACCACACCAGCACCAAGATAGAGAGCACTGACACCAGCACCGTGATAGAGAGCACTGACACCAGCACTGTGATAGAGACCACTGAGACCACACCAGCACTGAGATAGAGAGCACTGACACCAGCACCATGATAGAGAGCACTGACACCAGCACCGCAGGAGCACTGACACCAGCACCATGATAGAGAGCACTGACACCAGCACCGTGAGAGCACTGACACCAGCACTGTGATAGAGAGCACTGAAACCAGCACTGTGATAGAGAGCACTGACACCAGCACTGAGATGGAGAGCACTGACACCAGCACTGAGATGGAGAGCACTGACACCAGCACTGAGATGGAGAGCACTGACACCAGCACTGAGATAGAGAGCACTGACACCAGCACCGTGATAGAGAGCACTGACACCAGCACCTTGATAGAGAGCACTAACACCAGCAACGAGATAGAGAGCACTGACATCAGCACCATGATAGAGAGCACTGACACCAGCACTGAGATGGAGAGCACTGACACCAGCACTGAGATAGAGAGCACTGACACCAGCACCGTGATAGAGAGCACTGACACCAGCACCGTGATAGAGAGCACTGACATCAGCACCATGATAGAGAGCACTGACACCAGCACTGAGATAGAGAGAGAGCACTGACAGCAGCACCGTGATAGAGAGCACTGACACCACACCAGCACTGATACCAGCAACCCGCTGCGGGACCCAAAATTATGACACCGCTCAACCTCTTCAAACAGGAGGGTACGGTCATATAGTACGGTGAGTCAAAAACAGAAAAAAGGTCAGTGTGCTAGATTAAATAAATTGTTTATAGAGTTATGCATATACATGGTCTACTGGTCACATGTGTTTAATTCCTCTGAGATCCATGGCTCATTTATTTTTATAAATGTGAGGTAGTCAACACTGTCATGAGCTAGGCGACTGCGCTTAACCGTCTCAATCACCCCTGCTGCGCTGAACGTCCTTTCAGACAGGACACTGGATGAGGGGCATGCAATTGGGTAAGCTCTGGCCAGAAGTCAAGCCTGCCCACCCAGTAGTCCAGGGGTTCATCACTTCTCAGAGCATCCACATCGGCCGTTAACCCAATGTAGTCGGACACCTGTTAGTCTAGACATTCCCTGATGCTGGATCAGGATGAGACCTGTCAATGGGTCGGCTGAAAGAATGATCTCATATCAGAATTCACCAACGCATATTCAAACCACCCTCTTCTTGCAGGCACTGTTGGATTGGTACCCGCAACTCTTTCTCTGGGAGTGGGAATTCCTCCTCTGCCAGCGCACGCAAAAGCAGAATGCAGAATTTCTCGAAGCAAGGCCTGTAAGTGCTCCATTCTGACAGCCCTCTGTGATGGTGGTAACATTTCCGCCATTTTGTGTTTGTACCGGGGGGGTCTAAGTACGTTGCCACCCAGTACTGGTCCTTGACCCTTATGCTTTTTATACGGGGGTCCCTGTTAAAACACTGAAGCATGAAGGCCCTCATTTGCACTAAACTGGAAGCGGTGTAGTGGCCTGGCTCCTGCTCAGCATCCAGGATAATGTCGTCCTCCTCGTTCTCCTCACCCCATGCAGGACAACAACCGAGATGCCAGAAAGGTTTAAAGCAGTGGTCATCAACCCTGTCCTCAGGGCCCACTAACAGGCCAGGTTTTATGTATTACCTTGGAGGAGATGCAGACTAGAATACTGCAATCACTGAGCAGCAAATGCTATCACCTGTGAGGTTATTTCAGTTATCCTGCAAACCTGGCCTGTTAGTGGGCCCTGAGGACAGGGTTGATGACCACTGGTTTAAAGCATGCTCTTCTTGCTCCTTCTCATCCGCCCCGGCACCATCCTCCTCTGATTCCTCATCAGACTCCTATTGTTGACTTGTCTCAGATAAAGTAGCCCCCCCGGGAATTCATCCAGCATTGCGACTTCCTCATCTTCCTTCTCCTGCTCCTCCACGGTTTGATAAATTGATCAATAACACAACGCAATGCACACTCCATAAAGAAGGCATAAGGTACGATGTCACTGATGGCACCATGGCTGTGACTGACCAGTTTGGTGATCTCATCAAATGGCCACAGAAGTCTGCATGCGTTGCGCATGAGCAACCACTGATGCGGTGAAAAAAACCAAGCTCTCAGAACCTGTTCTGCCGCAAAGTTCATACAGGTAGTCGTTAACTGCACGTTCCTGCTGGAGCAGCCTATCAAGCATATAGAAGGTTGAGTTCCATCACGTCGGGCAATCGCAAATAAGATGTCTGACCAGCAGATTGTGTCGCCACTGAATGTCAGCAAAGCGAGCCATGGTCGTGTAAGATCTTCTGAAATGGTCCACGATTTTCCTTGCCTGCCGCAAGATGTCCTGGACCCCAGGGTATTTGACAACGAATCGCTGCACAACCAAGTTTAAGACGTGCCATGCATGGCACGTGTGTAATTTTGTCCTGTTTCAATGCGCTATGCAGATTGGCACCATTGTCACACACCACTTTACCAACTGTCAAATTGAGCAGTGTTAGCCACTGATCTGCCTGTGAATGCAAAGCTGAACAGAGTGCAGAGCCAGTGTGGCTACGGGCTTCCAGGCACAACAGATGCAGCACAGCATGGCAACATCTCACCTAGCATGTAGAATAGGTTCTGGGGAGAAGAGAAGAGACGCTAGCAGCGGAAAAGGAGGAATCAGCTGAGGAGGAGAGGGAGGATGGAGTAGGAGGAGGAGAAGAATAGGCAGGCCTGCATGCAATCCGTGGTGGTAAAACCAAATTTACACGGATGCCACGGGTTACATGCTTGACAGCCGTCAGAAGGTTCACCCAGTGGGCAGTAAAAGTTTTATATACCCTCCCTGCCTGTGTTTGCTAGACCACGTGTCTGTGGTCAGATGTATCTTGGCACCGACACTGTGTGCCAGAAATACATTCACTTGCCGCTGAACATGGCCATATAGCTCTGGGATGCCCTTCTGTGAGAAATACTTCCTTCCTGGGACCTTCCATTGTGGTGTTCCAATGGCTACAAATTTTCGAAAGGCCTCCGAGTCTGCCAGTTTATATGGCAGTAGTTGGCGGGCTATTCGTTCTGACAACCATTGGGCAAGAGGGTTATCCGGCATCATCATTTTTTAATGCTCGAACATTTGACCCACAGAAGCCTGCCTTTTTCCAGAAAAATGTGAGGATGGCATGATGGAAGGTGGAGTGGAGGACAATTGTGAGGAGAGAGGAGAAGGAGAAGGAGAAGACGAGACTGGACGGTGAGAGCCTGGAGTGAGGCTTTGTGGGTTCCGTTGCTCCCTCTGGGCTGGGTGATGGCAGCTCATGTGCCTTCTTAAGGCGGTCGTCCCTAGGTGAGCGTTGGGCTTACCGCACCTTATGCGTTGACTGCAAAGATTGCAGATGGCAACACTATTGTCAGCAGCGGACATGTTAAAAAAAGCCCACACTGCGGAGCCATGTGTCGGTGTCCTGGGAGTGCCAGATGTGACCGTACATGGTTGATGCCTCGCTCCTGATACATTAGCAGTCTGCTTTGTCCCTCCTGTGCAATCTAAGTTGCACCTGCTTCTCCTCCCTATCTGCTGGTTCATATCTCCTCTTCCTCTTCCTCTCTTGTGGGCACCCATTTGACCTCACTAGACACATCATCATCAATGTCACCTTCCCCACCGCTATAATTAGAGATCTCAGAGTAGGCAGCAACACCGGGGACCAACCTCCTCCTTGGGCTGATCTGGATACTGTCGTCAGACTGCTGAGTGGCGGTTGTTGCTACCTCCTCTTCCTGATCCAATGCCAAGAGTGGCTGCGCATCTGCAATATCTTGTGATGGATAGGAAAATAATTCCTGTGACTCAAGAGGAGGGTATATGGTGGTGGTGGTGTTGGCGGTAGTGTCTTTGGGGGTGCACACAGCAGAGAGTGAATAAGAGGGTGCAGATCGAGAGGATGAGGAGGGTGCAGAAGAGTAAGGCTGAGTGAGCCACTCAACCAAGCCTGGTGCGTCATTTGAAGTAATCGAATGCACCTTCTGCAATTTGCCACTTTGGTTCAAGCCTGTTGCTCCTGCCCTAACCCTACCACCCCTGTGGAAGGGCCTGCCTCTTCCTCTGCCTGTCATTTTTGAAATGACCCTGTGACAAAAGTCTCTAGAGAAGTGCAGTAAATGTGGAACAAGGTATATAACATCCCACTTCAATCTATCGTTTTGGGGGGCCACTGGCCTATCACACCAGTTATAATACTTTTTTCTAATTGCGTTTGTCTCTCTTTGTAGTATCGCTGCAGAACCGCTCAGTGCTGCACAGTGGAAATGCACTATACTATGCTTTCTATATTTGAAAGTATTTTATACGTGTATTACACCCCTATATACTGCAACCAAATAGTATACCTATACCAGTCCTTAAAAGGACCTCTGTGGACCTAATAATAGCTAGCTAGTAGCTAGTGAATTGCAGACTGTCCCTGCTCCAAAAACCATACTGTCCCTCCCTACACTGAGACACAACAGCTGCAGAATCAGTCAGCAGCACTGCATGCAGTGCACTATAATATGCTTTCTATATTTGAAAGATAGTATATTATACGTGTATTACAACCCTACATACTGTACACCTATATACCAGTCCTTAAAAGGACCTTTGTGGACCTAGTAGTAGCTAGCTAGTAGCTAGTGAATTGCAGACTGTCCCTGCTCCAATCACCAAACTGTCCCTCCCTACACTGAGAAACGACAGCTGCAGAATCTGTCAGCAGCACTGCATGCAGTGCACTATAATATGCTTTCTATATTTGAAAGAAAGTATATCATACATGTATTACAACCCTATGTACTGTACACCTATACCAGTCCTTAAAAGGACCTTTGTGGACCTAGTAGTAGCTAGCTAGTGAATTGAAGACTGTCCCTGCTCCAAACACCAAACTGTCCCTCCCTACACTGAGAAGCGACAGCTGCAGAATTGGTTAGCAGCACTGCATGCAGTGCACTATAATATTCTTTCTATATTTGAAAGAAAGTATATTATACATGTATTACAACCCTATATACTGTACACCTATACCAGTCCTTAAAAGGAGCTTTGTGGACATAGTAGTAGCTAGCTAGTAGCTAGTGAATTGCAGACTGTCCCTGCTCCAAATCCAAACTGTCCCTCCCTACACTGAGAAATGACAGCTGCAAAATCGGTCAGCACTCAGCTCAGCAGCACAGCAGTGAACTATAATATGCTTTCTATATTTGAAAGAAAGTATATTATACTTGTACAACCCTATATACTGTACACCTATACCAGTCCTTAAAAGGACCTTTGTGGACCTAGTAGCTAGTGATTTGCAGACAGTCCCTGCTCCAAACACCAAAGTGTCCCTCCCTACACTGATAAAAGACAACTGCAGAATCGGTCAGCACTCAGCAGCATAGCAGTGCACCATAATATACTTTCTATATTTGAAAGAAAGTATATTATAAGTGTATTACAACCCTATATACTGTACACTTATACCAGTCCTTGAATGGACTTTTTTGGACCTAATAGTAATAGCTAATTAGCTAGCTAATGATTAGACTGACTGTCCCTACTCCTCACAGCGTTCTTTCCCTACACTGACAAAAGACAGAATGTAAAATGGCTGCCAGATAAGGTCTATTTATAAGGCGGGGGGGTATGTCCATGTGCTGAAATGTCTCAATTGGCTGTCCTGTACCCCATGATGGATGTGTCACAATGTAAACGCATATGTCTGTTGCGAACAGCACCAGAAATCCGCCGGTTTGGCGAATCGCGAACGAGCAAAGTTCGCCGCGAACTGACCGCCGGGCGAACCGCAAGGCCATCTCTATTCACCATTACTGACTTTTTTTTTTGAGGTCCATCAGTGGGGCAGCTATAGTTGCAAAATTCTGGATAAACCTTCTATAGTACCCTGCGATCCCAAGAAAGGCTCTGACCTGCTTATTGTTTGCAGGACGTGGCCACTCTTTGTTCAACTGAGGTTTTATGACTCCGTGGCCAATCGCGTAGCCCAAATACGTGGCTTCCTCTTAACCAATGGCACATTTTTTTGTATTTTCTGTAAAACCTTCTTTGAAGAGGAAATCAAGGACAGCCTGGACACAGAGAAAGTGAGACTCGCAGTCAGAGTACCACTATGTCATCTAGATAGGCTGCTGCTTGCTGTCTGTAAGATCTTAGGGTCCTGTCCATGACCCTCTAGAATGTCCCAATGGCAGTTTGCTACCCAAAGGGCATTTTTTTATACTGAAGTTAACTCTCTGTGGTCAAAAATGCAGTCTTTTCTTTAGAACTACCAGTCAGGGGTATTTGACAATATCCTTTTGTTCAAAGTGGTCATAATAGTGAGCCTTGCCAAATCTGTTTATAAGTTCATCTACTCTGTGCATTGGGTACATGTCAAACTTTGTCACTTTGGCATTAAGCTTTCTGGAGTCAATACGAAACCTCCAAGTATTGTTTTGGGACTAACACGATGGAGCTAAACCAGCCACAATTGGATTCCTCAATGACATCTAGCTCTAGCATCCTTTTAACTTCATCACTGATGTCCTTTCTCCTAGTTTCATGAATTTGGTATGGTTTGAGCTTGACACGGACCCCAGGTTTAATAACAATATTATGCTGAACTGCTGAAGACGGTTAACTCAAAATTTCTCTCTATTCCTTATGTCTAGCTTCCTGTTTTGGGTAATAAGACAGGGTGTCTGGAATCATGACCTCAGAGACCAGAGGGGGCTCAGTACCCCTAGGCGTTACAGAAACGGACCTCACGCTGCATAAAAAAGTAGGTGAATTGCATGATACAGGGTGCAGGACTCAGGTGCACACTACGTGCAGGACTCAGGTGTGCGATACGTGAAGGGGGCAGGACTCAGGTTTGTGCTACATGCAGGTTGCAGGACTCTGGAGTGTGCTGTGTACAGGGTGCAGGACTCAGAATTGTGTGCTACCTACGGGATGCAGAACCCAGCATTGTGTTCTACGTACAAGGTGCAGGACTGAGGGATGTGTGCTACGTACAGGGGGCAGGGTACAGAAGTGCGCTGTATACAGGGCGCAAGGCTCAGGAAGGCACTATGTACAGGGTTCAGAGTTCAAAAGCTCACAAAGTATAGGGTGCAAGGCTCAAGAGTTCATGGAGTACAGGGAGTACACGTACATGGAGTACAAGGTGAAAAGTCAAGTACTGCATATGTTACACAGAACAAAACAGAGGACAGAGAGACTGCTGCCGAAGAGCAGCTACAACTTACAGCAGGTGTGCAGTCTGGACTTTAGAAGGAGTTACTGCCCCTTCCGTCTCTGAGATACTGCTGGGCAGTTGATATCTTCCAATTGGCCCATGCTGCTGCTGTCCTGTGATCACTTTAGTTGGTCAGGAGAGATGGGGCGGGCAGTGTCAACTGCGCTGCTCATCTGAGGCACTGTGACCCAAAGCGGCTTTGCGTGCTGTGTGTGGGGGTTAATATAAGAAACAAGGAAGAGGAGGCGCCACTGATTATGTATGAATAACAATTTAATTATAAAAAGCAATATCTAGCTTACCCATAATAAAAACCATTTGTAAACAAAAAAAAGCATATCCACTCATATGTAAAACTGAAAAGTGGAATTCAAGTACATCTCCAGGCTGAGGAGAGGGAGGAGGACTACAGGTTGCAGCAAGTCCATATGTGCTGGCGTCACATCACGTTCGACAGGGATGAGTTGTAGCAAGCTCTCCCTTTCAATAGTCCAGATAACACACCAAAAGGAAATTAAATCACAAATGAAGCTGTCAAAAAAAGGGTGTGGGTTCCAGGAATAGGATGGGGAGAGTGCCAGAGCCATTCACTAGCTGTGCTGCAGTATCAACAATGCCTCGTACAGCGTCCATGATTTAGGGATAACACGGCTGTGTAATCAGAGCCAAAACGAGACTTGGAAGGCAAACACAGTGTGGCGCCGGACAGTGACATCACTACTGTGCGACGCGAATAGCGGCACTCCTTTGTCAAGCATAGGGGATAGACACTGGGCAATAGAATTTTATAACACGTGACTGAATGTAGTGAAACAATAAATCAGGAAAAAAACTTTCAAAGATAATGTTTCCAAAAAGTAACACGAGTACGAGGTAGGAGATTTACTGAGTTCACCTCGTCTAGCAATGGACTTACATACCCCATACGAACATTCATCACATGCACCACTAAGTGCGTTGTGTACTTACTTAGATGTCCATGTGGTTTGGAGTATGTGGGACGCACAGTACGCATGTTACATGTACGCCTGGGGGAACATATCACTAACATTTGTAAAGGATTTGACAAACATAACGTTAGTAAACATTACGATCTTAAACATAATCGGGACCCAAGAGGTACCACCTTTCTGGCCTTAGAAAAATATACCCCACATTGGCGCGGCAGTAACGCTAAGCGCACTATTTCCAGGGCAGAAACAAACTGGATCCACAAATTAGGGACACATATCCCTGGGGGGCTCAACGTCGAGTGGGATATTAATTGTTTTATTAACAACAGTTGATTTAATATTCCCTTTTTCCTTTTTTTGTACTGATTTTGTATTCAGTCTGGGTCTCATACACCATTTTCACTACTATTATTTGTATTTTTGTAGCAATGTTTGCTAGGTAGTTTATATGATTTTTTATGTAAACTATATTTATGATAATAGAGTGATTGTAATGTTCTTTCTAAACCTGTTGGTTATGTCTCATCCATGTATTTCTTTAATTGGACTAAGGGTGATGGTGGGCAGCTAATGCTGTTTAGGCCCCCGCCTCAATATTATGGTTATTCTCCTCTCTCTCTTTTTATGGTAATCTATACGCATGTATTGCATACATATACATTTCGTATATTTTTTGAACCAAGTTACCCTTTTTGGGACATACACACAGTGAGACAGCCACCATTATTGTATTTGGCCATCTGTCAAACAAAGGTGATTTATCATAGAACTCATTGTTTGCTTTTTTCAGTGGTCACTTTTACTAGTCTATTGTATATTTGAGTCCCACCATTTAGTTATGATGGTACTCAAATTTTATTTGAATTAACTGGTCGTTGACCGTTTTTTCCCTTTTTCCTCCTCTCCATGTTTCCATATACGGAATGTGTGGTAACCATTCCGAAGGGACTGGTCATTTGTGGGTTAATCCCATTAAGCACGGACGTTTTGGTCTGCACCTATGGCAGGGCTCCCTACCTCACCCATAGGCTATTTAAACCTTAAGCACGAGGGTGTGGGCGTACCCCTGATGACGTCAATCTGTGACGAAACGATCGTCGGGTAGATACGTCTACACCTCGTGCTAATTTTATTCGCTTTATTTTATATTTTTGCTAGCAATTTTTTTCGTTCAATTTTATACGACTCCATTGAGTCATTTGTATCTTTCAACGCCTATTTGGTTGGAAAATAAAGTACATATGTTTTAGACTTTATCACACGATTGGGCGCTTTTTTCCTTTTTCATCCATTTGGTGACACGCCAACATTTTTCGAACGGACCGGAACGGACGACGCTCAAGGAACACCCGAAGGTGTGGGTCAATCTTTACCTTCCTATCCGGAAAGGTGATTCGAGTCATCCATTCACACGAGCAGTGTCGGAGGAACGATCTTGTCCGATCCCAACACTTGGGGAGTTCGTATTTGCGCACACTAAAGGTGGCTCTGGTAAGCCTTTACTACTTACTTAAACTGTAGAGTGAAAGAATTTACGTGGTCAAGCACCTATACCAGTGACACCTGGGACCAATTTTAAAGCTTCATTCACGTTCAACTATAAAGTTCCATTCACGTTCCATCTAATGAACTTATATCTTCACATTTATGGGGCCTTGTAAATCACTTCATTTATCCAAAGCATGGGATTTGTTTTGATTTGTTTTTCAATTTTGTTGTTTGTTTTTTTCACTTAATCACAAGTTTGTGCTTCACAGCACTAAGCTGTAGTTTAAATAATTATTTTTTGTCCTTCTAAAAGTGTTTTTTTTACCCCTTTTTTTGGTTCAATAACCCATTTTTTGTTTATTGCACAATATGCACATGTGTATTGTTTATCATTGATGTTTTACTTTTTGGAAACATTATCTTTGAAAGTTTTTTTCCTGATTTATTGTTTCACTACATTCAGTCACGTGTTACACATTAAGCGCTGCACTGTTTTCCACATTTCTGTTAGTTGGACCTAGTATCTGGTTTTTTGTGCTCAGCTGCTATTTTCT
This sequence comes from Lithobates pipiens, assembly GCF_037356315.1. Lineage (NCBI taxonomy): Eukaryota > Metazoa > Chordata > Amphibia > Anura > Ranidae > Lithobates > Lithobates pipiens. The sequence continues at coordinate 256,891,598 of NW_027507785.1, forward strand.
TAATTGATTTTTCCCATATCAACTATTTTTTTACCAAGCGCAAGTTTCACTCCTTTTGTTTTTTACTGTTATACGATACACTAATTTGCTGCTGGTTCATCCGCAATGGATGTTTTTGAATATAGATCCCAAGCTGTCATTGACACCACAGGAGTCTTTGATGGGAATGAGAATTCCAGGGATGACCTGTCCGGTTGTTTTCTGAGGTTGAAGAATTTAACCATTTCTGAACTACACACAAAATGGGATATAGCCTATTTGGAGGAATATGTAAGGGAAAATATGGTTCCCAGGAGTTTGAGATGGGAGGTTAACCCACAAAAGGAAGATACGGAAATAGCCGAATGGTTTAAATACTTCAATGAGGCAGGGGTTCAGTTTTTAAAATTCCTGATTGCTAAGAAATCGAGGAAACTTGCCTCATTGGATTATGAGATTGGTCTGATTAAAACTAAGCTTGTCCCCTTTAAAAATGATCCTGAGTATATGCAAAGATCTGAATCCCTAAAAACTATCCTGACTAAAGAGGAAACTGAACAAAGAACTAAGAAAAAGAAAAAATACAATAGGGACAAAAAAGATTATAAAGACAATGTTGTCTTTAAATGGCAGGTCTCTACCGAGAACTTGGCCCCCTCACCCCCCATGGGTGATCCAGGTCTACATCCCCCAGGGCATATTGAGGGAAGCAGAGGAGGCGGCGTTGGTGATTCTAACCTTTTTTGGGGCCCTACGAGCCAGGCCTCTCCAGTATACACTGAAAGAGTAATGGGTCCATCATCACAACCATATCCCCAGTCCTTCAGAGGAAGGGTCGATAAACGTAACTTTAATCATCATCATCATCTAATTCCATTTAATCATCACCAATATCCCACTTCAACGGCGCCCCCTCCACCCTGGCGATCCAGAGGTGGTAAACCTTTTTCCCAGAGAAATAAATCCCTCTCTCAAGGTAGAGGTGGCAGCAGGGATAGGAGACCCCCTCCGGATGTAAGAGATTTGGGATCCAATTATAGGGTTGAGACTTCTAACAGATATGGCCCCCTTGGGGATGACAGGAATGGGCATTCTGAAGCCCCTAGGGGTCAGGGTGGTTTTCGGCCATCATATAGTCAACCCTCAGCTGGCAGTTTTTACCAACAGGGTTTTCAGGAGGGCACTCGGGGGGGACACAAGAGAAACGGAGACACAAGAGAGGGTGCAGAGGGGGGAAACGTCTTCACACCAAAAAGAAGAAGGACTTAGATATTAGTGGTGTTATTAACTTAAGTAATAAAAAGCTATCTAACGAAGAATTGCAGACTCTCGGAAAGGGTCTCAAGTTTGTGCCCCCTCAGAATCTAAATAAATTCCAGACATTTATAGATATTCAAAAGTTTACACGCAAGTTGAACATTAAGAGATATATCATGAGCAACCCCTCCCGCCAATTAGTTAGGGATTCAACAATCATGCATTCTGGTTTATCGAATGCCTCCTTGTTCAATCCCCCTGGTAATACAGCACCTAACATCAATATTTTCCGTGATCTGGTACTAAAGGATCTCAATAGTTTGAAATTGAGACCGGCTCAACCCACACGGGAATTTAGGGCAGGGTTAGACTCATTGCTTAACAGGAAAGACATAGTAGTTCGGTCGGCTGACAAAGGCGGTGCCATTGTAATACTTGACAAAACCGCATATTCCAACGAGATGACTAGGATTCTGTCAGACTCTGAGACCTACTCTCCATTACTTTTAGACCCCACCACCCAATTCAAAGGTGAACTAAAAGAGTTGGTTGAGAAAGGGTTCAATATGGGTATTTTAAATAAAAAAGAAAGGGACTTTCTGGTACCTTTGGCGCCGCGTTTACCGGTTATGTACTCTCTACCCAAGATACACAAATCTTTAGAAAATCCACCAGGGCGGCCCATCATCAGTGGAATTGACTCTGTAACCTCGCGTATAGGGAAATACATTGACAAATATCTGCAACCACTGGTGATGGGCACGCCATCCTTTTTGAGGGATACCAAACATGTTATTAACATTCTGCAATTGACTGAATGGAAACCTACCTATCTCCTAGTTACCGCGGATGTAGCTTCGCTGTACACCGCTATCTCCCATCAACTGGGCTATGAAGCGGTCCATCACTTTCTGGCCCAGGATGGTAGTATTTCGGTGACTCAGCGCAACTATATTCTTGAATTACTTCTGTTTGCCATGACGCACAATCACTTTTGGCACGATGGGACCCATTTTTTGCAAGTGAAGGGAGTGGCCATGGGAGCAAAATTTGCTCCTAGTATGGCCAATCTCTTCATGGCAAAGTGGGAGGAGGATATAGTCTTTAGTGACAAACCTCCGGAACTAGTCACCTGGAAAAGGTTTATCGATGACATCTTGTTTATCTGGGATGGTGACAGTTCATCGGCAGAGCTCTTCCTGTCCCATTTAAACAACAACAACCGTGGGATAGTTCTCAGCTATGTCTCAAGCCCCATTAATATCCAATTTTTGGATTTGAATATTTCCATCCGGGATAATAATATAACTACCACAACGTTTTTCAAGAAAACTGACAGGAATAGCTATATTCCACTTGACTCCTGCCATCATAGGTCATGGCTCTCAGCGGTCCCCAAGGGCCAGTTTCTTTGCTTAAAACGCAATTGCACTTTTAATGATGATTTTCTTAAGGAGGCACTAATCTTAAAAGAGAGATTCCTAGCTAAAGGTTACAACAGTGAGTCCCTTGACTCCATTATAATGGAGGTCAACAGTAGGGAACGTCAAGCATTGTTAGCTGAGAGACCACCCAGGATTGATAACATGGACAACTATGGAGTTTCTTTACTTACAACGTTTTCCAGCCAGCATTGGGCTGTGAAAAGAATTTTACAGAAACATTGGTCGGTCATCAAAAATGACCGAATCTTGGGCCCCGAACTTCCTGAAAGACCAAATGTGATCTTTAGGGGTGCAACTAACTTGCGAAATATGATTGCTCCAAATGTCCCGGACCCCCCAACTAGACCCACTTTTTTTGGTGATTTGAAGGGCTTCTACCCCTGTGGGAAATGTAGAGCTTGTAGGCTAAATGCTCTACGAGGTAGGAGATTCACTGAGTTCACCTCGTCTAGCAATGGACTTACATACCCCATACGAACATTCATCACATGCACCACTAAGTGCGTTGTGTACTTACTTAGATGTCCATGTGGTTTGGAGTATGTGGGACGCACAGTACGCATGTTACATGTACGCCTGGGGGAACATATCACTAACATTTGTAAAGGATTTGACAAACATAACGTTAGTAAACATTACGATCTTAAACATAATCGGGACCCAAGAGGTACCACCTTTCTGGCCTTAGAAAAATATACCCCACATTGGCGCGGCAGTAACGCTAAGCGCACTATTTCCAGGGCAGAAACAAACTGGATCCACAAATTAGGGACACATATCCCTGGGGGGCTCAACGTCGAGTGGGATATTAATTGTTTTATTAACAACAGTTGATTTAATATTCCCTTTTTCCTTTTTTTGTACTGATTTTGTATTCAGTCTGGGTCTCATACACCATTTTCACTACTATTATTTGTATTTTTGTAGCAATGTTTGCTAGGTAGTTTATATGATTTTTTATGTAAACTATATTTATGATAATAGAGTGATTGTAATGTTCTTTCTAAACCTGTTGGTTATGTCTCATCCATGTATTTCTTTAATTGGACTAAGGGTGATGGTGGGCAGCTAATGCTGTTTAGGCCCCCGCCTCAATATTATGGTTATTCTCCTCTCTCTCTTTTTATGGTAATCTATACGCATGTATTGCATACATATACATTTCGTATATTTTTTGAACCAAGTTACCCTTTTTGGGACATACACACAGTGAGACAGCCACCATTATTGTATTTGGCCATCTGTCAAACAAAGGTGATTTATCATAGAACTCATTGTTTGCTTTTTTCAGTGGTCACTTTTACTAGTCTATTGTATATTTGAGTCCCACCATTTAGTTATGATGGTACTCAAATTTTATTTGAATTAACTGGTCGTTGACCGTTTTTTCCCTTTTTCCTCCTCTCCATGTTTCCATATACGGAATGTGTGGTAACCATTCCGAAGGGACTGGTCATTTGTGGGTTAATCCCATTAAGCACGGACGTTTTGGTCTGCACCTATGGCAGGGCTCCCTACCTCACCCATAGGCTATTTAAACCTTAAGCACGAGGGTGTGGGCGTACCCCTGATGACGTCAATCTGTGACGAAACGATCGTCGGGTAGATACGTCTACACCTCGTGCTAATTTTATTCGCTTTATTTTATATTTTTGCTAGCAATTTTTTTCGTTCAATTTTATACGACTCCATTGAGTCATTTGTATCTTTCAACGCCTATTTGGTTGGAAAATAAAGTACATATGTTTTAGACTTTATCACACGATTGGGCGCTTTTTTCCTTTTTCATCCATTTGGTGACACGCCAACATTTTTCGAACGGACCGGAACGGACGACGCTCAAGGAACACCCGAAGGTGTGGGTCAATCTTTACCTTCCTATCCGGAAAGGTGATTCGAGTCATCCATTCACACGAGCAGTGTCGGAGGAACGATCTTGTCCGATCCCAACACTTGGGGAGTTCGTATTTGCGCACACTAAAGGTGGCTCTGGTAAGCCTTTACTACTTACTTAAACTGTAGAGTGAAAGAATTTACGTGGTCAAGCACCTATACCAGTGACACCTGGGACCAATTTTAAAGCTTCATTCACGTTCAACTATAAAGTTCCATTCACGTTCCATCTAATGAACTTATATCTTCACATTTATGGGGCCTTGTAAATCACTTCATTTATCCAAAGCATGGGATTTGTTTTGATTTGTTTTTCAATTTTGTTGTTTGTTTTTTTCACTTAATCACAAGTTTGTGCTTCACAGCACTAAGCTGTAGTTTAAATAATTATTTTTTGTCCTTCTAAAAGTGTTTTTTTTACCCCTTTTTTTGGTTCAATAACCCATTTTTTGTTTATTGCACAATATGCACATGTGTATTGTTTATCATTGATGTTTTACTTTTTGGAAACATTATCTTTGAAAGTTTTTTTCCTGATTTATTGTTTCACTACATTCAGTCACGTGTTACACATTAAGCGCTGCACTGTTTTCCACATTTCTGTTAGTTGGACCTAGTATCTGGTTTTTTGTGCTCAGCTGCTATTTTCTTAATTGATTTTTCCCATATCAACTATTTTTTTACCAAGCGCAAGTTTCACTCCTTTTGTTTTTTAATAGAATTTTATAGTCTTTCAAGGGGCGGGGCCAAATGTCAATATGAGGAAAAACATAGGCACACATTAATGTTGATACTGCAGCACAGCTAATGATTGGCTCTGGCGCCCTCCCCATCCTATTCCTGAATGAATGAATGAATGAATGAATGAATAAAATACTTGTATAGCGCACAATGCGAACTGAATCGCCTCTAGGCGCTGTGGCGAACTTTGATCATCTACTAAAAGAGGAAGGTCTTGAGTTTTTTCCTAAAAGCCAGGTGATTTTCTTCCAGGCGGATGTTGATTGGTAGAGCATTCCATAGCCGAGGCCCTTGGACAGCGAATCTCCGATCCCCCTTGGATTTATACCGAGCTTTGGGCACGAGGAGGAGGTTTTTGTTGGCTGATCGAAGACTGCGGTTTGGTGTATAATGATTTATTTTCCCCATTAGGTATTGCGGAGCTTCTCTATGCACGCATTTGTGGGTGAGGCAAAAGGTCTTGAACGTGATCTGATTTTTTTACGGTTAGCCAATGTAAGCTCCTCAGCGAAGGAGAGATGGATTCCCAGGGTTTTTTTCCTGTTATCAGCCTTGCCGCCGTGTTTTGGATCAGTTGTAATCGCGCAAGTTGATATTGTGGTAATCCTATGTAAAACGAGCTTGCATAGTCCAGTCGTGAATTAATGATTGTTCCAACTACCACTGCTTTGTCATTCTTTGGGATAAAAGGGATGAGTCTGCGAAGCATGAGCAGCAGGTGGTGAGATCCACTGACTAGTCTACTGCTCCTCTTTGCACATCCATTGACATTTGTGCGTCTAAAATAACCCCGAGACTGTTCGCTTTGGTCTTTGGGGAGATATTCTGCCCAAAGACAGTTGGTGGAGACCAGGAGGTTTTGGTTGCGGGCTTATTCCTGGAACCCACACCATTTTTTGACGGCTTCACTTGTGATTTTATTTCCTTTTGGTGTGTTATCTGGACTACTGAAAGAGAGAGCTTGCTACAACTCATCCCTGTCGAACGTGATGTGACGCCAGCACATATGGACTTGCTGCAACCTGTAGACCGCCTCCCTCTCCTCAGCCCAGAGATGTACTTGAATTCCACATTTCAGTTTTACATGTGAGTAGATATTGCTTTTTATAATTAAAATGTTATTTATACATACTCAGTGGCGCCCTCTTCCTTTTTTCTTTCTCCTAGCTCATTGGACCTGGCTTCTGGACCTTTATGGTGGCGGCCCTGATGGACTCCTTTAAGCCCTTGTACCCACAGTCGGACATTCTGATGGAAAATGCCCGATCGGACTGTGTTGTTGGATAATCCGACCATGTGTGGGATTCATCTGACTTTTTCCGTCGGAATGTCTGACCAACAAAGTTTGAGAGCTGGATATAAAAATTTTCTGATGTACTTGAATTCCACATTTCAGTTTTACATGTGAGTGGATATTGCTTTTTATAATTAAATTGTTATTGATACATACTCAGTGGCCCCCCTCTTCCTTGTTTCTTTCTCCTAGCTCATTTGACCTGGCTTCTGTTCCTTTATGGTGGATCGCTGATAGACTCCTCTTATACATATACATATATATAAATATATATTGCCATTGGACTATTAGGAACAGTTGACTATGGTACCTTTGCATTGCGCCTTTTTTACTTGTTTACTTGTTTAAAGGGGGTTAATACAATACTGAGCATATGGCAGTCATAGGCACAACTGCAGGGCTCACATTTGTTCCAGATAACTATGTGTGCAGTATGGCTCAGCCCCGCACACACTGCACAGAGTTTAATGATGCGTCCCTGGTGTCACTCCTCTGGTGGGTGTCACTCAGGTGTGGGCCACACCACCCTGCCCCCCATAGTCACGCCACTGCACAGAGGTTCGTAACTGTGTCATATTAAAAACCTTGCACAACTCTCTAGTTATTTGTGACATGAATCAGGTACCCTGGACTGTAAAGACCTCTTTAGGGAGCCCAATGTGACTGAACACCATGAACAACTCTTTGGTAATGTTTTTAGCAGATGCAGTGCGTGAGGGAACTGCTTTGGGGTGAAGGTAGCATAATCCATGATTACGAAAATATGCTGATGACCCTGGGCATATTTGGTGAGTAGACCCACAAGATCCATGGCAATCCTCTCAACAGGCACTTCAGTAATCTGTAAGGGCACTAAAGGGTTTCTGAAGTGGGGTAGTGGATGCCAACATTTGACACACAGGACAGGATTGACAATAAGTCTCAATGTCTTTCTGTATCCCGGGCCAGTAAAATCTCTGTAACACCTTTTCGGTGGATACAATAAAAAAACGCTGCTCACAGGTGATGCTCAGACTGCACAGCAATTGAGGTGCATGCCCTGTCACTACTGCAGACTCTCAGGTATAGGAATAATTGGATGGCTGCACACTCAATACTTGCAGAAAAAATACTTGCTTTATTGTAGAACAAAGTCCACAAAAAAAAACAACCAAAACTGATAAGGCAGGGGAGGGAAAAGGTAGGTAGATGCGTTTCACACGAACGTTCCCACAGTTCCCAAAACTTAGAGAAGACCCTACCAATTATGGCCTCTTGCACTAAGTGGGGCACAAGTCTGACTAGTTGGGTCACTGTACCTATGTCAGTTTTAAAGTTAACAGTGGCTTTGGGATACTCCCAGGTATCCCCATGTATGCAGATCACAGCAACATTTTAGCATGATCACAGTTTCAACCATCCCAGCTTTAACCAAAGTCACCAGACTTCCAGAGTCCAGTGAGGCCATAATAGGTTTATTCTTAACAGTCATTTGGCACATATGTTTTCCTACACGTGGCACTGCAACACATGAAACAGCAGCAAACATAGACTGCCTCCTAAGAGATACATCACACTCCATGGGTTCATTTGCCAATGGACAGTTTGCTGCAATATGTCTTAGTTCCAGGCAATGGAAACACCTGATGTTGCCCCAGTTTGATTCTCCAGCAAGTAAGGGAGCAACCAGTCCTGCCCACTGGGTTTTAGGTCAACCTTACCTCTCTGCAGTTCTCACAAAAGTAACAGAAAGGTCTCTTTGTCATCATTGGCAGTGAACCTGAACAAGAAGCGACCCACATGGATGGCTGAAGAGTTGTCTCCAACCCCTTCCATTTTAGCTGGTGACTTTTGTGCAAGTGTGCTTTTCAGGCACTTCAGAAGCGCTGTGCATTCATTTAAATGGGCAGGAGTGGTTTAGGCGTATACGACCCAAAACCGCCCCAAAGATGCTGCTTGCAGAACTTTTTCTAGTGTCCTGCAAGCGCACCGCCCCAGTGTGAAAGCACTCTGGCTTTTACACTGGGGTGGCATGGGAGGCAGTTTTCAGATGCTTTACAGGTGCTATTTTTAGCAAAAAAAGCCTTTGGTGTGAAAGGGGTCTCAGGCACAGATACCAAATCCAGTGAGGTAGTGTTAAAGCAGTGTGTTGTTTATTGGTGATATATACAAATCTGTATGCTGTACAGTGTCTCAGAAAACAAACAGGAAAAATAATAGCAAAACAAAAGCCTAGTCGTGATTCAGCACCAACTATACAAGTCCTAACTACCCGGCAGAGCAAGCCTACAGCTTCCACATATGCAGCTTGTAAGATATCACCAATCGTTTGTTCTCACAGAACAGAGTTGTCTGATTTTCTCAGGCTGAGAGCACTGGTTGTCTTTCTCAGTTTAAATTGGCCTGTGGCTTTGGGAGAAGACCAAGACCCGAACTGGATCTGGATCAGAGATCTCTGAATGTGTATGAGAGGAGCTTGGGAGAGGTATAAACCCAAAAAAGGACTCTTTCTGGGATGCCCTGCTACAATACACACTGTGACTAGTCCATTCTTGGTACTCCCTTCCTTACAGGATTTTACTAACTGCTGCTTCTGTCTCCTGTCAGAACAGGAAGAGAGCTGAGACTGGTACAGAGATGGATACGACTCAGGTACGTGTTTAGGGTGGGGGTAGGAAGGACAGTTAAGCCTCGTACAGACAACTAAACTGTGGAATTTTGTCTAAAAGGCGTTGGCCCAAACTTGTCTTGCATACACACGGCCACACAGTTTTTGACCAACAAATACAAATACGGGGGGGGGGTTATTTGCTAAAGGAAAATCCACTTTGCACTGCAAGTGCACTTGGAAGTAAAGTCGCTGTAGATCCAAAGGGGACATGCAAGGAAAATTAAAAAAAAGCTTTTCAGTCGCTTTTTTTTAACGCTAAAGTGCCTGAAAAATTCCCCAGTGTGAAAGGGGTCTAAAATGTGCAGTTTTATCACACAGCACAATGCCACAGCTGTTGCAAGTTTTGAGGGAGCGTGCAATTGTCATGCTGACTGCAGGAATATCTACCAGAGCTGTTGACCTTGAATTGAATGTTCATTTCTCTACCATAAGCCATCACCAAAGTTGTTTCAGAGAATTTGACAGTACATCCAACTGGCCTCACATCTGCAGACTACATGTAACCACACCAGCCCCAGGCCTTCACATCCAGCATCTTTGCCTCCAAGATCATCTGAGACCAGCTACCTGGACAGCTGCTACAACAATCGGTTTACATAACCAAAGAATTTCTGCACAAACTGTCAGAAACCATCTCAGGGAAGCTCATCTGCATGTTCGTCATCCTCATCAGGGTCTCGACCTGAATGCAGTCCGTCCTGGAACTTTAGAGAGGTGTTCTCTTCATGGATGAATCACGGTTTTCATTGTACAGGGCAGATGGCAGACAGCATGCATGAGGTTATGTGGGTGAGCGGTTTGCTGATATCAACTTTGTGGATCGAGTGGCCCATGGTGGCAGTGGGGTTATGGTATGGGCAAGCATATGCTATGGACAACAAGCACACGTGCATTTTATTGATGGCATTTTGATTGCTCAAAGATACCGTGACGAGATCTTGAGGCCCATTGTTGTGCCATTCATCCACAACCATCAGCTCATGTTGCAGCATGATAATGATGGCCCTATGTTGCACGGATCTGTACACAATGCCTGGAAACTGAAAGCATCCCATTTCTAGTATGGCCAGCATACTCACCGAACATGTCACCCATTGAGTATGTTTGGGATGCTCTGGATCAGCGTATATGACAGTGTGTTCCAGTTCCTGCCAATATCCAGCAATTTTGCACAGCCATTGAAGAGGAATGAACCAACATTCCACAGGCTATAATCAACAACCTGATCAACTCTATGCAAAGAAGATGTGCTGCACTGTGTGAGGCAAATGGTGGTCATACCAGATACTGACTGGTTTTCAGACCCCCAGACCCCCCCCCCCCCCCCCAATACAGTAAAACTGCACATTTTAGTATGTACTTTTATTGTGGCCAGCCTAAGGGGCACACCTGCACAATAATCATGCTGTCTAAGCAGCATCTTGATATGCCACACCTGTGAGGTGGATGGATTATCTTGGCAAAGGAGAAGTGCTCATTAACACAGATTTAGGCAGATTTGTGAACAATATTTGAGAGAAATAGGCCTTTTGTGTACCTAGAAAAAGTTATAGATCTTTGAGATCAGCAAATGATAAATAGGGGCAAACACAAAAGTGTTGTGTTTATAATTTTGCTCAGTGTATATATTGTCATAGATCCAGGTCTCTGAACCTTCTGAATAAAGGGCTCATTAACTGTCCTTCAGACATTAGGAAGGCCAGACTGAGCTCAGTAAAAAATGTCCTAGTATCAGATGGCTTTCTGGTCAGTGGGATTAAATAGATTACATAATGCCTGTGGTCAGCCATATGATGAATAGTACCCCTTTGTTAGTATCAGTGGGTGCCCTATTAGGGGCATCAGTCTGAGAATTGGTGCATCATTGTTGGCGTCAGAGGAAGAATAGTGCCCAAAGGCCAGATAAAGGCAAGCAAAGGGCCACATTTGGCCCACCAGTTACAGTTTGGAGGCCAATGTTATAGATGGTTGAGCTTACTAATTTACAAGCTTAGATCTTATTGTTGCCTTGTAGATGGGTAAGAACAAGAACAAGCTGTATTATGGTAAGAAAAAGGGTATTATTTTGCACCTGGACCAGATGCAAAATGAAGTAATATGTCTTTCATATATGGCTTTTTCATTGCTGCACCTTTGGGCAAATGCTTGTTGTGTATATTTTTAAGGATTTAGAAGGAAACATATCTTGGCAGCATATTAAGGAAGCCTACAGCCTGACTTCATTTGGCAGAGGCATTGGAAAAAATCATCTTTATTAGATACATAAAAACAGGGCCAGTGCCAGTCAAATTCAGCCTTGGCAGCAGCTTTAGGGTGTCAGGATGGGATGGTGGTAAAGTAACCCCTCTGCCTGTGTGGACAGACCCTGGCGCTCTATATCCTGGATTCTATTTGCCCCTTCCACCCTCTCATATCTTATGTGCTCACATTCATCAGGTGTCCTCAGTGCTTTGCACTCTCTCCTTCCCTCGCTCAGCCTATTCAGTGCTGTCCCTGGCTCTGTGCTTCTGTTTCTCAGTCTGAGCCTCAGCTGTGCGGGGACCCCCTGTGGGATCAGTACACTCTCCGCTAGGCCTCCGCTCCATCCCCAGCCCAGCCTTGCAGACAGTGCAGCTCCAGCAGCAGCAGGAACAGGAGGGGAGAGAGCCAGGAAAAAACAACTGCCAGCAGCTGGACTTGCAATACTAGATGTGACAGGGAATCTGGGTGGCTGTGGCACGCTTACTGTGGTGCCTTGGGGCAGCAAGCGGCGCTGGAGAAGGATGCACTGATGGGGGCTACAGAAAGCTACACCATGCAGACCGGAGAGAGAACCTTGGGAGCATTCAGAATAGGAGAAAATCAGGAGGTGGGTAGGACTAAACGGGGACAGTAGTTGGGACACATCAGGGGACAGCAATGGGGACACATCGGAAGACAGTAGAAGGGACACATTGAGGGACAGTAGTGGGGACACATTGGGGGACAGCAGTGGGAAAAAATTGGGTGCCAGTATTAGGGACAGATCGGGGGACAGCAGTAGGGGCACATCAGGGGACAGCAGTGGGGACCAAATTGGGGGACAGCAGTCAGGACACATCAGGGGACAACAGGGACAATATGCACCACCCTTCCCAACATACTGTGCCTAAAGTGCTGAAATCACACATTCTGCCTAATAGAGCTGATCCCACACTATAAATTCTGCTAACCGCAGGGAAGTATTAGAGATGTTCAGCAGGGGCCCCATCCCACAGTATTGTCCCAAGTATTAAAAGCAATCATAGAGTTACCTTGAGCATCCTAAATTAAAGTGCATCCTTTGTGCCATGGTGCCTAGGGGGTCAAATGCTGGAGAAACTATTGGTATTAAAGTGATTGCCAATACCACTAGTTTCACCACTCAGATCACCAGTACCACTCGTTTCTGCACTTTGACCACCAGTTTTAGCAACCCGATCACCAGTTCCTCTATTTTTGCTACCCCATTCACCAGTTTTAGCAATTTGATTACCAGTCCCGCAGGTCTTGGCACTCAATCATCAGTCCCTCCATTTTTGGCACCCCAATCACCAGTCCCTGCTTTTGGCACCTGTTCAGCAGTACCGTCGGTTTCAGCACCCTGATGACCAATGCCTCCATTTTTGGCACCTCAATCTATAATGCCCTTATCACCCTACCCCAGTTGATATTTGGGCACCCCAGGCCTTAGACAAAAACCCAGCTACTAAGCAAGTAAATAATACAGAAGAAAAACACAGTGCTAATAAAATGTTAAATTTGCACAATAGTGAAACTGCAATATTCCTGTGATAAACACAGCCAAGCTGCTAGCACACAAGCAAACCAAGTTTAAATTCAATCTAGAAATAAGTGCAGCGCTTAAAGACACCTATATTAATAGGTCTAAATATGCATTTAAAGTGACCAAACAAATGGTATCGACAAAAAAGTCCGCTACAATCCAAAACGAGTATAGACAATCTCAAAGTCAGTCTCCATAGATCTCTATGTGGTGTGTCTGGGATTTTTTAAAGTTGTCAGATGGCATTCATAGCAGAATAACTCGCAACCTCCTCAGACCTCAGAACCTCTTGAGAGTGGATTGTAAGAGGATTAAAGAAGGTAGGTACTCTTACTAGATGAGTTGGACACATCCACCTTATAGTAGTGTGTCATACGAGCTTGAATGAATGAATGAAATACTTATATAGTGCACAATGCGAACTGAATCGCCTCTAGGCGCTGTGGCGAGCTTTGATCATCAGCTAAAAGAGGAAGGTCTTAAGTTTTTTCCTAAAAGCCAGGTGATTTTCTTCCAGACGGATGTCGATTGGTAGAGCATTCCATAGCCGGGGCCCTTGGACAGCGAATCTTCGATCCCCCTTGGATTTATACCGGGCTTTGGGCACGAGGAGGAGGTTTTTGTTAGCTGATCGCAGACTGCGGTTTGGTGTGTAATGATTTATTTTCTCCATAAGGTATTGCGGAGCTTCTCTATGCACACATTTATGGGTGAGGCAAAGGGTTTTGAACGTGATCCGATTTTTTACAGTTAGCCAATGTAAGCTCCTCAGCAAAGAATCCATGTTTTTTTTCCTGTTATCAGCCTTGCCGCCGTGTTTTGGATAAGTTGTAATCGCGAAGTTGATATTGAGGTAATCCTATGTAAAGCGAGTTTGCGTAGTCCAATCGCAAATTGATGATTGTTCCAACTACCACTGCCTTGTCATTCTTTGGGATAAAAGGGACGAGTCTGCGAAGCATGCGCAGCAGATGGTGAGATCCCCTGACTACTGCTCCTATTTGCGCATCCATTGACATTTGTATGTCTAAAATAACCCAGAGACTCTTGGAGACCCCAAGCTTATGGGGGGTCTCCAGCCACACGCCCTAATACAGCCAGCCAGATGCTGTTTCAAATTGGAATTCCTTGTAGTCTCCAGCTGGAAGGGATAGATGAAGTTTCCGAGCCGTGGATCGCTGTAGGACTTGGCACCAGAAATCTCATAAGGATTCACCATAGGGGGGACAAAGCATAAAAAATGCCTCGCATGGTGAAATACAACCGATAATGGTTTAATGGAAATATACAAGTTAAAATAAAACTAACAGTCCATAAAAATCACGTGATAAAAACAAAAAGTTTGCAATGTGTTTTTTCTGCTCCCCACATTGCAAACTTTTTGTTTTTATCACGTGATCTCCCACTCTCTTGGCTTGTAGACAATCCTTGAAAATCCTCCTCTTCAGAGAAGCCTATACCTGCTTAGCCCTTCCTTCTCAGGGCTGGCTGCTCAGCTGACGGCTAATTGCCAGCTCTCATCTCTCTCCACAGTTACTCAGCTGTTCCTGATCCTGCTTGTCTGACCTGCCTACTTAAGGCTGTCCAGATCACTTCATCTCTGCGTTTGCCTTGGTCACATCGCAAGAAACCATCTCCTGTGTTCCTGTTTAAAGACTGGCTTGCTGACATCCCTTCTGGCTCCTTATCCTGCTTGCTGTTTCTCCACTTGGATCTTTGACTTCTGGCCTGGCCGATTACCCGATCTGGTTATTGAACTCTGAGTTATTGACTACTCGATCCTGTTACTGGACTCCGGCTATGCTTTGACTATGCTTACTCTATTTATATTTTTTATTAATAAACAAGTGTGATTTAATTGTACTTCTGTCTCGGCCTGGTTCATGGTCTCTGACAATCCCACCCGCACCTAACAACTGTATTTTAATTTTGTCCATCTGATCATCCCCCACAGCTCCTACTCTTTGTTCCACTTGACCCTCCCTTCTAGATTGTAAGCTCTAACAAGCAGGGCCCTTTGATCCCTCCTATATTGAATTGTATTGTAATTGTACTGTCTTCCCCGATGTTGCAAACAGGGCTGGTGCAAGGATATTTGACACCCTAGGCGAAACCTAATTTTGCCCCCCCCCCAGATTTCTGATTGTGCAGTGCAGTCCTGTCATCGCTGACACTTCCAGATATATGACAGCCATCACAACACAGATGTGACAGGTATACGCAGCTTCTGTTCACACTATAAATTACATGTTATTCACATGATATTCTTTGTGGTGTGATTTGAACCCATTTGTTTTGTGCCAAATTGCACAAAAGTTGTGCTGCACATATTTTGGAACTGCACTGCAACCGAATTGCATGGTCCATTTGTACCATGTGATCAGGTGCAGGCAAATGCACTGTGTTTGTGACCTGCATGTGGGGTCTCATTAACAATGCACTGACACCCACTGCAGATTGCAAGAGCAATGCAATCCGAATGCGGTGTGGGAAATGCACATGGATGGTGGTTTTCCTGCCCTGTGTTCTAGTGTGAACTGGGGCTAAGAGTTTGATGCGTGAGGGCCAGCTCTGTATATGCGAGCAATCACCAGGCAGGATGGACAGAACAGATCCCTGGACACCTCATCTTTGTGTACTCCAGGCCTGGCCAGTGATCAGGGATGGTAGATCAGATCAGAAATGGCTGAATAGTGATTTGTAGAATTATGGAGGATTTCTCCCTCCAAAATACAAAAAATATAGCATCAATAAAGAATAGCTGCTGCTAATAAAATAAGATACCTTGTTGTGTTTGTTGTGATGAAGCATAAATAGACCACAATATTATACATTTATTACAATCCAGCTAAAAAACAATGTGTCACACTGACTAAAAAGAATAAATATTAAATATCAAATATTCTACACCACCACTCAAAACAATGTTGTTTTAACACACAATGAGCCACTAAAAAACACACTTATTGTATGTAGGCTGGGGGAGTCACATCTGTATAGACTACCCACCTAACTTTACAATCACTGAGATGTTCAATTTTATTTATACTTTCTGGAAGGAATTTTAAGTGGATGCAGTGGATTCTGGCACTGTGATGATCAGCAGCACAGCAAATGTTTCCTTTCTTTCCTCCATTCGATTCAGGCGGGGCACAGACAGTTCTCTGCCGCCGCTGTGCCTCTGACACTGTACAGAGGGACTTGGGAGCAGCTGCCTGTTGTGTTGAGAGGGAAGAGGGTATTCAGGGGCCAGGGCGCCCTGGGGAGAAGTTTGCCCTAGGCGACTGCCTAGTCCGCCTACTGGTAGCACCGGCCCTGGTTGCAAAGCACTGTACAAGCTGTTGGTGCTATATAAATCCTGTATAATAATAATAATAATAACTTTGCAAAGAGTACCCAATCACATGCAAGGACAATAAAAAAACTGCATTTTGCTTGCACATGATTGGAAGATGGAATTCAGCAGAGCTTTGCTCATTTACTAAGCTCTGGAGCAACTGCACTTTGCAAAGTGTACAGTCTAGTTTCCTTTAGTAAATTAACCCTAATCTGTATCTTTCAAATAGGGATGGGCTTTATGTTTGGATTGAACATGAGTTCAACTCAAACATTGGCTTTTCACCCATTCGACGAATAGCAAACAATTTGGGGTGTTCGAAAGCCACGGAACACCCTTTAAAAGTCTATGGGAGAAATCAAAATTGCTAATTTTAAAGGTTAATATGCAAGTTATTGTCATAAAAAGTGTTTTGACACCTGGGTCCTGCACTAGGGGACATGTATCAATGCAAAGTTTTAAAAACGGCAGTTTTTTCGGGAGCCCTTCAGATCTGGTATGGATATTAAGGGGAAGCTCTTGCCAAAATGTAAAAAAAAAATTACATGGGGGGCCCCCAAAAATCCATACCAGACACTTACCTGAGCACGTAACCTGGCAGGCCGCAGGAAAAGAAGGGTGAACGACAGAGCGCCCCCCTCCTGAACCTGTGACACCAGGGGAAAGCCATAAGGAAGTCCCTGTGCGTCAGTGGGGGCGGGGTCACCAGGTGGTCCCGCCCTCCATTATATAAGAGCTGTCACAAGAACAGAAGTGCCACACAGTGGAAAACTTCCATTGAGGCGAATTGTCCGGGGGACGAAGCAGGGAAGACCTACAAGGAGAAGTTGTAGAGAAGGTGAGAGAACTGTTAGGCTTTGTGTTAGGAACTGTTAAAGACTGTTGCCATAGGAGACAGCATTCCTGCACGCGCAGATGTGGCTTCTTGCTGGAGGCCTTACTTCTCCTTTTAGGTGACAAAATTCTTGCTGATCAAGTCCATGCTCCCCCTGAGAAACCTTGTAACCGCTGCTTTGTCCCAGAGAATCTCTGTACTGCTATGCTCCAGACTCACCATTCTCCCAAGGCAGCTGGCCATCCTGGGAAGAATCAAATCATTTGGGCCATTTCCCAACAATTCTGGTGGCCTAGCCTACGGGCTGATGTTACTGCCTTCGTAGCTGCCTGTCCCGTGTGTGCCCAGAGTAAGACTTCAAGACACCTTCCAGTGGGCCTCCTACAATCCATACCCATTGGAGAGAGGCTCTGGACCCACCTGTCAATGGATTTCATTCTGGAGTTGCCCAATTCCCAAGGCAACACTGTTATTCTTATGGTGGTTGACCGGTTCTCAAAGATGTGTCATTGTATTCCACTTAAGAAGTTGCCTGCCTCTAAGGAACTGGCTTCCATTTTTGCTCTGGAGATCTTTTGCTTACATGGGCTACCCAAGGTGATTGTCTCAGACAGGGGCAGTCAGTTTGTCTCCCGGTTCTGGCGAGCCTTTTGTGCACAGTTGGGAATCCAGCTTGCATTCTCTTCTGCGTATCACCCGCAGTCTAATGGGGCTGCAGAGCGAGCCAATCAGTCCTTGGAGCAATTCCTACATTTCTATATTTCTGACCACCATAGCAACCGGTCAGACCTATTACCATGGGCAGAGTTTGCTCACAACAGTGCCTTGAATTCTGCCTCCCGATTGTCTCCATTTATGGTGAATTATGGTTTCCAACCTTCCATGTTGCCTGACTCATTTGTTCCGCAGAGTATTGCTGTGTTAGAGGAGCATCTCCGTGGTCTTTGTTCCACTTGGGTACAAGTCCAGGAGGCTTTGCATCATGCTAATGATAGATACAGACTCCATGCTGACCGCAGACACCTGCCTGCGCCTTCCTACCAGGTTGGGGACAGGGTCTGGCTGTCATATCGCAAGTTCCGGCTTCGTGTTCCCTCTCTGGAGTTTGCACCTCGGTTTATTGGGCCTTTCTGTATCCTTCGCAGGATTAACCCAGTGGCTTACACATTGGACCTTCCTCCTAGTATGCGCATCTCAAATGTGTTTCATGTCTCCTTATTGAAACCGTTGGTCTGTAACTGATTTACCACCTTGGTCCCCTGTCCTCACCCTATTCAGGTTGAGAACAATGTGGAGTATGAGGTACAATCCATTGTTGACTCCCGTAGGTTCCGTGGCCACATACAATATCTGGTGCATTGGAAGGGGTACGGTCCAGAGGAACGCTCCTGGGTTTCATCCTCAGACGTACATGCCCCTGTCCTCCTCCTTGAGTTCCATAGATGTTTTCCCCTCAAGCCCGGTGGCCCTCAGAGGGAGAGGGGTCATTGAGGAGGGGGTACTGTCAGGGCTGGCTTAGCCCTTCCTTCTCTAGGCTGGCTGCTCAGCTGTAGGCTAATTGCCAGCTCTCATCTCTCTCCTCAGTTACCAGCTGTTCCTTATCCAGCTCGTCTGACCTGCCTACTTAAAGCTGTCCGGCTCATATCTGCCTTAGCCCTGGTCACATCACAAGAAACCATCTCCTGCGGGTTTCTGTTTAACCACTTCCTGACTTCCTTCCACACCTGCGCTGTGGGCACTACACATCTAGTCCACAGCGCTGCTGCCATCTCTCCCCCTCTCCTCTTGCTCTGTACCGATCAGTACAGAGAAGGGAGGGAGGAACCGGCGTCATGATGTGACGCCGGTTTGTTTACAAGTAATCACTGCTATCAGCTGCTGTTTACCGTGATCCTGGATATAGAGGACCCCGCGGTCATGGATGCTCCCAGGTGCACTCCCCCAGGGAGCATGCAGGAGCAAGATTCTGGGAGGACGTCCCACGGACGTCCACCCAGAAAAAGCCGACCTCGCTGTAGCCATATCTCGGCTACAGCCCGGTCAGCATGTGGTTTAGGTAACTTTTCTCATTTAACATCACATTATACATATTTAATGTTTGCTAATGTATTGTATTTATTCCATCATTCCCTAATTACCATGATTGGAACATGCTGTGGATGTCCCCTTTATTCTTATGCATGCTGGAAGCTTTTAATGCTTTTTTTGGCCTACATGCATATTTGCCTTCACTAACCTCCCCAGCATGCTATCCTGGGCCCATATTCATCTATAGCCTAGTCACTTAACAATGTATTTTGTCAGCTCCATTGTAGTGCTTCACCCTAAACACTCCCTAAAATGTGTCCAAATGTTATGTATGTGCTTAAAGTCATTTATAACCCTCCCCCTCCTCAAAATGTGTCCAATTGTTATGTATGTGCTTAAATTCATTTATAACCCTCCCCCCCGCTAAAATGTGTCCAAATGTTATGTGTGTGCTTAAATAAATTTATAACCCCCCCCCCCTCCCCCCAAAATGTGTACAAATGTTAAGTGTCCTTAAATTCAGGCAGATTTCTGGAGATTTTCTTCTTTTGCCTCCCAAAGTCACCTCATATCCTCCCCCCCTACAATTATATCAATGGGCCATCAGAGGGGGTGAGGAATCTGATAAGTGGGCCTTTGTTGTTAAATACTCCTTAAAATAAATGTTATACTGATGTTGTGCAAGAATGTCTTTTGTGTAATCTGCTTGCAATGTTATTTGTAAAAGTACTTATATTTTTGTATTGTTTGACTCCACAGTTTCCTTCAACACCACAGGAATGGCAGACTGTGGTCTCCCATTTTGCCAACCGTTGGGACTTTACCAACTGTGGAGGGGCTATAGATGGGAAGCATGTCCACATCATGCCACCACCCCATACGGGGTCTTACTATTATAAGGGGTTTAATAGTATAGAGTTAATGGCGGTGGTGTCGGCACAATATGAGTTCCTTTATGTGGACGTGGGGAAGAATGGCCGGATGTCAGATGGAGGAGTCCTCGCCCAGACGAAGTTTTACTGACGTCTCCAGACTGGTGGCCTGGCATTGCCACCTGATGCAGATAGCGTCCCCTTCATCTATATTGCAGATGAAGCGTTCGGTCTGGTCAAGCACCTGATAAGGCCATTCCCCCAAAGGACCCTCACCCTGGAGAGGAAGGGTTTTTAATTATTGGCTGGCCATAGCGAGAAGAGTCGCTGAGAATACCCTCAGGAGTACTGGCCAGCCGGTTCCACCTGTTTCTGACAGCAATCCATATTCCTGACTACAAAATCAACCATATCATTCCTATGCTGCTGCATACTGCACAATTATTTAAGAAAAAATTAACATAATTATATAGCCTCAGTTGGGCATGAGGCCGGATTTATTATAGAGAATCGCCTGACAGGCCTGGATACTGGCCATCCTGGCTTTGTCCCCCAAAGCGCCTGTGAAGTTTGGGAGAAATATGTAAATTACATTTTTGTTGACAACTATTTTTTTTTTATTATTATTGTTTTTGTTGTTGTAAATAGGCATGTTTAAGAACATAACATACAAAACTCTGGAACTTAAGAAGTTCAACGTAGAAAAACAGAAGGCAATACCAGACATTCTAGTGTCCAAAGTGTCTTGATATTGCCTTCATCAGATGGGGTGATGTCACCCCTGTAAAAGCCAAATTTTGAAGATGCACACAAATTGGGGATTTCTCTCCTGATCCCATGCCTAATGTCAACATGAGCTATCTCTCATCATGGGGGATCAATGGATATGTTTTTGGGGGGGGCAACCCTTTCCTCTCAGCTACTTCATTTGGGAGGAAGGGGTTGCACCCACCAAACGCGTACATTGAAATCACACTGGCTTTATCTAATTCCTAAAAAAAAAGTGTTTTTAAGACAACAATTGAGAAAATGGTTGTATTTTGAAAATCTTTTAAATTCTCCCCAACACATTAATCAAGTTCTTCATTTGTTGTTCCATAAAATGTAGTTTGTTTCTTATGATGTTGATTTCATGATTCCATGTCATGATGTCCTGGATTAGTAGTTGTGCACTTGCACTTGTGAAATGTTGAGCTTGCTCTTCCACAACCAGCAAATCACCTAAAAAATTTGGGAAAAACATGTCTAAAAAATATGCAGGCATACATATATTACCTGAAGCTGGGGTGTCAGACACTCACCTGTTGTGGTGACAAGTTCACCAAATTCTTCCACCTCTCCTTCCTCCAGATCCTCGGGGTGTGGTGTTTGGAGTTCCCCTTCTTTCTCAGGTGGGGGGTTCCTGGTGTCCTCTGTTGAGAGGTGTCCTCCGAGTCTTTGGTCCCCTATGAGAAGGAAACAAAAGGTATACTTGGCACACAGATATTTATAGGCATGACCAAATATATTTAACCTGTATCTGCCCAAAACATCGTATTTAATGAGCGAACAATGTTTACTACAACCGATTACTGTGCCCACTAACCTGAAACGTGTCATTTTAAAATGTCCTATAGTAAATAAAATCATATGGCACAGCATGCAAGTAATAATAAAAATCGGAACAAACGACAGATACTTACTTACTTTTTCTAAGCATTCTTTTGATCCTCCTATACTGATCCAGCTCCAGTTTCATTGACAAGTACAAGGAGATGAGGAATTTGTGGGAGGCGAAACACAGTTTATATTATAATAAACAAGTTAGGAAGTCAACGGTGGAGAAACTTCTGGAATTTGTGAAGACTTGGGTGCCAGATGCAAACATCCATTTCTTGGAAAAGAAAATTGGGACCTTGGGGAACATGTATAAGAAGGAGCATAATAAGATCCAGAAATCACTCCGATCAGGAGCATCAGCAGAGAATGTTTATGTCCCCAGGCTGTGGTACTTCAACAAACTGCGGTTTCTGGATGGCCAGATTGAAGTCAGGGAATCTCTTTTGACCCTTCCCTGCAGCCTTCCCTGCAGCCTTTCCTCCACCCTTCCCTCAACCCCAGCAGAGGCTGACGAGGAACAACCTGGGCCTTCCATCCTGGAAGAAGTGGATGCGCCCAGCTGGAGCCAGGTATGTTATTTTTAGACATATTTATTGTCTAATATTAATGATGTTAACTATATGTTATAATTGATTACAAATTAATGATTTTATCAAAAAAATGATGTATACATATCAATAGACAGTAGTGGCCAAAAATGTTTGTGACCAGCTTGAAAAATGCTGGGGTCAGAATGATAGTCCTTTCTATTTATTAACATTCAATTTGCAAGTCATGAGCTGAAAATTGTGTGTGATTGATGAAGCAAAAACTAAAACTATGTCCCTTTTTTATACACAGGATGAGCTCAGCCAAGAGGAGGGTCTGGAAAGTGTCAGCCAGGAGGAGGCTGTGCCCAGTGTCAGCCAGGAGGAGGCCATGCCCAGTGGCAGCCAGGAGGAGGGCGGTCCCAGTGCCAGCTAGGAGGTGGCTGGGCCCAGTAGGAGCCTCACCCAATCACAGTTGCCTCCCCTCTGCCTTACCACCAAAAGGCCCAGGAAGGCAATGATGATGGAGGAGGCAGCACTGGGCCTCATTAGAGAAACCAGTGATGTCCTCAGAAGCCCCCCAATGCTGAAGAGGCCTATGGCTGCTATCTAGCCACCAGGTTGCTAGAATTGGAGAAGGGCTAATGCCTTTGGGCTTTGATGCCCTTCAGAATGGGTTGAGGGGCCAGCTGACTGAGAACAGCAACATATATGAGCAAGCCCATCCTCCTCCTCCTCCTTCCACAAGTCCACCACCAGAGTCACAGCCTCCAAGGAAGGCTGCAGGGAAGCGTGGAGGGAAGGCTGCAGGGAAGACAAGAAAGTGATGACTTGGGTTCAGTCTGGTCTGACAGAAGACGCAGACTGTTGTAGTACCACAGCCTGGGGACAGATATGTAATCTGCTGCTGGTCATGATCTCTGGGATTCCTGGACCAGATTGTGCTCCCTATTATGTGAGCTCCTCAAGCTTCCAATTTTCTTTTCCACAGACTTGATGTGTGCCCTGGGGGCCAAAAGGCTTTGCAAATTCCAAAAGTTTCTCCAGCATTGCCTTCCTCTTTATTTTGTTACCCAGAATAAATGGATATTTTATTTTCAGAAAATACTTGCCTATGTGTTTTTCTTCAAATAGGACAGTTTGTATGTGAGTAGGCGGGTACATTTCAAAAAGACAATGTCAAATTAACAAGGGACACCAACCTACTTGAGGTTAATAAAAAATACAAGATAATAATGTTATTGTGGTAACTTGGCACACAAAAAAAATTATATGGAGATCATTAGAAAATAATTTTATTTAATTTTTTTCAGAAATTGTGTTTTATTAAAGGAAAATAAGGTTACAAATATATTAATCGTTGAACAGATATCAGTATCATAAGCTAAATTACAGAGTTCAAGGATCATCACAAGGAAAACAGTGACATACAATGAATAACAGGAAATAAACAAAGTTGCAAGTATGATGTTGTCCTGACTTACGAGGTTATGAGAATGTATCCATGTCATCTTCCGTCCATATAGGGTTATTTATTATGGATATTGACTGATCGCTGCTCTCTTCCTAGTCAGTTATAAGTTTGCCTCTTAGAAGGGGTCAAGGCCATGGGTTGGGTACCTTGGTTGGTCTGGAAAAGAACGTAGTTCTATTAGACTTAGTGTGGTGGATTTGTCTAGTGGGGTTCCAGTATAGGAGTAACTTTCATATATTTCTGTTGTTTTGTTGCCGTCTCAACTTAGCTGGTAAGGTTTTGGAGTGTGGTTAGTCAGATTGTCTCAGGATGTTGTTGTATTCAGCGGTGGACTTAAGGTGTACCCAGCACTTTTGCTGCCAAACTTCTGAGGTGTATCTCTAGTAATGTGGATCAGTTCCTCTAGCTCTGCTATTCTGTGTTGTCTATGGAGCCACTCTTTAATAGAGGGACTGGTTTGGGATTCCCAGTGATTCGGGGTGCATTGTTTTGCTGCGTTGATTAAGTATATGCTTAGGGATTTACGGTATGAGTTTGGCTTTTGGGTGGTGTGGTGTAAAAGGAATTGAGCTGGAGTAAAGGGTAATTCGTATGACGTGATCGACAGTATTAACTTGTGTATTTCCTTCCAGTATTTTTTAATGGCGGGGCATTCCCACCAGAGATATGGAGCAGTGTGCCGTAGGCTTGTCTGGCATCTCCAGCAGGTATTGGGAATTGACGGGTTCCATTTGTGTAACAGGGCCAGTGTCCGGTACCAGCGGGATTGTATTTCATACCCATTTTCTTGGGTTGATACGTTTAGAGAGCCCTTATGTATGTTGAGAAAAATATTTTCCCATTCTTTGGGGGTCAAGGTTATGCCTAGATCCCTTTCCCAAGCAGTGCATGCTTTTGAAGTGTTGGGTTCACATTCTTGGAATAGGAGGGAGTGAGACAGGGAGATGAGATGTGTTTGGGGCGTTATGGATATGCACAATAATTCAAGATGTTAATTGTCATGAACAGTCTTCCTTCTTCTCGTTCGCTTTAATGTAGTGAGATATTTGTTGAAACCAGGTGGGTATGTAGGGTTTCTGCATTTTTACAGCTAATTGTGCAGCAGTTTGCGGTTGTCTATTGTCATAGAAATGCTTCAGCAGAATCTGCTCCTGTGACTAGTTTCATTGAAGAAAGTTTTCATGCATCCTAGGAGGGAATTCTGGGTTCATTTTTAGTGGCCTTAGTGGTCCTGGAATATATGAAAGGGAGGTCTGTGTGCAAATACTACGAAAACATTGCAGTGTTGGTGTGATGAGAGGGTGTGAATCAATTTCTTTATGGTAGTAGGAGTTTTGTATCCAGGGTAAGGATCTTAGTGGAAGTTTTGTAAATTAAGCTTCCAAGTTTACCCAATCTTTGGTTGGTGCGTGGACATTCCAGTCTACAATTCTGGACAAGTGGGTGGCTTTATAATAGTTAGACAGGTCTGGTAACTCTATGCCTCCTAGGTGTTTGGGTAAAGAAAGCTGGGGATAATTAATTCTGGGCCTTTGAGTGCCCCAGAGGAATTTAGTACATAGACTCTTGTAGGACCTAAAGAAGGCTTGGGTAAGGCATATCGGTACAGTCTGTAATATATAAAGAATGTGTGGGAGAACATTCATTTTTAATATTGCGGCTCTGCCTAACCAGGAGGACGGTTTGTTCTATTGTTTTAGATCGGCAGTTAGCCTATTGAGAATGTTTGGGTAATTCTTTGCGTACATGTCTTTCAGTGTATTGGTCATTTTTATGCCTAGATATGTTATGTCTTCATTTTTCCACTGGAACGGGAAGTTGGTTTTGCAATGTGTTACTGAATCTGGGGGGAGGGAGATGTTTCGGGAATAGGATTTTGCAAAATTTATTTTGAGGTTAGAGAGCACATTGAACGTGCGGAATTCTTTCAGGAGGATCGGAAGTGTTGTGTGGGGGCTCGAAAGGAATAGCAAGATATCATCCGCGAATGTGGCAAGTTTATATTCTCTTTTGGCTGATTGAATACCTTCGATGTTGGGGTTTTGTCTCAGGCTGTTTAGGAAGGGTTCAAGACTAAGTATAAACAGGATAGGGGATAGAGGGCACCCCTGTCTGGTCCCGTTTTGTATGGAGAAGGCATCCAACAGGGTGTTATTTACCCTAATTTTTGCTGAGGGGTTATGGTAAAGGGACTGAATAAATGTGATCAATTGTGGCCCTAGGTCGATGGTTCGTAGTACTGCCTGCATGTATTCCCATGCCACCCTGTCGAATGCCTTCTCCGCATCAAGGGACAGGAAGAAACCCTTTTGTTTGGTTTCTGTTATGAGGTGGTGTATATTAATTGCCTTGAGGGTGTTGTCCCTGGCTTCGCGGCCAGAGACGAAACTGACCTGAACGTGTAAAATAATCGTAGGAAGGATTGGGAAAAGCCTGTTGGGCAGAATTTTAGAAAATATTTTGATATCTACGTTAAGTAGAGATATCGGTCTATAATTTGCGGCTTGTGTTGGATCTTTATCCCCTTTGGGTTTTACAACTATGTGGGCCTCTAGCATCTCGGGTTTGAAGGGGTTGGTATAGGTCAAGGAGTTGAAAGCCTTTTTAAATGGGTCTTGTAGAGTTTCAGTAAACGTCTTGTAATATGCTGCGGGTAACCCGTCGAGTCCCGGGCTTTTGCACATTTTTTGTTTGTTTTGAGTGCTCTTTCCCACTCCGCTTGGGTAATCGGACCTTCAAGTTCATTGGAAAGGTCATTGTTATGGAGTTTGGGGGCAGTACTTTTCTAGAAACTCTTTAATTGTCCACATTCTCGACACTTGGGAGTGAGTGGGAGGGTTTGATCTGTCTATGATGTACAATTTTGTGTAAAATCTTTTGAACTCCCTCGCTATGTCTTTGTTCTTTGTGAACTGTTCTCCTGTGGGGAGTGCAGGCTATGAACGGTATTTTTTGATTTCTTGGACTGGAGGGCCAGGGCCAAGAGATGACAACTTTTGTTGTCAAATTCATAGAATTGTTTCTGGGAAAGCAGAAAGTTTCTTTTGATGTTGCTACCTATTTCGTTTTGTATGGAGGTTCGAACTTCCTGGAGTTCTTGGAGAGTTTGGGAAGCTAGAGTATGCTTGTGTGCGGTTTCTAAACCTTTAAGTTTAGTAAATAAGTTTGTAAGGTGCAGTTTTTTTCCTTTGAGATTTTGGCTGCAATCGAGATGAGTTTCCCTCTTATAACACATTTATGGGCAGCCCATTGAGTCATGTATGATGTGTCTGGGGTGTTTTTTTCAGAAAAGTAGTCCACAAGGCATTTTCGTATTTCAGTAGTATGCGCTAGGTCGGTTATAATTTGCTAGTTCAGTTTCCAGACTTGTGCGTGTTCCTGTGTTTTTCGGGGAGAGTCAGTGTGACTGATACTGGATGATGGTCCGATAAGGTCATGGGCTCTATTGCCGCTTTAGTCAGGTGGGTGAGATCCTTCTGAGTTAGAAATATATAATCGAGCCTGGAGTATCTATTGTGGGAGGCGGAAAAAAAGGTAAAATATTTTTCCTTAGGGTGGAGAGCATGCCAGGTGTCATAAAGAAAAAGTTTTTGTAGGGATAGTTTTATTTGGCAAAGGGCCCTATATGGGAGGTGAGAGGTACCTGCTGATGTGTCTGTGAGTGGTTCCAGTGGGGCATTGAAATCTCCTCCGAGGAGCAGCAATCCAGATTAAAAATCGGTAAGCTGGTTTGTCACTTCTCGGAAGAATGGTTCTTGTGCTGTGTTAGGGCTGTAAAGATTTTATAACGTTATGGGTCTGTTGTGCCATGTTCCTCTAAGGAAGATATATCTGCCTTGTTTGTCTATCAATGTGTCCGTTACTTGAATAGGTACATGCTTAGATAACAGGATTGATACACCTTTCGGTTTGGAGTTAGGTGTCGTCACATGGTAGCTGTGGGGATAATAGCCATTATAGAGTTTGGGAGCTGAAGCGGGTCTCTTGTAAAAATACCACGCCGGCTTTCATACTTTTCATACTAGTCAGGAGGCGTGTTCGTTTCTCAGGAATGTTCAATCCTTTTACATTCAGAGATACTAGTTTAAGGTTGAGAGGTTTGGTTTTAGGCTCTGGTGGGGTCATGTTGAGCTGTTGTTGTGCTTGTTAGAGATGAGAGGTGTCCTTAGGAGAGAGCAATGGGGTGTGTCTGTTAGAGCCGAGGAGGGAGGTTGCCAGGAGGTAAGGGGAAGAGCAAGGAAAGAAAGGGGAGATTTGGTTATGAGAGTAAGGGGGAATTTAGGAATTAGTGCTTCTCATCTGGGATGAGAGCTCGTCTTGTGGGTGGGGGGGTATGCGAGAGGAAAGATGTGGTGTCTACTGGGGTCGGGTCTGTGAGACTAGCCTTGACCGACAATTTAGTCCAGTAGGGGTCAGGTAGATCTCAAGAGGATCCCTGTGCTTGGAAGTGTTTGGTGTCCAGGTGAGGATGGATGTGATCCCTTAGTCCTACGAGGTCAAAGGTGCCTAAGATAGCGACTGTCCGATTGTGGGTGATGGCTTATCAGGGGGGAGCGGGGTGTGGGGAATTTGCCTCATGGTGATGCCTTGGGGAGTGTTTCCCAGAAGGAGAGGAGATAATCAGGGTATGGCAAGTGGGTTATTAGTGTCCTGGGTGTATACCTGTATGGGGGGGGGGGGGGTAGACAAGGAGCTATATAGCGATGGTGTGGATGGTATTGTTCTAATGTAGGGTGTATTGATCTGCGGGTGTCTTGATTACCCTGTCAGTCAGTGTGGCTAAGATGTCAGAGGAGTGGTACTTGTTCATTCTGTTCCTCCATGCATGTAATGGTGATAGAATGTAAGTAGCTCCAGTTCCTGGTCTGTGAGCTATCACACTTTATATTGCCTCAATTGAACATAACTTAAACAGTAACTCAATTCTAGGACAACATTTTATAACTTTCATCTTTCCAGATGGCTTGTTTTCCTTCTTTACTGACTTCTTATTCTACATACCCTGTTTCCCCTAAAAAAAGACCTAGTGTGATTGTTGGTGACAGCTGCAATAAAAGCCCTACCCCCAAATAAGCCCTAGTTAAAGTCCTTGTAGGTCTTCTTTTCAGGGTAGGGCTTATTTTCGAGGAAACAGAGTAGGGCTTATTTGGGTGGTAGGGTTTATATTGCAGCCAACACGACAATCACGCTAGGTCTTATTTTAGGGGAAACAGGGTAGTTTGCTTCCCTCTGCACCCCTGGATGTGATCGACTACTCGTGTAGGGCAAAAGGCTGGGGGTATAATCTCTATTGTGTGGTGAATTCTGAGGGTATGTGAGTGTTAAGGGGTTTTGAGGATGTAGGAGTGTTCAGGTAATGTTGATAGTATTATAGTTGTCTGGGGAATTTAGTTCCCACCGTATCGTGTGTTCATACTTTTGTGTGTGAGGTTTCCATTTCGCCAGACAGTGCATAGTCGATCACCCCAAGGTTGTGTTAAATGCAACCAATCTAACACATGTTTAGATCAAGACATTTGCAGTAGTTGCGCTATGGTCTGTATGGGACCTGGTCTGGTCTTACTCCTTGGTATGGTAGTAGACTGGTAAAGCATTCCTCGTTCAGTTTCATGTGAGTTCAATAAGTTTCCAGCTTACTTGGTTTTAAGTATATAGTCATTATGCAAACGTACCCCTCAAGGAAGACATTTTGGCGTTAGATTCTGAGGTATTTCCGTCTGAGGGGGACAGCATCAACCTATGTCAAGTATAAGTCTACTGGCCTCCGTGGAAATATAGCAATTTCCATATAGACCTGACTGGGGTGGAAGCCGAAGTATTGTGGTTCAGGTTTTCCAGGTGTCTGTCATATAGTGTGCAAGTCATATAGTGATTCTCCTATGGTCGCCGGCACGCATTATGCGGTGTGGAGAATAGTCTGCGGGATAGTGGATGTGCCGGTCCCGCATTGCTGGATCGCTATTCAGGTTACTGGGCCGGGTAGTCTGTGTGTTAAGTATAGTTATTTTCTAGGTTGTGTGTGTCTTACCATGGTCTTCCATTAGCCAGTTTCTAATTCAGTGGCGGGAGGGAGGTGGTTGAGTCGCAAGTCTTCTCTGGTCGCTACCATATAGCAGTGTGGAGGTCAGGTTCTGTAGGGTGTTACTTATCTGTCTTGAGGCCCATTCAGAGAGTTGGTGGGTATCTTTCTATGTTCTTCTCTGCCGTCTATGGTCCGGAGATGCCGTGGGACTGATGTTTCTCAGGTCTCCTGCCGTACGCCGGGAAGAAGGTGGAAGGTGTTGTCTACGACGGCGACTTAAGCTGAAGTTCCCTGCTTTGACGACTCCATCCATGGACTCTGCTCTGCGCACTGGGGGGAGGCGGAAGTCACTATACCAATCGGGGATGTCCACCATCGGTATGTGAAGGGTAGAGCAGAAGTGTTCTAAGTACTCTGGTAGTCTGTATGGCCGTTTGCGGTAGCTGACAAGCAGAACAGGAATTTCCATCTGTATTTTATTGCTCTTGCCCATAGTACATCTACCAGTGGTCTTAGTTCTCTTCTCCTTTGCAGAGTAATAGTAGACTGTTCTTGAAATATCTTGATCTCTGCTCCGTGGTGTAGTAGTTTCCCTCTTCCTCTAGCTTTATGCATTATCTCCTCTTTCACAGCAAAATCAGTGAGGCAGCAGATCATGTCCCTCGGTGGGTCTGTCTCTCTCCCTCTGGGGCGTAGAGCCCTATGAATAAGTTCCATCGTGATCAGGGTGTCAGGGGGTCTCTCAGTTGTGGTTATCTCTTGGGTGAGCTGAGGAGGGTCAATGGATTCGGGTAGGCCTCTTGCCCGCAGGTTATGGCGTCTCCCATGGTTATCGAGGTCCTCCATGTGTCTGTTTATTTCCCGCAGATGTATTGCATGAGATTCTGAGATCTGTTGAACTTGGCATAGGGCTGCATCATGGTGGGCCTGCGTCTCTTCCACTTCCTCTACCCGCAAGACCATAGTTTGGAAGTCAGCTCTGAGCTCCCATATAGCTGCCGATAGTGTATTTCTTATGTCTGCCGCTACTGCAGGGAGGTCTGCTAGACTCAAGGCTTGGTGTGCCTGTGTGTCGGGAGCTGAGGCTTGCGGGCTGCGGCTCCTGGATCTGTGTGTGGGTCTGTTCATAGAGGGTGTCTCGTGTGCTGCGGCCTGTGACTCCTGAGTGGCGCCTCTGGATCTTGCCCAAAATATCTTGGGAATGTGCTCGCTGAGAGGGGGTTCCTGGCTCCTTGGTGAGCGGGAATGGGTTGCAGTTGTGTTCGGCGGTGTGCTCCCCATACTTGCCGATGGTAAGGACGTCTTATCAGCAGGTAGCTAGACCTCTTGGACCGGGAGCTCCGAGTTAGGTGTCCATCTTCTCTTGGTGCCAAGCCACGCCCCCAGAATTTTTTTTTTAAGTAATCCTAAAAAAAATCTTGATGAAATAAAAAATGATAAAAGATGACTATAAAAATAATTGTAAACATTATTATGGAGATCGGGCTTTTAAAAAATAGAATATTATTCATGAGATCAAGATAAATAATGAAGAAATACGTTTGTGAGAACTCTGTGAATATGAGCAGCAAAAAAACTTCATTCTTCTAGCATTATAAAGAAGAAAAGAATGCGCTGCATTAAAAGACCACAGAATTAGCAGAGTGAGGAATGTGCTAGCTCCAATATGAACACTAGTTTTACCACACTGAGCGATTCTGTCTCGTACTTGCTCCAGAGCATGCATCGTTTTTGGTCCATCGGAACAGCATCCAGATGAACGGTTTTCCCGATAAGAATTGGTTCTGTCAGAAATATTTAGAACATGTTCTATTTCTAGGTCCATCAGAATTTTTAGAAAAAAAGTCTGATGAGGCATACACAGGATCGGAATATAGGATGAAAAGCTTCCGTCATACTTTTTCTGTCGGACGTGTACGTGCCATTAGGCTGCTGTCAGTAAAATCCTGTAAGAAATGGAGTGCAGAGAGTGTACGTTTATAGATTATAGCTATGGGGGCAGCCTTACGTAGAAGGAGCAGAGGAGGTAAGAGACCACTCTGTGTGATAACATTGCACAGAGCAGTTAAGTGTAACCTCTGGTTTATTTAAAAAAAAATATAGACACTGGTTTCTCTGGTACTCTACCCTCTTCTCCTTTCCTCTTTATTTTCCCCCACCTTCCTTTCTTATCCTCTGTGCTCTTCGTAAATTACTCTCCTTATACACACTACCCTGATCTCCGAATGGAGAGAGGGACACCACAAATTCCGTGACCAACAATGCGTTACAATTTAGCAAAGCATCACACATGGTAGTGTGGCCCTTAGAATGCTTAGTCACCTTGATGCAGTGTGTTAGAATTGTTCGTAAAAAGGTTACAATGGAGAATCATTTTGCGGATAAAATCCTTTCAGCAGACTTGGTTGGAAGGGTAACCCAAGAAATCGATAATAGAGACGTGGAGGCGGGTGATCTGGCCTCCCCCCACCCCACGCACAGTTAGATCCCAGTTGGGGTGCCCGTTATCCAACTGTTAATAAAGCTTATATGTTTTGCTTAACCTCGTTCTCTTGTCATATTTCACAGTTTCATATAAATGACTTCAACTACTGTTTTATAACAATTGATAGATATGTCTAAGTTTATCTCTCTCTTGACTTTCTAATCTAATAAAAAAATATTGAAACATAAAAAAATATAGATCCATTGATAACCTTGCCCAGTTTGATGGCATACCTAAAGGAATATGAGGCTTTGTCAAATTTTAAAATACATTTCTCTATGTCTGGAATTATACCATTGTCTCTACCTTTAGAAATGATTAACATTCTTAAAGATTAACTCTACTTTTGTTGAGAAAAAAACATTCTCCTCTGGGTGATCTATGTACATTGCAGGGGTTTTAACAAACTTTGTTGCAGATTCCTACCTTTTGTTATTCTGAATGGTTACTCTACAGTTGTTTGTTTATCTGTGTCCATGTGCTAAGTGAATCAATACAGGAGTGGTTTTATAATCATCAATCAGTTGATGCACCTGCAGGACTCAAATGATGAAATTGGCAAGGTCTGCATCCCTATAAACGTGATTTTCCATTGGGAGTATCTGTGATAAAATCAGTAAGCCAATCACACAAGCAGGAAATTACATTCTCAGGGGTACACAGTCTGTGTACAGAACAGGTCTATGTAGCCATATTGCATTGCATTTTACAGAAAATTACAAATTGTAAAAGAAAAGGTCATTTTTTTAATAGCATCCAAATACAAAATTACTCAAATCGCAATTGTATACACTATATTATTATTTTTTATTTGCTAATTTTTTTCCCCATGAAAGTGTAGCTACCCTTCATTCCCCTTCAAGTGGAATATGAAGGCTATTAAATATTTGGGTATATATAATGATCGATTTAACACAATTGTATATGGAAAAAACTGAAAAACTGTCTCTTTACTTCATAGGATAAATAGAGATATGGAATGGATTGAGATAAAGCCATACTCACGTGGTTATGTAGAATGCATATTATAAAAATAAATATCCTTCCAAATGAATGTGCTACCAAAAGTTTTATTTTTTTTCTGCAGATGGTGCCTATTGTGCTTCCAAATACTTTTTCCTTTTATGCAGCAGATTTTTACAACTTTTGTGTGGAAAAAGCTAAACCCAGTTTAGCATATCAATTTTTTTAAGAAGACTAAACTAGAATCTGGGTAAGGTTAGAGGAGACTATGGCAGGCTGTAAGATAGCCAATGTCCCATGAGTTCCAGGGGTATATCAAAGCTTGTCTAAATACTACCAATCCCCTCACTTTTTAAAGTTTGAAAATGTGGGATGTAATAATCATAAGGAATGATATCCCCAGGTAAATCTCCTTTTCTCCTATTGGGGTTTTTTTATGATTCCCTCTAGGGGAATCACTTACTAAGATGCGTGCAGTGGACAGCGATACCAGTTGACTCAAACTGATGTATGCTGGGAAATTACGCCTCTTAGGAGAATGTAGAGAGGTTTATGGACTATGCTCCTTAGATGCCCTGTGACACCAACAGTTAGAGCATTTTATTGCCTCACACCTGAGGAGATTTAGAATGGCAGAGTTCCTAACATAATTTGAATCTCACTGGCTTTAGCTTACAGTTGATAAGGGACTATTATTTATCACTTATAAATTACTGAATCATTGTGGACCATGCACCGACCTTTTTTGGGGGAATGGGAGGAGGAGCTAATTTTTTCATGAATATAGAGGGATGGATATATACCTGCCAGGGTGGATAAAAGAAGATTCATGAAAAGTGAGAGCTTTGGAAGAGAGGAGGGCTGCATGGAACAAACATGATTTAATACAGTATCTCGTAAAAGTGAGTACACCCCTCACATTTTTTTAAAATAGTTTATTCTATCTTTTCATTTCACAATGCTGAAGAAATGACATTTTGCTACAATGTAAAGTAGTGAGTGTACAGCTTGTATAACAATGTAAATTTGCGGTCCCCTCAAAATAACTCCACACACAGCCATTAATGTCTAAAAGCCTGGCAACAAAAGTGAATACACCCCAGTTGAAAATGTCTAAATTGGGCCTAAAGTGTCAATATTTTGTGTGGCCACCATTATTTTCCAGCACTGCCTTAACCCTCTTGGGCAGGGAGCTCACCAAAGCTTCTCAGTTTGCCACTGGAGTCCTCTTCCACTCCTCCATGACGACATCACAGAGCTGGTGGTTTGAGGATACCCCACAGATGCTCAATAGGGTTTAGGTCTGGAGACATCCTTGGCCAGTCCATCACTTATACCCTCAGCTTCTTTAGCAAAGCAGTGGTCATCTCGGAGGTGTGTGTGGGTCATTATCATGTTGGAATACTGCCCTGCAGACCAGTTTCCAAAGGGAGGGGATGATGATCTGCTTCAGTATGTCACAGTATATGTTGGCATTCATGGTTCCCTCAATGAACTGTAGCTTCCCAGTCCTGGCAGCACTCATGCAGCCCCAGGCCATGACACTCCCACCACCATGCTTGACTGTAGGCAAGTCTTTGTACTCCTCACCTGGTTGCCACCATACACACTTCACACCATCAGAACCAAATAAGTTTATCTTGGCCCCATCAGACCACAGGACATGGTTCCAGTAATCCATGTCCTTAGTCTGCGTGTCTTCAGCAAACTGTTTGCAGGCTTTCTTGTGCATCATCTTTAGAAGAGGCTTCCTTCTGGGACAAAAGCCGTACAGACCAATTTGACGCAGTGTGCAGTGTATGGTCTGAGCACTGACAGGCAGATACAATGCTTACAAGGATTTCTTATTTAGTATATGGAGGTTCTCTGAGCTCTCTCTCACTCTTTTTTTTTCTATTTGTTCATGTAGTCACATAAAAATGTGGTAATATAACTGTCCTGACAGGAGTTGTTCAGTTTTGGGGATATAGGTATTGTCTTGTAATGGGATTTGTTCTTGCGTTCATGTTTGTGTAATTTTTTATTTTTTATTTATATGTAGTGGAAAATAAGAAAAATAAACATTATAAAAAAAATAGGCTTAAATATCACTTTAATACGATAGCAAGATTAAAGTGATTCTAAAGGTTGTCATTTTAAAAAAAAACATGTTACATTTATCTGCTCTGTGTAATGATTTTGCACATAGCAGCCATTATCCTCTTCTTTTTTGGGTCTCCTACCAGCGGCCCTGGCTCTTCAATCCTGCCAAGTGCAACCAATAGCAAGCCTCTTACTATGGGGATGCTTGAGCAGGTTCACACCTGAGCCGCGCTCCTGAAAATAGATATAGCCCATTCACACACAGAGAATAATTGACAGTAATTGACAGGAGCAGGAGTCAATGGCTCCCACTGCTGTGTGAGGCCAAGAAGGAGAGAGAGACCAAGGAGAGCCCTGCTCCTATGCACATCGCTGGTTTGAGATGGGGCTCAGGTAAGTATGGGGGGGGGCGAGGGGATCTGTACCCAGAAGGTTTTTTTACCTTAATGCTACAATACATTAAGTTAAAAAAAATAAAAACTTTTGCCTTTAGAACCACTTTAATTGCAACACATCTGACCAGAGGATCTTTTCAAATATCACTAGACTCAAAAGAAAGATTAAAGGCTAATAGACACTGCAAGTGCAGTTACTCCAAAGCTTAGTAAATGAGATAAAGTTTTGCTTTACAAAGAATACCCAATCACGGGCAAGGAAAATTTATAAAATGTCATTTTTGCTTGCACGCGGTTGGACGATGAAAGTCGGCACAGCTTCTGCTCATTTACTAAGATCTGGAGCAACTGACTTTGCAAAGGGCACAGTCTATTTGTAAATCAATCCCATTGCTTCTGCATGTAACTTACATTTTATTAAGCAGCTCCTGAAAGGTTTTCATGCTTCCATATTACATTTACTATAAAATGTAATATCAATACCATTACAGAACCAGTCTGTTCTCTGCATATGAAACACTTCAAAACTGATACGATCCATTCTGGTTTTGTAAGGTGTTAACTTGCTCAATGGAAGTATTCAGATATTCAAAATCTGATCAACAGGATAAGGATAGACAGTTCATGCCTTAGTAGAGTAAATTCAGCAAGTTTAACTATTCACAAGGCTTCCCCTAGTTTTCTGTGGAAAGCCAATGGCACTCTTTTATCTCCACCTCATTTTAAGTTAGTAGTTAAAAAGATGTTTGACTCATTTGGGCCGTAACTCTGCATAATATTACCTCCCACTCTTTGAAATGATGCAGAAACTACAGCAGCTATAGTGGGAATGTCTGCATACAGTGTTTGGGTAGATGGACGGTCTGTAAGATTTGAGCTTTATACACATCCTACTCTCGTCTTTTTATTGGTTCCATGACAACGTACAAATGGTCAAGCATTCATATGTTTTCTGAGCTTGTGAGTAAGTATTCGGGGAAACTTGCAGAGTAAATCTAGTTTTCCTCCTATTGAAACTCAAGTTCTCTGGCGAGTTTTAAGTGGTATGTATGTTTTAATGAATTTGCCAAATGGAACCAGGAAATAATATCAACAGCTTCTTTAATCTTCCTTATGGTTCCTGTTAACTTAATGTGTACTGTACACACTACAAAATAAACACCCCAGGCATTTGTCCTTAGGCACTTCAAGGAAAATGTCGTATTGTTCTTGTACCGGCTTCATCCACTCAGTCCAGTCAAGCATTCATATGTTTTCTGAGCTTGTGAGTAATGCCATGTACACACGACCAGACCTTCCGGCACAAAAGGGGGGCATCATTTTCAGGTCACTCATGCTCTACCCCTTTCAAATAATGTAATGAATGGGAGGGACTTAAACATTATCACAAAAAGCGCAGGCATGCAAAGGTTTGAGAAACCTGATGCAAAAGCTTCATAGAAGGATCAAGCTGCAATTGTCTGATTAAGTATTTCTAATTTGCACTGAAAAGATATATGTGTTATATAAGAGATAAATCATCTTCACTTTGTATTGGAAGTTCCTCAGGCATTCCATGCCCATATAAATAGCCTAGAGAATGTAGATCTTTTTATATAGCAATACATGTGGATGCCCATATTTTAATCTTGATGAAAACATCTATACTGTATGAGTATTGGAGCAGATGTACTGTATAAACCCATGGAGAATCAAGCTCATGACCTAGAACCCTGGCTGGTTAAGGGAATCCCTTAATAGTGGATAGATAAGAGTTGCAGAGTCTGGAAATTCATAAACTCCATTTAGAATCTGTGTAAACACGAGATGTGCCTAAGAAGTCATCTCCAGCTCACCAGACCTGCTCCTTATTCTTCTTCTATTGCCTGTCCACGGCCACTTGCCATTTCCGCTACATGTATACATTCTGCTTCTCCCGTACAGCTTCACTTACTCTCCTGATGCCACCCAGTTTCAAAAAGACTGCATTTCTGTCATCCAGAGGCAGGAGATGTGGCCACGGCTGATCCTTGAAGACTGGCCACACCCCTTTCCCTTATTCCTGCCCAATCACTACCTTTCTCCTCACAGAAGGCACCATTACATAGCAGAGAGTACCCGATAGTTAAGCTGTGGGGTGGAGGGAGGGATCTGTGCTGTGCCCACATGATTGATGTTTTCGATTCTGCCTGGCCAAGCAGCCCAATTTACAGTGGGACATACGGTGGGGCAAGGGATAACCTGAGCAACACCACTCCACTTTTGGGTACCGCCGGCCAGATCTACATCTTCTCGACTCTCTACACAGTGGAGTAGGGACTGGAGGCAGAGCTGAGTGGCCGAGCGAGTGAGTCTGAATCAGATCATATCAGAGAGTAGCAGCAGTCAGCAGACTTAGAAAAAAAATCTGCGGCAGACCGCTCAGCTCGCAGACACCCAATTTTCTTGTGCGGACAGATTGCTGATTCCAGGGGGGGGGGGGGGGCACTTGACCCCCCTTGCCCCCTGCTGCGGAAGCCCATGTCCAATCGTGTGTGGGCTTCATCTGACTTTTTCTTTCAAAAATTCTGACGGACCTAGAAATAGAACATGTTTTAAATCTTTCCGACGGAATCAATTCCTATCGGGAAAAACGTTTGTCTGTATGCTTCTGTATGCTGTTCCGATGGACCAAAAACAACGCATGCTCTGAAGCAAGTATGAGATAGAAGTGCTCGGTGTGGTAAAACTACCATTCGTATTGGAGCTAGCACATTCCTCACACTGCTAATTCTGTGATCTTTTAATGCAGCACATTCTTTTCTTCTTTAGAATGCTGGAAGAATTAAGTTGTTTCGCTGCTCATATTCACACAGAGTTCTCACAAACTTATTTCTTCATTATTTATTGTCATCTTATGACTTATATTCTATTTTTTAAAAGCCTGATCTCCATAATTATGTTTACAATTTTTTTTTATATTCATCTTTTAGAATTTTTGATTTGATCAAGATTTATTTTACGACTACTTAAAAAATTATTATGATCTCCATATGATTTTTTTTTTGGAGTGTCAAGTTACCACAATAACATCATTATCTTATATTTTTTTTATTAACCTCTAGGAGGTTGGTGTCCCTTGTTAATTTGACATTTTCTTTTTGAAATGTACCTGCCTACTCACAAACAAACTGTTCTTTTTGAAGAAAAACACATAGGAAAGTATTTTGTGCAAAGAAAATATCCATTTATTCTGGGTAACAAAATAAAGAGGAAGTCAACGCTAGACAAACATTTGTAATTTGTGAAGCCTTTTGGCCCCCATGGCACACATCATCAAGTCTGTGGAAAAGAAAATTGGTAGCTTGAGGAGTCCATATAATAGGGAGCACAATCTGGTCTAGGAATCCCAGAGATCAGGACCAGCAGTAGATGACATATCTGTCCCTAGTTTGTGGTACTACAACAGCCTGTGTCTTCTGTCAGACCAGACAGAACCCAGGCCATCACTTTCTTCTCTTCCCTGCAGACTTCCCTGTAGCCTTCCCTGCAGTCTTCCCTGCAGCTTTCCTTGGAGGCTCTGGCTCTGGTGGTGGACTTGTGGCAGACGGAGGAGGACGATGAGGATGGGCAAGTTCACATATGTGGCTATTCTCAGTCAGCTGGCCCTTCAACCCCTTCTGAAGGGCATCAGAAATAAATGCCTCACAGTGGAGGCGTTGGCCCTTCTCCCAATTTAGCTAGATATCAACCATAGGCCTCTTCAGACTGGTTGGTGAGTTGAGTTATGGAATGTTCTGTCTTTGTTTTTCATATGTTTGCTCTTCCATGTGTTCCTTGCTGTAAAGGCCAGTTATAGGTGGTGGCAGGGACCTTTTGGTTTGTTACTGGTGTATAATATGGTCCGGAGACACACTGTACACCTGTGCTGCCACTGTGCTCTTGCTGGGTGTCCAGTGTGCTCCTGGTCCTTTAAGGGGGATTGGGCTCCCTCCAGGTCTACCTGCCCCTCATCTATCCATTTAATGCATGTGCTTCCATTGAGGAGACGCTTACAAACATAAATTCATTAGCGTTAGGACTGCAAGCATACACAGGGTGTCGTGAAGAGGCCTTGTAGCTTATGCATTAATTTGCAAATGTGTGCTAACTAAACCCCTGTTTTTAACGCAGACTGTTGGACAGGTTAATTTGGTCAGTTAGCAGACTGGTTGGTGAGCTGAGCTATGGTATGTTCTGTCTTTGTTTGTCATGCTAAGTATACCTTTTGTTTCATTCTCATAGAGGAGAAAAGACTCAGATAACAGGATCCCAGGGACCCCCGACCTCGCCAGCCTAATTAGGAAGTAAACCAGAGCCCCCCCGAGGATGTGGAGGAAGGAGAAGTGGAGGAAGTGGGTGACATGGTCACCCCACCAGGTGAGTGTCTGACACCCCAGCTTCAGGGAATCTAGGTATGCATGCCTTCATATTTCTAAATACATGTTTTTTCATACATTTAGGTGATGTTCTGGTTGTGGAAGG
The DNA here is from genome assembly GCF_037356315.1 of Lithobates pipiens. NCBI lineage: Eukaryota > Metazoa > Chordata > Amphibia > Anura > Ranidae > Lithobates > Lithobates pipiens. The sequence continues at coordinate 256,931,742 of NW_027507785.1, forward strand.
GGAAGCAGTGGAACCTTTTACTAGGGCCAGTGCCCAAACCCTCATTATGAAACTCATGACATGGAATGGGGAGATAGACGCAATGCACAATTGGCTTGACATCATGCAGCAGGAAATGAACATGATCAATGTTTTGGGGAGAATATAATCCCTTTTTCCCTCAAACAAATTTGATCATGTTCTTAATTTTCTTTTTAGATGACCACAATATTTTTTTTAGTATTTGTACATTTTAAAAGCCAAATTTTGAAGATGCACACGGTGTGTCAACATGTGCTATCTGCCATCAGGGGATCTCAATGTATGCGTTTTGTGGATGCATCCCCTTCCTTATAACGCTAGTAGGTGAGAGGAAGGGATTGCACCCCCAAAACACATCCATTGATCCCCCATGATGGGAGATAGCACATGTTGACATTACCCATTTGGACTCCCAATTTGTGCGACTTTTACAGGGGTGACATCACCCTATCAGATTTTACGGCAATATCGAGACATTTTTTACACTATAATTTTGCATATTGCAGTTTTCATACGTTGAACTTTGTAAGTTCCAGAGTTGTGTATGTTATGTTTTAAAACATGCCTGTTTGTAAAATAATAATAATAATAATAATAATATAATATATTGATGAACAAAATTAAAATAAAATAAAAATTGAGGAAAAAAGATAAAAAATTAACACATTTTATAAACGCACATGTGTGAATGTGCACAGAGTAAACATTTTGAAATACAACAATGTGTGGCTTCTTCTTTCAAAATTCAATACCAGTTGTCTGGCATTGCAATGGCCCCCTACCCTAAATTCATGGGCTGTTTTGGGGTGCCAAGCCAGTATGGCCAGTATCCAGGCCCATCAGGGAATTCTCTGGAATAAGTCCGGCCTCAGGCCCAACTGAGGCTAGATAATTTTGGGAATTTTTCCTTAAATAATTGTGCAGGATGCAGCAGCACAGGATGATATGGTTGATTTTGCAGTCCGCCATATAGATTGCTGTCACCATCAAGCAGAACCGGCTGGACATTATCCCGAAGGTATTCTCAATGACTCTTCTCGCTCTGACCAGCCGATAGTTAAAAACCCTCCTCTCCGGTGTGAGAGTCTTTTGGGGGAATGGCCTCATCAGGTGCTTGCCCAGACTGAAGGCTTAATCTGCAATAAAGACAAAGGGGAGTCCTTCCACGTTGTCCGCATCAGGTGGCAATGCCAGGCCCCCACTCTGGAGACACAGGCAAAACTCCATCTGGGCAAAGAATCCTCCATCCGACATCTAGCCATTTTTCCCCACATCCACATAGAGTGTGCCGACACCACCGCCATTAACACTACACTATTAAACCCCTTATAGTTATAATAGTAAGGCCCCGAATGGGGTGGGGGCACAATGTGGACATGCTTCCCATCTATAGTCCCTCCACAATTGGGAAAGTCCCAATGTTCAGCAAAATGGGAGACCACCGTCTGCAATTCCTGTGGCATTGAAGGAAACTGTGGAGTCAAGCAAGAAAAAAAATATAAGTACTTTTGCAAGCAGATAACACAAAAACATTCTTGCACAGCATCAGTATAACATTCTTGCACAACATCAGTATAACATTTATTTGAAGGAGTATTTAAAAATACAAAAATATAAGGCCCACACATATCAGATTCCTCACCCCCTCTGATGGCCCTTTGAAAAATTGTATGGGGGGTTATAAATTAATTTAAGGACACATTACATTTGGACACATTATATGGGGAGGTGGAGGGAGATGCCTGTTGAGTCCTGTAGACTTCTCCCAGTCGCCAAGTACAGCAAGTTGGCGACTAGCCTCTGCTCCGGAGTGATGGCTTGCCGCATGCAGGTATCCTGCCTGCTGATATAAGGGGTGAACAAAGCCAACAGATGGTGAAAAATGTGGTCCGCCATCCTGAGAAAATTCCTGAAATCATTAGGATTATTCTCCTGGATCTCACGAAGCAAAGGCATGTGCGATAATTGGTCACTCTGGAGTAACCAATTCTTGCTCCTTGAACTCCTCCTTGCCCTGTTCATGGACTGTGCTCTGGTCAAAGTATGAACCCCAACACCAAGCCCCCACACAGCACAAACTCTACAACGAGTACGTACCTGCACCATGGTTTCAAAATGGTCGGGCTGGTCAGAACAAACTTGAACAAATGCACTGAAGAACAGCAAGGCCTGTGAAGAGCGAGCTGAAGATCAGTAACGAGTGGACCAGAATGCACTGAAATACAGATACTAACTGACTACACGCACTGAAAACCAGATACAAACCCAGAAGCACCAACTGAACAGCAGTAAAACAATCGGAATAAGCTGGAGTATGAAAAAGCGCAGATCATCTCTAACCAAACTTCTACTAACACGAGATAAGCAGAAGAAGCCCAAAAGGGTGGAGCAATGGGTCTTGATCTTCCATTTTTTAGTCCCGTTGCACGTGCTGTACATTATTGCGTTCTTAACGATTGGACTTTGGTGTGATCATGTGTAAGCACGACAGTTTCAGGGGAACTCTGTCGGAACTCCGTCGGAATAACCTTCGGAATTTATTCTGACGGGAAAACCGATCGTGTGTATGCGGCATAACTGTTCAGGAAACTTGCAGAATAAATCTAGTTTTCCTCCTATTGAAACTCAAGTTCTCTGGTGAATTTTAAGTGGTATGCATGTTTTAATAAATCTGCCAAATGGAACCAGGAAATAATATCAACAGCTTCTTTAATCTTCTTCATGGTTCCTGTTAACGCAATGTGTACTGTACACACTATAAAATAAAAACATCCCAGGCATTTGTCCTTAGGCACTTCAAGGAAAATGTCATATTATACTTGTACCAACTTCATCCATTGTGCACTTTGTGACATGTATACTACATTTTTACAATAATACAGCCCAATGTTCTGTTCTGGCCACACTACGTTTACCCCATTGCCTTTTGTATATACTTGCAGGTATTATAATTGTTAACATTTCAAGACATATGTAAAACTCTAGCTCATCTACCAACAGACATATACACAGCCTCTCACCATAAGCTAGTTGGATTTGTTGGAAATGTAGAGATTAAAGCAGAACTCAATCATTTAGAAGGAAAGGATCTGCTTTAATGATAACCCTTATGACTTAAAGTTACTGGGCATAGAGATAATCATTGATTACAAAGCTCTCCTTCACAGGCCTGCTTGTTAGACATGTGATTGTGTAGAAATTTTATTAAGATGTATTAAATATGTACGCATGTCAAAGTGTCTCCCAGTGTAAGTTCCACATGTGGCTCACTCATAACAGCGAACCGGAGAGAACCGTCACCGGCGAAGGACCGTTAATAGTGAAAAGCTTTTTGTGGATGTGGAGAAGTGTTCGCTCTGTTAGGATATGTCCGCCAGTGAGGGCCCCTGCATTATGAGCTGATTTGTTAGTTTGGTGGGGATTAGGGTTGAGACACCTGGATGTTCGGGTCCGACGGGTTCGGCCGAACTTCACAAAAAAGTTTGAGTTAGGGCCCCCGAACTTGACCCGAACTTGACCCCGAACCCGAACCCCATTGAAGTCAATTTGAGGACTAAAATGGCTCTAAAAAAGTAATGGAAAGGGCTAGAGGGCTGCAAATGGCAGCAAAATGTTGTTAAGAGCATGGCAACTGCCCTGCAAACAAATGTGGATAATGAAATAACTTCTCCAATTCTATTTTTTATTTTCAATTATTATAAAGCATTACACATAGTTAAACAATTTTCAAACATATATATTACTTACATACATAATAATCACATTTATTATTTTATTTCCTCTTCCCTCCCTCCCCCCCAAAAAAAAAAAAGAGAGAAGAAAAAAACAACAGAGAGGAGGAAAGGGGGAAAATGTACATCTAACCTCTCACCCTCCCCCGCTTCTCTCTCCTCTCTCCTCCACGGATCCCTCCCTCCCCTTTCTTCCCTCCTAGTTCCTTAATTTTTTACCAATTTCCTATGCTGTCTCCAAGGAGTCCAAACCAGGAGGCACCTTTCATATGTATCTAATTCTTGTGCTAAAAGTATCTCCATTCTCTCTATATTATCCATTTCTTTTTTTTTAAATGTATATTTATTGAAGAATTTTTTGTAAACAGTACAAAAACGTCATACATATGGTACAGCATTCAATAACATTGGGTAGACACGGTAGGGGCACCATATTGTAGGTTACACGTGGATCAAGTGACAGGATACACCATGAAGCTGTATACAATGGTGATAACATGACTGAAAAAGGAAAATAGAACGGGTCAAAACATGAAAAATCAGACGTATGGGCAAATATGGGTGTCTTCGGCCTAATACAATATAGTGCAGTAAACAAGATACTAAATCTCCCTAGGGTTACTTAAGGAAGAGTTGACACTAGGGGCAACAAAGGATTCTGGGTTGAACATGGAGGTATCCCATGGGTCCCATATCTTAAAAAATTTAGGCAAGGAGTCATGAGCTATTGCCGTCAAATGTTCCATCCTACGCATGTGCGCGATGGACGAGACCACATGTGCTTGCGTGGGAGGTATGGGGGACAGCCAATGAGCTGGTATTACTCTCTTGGCAGCTAGGAGTATAAAAGCCATCAGTTTTTTAGCATATTTAGGGAGATCTAGGATCGGAAGGCCCAAAAGGTAATGCGTCGGGGTTAGTGGGATATCCCTTTTCAGTATTGATTGGAGAATGGATTGGACCATAGACCAAAAGGACGTGATACGTGGACAATCCCAAAAAATGTGAAGGTGTGTACCGACATCCTGTAAGCACCTCCAGCATAAACGAGACAGTGAGGGATCATACTTATGTAAAACTTCGGGGGTTCTATACCAGAACATTAGTACTTTGTAAGCAGTTTCTTTCTGTTCGACACATCTCGAAACTTTGGAGATGGAAGTCCATATCTCCTGCCATTGAGGGAGAGAAATGGTAGCGGACAGGATTTTGGCCCACTTCCGCATATAAAGGTGGGAATCCAAAGTGGGAGGCAATGAGTCATGAAGAATCCTGTAAATAGCGGATATGAGACCCTTCTGGTGTGAGCCCTGGGTGCACAGAATTTCAAAGGCGTTCGGTTTCTCTAGGCTCATGGCAGGAGACACGGAGCAAAAGTAGTGTTTAAATTGAAGGTAAGTGAAAATGAACCGTTGTGGAATGTCGAATTTGTCCTGTAAGTCTGGGAAAGATAAAAGTTTGCGGGACACTGGGTGGACCAAGTGGCGGAGTTGGAAAATGCCTGCTTGAGTCCATGGGGTCATTGCCACTGTGGACAGACTGTTAGGTATGTCCGGGTTGTGGGTAACATTTAAAAGGGGTGGACAGGGGGAGGAGAGAGAGAATTTCTTGTGGCATTTTTTCCAAATATCCAGAGTAAATAGCATAGGGGCTAGGCAAATACGTCTGAGTTGTGATATAGAAGAGGGTAAGTCGGACCATAGCATAGAACAAGGATGGACTGGGTCAGTGATGCTCATTTCTATCTCCGCCCATCGACTCGTCGCAGAGAAGGAGGACCAGGAGACCGTCGTAGATAGGTGAGTCGCGTAATAATATCGTATAATATCGGGCGCTCCCAGGCCTCCGTGTGAGCGCGGTGCGAAGACGACTGTATGGGCAATTCTATGTGCTTTGTCTCCCCATATAAATTTAGTAAAGGCCCTCTGGATATTGCGAAGCTGGAGCATGGGAAGGGCAACAGGCAAAGTTTCGAAAAGATACAAAAATTTAGGGAGTATCGCCATTTTGAGGACATTTATCCTACCTAAAAGGGATAGGGGACATTCCACCCATTGACGGAGTAGACTGTGCGTTTCTGAAATTAAAGAGGGAAAGTTAGCCTGGTATAGTGTGTTATAGGATGCTGTTAAATGAATGCCTAAATACTTGAGTGAGTCTGAACGCCACTGGTAGGGAAAGGTGCTGCGTAAAGCGGTGAGGAGTAAAGGAGGGATGTGAATGGGGAGCGCTTCGGTTTTAGCTGTATTAACTTTGTATCCTGATATATTACCGAATGTTTCTAGGAGGGCATGGAGGTTGGGGAGCGAGGTGTGAGGTTCAGTTAGAGTAAGCAATATGTCGTCAGCAAACAAGGACAGCTTATATTCTTTCCGTCTTAAAGAGACTCCCTTAATGTCCGAATCTTCCCGAATGCGTGCTGCCAGGGGTTCGAGGCACAATATAAATAACAAGGGGGAAAGGGGGCAGCCCTGTCTAGTACCATTGCTATGTGTAAACGTTGGGGATTTGAAGGATGCCAATTGAACTTGTGAGGTGGGATGGGAATAAAGGGTTTGAAGAGCCGATACAAAGGAGCCCGAAAAACCGTAGCGTGCGAGTGTGGCAAACATGTAGGGCCACCCAAGCCTATCAAAAGCCTTTTGGGCATCCAGGCTGAGAATAAGAGCAGAGCGGGAGGTTTTATCGAGCATGTCAATTAGATCAATGGTACGTCTGGTGTTATCCCCCGCCCGTCTACCTAAAACGAAACCCACTTGATCGTCATGAACAAGAGAGGGGATTATGAGAGAAAGTCTGTTGGCTAGAATTTTTGTAAAGATTTTATAATCCGAGTTCAGTAGGGCAATGGGCCTGTAATTATCTGGCAGGGATGGGGGTTTGCCCGGTTTCGGAAGGACTGTAATATGGGCGTGTAAGAATTGCGAATGTGAAGTGACCCCTTTTTGGAAGGAGGAGTAGAGTTTTAATAAGTGGGGGCCGAGGATGGGAAGAAAAGTCTTGTAATATTGATATGGTAGGCCGTCAGGCCCAGGGGACTTATGTAAGGGCAGTTCCTTCACTACTGCTGCCAACTCTTCTGTCGAGATATCTGCATTGAGGGTGGCTACTTGTGACGGTGACAATTTAGGCAACTTTAAAGGGGAGCAAAAAGAATCAAAAGCCTCTTGAGTGAATAAATGTTTGGGGTCAGAAGCTAAACAGTTGTACAATTTGTCATAAAACGAGCCAAAAACCTTGGACATCGTCAAAGGACAATGGGTCGGGGAGCCGTCAGCCTGAAGGAGGAGTTCAGGGTAAGATTGAAAAGGGCGTGGTTTAAGCTTGTTTACTAGCATCCTGTGGGGTTTGTTAGCGAACTCATAAAATTTCTGCTTTGCCCAAATTAGGGCCTTAGAACATTTTTGCATATCTAGCGATTTCAAACGCTCCCGGAGGGTTGTGACTGCGTGCAGACGGGTCACCGTAGGGGAAGCCAGAAGCAGATCTTCAGCTTTATGGAGCTGTAAGAGGATGTCGTGCCTCTGGGCCACCGAGTCCCGCTTTAAGCGGGCGCCGGCAGAAATGCACGCACCCCTAAAAAATGCCTTGTGAGCTTCCCATAAGGTGGACACCTCCGCCACCGAGCCCTCATTTAGTTGAGAAAATTCTGATAAATTTTAGGACAGTTGAGCCTCGACAATGGGGTTGCGGAGGAGAAAGTCATTGAGTCTCCAATGACAGGTTCTCGGCATGGAACAGGCAAGAGCCAAGTCAAGCTGAACCGAGGCATGGTCTGACCACGTTATGGGGTTCAGCTCCGACGCCACCGCCGATGTCAATAAAGGTGTTGATATAAAAAGGTGGTCCAGTCTGGAGTACATCTTATGTGGGGGGGAGAAAAATGAAAATTGTCTGCTAGTGGGGTGTTTGATTCTCCATATGTCTAACAAATTATGGGATCTAATCAATTTACGAAATGTGGTGGACTGACGTTCCACTTTAGAGGAGGTAGTGGAAGGAAAAAGCGTCTGTCTGTCTCTCCTAGGAGACATGACCATGTTGAAATCCCCCCCCATGATCATGAAGGGTTGAGCGTATTTACCTAAGCTGTCCAATAAGTCAGAAAGAAACTGGATTTGGCCCGAGTTAGGAGCATACACATTAATCACAGTAAGAGAGCGTGAGAGATATTCGCAGTCCAGGAGGATATATCTACCATGGGGATCTATAAATGAAGATTTTACCCTTAACGGGCAAGATTTCTTAATCAGGATTGCAACCCCTGCTTTGCCAGAGGGGTCAGAAGCCATAAAAGAATTCGGAAAGTGTTTAGCAGCAAATTTAAGAGAGCCCCCAGGGCGGAAATGAGTCTCCTGGACCAGGACTATGTCTGCAGCTGAAGATTTGAACTCTTTCAAAGCCAACCAGCGCTTATGAATAGAGTTCAAGCCCTTAACATTATAAGTAAGAACCCTTAAAGCCATTTGTATGGACCGGCATTAATGCAATGTAAGCAGAACAAACATGTAGTAACCAAAAATACCCGTAAGAATTAACTAGGCAATATAAACCATGGTGTATCCCGTGGGATAAAAGCAGATGTATGCATAAAACATCAACTGTAAGGAAAAGGGTTATACAATACCTTGAGCAATGTAGATCAAAAACAGCAAATAGGCCAAAAAAAAGGCCTATAACAAGAAAAAAGGAAAAAAAAAAACGGGAAAAGAGAGCCTGGGGCGTGAAAACCACCCAGGAGTCCACGGCCTGGGCCGTGGAACAAACGGAGGCACACAAGGGATTCCATCTCATCTGGAGTGGGACCCCTTGCCACCTTCCGACAGCGCCCAAAAATAGCCAATAAGAAAAAGACAATACAACTTTACTCTAGTCCATAGGAGTGATGAAAAACCCATAACTACGGGCAAGGCTAACCCCAGAACAGGGGAAACATGGTGACATAGGGGCCGAAGTCAATCCCAATCAGGGTTTGGGGAATGGGTCCCTCTCAGGGAGGGTGTCTGGCAAATGGTGAGCATTGGGGGGTAGAAAAGTTCTTCTGCGACCTCTGCCGAGCGGGGGTCCAGAGCCGTCCTGGAATGGAGGTGGGTTTAGGCGTCACGGGAAGAGGAGTGGGGTCTTCATCTGGAATCGGTGGTAGACCAAGGCTACGGATGAATGCTTCACTTTCCTGTAAGTCTCTCATGGAGTATTGGATTCCATCTTTTGAGGCAGATAAGCGGAAGGGGAAACCCCATCGGTACGGGATTTGGTGGTTCTGTAGGTGCGTGGTCACCGGTCGGAAGCTTCTGCGTTTGGCAAGAGTGATCGGAGATAAGTCGCTGAAAATCTGTATCTTCGCCCCCTTAAATTCTAGGTGGGATTTGTTGCGGGTAGCCACTGTTAAAGCCTCCTTACTGTCATAGTAATGAAAGCGTACTATAATGTCCCTGGGGTTGGCACCCGTTGGGGGCTTGGGGGCCAGAGATCTGTGTGCCCTATCCAGTCTCCAGTCAATGTCCGGAATCCGGGGGGCCACCAAATTGAACAGGCTGAGAAGATAAGGTCTAATCTCTCCCTCGTTAACGGTCTCCGGTACGCCTCTGATACGTAAATTTTGACGGCGTTCCCTGTTCTCCAAGTCTTCTTGCTGGGATTGAAGCTGGGAGATTGATTGTTTCAGGCCAGCGTTATCATCTTCCAACACGTGAACGTATTGTATCAGATCATCAAACTTCGTTTCTAAGACATCGGTGCGTTCACCAATTTGGGCTATCTCTCCCCGTAGTTCATGTGCTAACTTTCCCATTTCTTTAGAGACGTTGCTGGTCAGATCTTGCAGTAGGGCCTTAAGTTTGTCGTCAAGGACATCCACCGTGACAGGGGCGGTCATTGTTTCTGGTGCGGCGTCCGAGGGAAGCTGAGAAGCGTTTCGCGACCCTTCTTGAGAAGCCGTTTGTGCGGACTGGGTGGCTGTCAAGGTTCGGGAAGGGGATGCGGGTCTGCTCAAAAAGCGATCAAGAGTCTGTGAGGGTCGCAGGTCTGGAGATTGCGACTGAGTGGGATGTTTCGGCCCGTACTTCACCATGAGGCGTTTGGACTAGAAGTCAGACAAATGTGCTGTCCCCCGTTGTAAAGATGCTGGTTATGCGTTGTAGGGGGAGTAGGAAGGCGGCTTAGGGCGACATATAACAGTTACATGGCGGTCATCCTATGGGACCAAAGGTGCGGCCCCCACAGCAGAGAATGAAGCACATGAGTTAAAGGGACCACACTGGTATAAGGGGGACAACGTGGGGTCCCTAAATGAGGAAGGGGATTCCAGGGGATCCAGGGGGATTCCAGGGGAGGATAGAATGTGCTAGCGAAGCAGAGGGAGGAGCAGGGCTCACTGGAAAGGTCCCGGGAGTCCCAACATGGCCGCCAGATAGGCCAGAGCCGCAGTATGCAGCTGGGGGTAGAGGAAGGGGGGAGAGGCAGAGGGCTGTGGACCTGTCTGTCTGTGGAGAGTGAAAAGTCAGGCCAGCGGGGGCGACTGGAACAAGAAATTCTCAGGACTTCTCCTCACCTTAGGCCATGGGTGTAGCAAGATGGCCGCCGGAGCACACCAGGAGCCTGAAGATCTGCTGCTCCTGGACACCTGTAGTTAGTCCGCTGTAAGCGCTGCGCCGGCGGCGCACTCTGCCTCTGAACTGCGCGGTGGTCTTGCGGTGGGCAGGTGTGTTTGCCTGCTCGATGGGGCCCGAATCCTGGATCCGTCGGAGGAGGTAGGCCGCAAGATGGCGGCGGCGGGACTCCGAACGTGGCGCCGGCCGTGCGCTAGGCCGCGGATGTTGAGAGCGCCGGCGGATAAAAATATTGCCCGCACACCGAGCCGGACGGCTACCCCAGTCAGGGTGAGCCGTTTTAGGGCCTTAGTAGGCAGTCCCGAGTGCGGATGACGGTGGATTCAGACCTGGGTGCACGGAGCTCCTCTCCAGTGCGTCCGTCCACCTCGGCTTCCGGCCACGCCCCCTATATTATCCATTTCTAGAGCCCATTCATTTATCGTAGGAGACTGGGTTGATCGCCAGTGCCGCGGTATCACAGTTCTTGCCGCCGTCAACCAGTATCCTAAAAGATTCTTTTTAACATTTTTATATGTTCTTGGTAACATAGAGAGAAGGGGGATTTGTGGTGTATTCGGGATTATCTCCCCAGTGACTGTTGTATATAATTGCATAAGCTTTTCCCAAAATCTAAAAATTAGGGGGCATTCCCACCAAATGTGGAGCAATGTGCCCTTGTTTCTATGGCACCACCAACATATATCTGATTTTTCTGGGTATATACGGTGGAGTGTCACTGGGCTCCAGTACCATCTTGAGAGCAGTTTGTAATTCGTCTCTTGTACTTTAATCGACGGTGATAAACAGTGAGAGAAATTAAATGCCTTCTCCCATTCCCCAACCTCAATTTGAGCGTTGATCTCATTTACCCATTTATTTATATATTCTGGGGGCTCTGGGTGGTTTTTAATAATAAACATCTTATACAGTACTGATATAACATGATTTGGTTTTTGATCTTGTGTCAAAATAGTTTCAAGTTGTGTTAAATCTCTACCTAGAGACTCACTTGAATGAATTGTACACCAGAATGACCGCAACTGCCAAAACTCCAACATTTGCATAAGTGATGGTCGCTGTGTAGGGAATAAATTTAATAAAGACGGAATTGTCCCCTGGCATAAAATATTACTCAGTCTATAATGGGATTCCCTATTCCATATAAGAAAACTTGTCCTATTTAATGCCGGTGGAAATAAAGGATTGCCAAATAAAGGTGTCATAGGTCCTACATAGGAAGAAAGTTCCAATTTTATAACTGTTTTGCCCCATATATTCAACACATGAGATGTGAGGGAAGGCATAGATTCTAAAAGCCTCGATTTAAATTACTACCAGACAAGTCTAACCATGGCAACACCTTTAAATCCAATTGATTCAACCTTTGTTCTATTTTTACCCATTGTTTGGTTTCCGAACAATAAAACCAGTCCACCAGTCTAGTCAAAACAGCCGAGACGTAGTAGTAATATAGATCAGGTGCACCCGCACCTCCTTTCATTTTTGGTAATGATCATAATTTCTTTTGTAATCTTGGTTTTTTATGTCCCCAAATAAATTTTGTAAAAGCCGATTGTAAAGTGGAAAAAAATGATCTAGGGACACCAATTGGGATAGTTTGAAAAAAATACAAAAACCGCGGTATTATATCCATTTTTAATATATTAATTCTCCCAAAACATGAGTATTGCTTAACATCATATTTTTTTAGATCTTGTAGGGTACGTTGCATAAGAGGAACATAGTTCATTGAGTATAAATGATTTGAATCCGGGGTGATTTTAACACCTAAATATTTTACAGCTGTAGAGCAAATCCTAAACTTAAAATTAGCTCTCAACATTGCAACCTGTTCGGGTACGAGCGACACATTAAGGATTTCTGATTTAGATACATTTACTTTAAAATTACTCAGTTTCCCAAACCGTAGGAATTCAGATAACACAGAGGGAATTGCAATGTGTGGATTGGTGATATAAAGTAATAGATCATCAGCAAACAAAGCCATTTTTATTTCCCTCTGTTTTATCTGTACACCAGAAATGGAAGAGTTCCATCTAATAGCCGTCGCTAAATATTCCATTACTATAACATAGAGTAAAGGGGATAACGGGCATCCCTGGCTTGTACCATTTTGTATATTAAAACTTGTTGTCAATGAACCATTAATTTTTATTCTAGCTACCGGTTTAGTATATAATGCCATGATCTTATGGAATATATTTGACCCCAGTCCTATTTGCATTAAAGAATGTTTAAGGAAGGGCCATCCCACCCGATCAAATGCCTTTTCTGCATCAACTGAAAGAAGGCATACTGGAATTTTAGCCCTTTGTACATAGTTCATCAACAAAAAAGTTTTAATCGTGTTATCGCGTGCTTCTCTACTTTGAATGAATCCTACCTGATCTGTATGTATTAAGCTTGGAAGAAATGGTTGAAGACGGAGTGCAATCAATTTAGCATATATCTTTAAATCTATCCCAATCAACGATATGGGTCGATAACTAGAGCAAAGTGTTAAATCCTTTTCTGGTTTGGGAATTAAAGTGATATGAGATTCCAAAGTCTGTGTTGGAAATTGGTTCGTAGAAGAGATAGAATTAAACACTTGAAGCATAAACGGGGCTATATGTTCTTTAAACGTCTTATAGAATTTTGATGTAAACCCGTCAGGACCTGGACTCTTATTTGTTGGAGTATTGGCAATTACTTCTAGTAGTTCCTCAAGTGAAAAAGGAGAGTCCAAAGATTCCCCAGTAACACTATCTATTGTCGGAATAGCGTTTTCCCGTACATAATCCCCAATAATATGGTCTCCAACTCCCTTATCCTCCAGTAATGATGATGGGGTCAAATTATAGAGGGCTGAGAAGTATTCCCTAAAAGTTTGTTGAAGCTCACGTGGATCAGATGTCAATTCTCCTGATGCTTTTTTTATACTTGGTATAAAAGTCTGTGATTGACGTGGGTGTAACATATCAGCCAACATTTTCCCACACTTATTCTCAAATCTATATCTTCCCACTGCACGTCTTTGTCGGTATGAGCTCTGAGATGATTTGAATAACCGTAATAAAGATATCCTTGTAGAGAAAATATTGGCTGATATATCTGGAGAGCAGTGGGCTTTATGTCGAGTTTCCAAAGAATGACGTTTTAATAACGTATTTTCGATAATTTTTGATTTTTCTTTTTTAAGACGAGAACCATGTTGAATAAACACCCCTCGTATTACTGCCTTTAAGGCCTCCCATTTCAAGGGTAAGGCAGTTTCATCCTGTTCATGGTCGGAGATAAAATTATCAATCGCCTTTGCAATTGCCTTATGACAGATTTGATCTTGCATAAGTGCATCATTCAAACGCCACGACCAATTGGTACCCTGAGTCTGAGGGGGTGCTATTGTTAAGAATACTGGTGAATGGTCGGACCAAATGAATGATCTGATTTCTATAGAAGGGTTCCATTCCAATAACTTAGGGCCAGTTAAAAAAAAAGTCTATTCTGCTATATGTTTTATGTGCTAAAGAAAAGTATGTATAGTTACGATCTTTAGGGTTTAGGGTCCGCCAGAGATCCATCAACCTATGTTCAAAAAGTTTGTTTTTGAGTGCCCTCAAGCGAGAATATGAAATATTTGATCATTGAGCTGACGTATCTAGTGAAGGGTCTAAAACTAGGTTAAAATCTCCTCCCACGATAACCGTACCTTCTGCAAAATCCGCTAGAAGGCCAAGATAACTCACGATTGTCTTAGTTTGATCATAATTTGGAATATAAAAGTTTGCAATTGTGAAAAGTTTATCCCACAGTCGGATTTTAAGAAACAGATATCTTCCATTTAAATCAGCTCTATATTCCAAATTCTGAACTGGTAAACGTTTGTGAAAAGCAATAGAGACCCCTCTTGATTTTGAGCTCGACATAGTGCTATGGAACCATTGCGAATAGTGTTTACGAGAACACACAGGAATATTATCACTTCGAAAGTGGGTCTCTTGAAAGAGTATAATATCTACCTTAGCTTTATGTAGACTATATAAGATCTGACCTCTTTTTGATTTATTATTAAGACCTTTAATATTGTAGGTACATAATTTCAGTGATACTGGCGAGGAGAAAATCGCTGCCATATCAAATTATAAGTGAACTAAAGGAAACGGAGGAAAGAGGGAAAAAGAAACAGGAGAGAAAGAAAAAAAAACAAACCCACACCCCCGGCACAACAATTACAGAGTTGTGCTCTCTAAAATTGGAGAAGCTCCTTCTCCCCGATCCCCAAGTTACCCAGGGAAACCTTAACTAAATACCCAGGAAAAAAGGAGAGAAAAAAAAATAAAAAATAAGAAACCCCCACCCAATATGGAATCTATCCCAAAAAAAACACCAAACCCTACCCGAGGGACGGTGATTCCTATAAGGGGAAAGAGTTAAGGAGCACTTAGGGAGGCTCTATGCAGTGACAGTGGGCATCCATAAACAAACATAATAATAATAATCCGAGAAAAGATAATTCTTAATTCATTATTAAATTAAATAACTACTACTCCAATTACGCTTGAAGTCGCCAGCTGTTTTACTCTGCCTGATTAAATTTTGGATTTTCTGATTCTATTATCCTCCCGAGGTTCCGATCTTCTAAACTGTGTATAAGTCTTGGGCCAAGTTATTAATGGAAGATCGTGTAAACCCAGGGCAGATTGTATAGCGGGAATATCAGAGGGATCACGTAAATTTAGCCACCTGCCATCTTTCTTAATTTGTAGCTGAAAAGGGAAATTCCACCTATATACAATGTTACGATCTTGCAGCATTTTTAATAGAGGCCTTAACGCCTTCCTCTTCTCCAGAGTAAATTGACATAGATCTTGTAACAATTGTATATTTGCTCCATTAACATTAATTCGTCCCCTCTCTCTTGCCCTTCTCATAATCTCCTCCTTATCCTTATAGAAATGTACTCGACATATTATGTCTCTTGGTTTAACTGGATCTAGTTTACGTGGTCCCCCTGTCCGATGTACTCTATCAAGTTCCAAATTTGATTCCTCAGGTTTCCCCAACAGTGAGGTAAAAATTTGGTTAACTGTTATAACAAGCTCTTCATTTCTAACTGATTCTGGCAGTCCCCTGATCCTAATATTATTTCTTCTATTACGGTTGTCTTGGTCCTCCCATAATTGAAATAGTGTATGAATATGAGACTCTTGGGCGTCTATACGCCGTTCCTGAGATTGTACACGATCCCCCATTATATCTACAGAATGTTCGACTTCTGATATTTTCTTCCCAGTTGCCTGTAGTTCTTTATGTACAGATTGGATCTCCTTGTGGAAACCATGTTCTAGACGCTGAATAAAAGCTTCCATTTCATGGCGAGTGGGCAGTGCTCTTAAATAAGTCCATACATCCCCCACTTCTGGTCCCAATTCTCCACCCATTGTGTCACCTTTTGGGTTCCCATCTATATTCTCGCTATCCATTATATTCACTGGATTATATCCCCCTAACAATGGGGGGGATGAGGTTGAGTATTGAGGGCCATCCTCGAGTCCTCCCCCATTCATATGCATGTCTAGTGCGCCTATATCTGAGGTATTAGGCACTTTGTTTATGGCTACGGATTCTACAAACTCAATCGGTTCTTGTGACTCCAAAGCCGATTCCCACATGTTTTTTATGGCATCTGCACTGTCCATTTTTGCTATCTGTAAGTCTTTTACTGCCCCAATGCCTAAAGAGCCCAACGGCCTTACAGATGACACTGATGGTTTCATTATTGATACTACTGGTGTTAATATAGTTTTTTCTGCTTGTAATGACTGTATATGTGTATCCTGCATAACAACAGAAGCTGACATTCCCCTGTTGCTATCTATTGTTGTCTTTGATGTACGTGATCGTGTCCGGCCACCTACCGGAAAAAACTCTGCTATCCCCTGTTGAGGGTTAGAGGAGCCTATTAATGGACGATTAGGTGTATTACCTAATGTACCCTTGTTGCACAACACCGGACTCACCGGTTTACATACTGTACTATACTCTCCTCTCCTCTTCCTCCGTCCCATGGGTATTCCCAGTGGTCACTGCTTTAGAGTCCTATTAAAAGACAGCTTATCCACGCAATCTACCTTCTAGTACAACCAGTGTTATGAAGTTCAATCCTCCCAATGATAATAACTTATGATCACTTCTATTGTCAAAACAGGAATATCAATATTTTTGACTTTACCCGCTGAATCTATGATATTGTTATTATCTGAAATATCAACAATATAAACAGTTTTAACGATATCAGCAGTTTGGCCCTAACAAAAAATTAGTAGTACCTGAATTTCAGCGATATCAGCAACCTGTCAATATCAACAATATCAATAATTTAGCAGCATAAATTGTTTTTCATCCATAACACTTCAGCAGCATCACTAATTAAACAGCGTCAACTGTAATAGTAATAATCAGTAGTTTAGCGATATCAGCAGTTGAGCGATAACAGCAGGTGAACGATATCAACAATTTACGCAGTGTCAGCAGTTGAACAATGTCAGTGATTGAGCGATGTCTGCCGTTGAGCGATTTCAGCAGCTGAACAATGTCAGCGGTCAAGCAATATCAGCAATCGAGCAGTGTTAGCAGTTGGGCAATGTCAGCAGTCAAGCATTGTCAGCATTTGAACGATGACAGCAGTTGAGCAACGTTGTCAATTAAGCAACGTCCGCAGTTGAACCCTGTCAGCAGTTGAACACTGTCAGCAGCTGAACACTGTCAGCAGCTGAACACTGTCACCAGTTGAGCACTAACACCAGTTGAGCACTGTCACCAGTTGAGCACTTATCAGCATTTAAGCAATTTCAGCAATTGAGCGATATCAGCAGTTAAGCAATTTCAGCAGTTGAGCGATATCTGCAGTTGAGCAATTTCAGCAGTTGAGCGATGTCTGCAGTTGAGCGATTTCAACAGTTGAGCGATGTCTGCAGTTGAGCGATTTCAGCAGTTGAGCGATATCTGCAGTTGAGCGATTTCAGCAGTTGAGCAATGTCTGCAGTTGAACGATTTCAACAATTAAGCAATTTCAGCAATTAAGCGATTTCAACAGTTAAGCGATTTCAACAGTTAAGCGATTTCTGCAGCTGAGCGATATCAGCAACTGGGCAATGTCACCAGTTGAGCACTAACACCAGTTGAGCACTGTCACCAGTTGAGCACTTGTCAGCATTTAAGCAATTTCAGCAATTGAGCGATATCAGCAGTTAAGCAATTTCAGCAGATGAGCGATATCTGCAGTTGAGCAATTTCAGCAGTTGAGCAATGTCTGCAGTTGAGCGATTTCAGCAGTTGAGCGATATCTGCAGTTGAGCGATTTCAGCAGTTGAGCAATGTCTACAGTTGAACGATTTCAACAATCAAGCAATTTCAGCAATTAGGCAATTTCAACAGTTAAGCGATTTCAACAGTTAAGCGATTTCTACAGCTGAGCGATATCAGCAACTGGGCAATGTCAGCAGTTGAGCCATATCAGCAGCTGAGCCATATCAGTAATTGAGCCATGTCAGCAGTTGAACCAG
Source organism: Lithobates pipiens (assembly GCF_037356315.1). NCBI lineage: Eukaryota > Metazoa > Chordata > Amphibia > Anura > Ranidae > Lithobates > Lithobates pipiens. Next base: position 256,949,652 of record NW_027507785.1, read on the forward strand.
GTCAGCAATTGGGCAGTAACAGCAGCTGATCAATGACAGTAATTGAGCATTGACTGCAGTTGAACAATATCAGTAGTTGAGTGATGACAGTAATTAAGCGATATCAGCTGTTAAGCGATACTAGCATTTGGGCGATATCAACAATTAAGCGATGTCAGTGATTGAGCAGTACCAATGGTTAAGAAATGCCAGCAATTTAGCACTGTCGGTAGATCTCCTGTTTAACATCAGTAGTTTAGATAGCGTTGGTTCAGCAGTTATCAGCAGTTCACGGTTCACGGTTGAAACTAGCTATAGCAGCGATAATAGCAATATCAATATTATTATCTATAGTAATGTCAATTGCAGATTTCATTTTTTAATGATGTTAATGATGGCAACAGATCTGCGGTGCCTGCGATGTCTGCGATAACAGTAAGAATAGTATTTTTAACTTTGTTGGCCACATCAGCAGTCTGCATCACCAATAGCACTATCAGCCCAGTAACACTGTCAGGGAACTCTCTGGGAACATCTAAAGTAGCAACAAAATCAGCAGCATAAACCACGTCCAGTAACACCAGACCCACCGATCCCACCAGCTTGATAGGTCAAGTCTATGTCCATGTAAAGAAAATAAACGAAGCAGTCCACACCAGCACAGCTAACAAGCCCAACGGACCAGACAGCCTCCACTCACCGCCCGCCGAATGTCCATATGTCCTCCACACGCTCCATAGGTGCTCTCAGCCCAGGTGCTCTCAGCCGAACCACCACAGGACCTCGGAAGATCCCTCGTCCACCGCGTCTGAGTTCAGAGATCACTGGTGACACTGGTGAGGGGGGCGGCGGTGGCCAGTGGCGGTGGGGCAGCGGCAGTAGCAGCGGTAGTAATAGCGATATCAAGAGCAGCGGTGGCGGTATTGGCGGTGCGGTGTGGTGGTGGCGGTAGCAGCAGCAGCAGCAGTATCCAATAAGCCCAGCCCAGGTCACTGCTAGAGCCTGGAGCACGTCTAGCACGCTCCCTCCTCCATGCTCAACCACTCCTCCTCCTCAATAACTTAAAATAACTTAAAATAACATAAAATACATAAAAATAAAACATAATATGCTGGAGGCCGCCTTCTCAGAAGAAGAGGTACAGGAAGTCATTAAGAACCTTAAATCAGATTCTGCTCCAGGCCCCAATGGTCTCCCTAACCCCTATTACAAAACATTTACTACCACCCTGACTTCACATTTGACAAAAAATTTTAACTCAAAGACACGGGGAACCCCACTTGATCCTCAGCTAAACACAGCCTACATTGCAGTAATACCGTAACCAGATAAAAACCCGGAAGAAGTCAGTAATTATAGTTGGCATTGAAGGAAAAGTTTATGGGCCTGATCCAAGCTCTTTATTCAAATCCTATCTTAGGGAAAAAGACACATGGTCATTTCGGGCCCTCTTCTTACATTCACTCCTAGGAGTCGGTGGTTAAGTTCCTCCTCTTGGGCACAGCTAGCTCCCATTAGGGGTGTCCAGGGAGGAGGTACACCTCCGACCATTAACAGGAATACCAGCCCTTTACTCTAACACTACCATGTCTGTCTAAAATGATTTTACATTTTATATCTCTGATGTGTTACACTTGATTCATCTTGTTGCGCTGTCTGTAACCTTTCTATGTTTTGACTGAATCAATATTCTGAATGTCACTTTCAAATGTATTATTCTTGTGCTACAAAATAAAATACTTTGAAATTAAAAAAATAAAAAATAATAATCTTGACCTAGGAGGACGAGGTCCATATGGAGTAGGAGGTTGAGATGGCGATGGATGTGGTGGTGTAGGTGGAAGTGGCGGTGGAGGAGGACGAGGTAGCCAACACTGGTTTTTGTTTTTAATGTTATTTTTTTAAATTAGGGTACACCCCAAAAGAGTGAGAAAGATCAAAAATACAACAATGGCTGGGTAAGGCCGGTATGTCTATTCTGCACAAGGTACGGACAAGTCCTGTGGGATCCATGCATTGTTCATTTTAATGAACGTGAGCATGTCCACATTGGCTCTGGACAGGCGGCTGCCCTAGTCTGTGATAACGCTCTCTTCCATGCTAAATACACATTCAGATAATACACTGGCTGCAGGGCAGGCCAGCATCTCCAAGGCGTAAAGGGCAATCTCAGGCCATGTGCCCAATTTGGAGACCCAGAAGTTGAAGGGAGCAGACCTGTCATCACACATACTGCTCCACCATGTTGGTGAAATGCTGCCTCCTGCTAACACGTTTCATATCAACTGGTGGTGCTAGTTCTTGTGGCGTGCTGACAAAGCTTTTCCACATTTTGGCCATGCTAACCCTGCCTTCTGAGGTGCTGGCTGTGCCCCGGCTGTGTTGGTGACCTCTTCCTCCTCCTCTGCCTTCCCCTTGTGCTTCCACTGTGCCCCCACTGTCACATGGGAATGCCACCAACAGCGCGTCTACCAGCATGCGCTTGTACTCGCACATCTTACGATCACACTCCAGTGAGGGAATTAAGGATGGTACGTTGTCCTTGTAACAGGGATCCAGCAGCGTGGCCACCCAGTAATCAGCACCAGTTAGAATGTGGGCAACTTGGCAGTCGTTGCAGAGACACTGCAGCATGTAATCACTCATGTGTGCCAGGCCACCCAGAGGCAACGAAAAGCTGTCCTCTGTGGGAGGGGTATCATCTGTGTCCTCTGTATCCTCCCAGCCACGGCCATGAGCTGGTCTGGGTGCTACCCTGCTGTGAACATGGTCCTCCTCCTCCATCTCCTCCTCCTCATCCTCCACCTCATCATCCTCCAGAACTGTGCCCTTGCTGGACATTCGTGTACCTGGCATTTGTTGGTGCAGGAACCCACCCTCGGAGCCACTTGTGAATTACTGCCCTGAAAGCCTTGAAAATGTTCCCTCTTCCTCCTCCTGTGCCAAATCCTCTTTCACCATCACCCAAAGCTTTTTCAAGGAGGCATAGAACTGGGATAGTAATGCTGAGAATGGTGTCATTGGCCATGTTGGTGGAGTACTCAAAACAGCACAACAAGGCGCACAGGTCTCGCATGGAGGCCCAGTTATTGGTGATGAAGTGGTGCTGTTCCGCAGAGCGACTCACGCTTGCATGCTGCAGCTGAAACTCAACTATCGCCTGCTGCTGCTCGCACAATCTGGTCAGCATCTGCAAGGTGGAGTTCCACCTTGTGGGCACGTCACATATGAGTCGGTGTGCGGTAAGGCCGAAGTTATGCTGCAGTGCTGACAGGCAAGCAGCAGCAGGGTGAGAACGTCGAAAGTGAGAACAGACGGCCCGCACTTTCTGCAGCAGCTCTGGCATATGGGGGTAATTTTTAAGGAACCTCTGGACCACCAAGTTCAGCACATGCGCCAGGCAAGGGATGTGTGTCAAACCAGATAAGCCCAGAGCTGCTACGAGATTATGGCCATTATCACACACCACCAGGCCAGGCTTGAGGCTCACTGCCACCAACTGCTCATCGGTCTGTTGTTCCATGTCCCTCCACAACTCCTGCGTGGTGTAGGGTTTTCCCCCCAAACAGGAATGTTTTAAAACTGCCTGCTGTCGTTTACCCCTGGCTGTGCTAAAGTTGGTTGTGAAGGTGTTACGCTGACTGGATGAGGAGGCGGTAGAGGATGAGGAAGCGGAGTAGGAGGAGTTAGCAACAGGAGGCAAACTGAAGCACCCTGCAATCCTTGGTGGTGGAAAGACATGCGCCAAACTGCTATCCGCCTCAGGCCCATCCGCCACTACATTTACCCAGTGTGCTGTTAGGGAGATATAACATCCCTGGCCGTGCTTACTGGTCCATGTATCCGTAGTTAGGTGGACCTTGCCACAGATGGCATTGTGCAGTGCACACCTGATTTTATCCCTCACTTGGTTGTGCAGGGAAGGGATGGCTCATCTGGAAAAGTAGTGGCGACTGGGCACGACATACTATGGGACAGAAAATGCCATCAGGCTTTTAAAACTCTGCGTCTCCACCAGACGGAATGACAACATTTCAAAGGCCAGGAATTTTGAAATGCTGGCATTCAGGGCCAGGGATCGCGGGTGGGTAGGGGGGTACTTCCTCTTCTTCTCCAGTGTTTGGGAGATAAACACTTCCATGGGACATTTTGGAGATGGTTGGTGACCCAGGTGGTAGTGTTGCTGGCAGATCCTCTGTTTGCGGGTTGCCAGATGCCACTGTCACTACAGAGGTGGATGAAGAGGCCGAGACTGCAGCAGAAGAGAAAGCAGGCAGAGCCAGAGACCTTTCTTGATTGTTGAGGTGTCTACTCCCCTGCAGCTAATGCTTTGTACTTAGATGCCTGGTCATGCAGGTTGTGCTCAGGTTGAGAACGTTTATGCCTCGCTTCAGGCTCTGATTGCATAACGTGCAAACCACTTGTGTCTTGTCATCAGCACATTGTGTGAAGAACTGCCACGCTAGGGAACTCCTTGGACCTGGCTTTGGTGTGCTCGGTCCCTTGCTGCAGTAGCAGGCGTACTGTCTAGGGGATGGACGCTCCGCTTTTGTCCCCTGCTCCCTCTTCTGCTGAGCTGGTGGCTCTGAGCAACCACCGCCTCTTCCTCCGAACTACACTGGTCACCTGCATGATGTTGATTCCATGTGGGTTTTTGTCCTGGCCTCCAAATTCGTAGAGCCGCATTAGGCCCGATCGAATACCGCTGCAGGCTCTGCCGCCTACTCGCACCTGAGGAAGGTGTTTCACTTGTGTGTGTAGCTGGCACAGATCGACCACATCCTCTCCCTGCAACAGGAGCTCCACCAGCAGCATCACGACTGGGGGCCACATCCCTTATTTGTTGTTCTCCTCATATTTCTCAAATTTAGGATCTGAATAGCAGAATAGAAGAATCTAGAGCAACAGTATCTAAACAGTATCTAAACGGTGTATGCTATTCAAAAGAAATAATTTTGTCCTACATTTTTTTGTTTTGGAATAGCTGAATAAAACAACAGTGTCTAAAGTGTGTATCTCACACGTACAGATATGCAGAAAACACCCCAGAAAAATAATTTTGCCCTAAAAAAAAAATTGGTAATAGCAGAATAGAATAATAGTATCTATTAGTATCTAAAGTGTATATTTCACACGTACAGATATGCAGGAAACACTGCAAAATATATATTTTTTGCCCTAAATGGGTGTTTTTAGAATAGAGCAACAGTATCTAAATGGTGTATCTCGCACATACAGATATGCAGGAAACACTGTAAAATATTTATTTTGGCCTTAAAGTGGTTGTAAACCCTTACAAACCACTTTGACCTACAGGTAAGCCTAGATTAAGGCTTACCTGTAGGTCCAAGAAATATCTCCTAAACCTATACGGTTTAGGAGATATTTGCCTGAAGACAGGCACCTCTGTCTACGGCGCATGCGCCGTAGACAGCGACGCGCAGGCGCACTGAGCGTGGCATTTCCAACAATGGATCTGCCGGGCGTGTCGGCTCCCGTGCGCATGCGCGGGAGTGACGTCATCGCGGCTCTGACGAATGACAGCGGCGGAGCTGCGAGACGCCACCAGCAAGATGGATGCAGTGGACTACAGGGGACAGCGGCGACTTCGCTGGCTCCTGTGTCAGGTAAGTGACACATAATGGGCTACTATGTGATGCATAGTAGTCCATTATGCTTTGCCTTTGCAGGGAATGAAAGAGGAAGTAAACTCATCAGGGTTTACTTCCTCTTTAAATGGGTGTTTTTAGAATAGCAGAATAGAGCAACAGTATCTAAACGTAACACAGTAACATATGCAGTGCTGGTGCACTGAGCTTGCATAAAATGCCTGCCAACGCCAACCTAACTAACTGACGGTTACAAGTTATATTTTCTCTGCCACTGGGCTCAGGGCAGTGTAAAAAGATTGTGCACTGCATTCACACAACAAAATAAAAGTAGATCGCTGAGTAATTTGATTTCTGAAGCAGGGCTTCTATCTAATTCTCTCCCTCAAAACAGCAGCAGCAGCAACCTTTCCCTACACTATCTATATTTTCTCTGGCACTGGGCTCAGGGCAGTGTAAAAAGAATGTGCACTGCACCCACACAACAAAATCAAGGTAGATCTAATTCTCTCCCTCAAAGCAGCAGCAGTAGCAACCTTTCCCTACACTAACTAAAGCAGAGTGACGTGCTGTGCTATGTGCCTCTAGCTTATATAGAGGCTGGGTCACATGCTGCACTGGCCAATCACAGCCATGCCATTAGTAGGCATGGCTGTGATTGGCTTCTAAGGGCACATGAGTTAAAGGAATGTTAATGGACTGCCCTGCAGCTGTTAAAAAAGCGCCATTACATTACCGAACACCAAACCCGAACCCGAACATACAGTAAATTGTTCGGGTCCAGGACCCAAAAACCCAAAAGTCCAGTAAGAACTTTACAGTTCGGGTTCACTCAACCCTAGTGGGGATATGTTCACTCTGTGAAGACATTATCGGTTTGATACCTATCTGCTTTTGCAGAAGGGATGTACACTCATGTCTTTCTGTGTGTCTGATCACCACGTGGAGAGACCATGACATCTCCCTGCAGATAGCCTTGCGTCCATAGGAACGGTAGTGTAATCTGGTTATGCATTGTTCTCTGACAATGCAGTAGTGTAATCTGGTTATGCATTGTTCTCTGAGCAATGCAGAATAAGGATTTGTTCCAATGGTAGAAGCGGGAATGTGTGTGCGAGTTTTGCCGGAACAGCATTCAAGATTTCTTAGTCGCCGATCTCACTATATGTGGGTTCCTTTAACTGTAGAAGCACACTTTTTCACACTGGTCTGCACGGACATGATCAGACACCCCCCTAGTCATTGTTATTTTTGAATAAACACATGTGTTTTCCTTGGTTGAGTTTTGTATAACACCTACTGTTTGAAGGAATGCATGGGCTTTGATTGGATGAATTGAATAGTCACCAAGTAGTCACCAAGTCTCTTTTGTTATCCCCTTTCAAAGTCCTATAAATAAACGGAGCTCCCATTGTACGCAGCTGTTCGGCCTATTCTCTCTCCGAGGACGGTGCATGCGCAGTGGACGCTCGAGCTGCCCGAAAACGTATGAGGAGAAAACAGAGAAGATTTGAATTGATTGATTTGAGACTGCAAAATGAAAAAGGTACTGTTAGTGCTAGTTTGAAGAAGAAAAAGAAAACAAAACATTTGGATGTTGCTGGGCATACTGCTACTGATGGGAACATAGGCTCCAGTGCATTACATGGTGCTGATACAGTAAATGCTACGATTGCTGATGTTGAGGATGCTTCAATTATGCATGACAACGTTGCCATGGTAACTAACATGGCTCCTAAGATGACTGCAGATTGCTCCCTTTCTGATGCTGTTCAGCATCCTTCTGTTCCTCAGACTCCAGATGTTTCACATTTAACTAGAGGTGAGTCATATGATGCCTCTTTGCTGCAAAACTTTATGTTATATATGTCACAACTTTTGTCTAATTTGTTGCCAAAAAATGTTTCACCGCACACTGCTGATGATGCTGCTCTGGTATCAGTTTGGAAAGATGGTGTGCATAATGCTATGAATTCTTCTGTTTTACATGATGTTAATTTGAATTCCTCTGGTTTACCTATAGTTCCCTCTTGTGCTACTGTTTCTAATGTTCCTGAACCATACTTTAAAGAAGTACTTGCATGTGAATTATCTCCATTGGGTTTTCATTTACCTATTTCGGTTAAATAAAAAATTTGGAGAGGAGATTATATTGAATTGCTTTCATTGTTACCATCAAAGAAAATAGGTTTGATAAGAAGGATGGTGAGAAATCAGATGATGACAAGAGACGTTTAGGCGCCCGCAATTTTAACAATTGATTACAATCATTTTGTATATATGCTAGTATAATGGGCGAACGTCATCCTGAATTATGTGGTGGTATGTTTCAACATGTTGAAATAATTTTGGAAGCTTATAAAAATTTTCCGGGTTTAGCTTGGTTCTCTTATAATGAGGCCTTTCGACAGAAACTTTCGGTTCATAAGTCTTTGAAATGGGGTATGAAAGATGTAGGGCTGTGGCTGAACTTGTTATTACCTCAAAAGGCTATAGCTAAACCTTTTGTACCTATTGGTGGGTCTTTTCATAGTAATTGTGCTTCAATTTCAATGAAGGCCATTGTAAATGGCTTCAAAATTGTAAGTATAAACACGAATGCGCTCATTGTGGTGGGTTGCACCCAGCTAATCGTTGTTTTAAGAGGCAAGTGCATACGAATTCTGCTGTTGCGAAGGATCCATTTCTTAAAAACAACAGCTCCAGTGAATTTGGAAAAAATTTTACATTGGCTCCTTCTGTATCCAGAACCCAAGAAAGCGGACATTTTAATTAATGGGTTTGGTTAGGTTTTATTTTGCCAACTTTCTATGGTTCGGGGTGTGTTTTTCGGAGTTCAGTTTTGTTACATGCTTACATTGTTCGTAAGAAGATTCATAAAGAAATTGAGGAGGGCAGGGTTGCTGGCCCATTTAATAGTCCGCCATTTGAGAATTTCAGGGTTTCTCCTTTGGGGGTCATTCCTAAAAAAGAAGTTGGTTCTTTTAGAATGATTCATCATTTGTCCTACCCTGATGGTTTTTCTTTGAATGATGAAATCGATCCTACGTTGTGTTCAGTTTCATATTCTTCATTTAAAGATGCTATCGATAAGATTAGGTGTGTTGGTGAGTCGGCTCTGTTGGCAAAAGCTGACATAAAATCTGCTTTTCGTCTTTTGCCAGTACGTCCTTCGGCGTTTAATTCTTTAGGTTTTGTTTTTGAGAATCAGTTTTATTTTGACAAATGTTTGCCTATAGGCTGTTCTATATCATGTTATTACTTTGAGATTTTTTCTTCTTTTTTAGTGTGGGTTGTGTGTTACAGAACGGGTTCCAATAATTGTATACATTATTTAGATGATTTTTTGTTTGTTGGAAAGAGGGATAGTTTGTATTGTTTACATATTTTTAATGAATTTAGATTGATTTGTGCATTTATTGGAATACCTTTAGCGGAAGAAAAATCTGTTTTTCCTTGCACTTGTTTAGAATTTTTAGGTATACAAATTGATACGGTTAGAATGGAATTTCGCCTTCCTGTTGAAAAAAAAAAAAAAAATACGGTTATTGTTGGATTTTATTCTGTCTAAACGGAAAATTCAATTGAAAACTATCCAATCTTTGTTGGGTTTGTTAGCTTTCGCTACTAGAGTTATTCCTATGGGACGAGTTTTCTCCAGACGTCTTTATAGAGCAATTGTGGGAGTTAAGTCACCTACAAATTTGGAAGAGATTTTTAATTTCTTTTAATGGTCGTTCGCTATGGCAGTCCCCCTTCGCTCTTCAATTATATACTGATGCTGCAGGTGGTTTTGGCTATGGTGCATTTTGGCATGGTAGATGGTCGGCTGAACTGTGGCACAGCTCTTGGGTTTCAAAAGGTTTTGTGAACAATATTGTTCTTTTAGAAATTTTTCCAGTTGTTGTAGCGATTGAATTGTGGGGAGACCATTTCAGAAATAAAATAATACTTTTACATTCTGATAATAAGGGTGTTGTGTATGCGGTGAATTGTTTGGTGTCAAAATCCATTCCTGTTATCGCTATGCTACATTACTTCGTTTTTAAGTGTCTTTCTCTAAATATTTGGTTGAAAGCGAAGTTTATAAAACGTTTTTGTAATGTTGTGGCTGATTCTCTATCTCTCCAACAGATGTCCAAATTCCGCACATTGGTTCCAGATGCAGAAGCGGTTGGGGAGTCGTGTCCTCCTCATATATGGACGTTAATTTGAAGCTGGTGCGGTCTGCTCTGCACAATGCTATTTCACCCTCCACGTGGGCATTTTATGAACCTGCGTGACATAGGTGGTGTTGTTTTTTGCTGCAATTTAATTTGAATGATGATTTTATTCCTGAGGGTGTTGTTTTGGCCTTTTTGAATTCTTTGATGTTTCAACAATATTCGTATTTTTTTATTGTTAAAACATTAGCTGGTGTTTCATTTTTTAGACGTTTGCACAGTAGATCTTCTTGCAATTCTTATTTTTCTGTAAAATTGGCATTATGGGGTTATCGTAGGCGATTTTCAGTTCCAGATAAGAGACTACCTATCTCTGTTGACCTGTTGGGTAAGCTTTGCTCTGCCGCTGATAGAGTTGGTTTTTTCGCCTTTTGAAGCTTTGTTATTCAAGGTTTCCTTTTGTGTCTGCTTTTATGGAGCTCTAAGGATTTCTGAACTCCTGCCACCTAATCGATGTTCTCATTTGGGCTTGGCTAAGTCGCCTGTGCATTTGGCACCTGATGTTCTTCGTTTATATTTACCCAAGAGCAAATGTGATCAGATTGGACGAGGGAATTCGATTACTATTAGATCTAATGTGAACTTTTCTATATGTGCTGTTTATCATTCTAAGAAATAATTGTCTTTGAGGCCTCCCATCGACAAGCAATTCTTGATTCATGATAACGGTCTTCCTTTGACCATATTTCAATTTAATGCAGTTTTGAAAAAATGTTTACGCTATTTAAATTTAGACCATTTGGCTATATCTTCTCATTCCTTTCGTATTGGTGCAGCTACAGCCGCAGCCAACATTGGTTTTTCAGCTGCTGACATTAAAAAGATTGGTAGGTGGAATTCTAATTGTTTTAGCAAATATATTTGTCCTAACAATTTTGTTTGATTTCAGATCAGCCTATCATCGTCTGGATCATCGGCCATTCATTTGTGTATTGGGCCCACGAACGAGCAAAATCCAGATGTTGTGGTGCAAATTTGGATTTGCCCTCTTCTAGATATATTCTTCATTGGTATGGGCACAGGGGTATGAAATGAACTGATTTGAGGGGCGTATTTTCTTTATTGCATTTTGAATGTCCTAGTCCCAATGTTGTGGTTTTCCATTTAGCTGGGAATGACATCGGTTTCCGACAAACCTTGGACTTGGTAGCTAGTATTAAAGCTGATTTTTTTTTATGCTTTCATGCTTTGCTGCCTGAGTGTATTTTGTTTTTTTTCGGAAATCGTTCCTCGTTTCCAATGGTTTTCTCCTTCTTTGAAGTATTTTGAAAAAATTAGGAAAAAGGTTAATAGAGCTATGGCTAAATTTATGCCTCTTATGGGAGGTATCTCATATCGACATATGGAATTGGAGGGCGGTGTACTTGGCTTTTACCGTCCTGATTATATTCACCTGTCTGATATAGCTTTGGATATATTTAATATGAACATACAATCTAGCGTGGAGTTGGCAGTGGGCCGGTTGGGGTGCCGTGCTCATTGTCCATAAGCCTGGCTTATGGGACTTTATTGATTGTTTATTTGGCTTGAGCTTTTAATAGCTAAGCCTCAGTGATGTTATTTATAATTTAAATATGTTTTTTTGCATTTATAATTCAAAGATTAAATGGCTTTTATACAATATTAATAAAACCTATAATAAAGGCTGCAGCCATTATACTCCACAAAGATATGTGTGTAGTTGTATATTAATGATATTTTAATCTATCTAAGAGTGGTTATATACAATTCTACCAAGCGTACCATAATAATAGAGGGAGGGGCAAGAATTGTCCCCGCCCACTATGTATGGGGCGCTGGTAGAAGGGATTTAATTAAATAAGTTAATTTACAGTTAAATATTGTTTAATGTACTTACCTTTGATTGGTCCATGGGCTCAGTAACGGTTTTACCACGAGCTGATGCCCTATAAAAGAGAAAAACGTGCGTCAGTAGCGGCAGTATACCGGACACAGAAGATCAGCGCATCCCACCCTCCCTTCCCATGTCCGAGCCAGAGACGCTGGGAACCACTGGCGTCACCGGACGAGAACCCACAGCCAAAGAGGACAGCTTACCCCAGCGAGCCCTGTGATGTACCTGATGACCATATAAACTATGTGCCTGTTTTACTCCAATAGAGAGTGAGTGGATTACCTTGTGAATAAATACCTGTGTTTTATTATACTGCACTTAGGTTGGCGCTGTTTTTTTCTGTTTGTATATCTCTTAAAGGTACCTTCTACCCTTGAACATGCTGCCTCCCTGCTTGTGCTAAGAAACCCCTTTTTTCCCTGTGGCTATAATCTACCATTTCCTGCTAATATCCGCACAAGAACTTAAGAACTGCAGAATCTTGTGGATTTGTCTTCTGAAATACTACACTAGAAGTCCAAATACTGCTGTATATCATAGTCACAGTACATACCTCCCACCTCCCCATCTTTCACCCCATTTTTTGTTTGTTTGTCCTTCCCCCCTTTGCCTTCCCATTAGCCTTCCTCCACCCTGGATATATGTAAACCAGCAGCGCAAGAAAAAAATCAGTTTTCCCTTACTGTTATGAGGTTGTGTGTCCTTTTTCCTTTATAGGAAAAAAGGGACTTTATTGTTTATTTGGCTTGAGCTTTTAATAGCTAAGCCTCAGTGATGTTATTTATAATTTAAATATTTTTTTTGCATTTATAATTCAAAGATTAAATGGCTTTTATACAATATTAATAAAACCTATAATAAAGGCCGCGGCCATTATACCCCACAAAGATATGTGTGTAGTTGTATATTAATGATATTTTAATCTATCTAAGAGTGGTTATATACAATTCTACCTAGCATACCACTAAAATTCTTATCATGCTTAGTCATGTCTGTGAATGTCAGGGTTTTATAGGATGTGTAGTTTGGCAACAACTGGAGGGCTATAGTTTAATAAGATCCTTGTTCTATATCATTATGAACAAAGTAAACAGAATTGGTCCCAGAACAGAGCCTTGGGGTACCCTACTTACAACTTTAGACCATTCAGAAGATTTACTATTGATAACTACCCCTTGGACATGCTCCTGTAACTACTTTTCTATGCCAGTACATACACTATTGTCAATGCCAACAGACTTAAATTTGTAAAGTAAGCATTTATAGGATACTGCATTTAATGCTTTAGCAAAATCAAGATACACCACATCCACAGGCCTTCCTCTATCCAGATTAAAGCTCACTTACTCATAAAATGTTAACAGGTTGGTTTGGCAAGAATGATCTTTCATAAATCCATGCTGGTTTCTAGGGATGAGCTCGGTGTTCGAACAGTCGAACGCATGTTTGCCTGTTCAGCGAATCCAGAAATTTGTGGGCCGTTCACGCCATATTCTTGGGCCGCTCATGGCCCACAATGCACTGCGCCACCACAGTGCATTGCTGGCTCATGATTGGCCAAGACTTCACTCTGACCCCGCATGCTTGGGCAATCACAGCGCTGGCAATGAGAAGAGCCATAATTGGCCACAGGCAGGATGCCTGTGGCCAATTATAGCTCAGGAGGATTTAGTACATGCCCCACACTATATAAGGCTACCAGCGTGGCGTGTGTTGTCAGGGAAAGAGCACGATAGGCAGGGACCCTTGAAGCTACCCCTTATTACTGGTGTTGTTCTGTTTCTGTAATATAGGCATCTGCAGCAGTTAAAGTGGGTGTTGTGTGTCTCCTGCAAATTATACACCTGAAGCTACCCCTTATTGCTGGTGCTGTTCTGTTTCTGTAATACAGGCATTTGCAGCAGTTAAAGTGGGTGTTGTGTGCCTCCTGCACAGTATACACCTGAACCTACCACCTTATTGCTGGTGTTGTTTGTTTGGAGGACAGGAGCCACACTGGGGCAGATATTTTGCCAGCTCTGCAGGGGCAAGCTGAGAGGTGGTTGACACCACGCCAGCTTAAGCCAGGAATGGTGGTTTGGCACCAACCTCCTCTCTGTCCTCTGACAAGGAAAACTGACCCATGTGCCCTGTGTGGCTCACATCCTTAACCTGGTGGTGCAGCGGTTCTTGGGCAGGTACCCGGGCTTACAGGATGTCCTGAGGCAGGCCAGTAAAGTCTGCGTGCATTTCCGCCGACCATATAATGCCAGTGCTCGGCTGGCTGAGCTTGGAGTTGAACCTGCCCAAGAACCGCCTTATATGTGACATGTCAACCAGGTGGAACTCAACGTTGGCCATGCTGCATCGGCTGCACACGCAGCAGAGGGCTATCAATGAGTACCTGTGTGTCTACGGCACCAGGACAGGGTCAGGGGAGCTTTTTTTTTCACCACGCCAGTGGGGCATGATCAGGAATGCATGCACTGTTCTGTCACCATTTGAGGAGGCCACAAATATTGTGAGCAGTGACAGTGCATGCATCAGTGACACTTTACCTCTTGTCCACCTGTTGGAGCATACGCTGTGTGGAATAATGGACAGGGCACTTGAGGCAGAACAGAGGCAGGAAGAGGAGGACTTCCTTGCCTCTCAAGGCCCCCTTTATCCAGACAGTGTTCCTGCTGTCCCACCCATCACACAGGACGAGGAGGAGGAGGATTGTGTCAGCATGGAGGTGGAGCCTGGCACTCAGAATCAGCAGCAGCAGTCTTTTAGGGATGATTTACAGTCCCAAGAAACCCGTGGACTTGTATGTGGCTGGGAGGAGGTGACTGCGGATCATGTTGTTCTTAGTGACCCAGAGGACTCCGGTCTGAATGCCTCAGCTAAACTATGCTGCATGGCCTCCCTGATCCTGAAAAGCCTGCAGAAGGATCCTCGTATTCTTCAGATTAAGGAGAGGGACCATTACTGGCTGGAAGGCCCTGCAGAAAGGTCTGTTTGACACTTTCCCAAAGACTGGGAGGTTACAAACTTATGATCCGGGACAAAGTGTTGCTGAGGCTTCGGTCAGTCACAGACGGAGCAGTGGAGAAGTTGGCCGTCTGACCGATGCGTTCAGACAATTTTTTAATCCGCAGCCTCAAGGTATGATCGGTTCCAGCAACCATCACCAGCGTCTGATTTACATGGTGCAGGAATACATAGTGTCGTGGCACCAGCACCAGTGCCTAAGGCCCAATTTTTCAGCTCCTGTTTAACAGGGGCATGTAATTAAATTTTTTGATGCAACGCTTTACAGCAGGGCTCATTCCTGCATTCCAACTAGAGTATCTGGGAGAGGTTGCAGTGGCATCAGAGGGGGCGAGGTCACCTGATTACATCACAGGTAGTTCACGGGAACTACACGGGTGGCCCTGCTCTCAGTTATATAAGAGCTGTGACAGTGAACATGCATCAGTCAGTGGGAGCCTCCCATGGAGGAGGAACAGTCACTGCTTTTTTTTTTATTGCCTCACACCTGAGGGGAATTAGAATGGCAGAGTTGCTAACATGATTTGAATCTCACTGGCTTAAGCTTACAGTTGATAAGGGACTGTTATTTATCTCTTATAAAATTACTGAATCATTGTGAACCATACACAGACCTTAGGTTTTTTGGGGGGAATGGGAGGAGGAGCTAATTTTGTCATGAATGTAGAGGAATGGATATATACCTGCCAGGGTAGATAAAAGAAGATTCATGAAAAGTGAGAGCTTTGGAAGAGAGGAGGGCTGCATGGAACAAACACGCTTTAATACAGTATCTCGTAAAAGTGAGTACACCCTTCACATTTTTTAAAATAGTTTATTCTATCTTTTCATGTAACAACGCTGAAGAAATTACACGTTGCTACAATGTAAAGTAGTGAGTGTACAGCTTGTATAACAATGTAAATTTGCTGTCCCCTAAAAATAACCCAAACACACAGCCATTAATGTCTAAACCCCTGGAAACAAAAGTGAGTACACCCTAAGTGAAAATGTCCAAATTGGGCCCAGAGTGTCAATATTTTGTGTAGCCACCATTATTTTCCAGCACTGCCTTAACCCTCATGGGCATGGAGTTCACCAGAGCTTCACAAGTTGCCACTGGAGCAGTGGCGGAACTACCGCCATAGAGACCCATGCGGGCGCTATGGGGCTCACAGCCGAGGAGGGCCTGGTGAGCGGGCAACAGGAGAGCCTCTGAGCTGCCCATCCACTCCAAGCTTGTACAATCACACTGACTGTACAAGTGGACACAGCTGGGTGGCTCGGCGGAGGGGGGGAAGCTGCCAGCTGGGAGGCTCGTGGGTGGCCAATCAGCTGGTGGTGTAGCAGAGAGATGACATCATCTCTCACCGCCCGGCGCCCGCCCTGCTTCCTGGCAGTTCCACCCTCACTCACTGTGCAGGCAGCAGAGAGATTACATCATCTCTCTGTTGCCTGACTCGCCGCAATGTGTGACAGGTGACGTGGCAAGTGACAATCCGCAACTTGTGGCAGGTGACGTGGCAAGTGGACAATCTGCAACGTGTGACAAGGGACAATCTGCATCTGGTGGCAGGTGAGGTGTCAAGTGAAAATCCACAACGTGTGGCAGGTGACGTGGCAAGTGACAATTCACAACTTGTGGCAGGTGTTGTGGCAAATGAGAAACTGCAACGTGTGACAATTGACAATCTGCATCTGGTGGCAGGCGACGGTGGCAAGTGACACACTCTGGGCTCCCACTGATTCTGCATTATGGTGAGTTGCACAATTTTATTTTCTATAACAATGAAATAATAGAGATAATGTGTTTCAATCATCCTGCCACCATAACAACCATGGTGCCGTGATGACTGAAGACCAACATCAGCCATTGCCCCGATAAATTGCCCCAAAAAAAGTATTTTCTGGCAGTGCTCCTCCTGAGACTAGAAATGTAACTTATATTTCTTGATCATACATCACGGGACACAGGAGCTTCATTACATAGTGGTTATATAGGCACCTCTGGTGATTGGACACTGGTTGACCCAATTAAAGAGAATTCCTCCCCTATATAACCCCTCCCCTTAGGGAGGCACCTCAGTTTTTTCGCCAGTGTCTGGTGGACGGTCACGTAAAACTTAGCTCTATGCGGGTCCCAGCGAGGGCCGAAGGGCTACATCAAACCGGATCCATACCTCGGGCCGATATTTGACTCCCAAGATGGTATGGTACCCGGGCCTCGTCTGCCGAAGAAACGAGGTTCTGCCTGTAAGTCCTCTCCATTGGAAGACTGGGCTCTGGGACAACCAAACTTGGGGTACTGTTGACTCAGGGCGCCCGAAAGTTTCTGGCAGAGCTTTTTACATGGCCCAGGTAGGAGGATCTTTTCGTAAGAACCCCAGATACGCCTGAAGGTTGGCTAACAATACCCGCCGTGATGGGTGAAGGCTGGAATTGGTCTGAGATCAGCAATTCCTGCGGCGGGGACAGGTAAGGGAAGTCATCCTATATATTTTAATATATGAATGGATTTCTTCATTGTGAGTAGTTGTATGTCTTACCTGGTTTCCACCACTAGATGGAGTAAGAGCAGCCTGATGCACACTTACATGCCTTTCAAACAAACATGCTCAGTGAATGCCTGGTTCTCCAGCTACTCACGTCTCCCTTACAGTTCCTGCCACAAGTTAAGGTAAAAAAGGGGTCCCATGCAGGTCCAGGGGTTCCACGTTGCTCCCTTTGGGTTCTCCTTCCCCCCCCGGATCCCGTGGGCCTCGTGCACGCGCGCGGGCGCGCTCCCGGCTTAATGGAGGAGGGGGGGGTGTGGTTGCCAGCTGTGCACGTTTAGTGTGCTCAATGCTATGGTGCAGGCGCCAAACGGCCGTTTTAAAAGCCCAGAGCGTCAGGGGACTGTAACGTGAAACACAGGAGCTGTGGGCTGTAAGCTTCCGTGGGAATTGGATCCAGGCAAAACCTTAAGACACCTACTCGGCATCAGGTTGTGCAGTTAAGCATATATTGATTTATTGTGAGACTTTAAGCACAAACAAACTGATTGCATTTGTACTAGTACCTCTGCTTTGTAGCTTAGGACTATGTCTCCTCGTAAGAGGGTTTCAGGGGCAGGTAATAAAAGCACTGGCAAGTCACCGCCTAGGTCCAGGGGTTCCAAAAGTGCATGCAAATTACCATCCCCCTCTGCAAAAGTGGAGCCTGCATCTCAAGACGAGTCAGTGCCCCTTTCAGGCTTTGCAGCCTCTCCTAATGTCGCAGCCCCGGTATATGTCACTGAGGACTCCCTTAGGGCTACATTGGAGAGTTTTTTGAAGGGAGGATAATGAATTTTATTTTCTGCCTCCCTAAAAGATAGCAAGAAAAGGGGTAGAGCCCCTCCCTCTGCTGAAATCCCTCTCTCGGACAGTTGTTCTGAAAATGAGGAGAGATCCCTATCTTCAGATAGGGATCATGAGCAGTCGGATGAGTCAGAGGAAGAGGAGTCAGTCCCCTCCTCCCAGGCACTCAGAAAGCAGGTGCAGTAGTATACTGAATTGGTGCGTACCACATTCAGAATGCCGGCTGCTGAAGTCGCTACATCCTCTGTCTCTTCCCTGGGAGTCAGGAAAGCCCCACAGACTGCTTGTTCCTTCCCAATTCATCCTTAATCGCTGACTTGATGTATGAGGACTGGGGACATCCCGATAAACTGTTTACTCCTCCCAAGAGGTTTTCCATGTATTATCCCGTGGAGGAAAGTTTCACCAAGAAATGGGGGGCCCCATCTGTCGATGCGGCTATCTCTTGTGTGAATAAAAACCTAACTTGTCCTTGGACAATGCGCAGGTATTTAAGGATCCAGCTGACAAAGGGCTGGAAACCTTGTTAAAAGCCTCCTTTTCCATGGCCGGCGCTGTGGTGCAACCTACAGTCGCAGCCGTGGGGTTGTGTCAGTTCCTTACGGAACAGGTTAAACAGATGTTTGAACTCCTTCCCAGTGAGGAAGTAGAGAAATATGCAGAGATGCCTCACATCTTATGTTTCATAATTGATGCGATTTTGGATTCTGCCCAACAAGCATCACGTTTATCCCTCATGTTGGTACACATGCGTAGGGCTCTATGGCTAAAAAATTGGGCTGCTGAAATGTCATGCAAGAAGCATTTGGCTGGGTTCCCGTTTAATGGGGAACGTTTGTTTGGAGAGGAATTAGATAAATCTACACTCCTTCCAGTCAAGAAGAGTAAACGTCCTTCATTCAGGCGTACTCTTTCTCCCGAAGCATCAAGCTCTAAACAGTGGCGACGGCCTTCCCAGCCCTCCTCGGCTAGAAAGCCTCAGGGCCGAGCCCAGGGACAGAGAAAGACTTGGGGGCGGAAGCCTGTCAAGCAGACCTCCAAGACCTCCTTGTGAAGGGGCGCCCCCGCTCGGCCGAGTGGGGGGAAGGCTCCTGCAGTTTGCAGGCGCCTGGCGGGAGGAGATTCAGGACAAATGGGTGATCTCTTCAGTGTCTCTAGGCTACAGGCTAGAGTTTCAGGAGATTCCACCTTCTCGTTTTCTAAGGTCAAGGATCCCCAGGGATCCGATAAAGCAGAAATCGCTATTTCTGACCTTAGATCAATTACTATCCCAGGGTGTGATAGTAGAAGTGAGCCCGAAAGATCAGGGTTCAGGTTTTTATTCGAATCTCTTCACCGTTCACCGGAAGTGTCAGACCTATTTTGGATCTGAGAGACTTAAACCGGTTTCTACACATCCAGACCTTCCGGATGCAGTCAATACGCACTGTGGTCTCCTCCCTGCAAGGAGGAGAATTCAGGGCACAGATCTCCATGTGCCAATATTTCCCGCACACCAGAAGTTTCTGAGGTTCGCGGTAGAGCAGCGCCATTTTCAATTTGTGGCCCTGCCGTTCGGCCTAGCCACGGCCCCCCGAGTCTTCACGAAGATTCTAGACCCTCTCTTAGCAATCTTAAGAGTTCAGGGCATAGCCGTCATGGCTTACCTAGACGACTTGCTTCTCGTAGAGAGAACTGCAACGTGCCTAAGTCGCAGCGTCACCAAAACGCTAGAACATCTGGGCCGCCTAGGTTGGATTATAAACCTAGAAAAGTCGTCTTTACAACCGACCACCAGGTTGGATTACCTGGGTCTGATTATCGACACCGCTCAAGGCAGGGTGTTCCTTCCAAGGCCAAAGGCCTTGGTCATTGGAGATCTGGTGCGCCTGATTCTGGGCAGAAGATCTTCCTCCATTCGGTTGTGCATGAGACTGTTGGGAAAGATGGTCGCCTCATTCGAGGCCGTCCCATTCGCCCAGTTCCACTCAAGGCCCCTGCAAAGATGCATCCTTGCGATTTGGAACAGGAAGCCCCAATCCCTGGATCTTCCTATGCGTTTATCCCCTCGGGCACACAAAAGTCTTGTCTGGTGGTTACAGACCAAAAATTTGCTGAAAGGCAAAACTCTTCTTCCCCTCTCATGGAAGATTGTCACTACGGATGCCAGCCTGACAGGCTGGGGAGCCGTGTTGCAGGGAACATGCTCGCAGGGAAAATGGTCTGCGACCGAAAGTCTGCTGCCCATAAATATCTTGGAGATTCGGGCAGTTTACATGGCACTCAGAGAGTGGTCTCACAGACTGCGAGGTTTCCCAGTTCGGATTCAGTCCGACAATGCCACCGCGGTGGCTTACATCAATCACCAGGGCGGTACCAGAAGTCTGGTGGCCCAAAAGGAGGTGAATCGCATACTTGTCCGGGCAGAAGAGCATGTTCCGTGCCTCTCTGCAGTCTTCATCCCAGGAGTGGAGAATTGGCAGGCGGAGTATCTCAGCTGCCAGCAGTTGTGCCCAGGAGAATGGGCTCTGCACCCCGATGTGTTTCGAGACATATGTTACAAGTGGGGCACTCCAGACGTGGATCTGTTTGCGTCCAGATTCAACAGGAAACTGGACAACTTTGTGTCAAGGACAAGAGATGCACTTGCTCAGGGGTCAGATGCTCTGACAGTTCCCTGGGATCAGTACAATCTGATCTATGCCTTCCCCCCGAACCCGCTGCTATCGTGGTTCCTGGGAAGGGTCAAGAGGGAGATGAGGTCGGTCCTTCTAGTGGCCTCGGCTTGGCCCAGGCGACCATGGTTCGTAGAAATCATGAAGTTGGTAATGGGCAGGCCATGGACCCTCCCTCTCCGGCCAGATCTGCTCTCACAGGGTCCAATTTACCATCCTGCTTTACGCAGTCTGAATTTGACGGTCTGGCTGCTGAGACCCACATTTTGAGAGGCCGTGGTCTTTCGGGGCCAGTCCTTTCCACTCTGGTCAATGCCAGAAAGCCGGCCTCCAGGCGTATCTATTACAAGATCTGGAGGACATATGTTTCCTGGTGTGAACCCAGGAGATGGCATCCTAGAAGGTATGTCATTAGCAGAATCTTGGCCTTTCTCCAATCAGGCCTTGAAATGAATTTGGCCATAAGCACCATCAAGGTGCAGATTTCGGCCCTATCGGTCTTTTTTCAAAGACCGCTTGCATCACATTCCCTAGTACGGGCTTTTATCCAGGGGGCTATGCGGCTAAAACCGCCAGTCAAACCTCCGGTATGCCCTTGGGATCTGAATTTGGTTCTCTCGGCCTTAGAAGCCCAACCGTTTGAACCTCTGCATCTGGCTTCTTTAACTCTCCTGACAAAGAAGCTGGTGTTCCTAGTAGCCATATCCACGGCTAGAAGGGTATCAGAATTGGCAGCTCTTTCCTGTAAAGAGCCCTATTTAATTATCCATAAGGACCGAGTGGTCATGCGTCCCAACAGGTCCTTTCTACCTAAGGTAGTTTCAGGTTTCCACCTGAATCAGGATGTAATCCTACCATCCTTTTTTCCAAATCCTCAGTCCACAGAGGAAGAATCCTTACACACTTTAGATGTGGTTAGAGCAATCAGTCTTTATCTTCAAGCAACTGCTCAGATAAGGAAAACTGACTGTTTATTTATTTCTGCCAGAAGGCCCTAGAAGGGGTCAGGCAGCGTCAAGGTCCACTCTCTCAAGGTGGATCAGACAGGTTATTTCTTAGGCCTATGACTTAAAGGGGAAGATTCCTCCTTTCAGGTGAAAGCGCACTCTACTAGGGCTGTAGTGCTTCTTGGGCAGTGCATCACCAGGCCTCCCTGGCTCAGATCTGTAAGGCTGCGACTTGGTCATCAGTCCACACATTCACCAGATTCCATCAGGTGGATGTCAGAGGGCAAGAGGATATCGCCTTCGGGCGCAGTGTACTGCAGGCTGCAGTTTAGGTCCTCAGGTCCCTGGCGGTCTATAATTATGATCTGTGTCTCCCTCCCCTCAACCTGAGCATTGCTATGGGACATCCCACTATGTAATGAAGCTCCTGTGTCCCGTGATGTATGATCAAGAAAATAGGATTTTTATATACAGCTTACCTGTAAAATCCTTTTCTTGAGAGTACATCACGGGACACAGGGCTCCCGCCCCTCTTGGGTTTTACGTGGTTGCTTATTGCTTTGCTACAAAACTGAGGTGCCTCCCTAAGGGGAAGGGTTATATAGGGGAGGAATTCTCTTTAATTGGGTCAACCAGTGTCCAATCACCAGAGGTGCCTATATAACCACTATGTAATGAAGCTCCTGTGTCCCGTGATGTACTCTCAAGAAAAGGATTTTACAGGTAAGCTGTATATAAAAATCCAATTAAGAAGCTCCAGAAAGGAATTCAGATGTGGTGTTTTCATGCTGCTTAACACTTCTATATTACATTTACCATAAAATGTAATATCTTGTTAAATCTTTTTATTGAATTTCAAGAGAAAAAAAAGGGAAGTTTACAGATCATAACGAGCATCATATCATGAGTATCGTAAATTAACAATATAGTTATAATCAGGTATTGATCACATAGATTAGGTATGTTATAAGTGAAAGTATAAGTAACATAGAGATTGTATACTATAATATTATAAGTACTTAACTAAATTAGGAACGAACTATATGAGAGAATTAATGAAATATGCCTCCAGACCACCTGTCCACCCCAAATGGGTTCAAGCTGTGAACAGGTGGGGGCAGATATAATTAAGAAGTAAAACTCTTTTCCTGGTTAACTTTAGCTCAGCACAACCAGTATTTAAAGAAAGTTTCGAATAATAGACCCTCTAAAAGAGAGATTGATTCTCTATGTTGATGAGAAGTAAACCAACTTTTGAAATATAAAACATAAATAAAATAAAAAAAGAAAAAAAGAAGAAGAGGGATAGAAAAGGAGGAAAAGAGAGAAGAAAAGGGATGAGATGAAAACTCTCGAGGTAGTGACCTGGTACATGACATAAATCAATAGCACTACAGCGATACACAAGGATTTTATTGTGGGAACAGCAATGACTGGTCAAAATTAGAAGGAAAGAAATGTTTAACCCATGGTTGCCAAATCATGTGAAATTTACTAATATTATTGTTTTCAATAGCTGTCATTTTATCGAACATGAGAGCTTTGTTCAGTCTGTGTTTGGCTTCCGCCACAATTCAATTTTTGGTTTTCCATGCCTTAGCTATGGTTTGTTTAGCTGCCGTATTAATATAAACAAGTAATTTAGAATTGTGTCCGTGTGAGTGAATCTGGTTTGAGATTTAAAAGTGCAATAGCTGGGTCTGGGGCAATATAGATATCTAAAGCTTTAGAGGCCATTTCAAATATGTTATTCCAAAATTCTTGCGCCACCGGACAATCCCACCATATATGAAAATGAGTACCAGGAGAGGAGCAACCTCTAAAACAATGATTAGGGTAAGATGGAGAAAATTTTGCAATCCTTACTGGTACTAGGTACCATTGTGCCAGAACTTTAAAGTTAGTTTCCAAAGCATAACAGTTAGTAGTTAACCAAATGTTGGACCAGTCATTGTTAACTATTCAACCCAAATCCTGTGCCCATTTAACAGAATATTATGGAAGTACCTCATTGGGGGTAGTAATAAGGGTTTGGTACACATATGAAATTAAACCTTTAACATGTGGGTCACTTATACAAATATGTTCAAATTTAGACATCTGACTAAGTGCTAAACCTGACCCAATAAGAGGCCTATGGAAATTTTTAATTTGTAGATATCGAAATATCTCATTGTTTCGGAGCCCGTAGTTCGTACATAGCATAGGGAATGTTTGAAAGGTATTTTAGGATAATAGCTTATAGAATCTAGTCAGATTAGTAGAAGACCATGCTGAAAAAGATTTCGGAAATGCAGGATAAAAAGCTGGATTCCCTAGAAAGGAAAGAAGTGGATTATGTACTGATTGTAATTTGCATGAACTACCAAATCTATCTCAGATAACCAATGAATGTTTTGTGATAGGATTAGTCAGATGCGATCTGTCATTTGGCTGAATCCATAGTAGATTGGCCACTGATATGGGGTCACAATCAATGGCTTCAATAGATACCCATAAAGGTATGTCTTCTGTTGAATGATATTTAGGGAGTATTGATAGTTGAGCTGCAAAGTAGTAAGAAGCGAAGTTAGGTAGCCCCAAGCCTCCACTGATTTTACTAAGATATAAAGTGGATTTAGGTATATGGGGTTTAATATTCTTCCAAATAAAAGACATAATTCTATGCTGTGTGAGTCGTAAAAAATATGAAGGTATGGAAATGGGAAGTACCCTATATAAAAACGTAGGCAGTATTGACATTTTTATTGCGTTAATCTGACCCATCCATGATAGTGGTAGTGCGGACCATTGCTTTAATAAGCCTGTAACTTGCTTCAGCAGGGGTAAACAATTAGCTACAAAAAGATCAGAAAGTGAGGATGTAAGGTGTACACCTAAATATGGTAATTGGCGATCAACCCAATTGAAAGGTAGAGAGGATTGAGCCTGTAATAGGTCAGAGTGTTTTATAGAAATATTCAATGCATTTGATTTGGTAGGGTTTTACAAAGAGACCGGAAATATGTGAAAATGTATCCAATATTCGCAGAAGAATTGGGGCAGAAATGTGGGGATGAGATAGATAAATAAGTATGTTATCCGCATAAAGACACAGTTTATGGTGATGCCCACCTAGTTCAATACCTTTGATATCTGGGTTAGATCTAATTAATTGTGCCAAAGATTCCATAAGTAGGGCAAAAAGTAGTGGGGATAAGGGACAACCCTGTCTTGTGCCTTTTCTGATGTCTATTATTGCTGATTTATAACCTGCATATTTAATATACGCCCTGGGATTGTTATAGAGGGAAGAGATCCAAGTCAGGAAATGATTACCAAAACCCAATTTTTTGAGAGTAAATTGCATATAAGGCCAGGTGACTGAGTCAAAAGCCTTACTGATATCAAAAGATAGAAGGCAAGTTGGGATACGTCAGTTTTTAGCGGCTTGAATAAGTAATAGTGTTCTAATATTGTCTCCTGCCTGTCTCTTGGGTAAAAAACCCATTTGGTCTTGATGAATTAGGTGACCTATAAAATTATTCAAACGAGACACAAGGACCTTAGCTAATATTTTAATGTCTAAGTTAAGGAGAAAAATGGGACGATAATTAGACCAGATAGTTAAATCTGATTGTGGTTTAGGTAACATAACTATAATAGAAGATAATGACTCAGGCTGAAATAAATGACCCGACAGAAGGAAGTTGAAGGCTCTGGTTAAGACTGGTGTTAAAATATGCTATCGGGGCCAGGCCTTTTATGTAATTTTAGTCCCTTTATAGCAGTCTGAACCTCATTAGTAGTAATAGGGCTTTCTAGTCTCTCTCTTTGTTCAATATCAAGATTAGTGATGGACGAACTTCCGACGGGACGTTTCGCGAACGCGAAACGCGAACGGACACAAACGTTCGCGAAAACGACCGTTCGCCGCGGGCTCCATTGACTTCAATGGGAGGCGAATTTCGCAAACCTTTAGGTCGAATTTGCGGCCACGGGGTAATTATTAGGGGGTAGCACGTAGTCCCACCACCTGGACAATAGCATAATACATGTATGAGGTGAATTTGGGATCGATAACTACAAGCATTTTTTTTTTATTTGGGAAATTGTTCTGACAATTCAGGACTATGGAGCTAATGAAGGCAATGGAGGAGAGGGAAGGTCAGGGACCAGGGTAGGCAAACAAGAGGGTGCAGGAGATACAGAGCACTGACAGCAGCACCGTAATACAGAGCACTGACATCAGCACCGTGACATACAGCGCTGACAGCAGCTCCGTGACATACAGCGCTGACAGCAGCTCCGTGACATACAGCGCTGACAGCAGCTCCGTGACATACAGCGCTGACAGCAGCTCCGTGACATACAGCGCTGACAGCAGCTCCGTGACATACAGCGCTGACAGCAGCACCGTGACATACAGCGCTGACAGCAGCTCCGTGACATACAGCGCTGACAGCAGCTCCGTGACATACAGCGCTGACAGCAGCTCCGTGACATACAGCACTGACAGCAGCTCCGTGACATACAGCGCTGACAGCAGCTCCGTGACATACAGCGCTGACAGCAGCACCGTGACATACAGCGCTGACAGCAGCTCCGTGACATACAGCGCTGACAGCAGCTCCGTGACATACAGCGCTGACAGCAGCTCCGTGACATACAGCGCTGACAGCAGCTCCGTGACATACAGCGCTGACAGCAGCTCCGTGACATACAGCGCTGACAGCAGCTCCGTGACATACAGCGCTGACAGCAGCTCCGTGACATACAGCGCTGACAGCAGCTCCGTGACATACAGCGCTGACAGCAGCTCCGTGACATACAGCGCTGACAGCAGCTCCGTGACATACAGCGCTGACAGCAGCTCCGTGACATACAGCGCTGACAGCAGCTCCGTGACATACAGCGCTGACAGCAGCACCGTGACATACAGCGCTGACAGCAGCTCCGTGACATACAGCGCTGACAGCAGCTCCGTGACATACAGCGCTGACAGCAGCTCCGTGACATACAGCACTGACAGCAGCTCCGTGACATACAGCGCTGACAGCAGCTCCGTGACATACAGCGCTGACAGCAGCACCGTGACATACAGCGCTGACAGCAGCTCCGTGACATACAGCGCTGACAGCAGCTCCGTGACATACAGCGCTGACAGCAGCTCCGTGACATACAGCGCTGACAGCAGCTCCGTGACATACAGCGCTGACAGCAGCTCCGTGACATACAGCGCTGACAGCAGCTCCGTGACATACAGCGCTGACAGCAGCTCCGTGACATACAGCGCTGACAGCAGCTCCGTGACATACAGCGCTGACAGCAGCTCCGTGACATACAGCGCTGACAGCAGCTCCGTGACATACAGCGCTGACAGCAGCACCGTAAGCAGCCCCAGGAGGAAGTCAGCACAGCACAGGGATGGTGTGATCCCCTCATAATAAGAACCCCCAGGAGGAAGTCAGCACAGCACAGGGATGGTGGGAGCCCCTCATAATAAGAACACCCAGGAGGAAGTCAGCACAGCACAGGGATGGTGGGAACCCCTCATAATAAGCAGCCCCAGTAGAAATATGACACCGCTCAACCTCTTCAAAGAGGAGGGTAGGGGCATATAGTACGGTGTGCTTTTTTGGGTCAGGGAAGTGAGCCAAATGAATTAAGAAGGTCTGTGTGCTTGATTCCAAAAATTGTTTATAGACATATACATGGTCTACTGATCACATGTGTTGAATTCCTCCGAGATCCATGCCTCATTCATTTTTAGAAATGTGAGGTAGTTAACACTGTGGTGAGCTAGGCGAGTACGCTTATCGGTCACAATCCCCCCTGCTGCGCTGAACGTCCTTTCGGACAGGACACTGGATGAGGGGCAAGCCAACAGTTCGATTGCAAATTGGGCAAGCTCTGGCCAGAGGTCAAGCCTGCCCACCCAGTAGTCTAGGGGTTCATCACTCCTCAGAGCGTCCACATCGGCCGTTAACCCAATGTAGTCGGACACCTGACGGTCTAGGCGTTCCCTGATGCTGGATCCGGATGACACCTGTCGATGGGTCGGCTGAAAGAATGACCTCATATCCGAAGTCACCAACACATCTTCAAACCGGCCTCTTCTTGCAGGCGCTGTTGGATTGGTACCCGCAAATCCTTCTCTGGGAGTGGGAATTGCTCCTCTGCCAGCGCACGCAAAAGCAGAATGCAGCATTTCTCGAAGCAAGGCCTGGAAGTGCTGCATTCTGACAGCCCTCTGCGACGGCGGTAACATTTCCGCCATTTTGTGTTTGTACCGGGGGTCTAAGTACGTTGCCACCCAGTACTGGTCCTTGACCCTCATGCTTTTTATACGGGGGTCCCTATTAAAACACTGGAGCATGAAGGCCCCCATTTGCACTAAAGTGGAAGCGGTGTGGTGGCCTGGCTCCTGCTCATCATCCAGGATAATGTCGTCCTCTTCATTCTCCTCTCCCCATCCTCGCACAACAGGGATCCCAGAAAGGTTTAAAGCATGCTCTTCTTGCTCCTGCTCATCCGCCCCGGCACCATCCTCCTCTGACTCCTCATCAGACTCCTGTTGTTGACTTGTCTCAGATAGAGTAGCCCCCCCTGGGAATTCATCCAGCATTGCGACTTCCTCATCTTCCCGCTCCTGCTCCTCCACAGCCTGATCAATGACACGACGCAATGCACGCTCCAGAAAGAAGGCATAAGGTACCATGTCACTGATGGCGCCATGGCTGCGACTGACCAGTTTGGTGATCTCCTCAAATGGCCGCAGAAGTCTGCATGTGTCGCGCATGAGCAGCCACTGGCGCGGTGAAAAAAAACCCAGCTCCCCAGAACCGTTTCTTTCGCAGAGTTCATACAGGTAGACGTTAACTGCACGTTTCTGCTGGAGCAGCCTATCAAGCATATAGAAGGTTGAGTTCCATCGCGTCGGGCAATCGCAAATAAGACGTCTGACCGGCAGATGGTGTCGCCGCTGAATGTCAGCAAGGCGAGCCATGGCCGTGTAAGATCTTCTGAAATGGGCCGAGATTTTCCTTGCCTGCCGCAAGATGTCCTGGACCCCAGGGTATTTGACAAGGAATCGCTGCACGACCAAGTTTAAGACGTGTGCCATGCACGGCACGTGCGTGATTTTGCCCTGTTTCAATGCGCTAAGCAGATTGGCACCGTTGTCACACACCACTTTACCAACTGTCAAATTGAGCGGTGTTAGCCACTCATCTGCCTGTGAACGCAAAGCTGAAAGGAGTGCCGGGCCAGTGTGGCTCTTTGCTTCCAGGCACAACAGACGCAGCACGGCATGGCAACGTCTCACCTGGCATGTGGAATAGGTTCTGGGGAGCTTGGGCGGTGCAGTGGAAGAGACGCTAGCAGCGGAAAAGGAGGAGGCAGCTGAGGAGGAGAGGGAGGAGGATGGAGTAGGAGGAGGAGAAGAAGAGTCAGGCCTGCATGCAATCCGTGGCGGTAAAACCAAATCTACACGGGTGCCACGGGTTACATGCTTGACGGCCGTCAGAAGGTTCACCCAGTGGGCAGTAAAACTGATATACCTTCCCTGCCCGTGTTTGCTAGACCACGTGTCTGTGGTCAGATGTATCTTGGCACCGACACTGTGTGCCAGAGATACATTCACTTGCCGCTGAACATGGCCATATAGCTCTGGGATGCCCTTCTCTGAGAAATACTTCCTTCCTGGGACCTTCCATTGTGGTGTTCCAATGGCCACAAATTTGCGAAAGGCCTCCGAGTCCACCAGTTTATATGGCAGTAGTTGGCGGGCTATGAGTTCTGACAAGCCAGCCGCCAACCGTTGGGCAAGAGGGTTATCCGGCGTCATCATTTTTTTACGCTCAAACATTAGGCCCACGGAAGCCTGCCTTTTTGCAGAAAAATGTGAGCTTGGCGTGATGGAAGGTGGAGTGGAGGACAATTGTGAGGAGAGAGGAGAAGGAGAAGTAGAAGACGAGGCTGGACGGTGAGAGCCTGCAGTGTGGCTTTGTGTGTTCCGTTGCTCCCACTGGGCTCGGTGATGGCTGCTCATGTGCCTTCTTAAGGCGGTCGTCCCTAGGTGAGTATTGGGCTTACCGCGACTAACGCGTTGACTGCAAAGATTGCAGATGGCAACGCTATTGTCAGCAGCGGACACGTTAAAAAAAGCCCACACTGCGGAGCCATGTGCCGGTGTCCTGGGAGCGCCAGATGTGACCGTACATGGTCGATGACTCGCTCCTGATACATTTGCAGTCTGCTTTGTCCCTGCTGTGCAATGTAAGTCATTGCTGCTTCTCCTCCCTATCTGCTGGTCCATATCTCCCTCTGAACTCCCCTCCTCTTCCTCTCTTGTGGGCACCCACGTGACATCACTAGACACGTCATCATCAACGTCACCTTCCCCACCGCTATAAGTAGAGTAGGCAGCAACACCGGGGACCAACCTCCTCCTTGGGCTGATCTGGGTACTGGCGTCAGACTGCTGAGTAGCGCTTGTTGCTACCTCCTCTTCCTGATCCAATACCAAGAGTGGCTGCGCATCAGAAATGTCCTCTTGATATGGATCGGAAAATAATTCCAGTGACTCAAGCGGAAGGTATGTGGTGGTGGTGGTGGTGGTCGTGTTGTTGGTGGTAGTGTCTTTGGGGGTGCACATAGCAGAGAGTGAAGAAGAGGGTGCAGATCGAGAGGATGAGGAGGGTGCAGAAGAGTAAGGCTGAGCGAGCCACTCAACCAAGTCTGGTGCATCCTTTAAAGTAATTGAACGCACCTTCTGCAACTTCCCACTTTGGCTCAAGCCTGTTGCTCCTGCCCTACCCCTACCACCCCTGCGGAAGGGCCTGCCTCTTCCTCTGCATGTCATTTTTTAAATGACCCTGTGACAAAACTCTTAGTCCCTATACCGCTGAAGGACTGCTGCAGTATAGGTGAGCGGTCAGCAGTGGTGCACGTCAACCCTATCTATTGTGGACCTATAGCGGTCCTTACAGAACAGCAGACTGTACCGCACTCAAGCCTATGTACCGTAGCACCCTATACCAAGTTACCAGTCCTTATAAGAACTTTTGTGGACCAAGCAGGTTGTGTATTAGTGTTTAGCAGACTGTACGTCAGTCCCTATACCGCTGAAGGACTGCTGCAGTATAGGGCAGCGGTCAGCAGTGGTGCACGTCAACCCTATCTATTGTGGACCGATAGCGGTCCTTACAGAACAGCAGACTGTACCGCACTCAAGCCTATGTACCGTAGCACCCTATACCAAGTTACCAGTCCTTATAAGAACTTTTGTGGACCAAGCAGGTTGTGTGTTAGTGTTTAGCAGACTGTGCGTCAGTCCCTATACCGCTGAAGGACTGCTGCAGTATAGGGCAGCGGTCAGCAGTAGTGCACGGCAACCCTATGTATTGTGGACCGATAGCGGTCCTTACAGAACAGCAGACTGTAACGCACTCAGGCCTATGTACCGTAGCACCCTATACCAAGTTACCAGTCCTTATAAGAACTTTTGTGGACCAAGCAGGTTGTGTGTTAGTGATTAGCAGACTGTACGTCAGTCCCTATACCAATGAAGGACTGCTGCAGTATAGGGCAGCGGTCAGCAGTAGTGCACGGCAACCCTATGTATTGTGGACCGATAGCGGTCCTTACAGAACAGCAGACTGTAACGCACTCAGGCCTATGTACCGTAGCACCCTATACCAAGTTACCAGTCCTTATAAAAACTTTTGTGGACCAAGCAGGTTGTGTGTTAGTGTTTAGCAGACTGTGCGTCAGTCCCTATACCGCTGAAGGACTGCTGCAGTATAGGGCAGCGGTCAGCAGTGGTGCACGTCAACCCTATCTATTGTGGACCGATAGCGGTCCTTACAGAACAGCAGACTGTACCGCACTCAAGCCTATGTACCGTAGCACCCTATACCAAGTTACCAGTCCTTATAAGAACTTTTGTGGACCAAGCAGGTTGTGTATTAGTGTTTAGCAGACTGTACGTCAGTCCCTATACCGCTGAAGGACTGCTGCAGTATAGGGCAGCGGTCAGCAGTGGTGCACGTCAACCCTATCTATTGTGGACCGATAGCGGTCCTTACAGAACAGCAGACTGTACCGCACTCAAGCCTATGTACCGTAGCACCCTATACCAAGTTACCAGTCCTTATAAGAACTTTTGTGGAACAAGCAGGTTGTGTGTTAGTGATTAGCAGACTGTACGTCAGTCCCTATACCAATGAAGGACTGCTGCAGTATAGGGCAGCGGTCAGCAGTAGTGCACGGCAACCCTATGTATTGTGGACCGATAGCGGTCCTTACAGAACAGCAGACTGTACTGCACTCAGGCCTATGTACCGTAGCACCCTATACCAAGTTACCAGTCCTTATAAGAACTTTTGTGGACCAAGCAGGTTGTGTGTTAGTGTTTAGCAGACTGTGCGTCAGTCCCTATACCGCTGAAGGACTGCTGCAGTATAGGGCAGCGGTCAGCAGTAGTGCACGGCAACCCTATGTATTGTGGACCGATAGCGGTCCTTACAGAACAGCAGACTGTAACGCACTCAGGCCTATGTACCGTAGCACCCTATACCAAGTTACCAGTCCTTATAAGAACTTTTGTGGACCAAGCAGGTTGTGTGTTAGTGATTAGCAGACTGTACGTCAGTCCCTATACCAATGAAGGACTGCTGCAGTATAGGGCAGCGGTCAGCAGTAGTGCACGGCAACCCTATGTATTGTGGACCGATAGCGGTCCTTACAGAACAGCAGACTGTAACGCACTCAGGCCTATGTACCGTAGCACCCTATACCAAGTTACCAGTCCTTATAAAAACTTTTGTGGACCAAGCAGGTTGTGTGTTAGTGTTTAGCAGACTGTGCGTCAGTCCCTATACCGCTGAAGGACTGCTGCAGTATAGGGCAGCGGTCAGCAGTGGTGCACGTCAACCCTATCTATTGTGGACCGATAGCGGTCCTTACAGAACAGCAGACTGTACCGCACTCAAGCCTATGTACCGTAGCACCCTATACCAAGTTACCAGTCCTTATAAGAACTTTTGTGGACCAAGCAGGTTGTGTATTAGTGTTTAGCAGACTGTACGTCAGTCCCTATACCGCTGAAGGACTGCTGCAGTATAGGGCAGCGGTCAGCAGTGGTGCACGTCAACCCTATCTATTGTGGACCGATAGCGGTCCTTACAGAACAGCAGACTGTACCGCACTCAAGCCTATGTACCGTAGCACCCTATACCAAGTTACCAGTCCTTATAAGAACTTTTGTGGAACAAGCAGGTTGTGTGTTAGTGATTAGCAGACTGTACGTCAGTCCCTATACCAATGAAGGACTGCTGCAGTATAGGGCAGCGGTCAGCAGTAGTGCACGGCAACCCTATGTATTGTGGACCGATAGCGGTCCTTACAGAACAGCAGACTGTAACGCACTCAGGCCTATGTACCGTAGCACCCTATACCAAGTTACCAGTCCTTATAAGAACTTTTGTGGACCAAGCAGGTTGTGTGTTAGTGATTAGCAGACTGTACGTCAGTCCCTATACCAATGAAGGACTGCTGCAGTATAGGGCAGCGGTCAGCAGTAGTGCACGGCAACCCTATGTATTGTGGACCGATAGCGGTCCTTACAGAACAGCAGACTGTACTGCACTCAGGCCTATGTACCGTAGCACCCTATACCAAGTTACCAGTCCTTATAAAAACTTTTGTGGACCAAGCAGGTTGTGTGTTAGTGTTTAGCAGACTGTGCGTCAGTCCCTATACCGCTGAAGGACTGCTGCAGTATAGGGCAGCGGTCAGCAGTAGTGCACGGCAACCCTATGTATTGTGGACCGATAGCGGTCCTTACAGAACAGCAGACTGTAACGCACTCAGGCCTATGTACCGTAGCACCCTATACCAAGTTACCAGTCCTTATAAGAACTTTTGTGGACCAAGCAGGTTGTGTGTTAGTGATTAGCAGACTGTACGTCAGTCCCTATACCAATGAAGGACTGCTGCAGTATAGGGCAGCGGTCAGCAGTAGTGCACGGCAACCCTATGTATTGTGGACCGATAGCGGTCCTTACAGAACAGCAGACTGTACCGCACCCAAGCCTATGTACCGTAGCACCCTAGACAGACCAAGTTACCAGTCCTGATAAAGAGCTTTGTGGAACAAGTGAGTTGTGAATGATTAGCAGACTGCAGCAGAAGGGCAGCAGTCAAGTATAATATTCTTTCTATATTTGGAAGAAAGAATATTATACGTGTACAAGCCTATTACCGTACCACTGATACCAGTCCTGAAAAGAACCTTTGTGGAACTAATAGTAACAGCAAGTCTTTAAAATTATCCTCACTGCCTGACACACTGCTTCCTGCCTGTCCCTATACAAATTGGCAAAAAAGAGTAGGCTGGAACGATTAGCTGGAACAGCTCTTTTGTGGACCTGATAGTAACAGCTAATGATGATGATGATGATGATGATGAAGAAAGACTAATCTGGCTGAGCTGTCCCTAAAATAGCAGCATACAGCGCTCTGTCCCTTTATCTAAACTGACAAAAGAAACTCAGGCTGCTGACCTAACACCTATACCAGTCCTGAAAAGAACTTTTGTGTACCAAATAGCTAGCGTTTTCTCTGTCCCTACTCCACACAGGATCCTTTCCCTACAGTGACAGAAGAAAGAATGTAAAATGGCCACCGGATCGGGTGTATTTATAGGTTAGGGGGAATGTCCAAGTGTCCATGAGCTGTCATGTCTCAATTGGTTGTCCTGTAACACATGATAAACGTGTCACGAAAGGTTAAAGTTCTTGTATACATTAAACACGTAAGTCCGCCGGGGCGAACGACGGAAAAAGGCGTTCGAACCCGCGGACGGCGAAAGTCGGAAATTCGCCGCGAAACGACCGCCGGGCGAACCGTTCGGCCATCACTAATCAAGATTAGGGAGATTAATATTAGAAAATAGCCTGTCCGCACTGGCCTGATTGAAATCAGTAGCAGGGGACTAAATTTTAGCTAATTTGGAACAAAACACCTCTAAAATTTTGACTGGATTACTGGTATATGAATCACGGGACGTTTTCAATCTTATGGAGGATCTGATTTGATTTATTGATCTTAAACATCTGGCCATAAGGGAGTCTGGTTTATTAGCTTTGAGGTATTGTGTATGTTGGCGTTTACGGAGGAGTTTATCTGCCGAATCCATTAAAAATAGATCTAAATCTAAATGGGCTTTATCTAATTTAGCATTATTAATGGCATTTGGAGAAGATTGAAACGTATCATTAGTGATGGCCGAACAGTTCGCCCGGCGGTCGTTTCGCGGCGAATTTTGGCTGTTCGCGGTCTGCCAGTTCGGCGGACTATTGGCGCCGTTCGCCCGGCGGACTTCCGTGTTTTTACTGTGTAAAGGAACTTTGACCTGATGACACATCCATCATGGGGTACAGGACAGCCAATTGAGACATGACAGCACATGGACACTTGGACATTCCCCCTAACTTATAAATACACCCGATCCGGCGGCCATTTTACATTCTTTCTTCTGTCACTATAGGGAAAGGTTGCTGTTTGGAGCAGGGAGAGATAAACCACTAGCTATTTGGTACACAAAAGTTCTTTTCAGGACTGGTATAGGTGTTAGGTGTATATAGGTTTGCTGTGCTACTGATTGTTGCAGCAGCCTGAGTGTCTTTTGTCAGTTTAGAGAAAGGGACAGAGCGCTGTGTCTGCTGCTATTTTAGGGACAGCCAGATTAGTCATCATCATCATCATCATCATCATTAGCTGTTACTATCAGGTCCACAAAAGTGCTATTCGAGTGACCAGTAATTGTTCCAGTCTCCTCTGTTTTGCCAGTTTGTATAGGGACAGGAAGGAAGCAGTGTGTCAGGCAGTGAGGGTCAGTTTAAACAGTTGCTGTTACTATTAGTTCCACAAAGGTTCTTTTCAGGACTGGTATCAGTGGTACGGTAATAGGCTTGTACACGTATAATATTCTTTCTTCCAAATATAGAAAGAATATTATACTTGACTGCTGCCCTTCTGCTGCAGTCTGCTAATCATTCACAACTCACTTGTTCCACAAAGCTCTTTATCAGGACTGGTAACTTGGTCTGTCTAGGGTGTTACAGTACATAGGGTTGAGTGAGGTACAGTCTGCCGTTCTGTAAGGACTGGTATCAGTCCACAATAGATAGGGTTGAGGTGCACCACTGCTGACCGCTGCCCTATACTGCAGCAGTCCTTCATTGGTATAGGGACTGACGTACAGTCTGCTAATCAGTCACACACAACCTACTTGGTCCACAAAGGTCCTTATAAGGACTGGTAACTTGGTGAAGGGTGCTACAGTACATAGGGTTGAGTGAGGTACAGTCTGCCGTTCTGTAAGGACTGGTATCGGTCCACAATAGATAGGGTTGACGTGCACCACTGCTGACCGCTGCCCTATACTGCAGCAGTCCTTCATTGGTATAGGGACTGGCGTACAGTCTGCTAATCAGTCACACACAACCTACTTGGTCCACAAAGGTCCTTATAAGGACTGGTAACTTGGTGAAGGGTGCTACAGTACATAGGGTTGAGTGAGGCACAGGCTGCTGTTCTGTAAGGACCGGTATCGGTCCACAATACATAGGGTTGAGGTGCACCACTGCTGACCGCTGCCCTATACTGCAGCAGTCCTTCATCGGTATAGGGACTAAGAGTTTTGTCACAGGGTCATTTAAAAAATGACAGGCAGAGGAAGAGGCAGAAAAAACTCGAGATACACTATAAATGGCCTTCCCCTCTAGTGTATCATCACAGCGCTCAAATACCCCCCTCTCTCCCTAGCTGCCACTTAAATATTTGAATATATCTCTCAGAAGGTGAAAAAAAGGAAAATTGACCAAAAGGCTACAAAAATCACCTTGTGGCGCTACAAACAAAACACTGCTAGATATCAGTGTACTGCAATATCCAAAACTAAACTGCGTGAAAATTATAAACGCATGTGCATAAATACAATACAATAGACATTAAAGACAATTGTGATTAAATGACAACCAAAAATTGCATATAGGTGATAGCAATCAAGGAATCGCATAAAAATAAAGTGAATAAGTGACAAAACATAAATAGAGCAAATAAATAAAACAAAACAAAATGTTTTCTGCTACAAATAGTGCTCTAATAACGATGTGCAGTCCCAAACAAAATTTGGTCTCAAAAATACGATATTAAATCAGACACACTCAATGTCTAATAAAAAAAAAATGATGATAGCAGTAATTCAAAAACTCCTTCTCCAGTGAAAGTTCTATAACAAAGTGTCCATAAAACGCAAAACCTCCACCGCACCCTAGTTGTTCGTGCCCACCTCGTTTAGAACACTCACCAACAGTATTGCCCAGCACTCTCGTGTCGGGCAAAAATCGCTTATAGTGAATGCAGATGATAACTGTTTCTCCAGGCAAATCTTGTGACAGACTCCGCAGCAGAGGTTAGTGGGTTAATATCTCAGAGTTACCCCTTCCCTCTTTGGTTTTGATACTCTGTTTGGAGTGCTCTCCTCGCCATGAGGCAGGCCCTTCCGCAGGGGTGGTAGGGGTAGGGCAGGAGCAACAGCCTTGAGCCAAAGTGGGAAGTTGCAGAAGGTGCATTCAATTACTTTAAAGGACGCACCAGACTTGGTTGAGTGGCTCACTCAGCCTTACTCTTCTGCACCCTCCTCATCCTCTCGATCTGCACCCTCTTCTTCACTCTCTTCTATGTGCACCCCCAAAGACACTACCACCAACAACACCACCACCACCACCACATACCTTCCGCTTGAGTCACAAGAATTATTTTCCGATCCATATCAAGAGGACATTTCTGATGCGCAGCCACTCTTGGTATTGGATCAGGAAGAGGAGGTAGCAACAAGCGCTACTCAGCAGTCTGACGCCAGTACCCAGATCAGCCCAAGGAGGAGGTTGGTCCCCAGTGTTGCTGCCTACTCCGAGATCTCTACTTATAGCGGTGGGGAAGGTGATGTTGATGATGACGTGTCTAGTGATGTCACGTGGGTGCCCACAAGAGGGGAAGAGGAGGGGAGTTCAGAGGGAGATATGGACCAGCAGATAGGGAGGAGAAGCAGGACTAACTTACATTGCACAGGAGGGACAAAGCAGACTGCAAATGTATCAGGAGCGAGTCATCGACCATGTACGGTCGCATCTGGTGCTCCCAGGACACCGGCACATGGCTCCGCAGTGTGGGCTTTTTTTAACGTGTCCGCTGCTGACAATAGCGTTGCCATCTGCAATCTTTGCAGTCAACGCATTAGTCACGGTAAGCCCAACACTCACCTAGGGATGACCGCCTTAAGAAGGCACATGAGCAGCCATCACCAAACCCAGTGGGAGCAACGGAACACACAAAGCCACACTGCAGGCTCTCACCGTCCAGCCTCGTCTTCTACTTCTCCTTCTCCTCTCTCCTCACAATTGTCCTCCACTCCACCTTCCATCACGTCAAGCTCACATTTTTCTGCAAAAAGGCAGGCTTCCGTGGGCCTAATGTTCGAGCGTAAAAAAATGATGACGCCGGATAACCCTCTTGCCCAATGATTGACGGCTGGCTTGTCAGAACTCATAGCCCGCCAACTACTGCCATATAAACTGGTGGACTCGGAGGCCTTTCGCAAATTTGTGGCCATTGGAACTCCACAATGGAAGGTCCCAGGAAGGAAGTATTTCTCAGAGAAGGGCATCCCAGAGCTATATGGCCATGTTCAGCGGCAAGTGAATGTATCTCTGGCACACAGTGTCGGTGCCAAGATACATCTGACCACAGACACGTGGTCTAGTAAACACGGGCAGGGAAGGTAAATCACTTTTACTGCCCGCTGGGTGAACCTTCTGACGGCTGTCAAGCATGTAACCCGTGGCACCCGCGTAGATTTGGTTTTACCGCCACGGATTGCATGCAGGCCTGACTTCTTCTCCTCCTACTCCATCCTCCTCCCTCTCCTCCTCAGCTGCCTCCTCCTTTTCCGCTGCTAGCGTCTCTTCCGTTGCACTGCCCAAGCTCCCCAGAACCTATTCCACATGCCAGGTGAGACGTTGCCATGCCGTGCTGCGTCTGTTGTGCCTGGAAGCCAAGAGCCACACTGGCCCGGCACTCCTTTCAGCTTTGCGTTCACAGGCAGATCAGTGGCTAACACCACTCAATTTGACAGTTGGTAAAGTGGTGTGTGACAACGGTGCCAATCTGCTTAGCGCATTGAAACAGGGCAAAATCACGCACGTGCCATGCATGGCACACGTCTTAAACTTGGTCGTGCAGCGATTCCTTGTCAAATACCCTGGGGTCCAGGACATCTTGCGGCAGGCAAGGAAAATCTTGGCCCATTTCAGAAGATCTTACACGGCCATGGCTCGCCTTGCTGACATTCAGCGGCGACACCATCTGCCGGTCAGACGTCTTATTTGCGATTGCCCGACGCGATGGAACTCAACCTTCTATATGCTTGATAGGCTGCTCCAGCAGAAACGTGCAGTTAACGTCTACCTGTATGAACTCTGCGGCAGAAACGGTTCTGGGGAGCTGGGGTTTTTTTCACCACGCCAGTGGCTGCTCATGCGCGACGCATGCAGACTTCTGCGGCCATTTGAGGAGATCACCAAACTGGTCAGTCACAGCCATGGCGCCATCAGTGACATGGTACCTTATGCCTTCTTTATGGAGCGTGCATTGCGTCGTGTCATTGATCAAGCTGTGGAGGAGCAGGAGCTGGAAGATGAGGAAGTCGCAATGCTGGATGAATTCCCAGGGGGGGCTACTCTATCTGAGACAAG
Organism: Lithobates pipiens; assembly: GCF_037356315.1. NCBI lineage: Eukaryota > Metazoa > Chordata > Amphibia > Anura > Ranidae > Lithobates > Lithobates pipiens. The sequence continues at coordinate 256,989,055 of NW_027507785.1, forward strand.
TCAACAACAGGAGTCTGAAGAGGAGTCAGAGGAGGATGGTGCCGGGGCGGATGAGGAGGAGCAAGAAGAGCATGCTTTAAACCTTTCTGGGATCCCTGTTGTGCGTGGATAGGGAGAGGAGAATGAAGAGGACGACATTATCCTGGATGATGAGCAGGAGCCAGGCCACCACACCGCTTCCACTTTAGTGCAAATGGGGGCCTTCATGCTCCAGTGTTTTAATAGGGACCCCCGTATAAAAAGCATAAGGGTCAAGGACCAGTACTGGGTGGCAACGTACTTAGACCCCCAGTACAAACACAAAATGGCGGAAATGTTACCGCCGTCGCAGAGGGCTGTCAGAATGCAGCACTTCCAGGCCTTGCTTCGAGAAATGCTGCATTCTGCTTTTGCGAGCGCTGGCAGAGGAGCAATTCCCACTCCCAGAGAAGGAGTTGCGGGTACCAATCCAACAGCGCCTGCAAGAAGAGGCCGGTTTGAAGATGTGTTGGTGACTTCGGATATGAGGTCATTCTTTCAGCCGTCCCATCGACAGGTGTCATCCGGATCCAGCATCAGGGAACGCCTAGACCGTCAGGTGTCCGACTACATCGGGTTAACAGCCGATGTGGATGCTCTGAGAAGTGATGAACCCCTGGACTACTGGGTGGGCAGCCTTGACCTCTGGCCAGAGCTTGCCCAATTTGCAATCGAACTGTTGGCTTGCCCCTCATCCAGTGTCCTGTCCGAAAGGACGTTCAGCGCAGCAGGGGGGATCGTGACCGATAAGCGTACTCGCCTAGCTCACGACAGTGTTAACTACCTCACATTTCTAAAAATGAATGAGGCATGGATCTCGGAGGAATTCAACACATGTGACCAGTAGACCATGTATATGTCTATAAACAATTTTTTTAATCAAGCACACAGACCTTCTTTCTTCATTTGGCTCACTTCCTTGTCCCAAAAAAGCACACCGTACTATATGCCCCTACCCTCCTCTTTGAAGAGGTTGAGCGGTGTCATATTTCTACTGGGGCTGCTTATGAGGGGATCACACCATCCCTGTGCTGAGCTGACTTTCTCCTGGGGGTTCTTATTATGAGGGGATCACACCATCCCTGTGCTGTGCTGACTTCCTCCTGGGGGTTCTTATTATGAGGGGATCACACCATCCCTGTCCTGTGCTGATTTACTCCTGGGCCTGCTTATTATGAGGGGATCACACCATCCCTGTCCTGTGCTGACTTACTCCTGGGGGTTCTTATTATGAGGGGATCACACCATCCCTGTGCTGTGCTGATTTTCTCCTGGGCCTGCTTATTATGAGGTGATCACACCATCCCTGTGCTGTGCTGACTTCCTCCTGGGGCTGCTTACGGTGCTGCTGTCAGTGCTGTATATCACGGTGCTGGTGTGAGTGCTTAATGTCACGCTGCTGCTGTCAGTGCTGTATATCACGGTGCTGATGTCAGTGCTTAATGTCATGCTTCTGATGTCAGTGCTGTATATCACGGTGCTGCTGTCAGTGCTGTATATCACGGTGCTGATGTCAGTGATTAATGTCACGCTTCTGATGTCAGTGCTCTCTATCACGGTGCTGCTGTCAGTGCTGTATATCACGGTGCTGGTGTGAGTGCTTAATGTAACGCTGCTGCTGTCAGTGCTGTATATCACGGTGCTGCTGTCAGAGCTGTATATCACGGTGCTGATGTCAGTGCTTTATATCACGCTGCTGATGTCAGTGCTCTCTATCACGGTGCTGCTGTCAGATGACTCTATCACGGTGCAGGTGTCATTGCTGTATGTCGCGCTGCTGATGTCAGTGCTCTGTATCACGGTGCTGCTGTCAGATGACTCTATCACGGTGCAGGTGTCATTGCTGTTTGTCACGCTGCTGGTGATCATCTCCTGCACCCTCTTTGCCTACTCTGGTCCCTGACCTTCCGTCTCCTCCATTGCCTTCATGCGCTCCACAGTCCTGAATTGTCAGAACAATTTCCCATATAAAAAAAGAATGCTTGTAGTTATCGATCCCAAATTCACCTCATACATGTATTATGTCATTGGCCATGTGGTGGGACTATGTTTGCCCAGCTAATAATTATTTTGTGGCTGCAAATTTGACCTAAAGGTTTGCAAAGTTCGCCTCCCATTGAAGTCAATGGGGCCCGCCGCGAACTTTCCGTTTCGCGAACTATCGGCCGCGTTCGCGGTCCGCATTCGCGAAACGTCCCGTCGGAAGTTCGTCCATCACTATGTATCATGACAGGAAGTGAAGTTAGCTTCCAGCTTTAACATGAGTTTACGTTCTTTTTTAAGCTTTGCAGCTAGTTGTATCAACTTACCCCCAACAACGGTTTTATGGGCTTCCCACAATGTCAAGTCGGAAGAAAAAAAAGGGGGGAGGGGAATTTAAGTAAATAAGCAGTTAAAAAAAAAAGTTTTATATAGAAGAGGGCCAGCAAAGAATTGTAAGCCAAAGGGCCATAAAGTTGCAAAAATTAGTAACTTAAAAATTAAGTTGTTTCAGAAAAAGTGGAATCCTGCAGTTCTGAAAAAGAGGAACTGTATCAAAGAGGAGAAAAAATATATTTATTTTAAACTCAGTCCATAGAGTCTTCAGTATTAGGAGGCTGAAGTTCAAATAGACCACATTTATGCTGATTATGGCGAGAAGGAGTAGATGACTTAGAGCTGGTTGCAGTGTTTTGTTGAGGGGACCTGGAGGCTGATCCTCTGCGGAATTGGTCTTTAATTGTGGTTTGATCTGCAAGACCTAATTCGACCAAGGCTGACTGTAAGTCCTCTAAAGAGCGACATACAGTACATATCTGGTTTCCAGATGTGTGAATTTGAGGGAGAAAGGAAACCCCCAATGATAGGTGCTGTTGAAGTATTTGTAGCTGTGGTTTAAGAGCTCGCCTTTTAGCCACTGTAATAGGAGATAAATCTGAGAAGAGTTGGTATACTTGTCCTTGGAACATTAGGGAACCCTTTTCTCTCGCTGCTGCCAACAATTGTTCTTTTGTACGAAAATAGTGCATTTTGGCAATTATGTCCCTGGGAGGTTTACGTGGCGCTAACGCTCTATGCACTCTGTCCATTTCTAATCTCTCCACCGAGATACCAGGGTGCAATTCCTGAAATAAAGCAATCATAGTGGCATTCACATCCATAACAGTCTCTGGAATTCCTCTGATCCTCAAGTTGGCCCTTCAGTCTCTATTCTCCTGGTCCTCTAAACGTGACTGAAATATGACATTCTCTTCTTTGAGACTATTAAATTCAGAAATGTAGTGCTGAGTTTGACTTTCAATATCATCTACTCGTATCTCTAATTCAGCTGTTCTCTGACCCAGCTCTCAAATTTCTCTTGTCAGTTTGTCAGTAATATGATCTGATGTCTGTTTCAAAGCCTTCTGTAAAATATGCTCAAATTTTTTAAATATGACAGATTGAAATTCTGATTCTAATACCGAAGCACCACAATCAGTATTTTCTGTGGTGTTTATATTGGATTTAGGAGGTTTAGCCAGCTGTGAAGAATGAGGCTGTGAGGAGACTGCTGCAGCCATCTTGGAAGACGGCTGAGGTAATTTCTCTTTGCTTGTTCCACTTTTAAATTTACCCTTTGTACACTTTAAAACCATACTTATATATGCCTGAGTCTTAGTAGTAGGTTTTTCTCTCATTTTGTGTAGAATTAGGGACTTCTGTGACCTGTAGTCCTCCAGCGCGTTCGTCACAGGAGCGGAGCTCTAAGCCGGCATTACTGTTCTCCTAGGCATCCGCACATGCATGCATCCATAAAATGTAATATCAATACTATTACAGAATCAGTCTTTTCTCTACATATGAAACACTTCAAAATAGACACGATCCATTCTGTTTTTTTTTCTGGATTTGTAAGATGTTAACTTGCTGAATGGAAGTATTCAGATATTCAAAATCTGATCAACTGGATAAGGATAGACAGTTCATGCCTTAGTAGAGCAAATTCAGCAAGTTTAACTATTCACAAGGCTTCCCCTTCTTTTCTGTAGACAGCCGATGGCACGTTTTTATCTTCACCTTAATTTAAATTAGTAGTTAAAAAAAGATGTTTGACTCATTTGGGCCTTAGCTCTGCATAATATTACCTCCCACTCTTTGAATTGATACAGAAACTACAGCAGCTATAGTGGGAATGTCTGCATACAGTGTTTGGGTAGATAGAGGGTCTGTAAGATTTAAGCTTTATACACATCCTACTCTCGTCTTTTTATTGGTTCCATGACAACGTACAAATGGTCAAGCATTCATATGTTTTCTGAGCTTGTGAGTAAGTATTTGGGGAAACTTGCAGAGTAAATCTAGTTTTCCTCCTATTGAAACTCAAGTTCTCTGGCGAGTTTTAAGTAGTATGCATGTTTTAATGAATCTGCCAAATGGAACCAGGAAATAATATCAACAGCTTCTTTAATCTTCCTTATGGTTCCTGTTAACTTAATGTGTACTGTACACACTACAAAATAAACACCTCAGGCATTTGTCCTTAGGCACTTCAAGGAAAATGTCATATTGTTCTTGTACCAGCTTCACCCACTGTGCACTTTGTGACATTTATACTACATTTTTACAAAAATACAGCCCAATGTTCTGTTCTGTCAGGATGCCTGTGGCCAATTATAGCTCAGGGGGGTTAAGTACACGCTCCACACTATATAAGGCCGCCAGCGCGGCGGCCTTGTGTAGTGTGTTGTGGCGGTCAGTGAAAGAGCAGGATAGGCAGGGACAGTGTCTTTGTGGCTTGCTAACCTAGCGCTGTTAAAGTGGGTATTGCTGGTGTTCAGTAATACAGGCATCTGCAGCAGTTAAAGTGGGTGTTGCGTGCCTCCAGCACAATATACACCTGAAGCTACCCTTTATTACTGGTGTTCTGTAATACAGGCACCAGTAATAAAGGGTAATACAGGCAGCAGTTAAAATGGCTGTTGTGTGCCTCCAGCACAATATACACCTAAAGCTACCCTTTATTACTGGTGTTCTGTAATAAAGGCATCTGCAGCAGTTAAAGTGGGTTTTGTGTTCCTCCAGCACAGTATACACCTAAAGATACCCCTTATTGCTGATGTTCTGTAATATAGGCATCTGCAGCAGTTAAAGTGGGTGTTGTGTGCCTACAGCACAATATACACCTGAAGCTACCATATACCAAGCTACAATATACAGCTGAAGCTACCATATACCAAGCTACAATATACCAAGCTACAATATACAGTACAATATATACCTGAAGCTACCCTTTATTACTGGCATTCTGTAATACAGGCACCAGTAATAAAGGGTAATACAGGCAGCAGTTAAAGTGGGTGTTGTGTGCCTCAAGCACAGTATACACCTGAAGATACCCTTTTATTACTGGTGTTCTGAAATACAGGCATTGCTGGTGTTCTGTAATACAGGCATCTGCAGCAGTTAAAGTGGGTGTTGTGTGCCTCCAGCACAATATACACCTGAAGCTACCCTTTATTTCTGGTGTTCTGTAATACAGGCATCTGCAGCAGGTAAAGTGGGTGTTGTGCACCTCCAGCACAGTATACACCTGAAGCTACCCTTTACTGCTGGTGTTCTGCAATACAGGCATCTGCAGCAGTTAAAGTGGGTGTTGTGTGTCTCCAGCCCAGTATACACCTGAAGCTACCCTTTATTACTGGTGTTCTGTAATACAGTCATCTGCAGCATTTACAGTGGGTGATGGGTGCCTCCTGCACAGTATACACCTGAAGCTACCCCTTATTGCTGGTGTTGTTCTGTTTCTGTAACACAGGCAGGCAGCTGTAGTAATTACAATCAGTGTACTGTGTCATCTGCTCAGTGTGCACCTAAAGCTACCCAATTGCTGGTTTTCGCATCTCCCTGCAGGCCATTACTATGTCTGGAAGGCCAACTAGGAGAGGCAGACAGTCACGAGCCAATAAAAGAGGAAAAGCAGGCTCTGTGTCTAGAGACAACAGTGCTGGTCGTGAAAGCAGTGCATCGTCATCAGCACGTGGCCATGGGACACACTTGTCCTTATTTTCGGCAGCTGGACGTGTTGAGCCGCATCATGCTGAAAACTTGGTAGAGTGGATGACCAAGCCCTCCTCATCCTCCTCATCCTCTCTCACCCAGGCTCAGGGTACTAGCAAAGTAGCTGCCAAAGCGTCCTTTTCCCTCATCTCAATGTCATCAGTCACTCCTTTCCTAGACCCACCTGTCCTCCTGAGGAGTCCCCCGAACTGTTTGACCAGTGTTGGGTACATGCTCCAGGAGGATGCCCAGCGTTTTGAAGGCTCTGATGATGATACTCAGCTAGAGCAAGGCAGTAGCAATCTGGCAGTCTTGTTCCATCAGCTGCAAAATACTGCCAGGTTTGCTCCAGTGATGAAGAGGAAGAGGATGATGAGGTCACTGACTCCACGTGGATGCCTGATAGAGAGGAGGAGGCACATCTCCAATGAGGCAGGATGCCCTTCGGGGGCCAACTTAGGGGCAGCACACCAACTGAATCACACCGCAGAGCTCCGCCTGTGCAGGGTGGTGCCTCTGCGCATTATTCCAAAAGTTATTTGGTGTGGGCCTTTGAGACGAGTGCATCAGATTGCACCACTGCTATCTGCAACATATGTCTCAAGCGTATCTCGCGTGGCCAATACATCAGCCGCTTGAGCACCACATGCTTGACCAGACATATGTTAACCTGCCATGCAGCTCGTTGGCAAGCATACCTTAAAGACACACACCAAAATACAAAGTGGACCTCTCCTTGCTCCTCATCAACTGGGATCTCCAACCCCACTAGACCTTTAGTCCTCTATGAAACCTGCACTGAGAGGAATGAAGTTGTAGAATTAGGTGTGTCACAGCCAAGTACTTGCAGGCACTCTGCTAGCAGTACACCAAAGTCTGATTGTACCAGGCAAATTTCCCTGCCCCAGCTGCTGGACCGTCAAAAGAAGTTCACTCCCAGCCATCCACCTGCCCAGCAGTTGAATGGTAGCTTGGCTAAATTGCTAGCTCTTCAGTTGCTGCCTTTTCAGTTGGTAGACTCTGCCCCCTTCCGTGAGTTTGTACAATGTGCGGTTCCTCAGTGGCAGGCCCCCAAACACTTTTTCTCACGGAAGGCGTTTCGGGCTCTCTACCGGCATGTGGAAGGCAATGTCCATGCCTCGCTGGACAGGGCAGTCAACGGTAAGGTGCACATTACACATTACTCATGGTCCAGCAGGCATGGACAGGGACATTACCTATCTTTCACGGCCCATTGGTCACTCTTCTGGCAGCTGGGAAGGATGCAGGACAAGGTGCAGTATTGTTGGAGGTTGTTCCACCACCACGCCTCCAAAATGCTACTACCGGTTGTGACACACCTCTCTCCTCCACCCCCTCCTCTTCTTCTTCCTCCATGGCCTCTTCCAGTGCTTTGTCCTTGGAACCAGTGGTGCTCTGTAGGCGTTCAAGGGGCAAAGCAAGTACGCAGGTAAAAGATGCCATGCCATGCTTGCGCTGGTTTGTTTGGAGGACAGGAGCCACACTGGGGCAGATATTTTGTCAGCTCTGCAGGGGCAGGCTGAGAGGTGGTTGACACCACGCATGCTTAAGCCAGGAATGGTGGTTTGCGACAATGGCACCAACCTCCTCTCCGCCCTCTGGCAGGGACAACTGACCGATGTGCCGTGTGTGGCTCACGTCACATTGGAGGACACCGGAACAAATGCCTCAGCTAACCTATGCTACATGGCCTCCCTGATCCTGCAAAGCCTGCGGAAGGATCCTCGTATTCTTCGGCTCAAGGAGAGGGACCATTACTGGCTGGCCACTCTTCTTGATCCACAGTACAAGGGTAAGGTTGCTGACCTTATCTTGCCGTCGCAGAGGGAGCAGAGGATGAGACAACTCCAGGAGTCTTGCAAAAAGGTCTGTGCAACATGTTCTCAGAGACTGGGAGGTTACAAACTCCTAGTCCTGGACAACTTGTTGAGGCTTCGGTCAGTCACAAACATTTTTTAGACCACAGCCCCAAGGTATGATCGGTTACAGCAACTATTGCCAGCGTCTGATTTACATGGTGCAGAAATACCTAGGGGCAAGGTCAGACTTGGACACCTTTCCCACCGAAAATCCTTTGGCTTACTGGGTCTTGAGGATGGATCACTGGCCAGAGCTTGCACAGTATGCAATTGAGCTACTGGCCTGTCCTGCGTCCAACGTTCTTTTGGAACGCACCTTCAGTGCTGTTGGAGGCTTTTTAACCGATCACAGGGTACGCCTGTCCACTGACTCGGTTGATCGACTGACCTTCATAAAGATGAATCAGTCTTGGATCACCACCAGCTACCAAGTACCTGAAGCTGATGTAACTGAACATTTGTTATTGGAAATGTCACATCCCTTCAAGACTGCCTATGCTGATGCTGAGTGACTGTCCTGTTATGTTGACCGACTATCCTCTTCCTCCTCAATGATCCTGCTGATAGCTTGGAAGAACATTTTTGCTTCTGGGTGACGCCACCAGTGTCTAAGGCCCAATTTTTCAGCCCCTGTTTAACAGGGGTATGTAATTAAAATTTTTGATGCAATGCTTAACAGCAGAGCTCTTTCCTGCACTCCAACTAGTGTATCTGGGAGAGGTTGCAGTGTCGTGGCACCAGCAACCAGTGTCTAAGACCCAATTTTTTAGCCCCTGTTTAACAGGGGTGTGTAATTACAATTTTTGATGCAATGCTTTGCAGCAGGGCTCATTCCTGCACTCCAACTAGAGTATATGGGAGAGGTTGCAGTGTTGTGGCACCAGCACCAGTGCCTAAGGCCGCGTATACATGGGCGGATTGTCCGCCCAACTAAGTTCGTCAGACAGTCTGACAGACAGTCCGTCCAACTTTTCAATGAACGGACTTGACCACATACGATGAACAGACAGTCCGCTGAAAACTTGCGCGATGACGTATACAGCACGTACGACGGGACTAGAAATTCGATGTCCAATACACTGCAATGCAACCTTCCGCCGTGGAAATCCTTTCTGAGCATGCGCCATACTTAGTACGTCCAACTTGCCTACTCACGAGCGGACTGTCCGCTGAAACCAAGTTTGGACTGACAAAATTACGGAAATTCCGTAAGACTTGGTTCGTCAGATTGTCCGCTGAAAAAGTCCGCTGAAGCCCACACACGAGCGGATTGTCCGCTGAAACATGGTTCAGCGGACTAAGTTGGGCGGACAATCCTCTCGTGTGTACGCGGCCTAAGGCCGCGTACACACGCGGGGACTGTTCGCTCAACTTTGTCCCCTGAACAGTGTTTCAGCGGACAGTCCGCTCGTGTGTGGGCTTCAGCGGACAGTTTCAGCGGACTGTTTGACGAACAAAGATTTTCGGAATTTCCGAAAAACTGTCTGCTGAAACTTGGTTTCAGCGGACAGTCCACCCGTGTGTGTGCCAGTCCGCTGTACTTTCGAAATGAGCGAACTGTTCCCACCCGGAGAAAAGTCCGCTCATTTCGAGCACGTGTCCAGGTAGGCGGGGCCCGCGAAGGAGACATCGTGGGCTCCGCCGCCTGGTATGAACTTAAAGGGCAACCCCAACGCCGAAAAAAATCGGCGTGGGGGTTCCCCCAAAGTCCACAACAGACCCTTGTTCGAGCACGCTACCCGGCCGGCCAGGAAAGGGGGGCGAGCGAGCGCGCCCCTCCTCCTGAGCCGTACCAGGCCGCGTGCCCTCAACATGGGGGGTGCCTTGAGGAAGGGGGGGCCGCGCGGCCCCCCCACCCCAAAGCACCTTGTCCCCATGTTGATGAGGACAAGGGCCTCTTCCCGACAACCCTGGCCGTTGGTTGTCGGGGTCTGCGGGCGGGGGGCTCATCGGAATCCGGGAGCCCCCTTTAATAAGGAGGCCCCCGGATATCGGCCCCCCACCCTATGTGAATGAGTATGGGGTACAATGTACCCCTACCCATTCACCTGTAAAATAAAAGTACCCCAAAAAAAACACAACACACGAGATAAAATATTTTATTGCACAGCTCCGGGGGTCTTCCGTCTTCGGGGGTCTTCTCGCCGGACTCCTCTGCTATCTTCTTGTAGCTCTTTTGCTAGCGGAGGAGTCCGATGTTCTTCTTCTTCTTCTTCTTCTTCTTCTTCTGACGCTCTCTCCGGCCGGAATGCCAGAGTCGCGCTGCGCTGCCACTTATATAGTGACAATGGGGCGGTGTCACATGGTATATGTCACATGGGTTGGTCACATGGTGACCCCGCCCCCTTACGATGTCATAGTCCCCATGTGACATCAACCCATGTGACATATACCATGTGACACCGCCCCATTGTCACTATATAAGTGGCAGCACGGCTCTGGCATTCCGGCCGGAGAGAGCGTCGTGTCAACATCTCCTGGAGAAGAAGAAGAAGAAGAACGGAAGGCGGCGACGGCGACAGAAGACCGGGCCACCGCCTCTAAAAGAGCTATAAGAAGGCGCGGTGGCCCGGCAGAAGAACCGAAGAGGGGGACAAGACCCCCGAAGTCGGGAGAAGAGGCCGGCGGCGGGGAGGAAGAAAGCCGGACTCCTCCGCTAGCAAAAGAGCTACAAGAAGATAGCGGAGGAGTCCGGCGAGAAGACCCCCGAAGACGGAAGACCCCCGGAGCTGTGCAATAAAATATTTTATCTCGTGTGTTGTGTTTTTTTTTGGGTACTTTTATTTTACAGGTGAATGGGTAGGGGTACATTGTACCCCATACTCATTCACATAGGGTGGGGGGCCGGTATCCGGGGACCCCCTTATTAAAGGGGGCTCCCGGATTCCGATGAGCCCCCCGCCCGCAGACCCCGACAACCAACGGCCAGGGTTGTCGGGAAGAGGCCCTTGTCCTCAACATGGGGACAAGGTGCTTTGGGGTGGGGGGGCCGCGCGCCCCCCCCTTCCCCAAGGCACCCCCCATGTTGAGGGCACGCGGCCTGGTATGGCTCAGGAGGAGGGGCGCGCTCGCCCCCCTTTCCTGGCCGGCCGGGTAGCGTGCTCGAACAAGGGTCTGTTGTGGACTTTGGGGGAACCCCACGCCGATTTTTTTTCGGCGTTGGATTCCCCTTTAAGTCCATTCCAGGCGGCGGAGCCCGCGATGTCTCCGTCGCGGGCCCCGCCTACCTTGACACGCGCTTGAAATGAGCGGACTGTCCTCTGCGTGTGTGGGAGAGTCCGTTCATTTCAAAGGTTGCGCGGACTTAGTACGACGAACTTAGTTTGCCGTATTAGTCCGCTCAAAAAGTGCCGTGTGTGGGCAAGTTCGTTCATTCAAAAGTTTGAGCGGACTGTTTGACGAACTTAGTTTGGGCAGACAGTCCGCCCATGTGTACGCGGCCTAAGGCTCAATTTTTCAGCTCCTGTTTAACAGGGGCATGTAATTAAAATTTTTGATGCAACGCTTTACAGCAGAGCTCATTCCTGCATTCCAACTAGAGTATCTGGGAGAGGTTGCAGTGTCGTGGAAGCCCCCTTGGCATCAGAGGGGGGCGAGGTCACCCGATTACATCACGGGTGGCCCTGCTCTCAGCTTTATAAGAGAGCTGTCACAGTGAACATGCATCAGTCAGTGGGAGCCTCCCATGGAGGAGGAACAGTCACTGCTTTTTTTTTTATTGCCTCCCACCTGAGGGGATTTAGAATGGCAGAGTTGCTAACATGATTTGAATCTCACTGGCTTAAGCTTACAGTTGATGAGGGACTGTTATTTATCTCTTATAAATTACTGAATCATTGTGAACCATACACAGACCTTAGGTTTTTTGGGGGGAATGGGAGGAGGAGCTAATTTTGTCATGAATGTAGAGGAATGGACAGGGGCGTAACTATAGGGGGTGCAGCAGTTGCGACCGCAACCGGGCCCTGTGATGCAGGGGGCCCATGCAGCCCCCCTCAACATATGGCCGGCAGCAGCATAGGCAGCTAGGGGTACCAGTGCACCATGCACACGGGTGGCTGGAGGTGGAGGGTGACTAGCAGAGCTCCATGCTCGACTATCGCACTGACTGCTCTTTAGTTGTGCATTCCCTGCATGACCTGTGTCCTCGGCCGGCTCCTCAGAATACCCCTCTCCTGCTCCATGCATTGCCGCTCAGTCCGATGTCTGTTCTCCCCAGCCAGAGTCCCGCCCCCCCCCCCCCCCCGAGTCCGGCCCACACTGCACTGCATACTTCTCCAGGGTAAACAAAGCACACAGATGCAGTGCAGCCCTATGAGAGCCGGCTCCCCGGAGGACACTGCAGGCTTGTCTGCCAGCCTCCCTCCTCCCCCGTCATACACAGATGATGAAAGGTCTTTCTGGGAGATATGCTGATCGCCCGTCCAGCACACTGGATGGAGCCCAGGCCAACATGGATGAGTTAGCGGCCTGCAGCTTGGTCATGGTGAGTGAGAGGACCCCATCCCCCACACACCATTACATACCCCCTCCATCTCCCCCTGGGGACAGGGACCCCTTCTCACGTGGGGACAGGGACCCCCACATCCCCTGGGGACAGGGACCCCTTCTCACCGGGGGGCAGTAACTTCATATGCCATGGAGAAAAGGACCTCATCTCTTCTGGAGACGGGGACCCCATCCTGCCTAGGGACAATCCCCCAATGGGGCACCTAAAAATAATTTAAAAAAATAATAAAAAAAAACTACTGATACCAGTGGTGGAACTACAGGGCTCACAAAGGTCATACCTGTGACCACGCCCTGGAGTTCCACTGCCGTACTCGGAGGGAAGGGCCCTGGCTGGGGTTCAGGGGGGGCCCTTCATGGTTTCTTGCATCGGGGCCCTGAAGGTTCTAGTTACGCCACTGGGAATGGATATATACCTGCCAGGGTAGATAAAAGAAGATTCATGAAAAGTGAGAGCTTTGGAAGAGAGGAGGGCTGCATGGAACAAACACGCTTTAATACAGTATCTCGTAAAAGTGAGTACACCCTTCACATTTTTTAAAATAGTTTATTCTATCTTTGCATGTAACAACGCTGAAGAAATTACACTTTGCTACAATGTAAAGTAGTGAGTGTACAGCTTGTATAACAATGTGAATTTGCTGTCCCCTAAAAATAACCCAAACACACAGCCATTAATGTCTAAACCCCTGGCAACAAAAGTGAGTACACCTCAAGTGAAAATGTCCAAATTGGGCCCAAAGTGTTATTATTTTGTGTGGCCACCATTATTTTCCAGCACTGCCTTAACCCTGTTGGGCATGGAGTTCACCAGAGCTTCACAAGTTGCCACTGGAGCAGTGGCGGAACTACCGCCATAGAGACCCATGCGGGCGCTATGGGGCTCACAGCCGAGGAGGGCCTGGTGAGTGGGCAACGGGAGAGCCGCTGAGCTGCCCATCCACTCCGAGCTCGTACAATCACACTGACTGTACAAGTGGACACAGCTGGGTGGCTCGGCGGAGGGGGGGGAGCTGCCAGCTGGGAGGCTCGTGGGTGACCAATCAGCTGGTGGTGTAGCAGAGAAATTACATCATCTCTCACTGTCCGGCGCCCGCCCTGCTTCCTGGCAGTTCCACCCTCACTCACTGTGCAGGCAGCAGAGAGATTACATCATCTCTCTGCTGCCTGACTCAGACTGGGAAACAGAAGTCACAATCCCCATTCCCCACCTTGGCAGGAAAGTTACAATCTTCAACTTGTGGCAGGTGATGTGGCAAGGGGACAATCCACAATGTGTGGCAAGTGGACAGTTTGCAACTTGTGGCAGGTGAGGTGGCAAGTGGACAATCCACAATGTGTGGCAGGTGACATGGCAAGTGGACAATCCGCAACTTGTGACAGGTGACATGGCAAGTGAACACGCCGCAATGTGTGACAGGTCATGTGGCAAGTGACAATCCGCAACTTGTGGCAGGTGACGTGGCAAGTGGACAATCTGCAACGTGTGACAAGGGACAATCTGCATCTGGTGGCAGGTGAGGTGGAAAGTGAAAATCCACAACGTGTGGCAGGTGACGTGGCAAGTGACAATTCACAACTCGTGGCAGGTGTCGTGGCAAGTGACAATCTGCAACGTGTGACAAGTGACAATCTGCATCTGGTGGCAGGCGACGGTGGCAAGTGACACACTCTGGGCTCCCACTGATTCTGCATTATGGTGAGTTGCACTATTTTATTTTCTATAACAATGAAATAATAGAGATAATGTGTTTCAATCATCCTGCCACCATAACAACCATGGTACCGTGATGACTGAAGACCAACGTCAGCCATTGCCCCGATAAATTGCCCCCAAAAAAGTATTTTCTGGCAGTGCTCCTCCTGAGACTGGAAATTTAACTTATATTTTATTAAGAAGCTCCAGAAAGGAATTCAGATGTGGTGTTTTCATGCATTTATTTATTTACCATAAAATGTAATATCTTGTTAAATCTTTTTATTGAATTTCAAGAGAAAACAAAAAAAGGGAAGTTTACAGATCATAACGAGCATCATATCATGAGTATCGTAAATTAACAATATAGTTATAATCAGGTATTGATCACATAGATTAGGTATGTTATAAGTGAAAGTATAAGTAACATAGAGATTGTATACTATAATATTATAAGTACTTAACTAAATTAGGAACGAACTATATGAGAGAATTAATGAAATATGCCTCCAGACCACCTGTCCACCCCAAATGGGTTCAAGCTGTGAACAGGTGGGGGCAGATATAATTAAAAAGTAAAACTGGGGGGCGCATGCGCGGCACGGAGTGAGTAGGAGCCTAAGCCTAGGAGCTCCGGGGACGACGGAGAATCTAAAGCACTCCCCAGGACGATTCCGAGCACCGATCGACACACAAAGAGCCTCTCCCTCCTGTGGGACCATTTGTGCATGCCGACGTCCAAGAAAGGCAAGCGGAAAACCACCCAACGATCCCTTACTAACTACCTTCTGCGAGTCACCGAGTGGCCAGAGATGTCCCAAGATGGCGCCCAGGCCTACACAGACGCGGAGGCCCCGCGGTCGGTGGGCTCTCCTACAGGTACCGGGGACACTCCCTTGACAAAAGCTGACCTGGAAGACAGTCTAGCTAATATGTACGATAGATTGGCCAAAAAATTCCAGGCGGAATTACAAAAATCAACTAGCACACTGTCACAGGAGCTAGCGACCCTGGGAGGTAGAACAGATCTCCTAGAAGTCAAGCATGACGAACTTCACTTGGCCTACACAGATCTCCGGAGAGACCATGAGGCACTGGGGGACACGGTTGTCCAGCTCCAGAATCATTTGGAAGACCTGGACAACCGCAACCGAAGGAACAATGTTAGGGTGCGGGGGGTCCCCGAATCGGTGACCGACCTTTCGGCTGCGATTACTAAGCTATTCCAGCAACTCCTGCCAAACCATCCCGGGGATTCCTTTATTTGCGACCGCCTGCATAGGGCACTGAGACCTAAACCTCCCCCGGAGAGACCCCCCCGGGACATTGTTTTGTGCCTCAAGGATTTCCTTGTAAAAGAAGATATTCTCAGGGCGTCCCGTACCACGCCTCGCATTCAATTAGATGGGGCTTCTATACAAATCTTCCCAGATATTGCACCTGCAACGCTGGAAAAAAGAAGAAGGATGCGAGAAGTCACCTCGGCTTTACAAACTGCGCAGATACGCTATCGCTGGGGCTTCCCATTTAAATTGATCATACCGCACAATGGTTCCACACACATCGCCACTACAGTTGCAGAGGGTAAGGAAATCTTGGTGCGGTTGGGCCTGCAGGAACGACAGCAGACACCGAGGCACCCCCCAACTCCTCGTCCATCTCCCATTTGGGCCACCCCATCGCCTCAGAGGGATAGACGTTCCCGTAGACTACAACCATTGCCTGAAATCTGACCGTACCTTAGTATATACGGAGTTCCCTCCACTGTCGGAGTAATGACAGCAGGATATTAGAAATTACCATAAGGACTAGAACTGGAGAAAATTCCCCCTTTCCTGTCTGGTGGGAGCTCCCTCTTCTCCTGTGCTAAATGGACATGGCTCTGTTAGCTACCTTGATTCTCCCAGTCCCCAGGGAGGATTATTTCCTGGTTCCTTTTTCTTTTCTTTTTTGGACTAGTATCACTCCCCCCCTCCAAACTTGCCCACCGCTCTCCACCTGATCCCCTTCTCTGATCCTCGCTACTAGCTCCCCCATTGGACCGGGGTTCTTCTACTTTTTTTCTTATTTTTATTTTTGACTGACACTATACGACTGAGGGGCATACCCTCTTGGACCTTTTTCTCTACCCACCGCTGTGGCGGGGTGCGAGTGGAGCAAGTGGAAGTAAGGGCCGGAAGGCCTATCTGGTTACACCTTTTTTGTCGGGATGGATTTCCCACCCCGACCCCATAGAGTTATAAGTTACGTTACGTTATTGTTTTTTTTTTTGTTATTCTGCTGACTTTAATGCTCAATGTCAAGTCTGTATGGGTGTCTTGCCTATTCTTAGCCCTTATTACTATAGGTTCTTTGGCCAAGGTCATGAACTGGATGGGCCGCTCCCTGCCGGGGGTGCTGATGGCTCCTCTGGCGTTGGACTCTGGTGTGAGATAACAAACTTTTCTCTGGTAATTTTCAGTGGCGCATGTATACCAACTGGGCACCATGGGTCTGCATATTATTTCCCATAATGCGAGGGGTCTAAATTCCCCCCAGAAGCGGCGGAAGGCCTTCCGTTGTTATAAGCAAATGGGTGTGGACATCATTTTATTACAAGAGACCCATTTCTCATCGGTGGCCTGTCCAAAATTTTTTGATAAATCTTATAGACTACACTACTGCACCACGTTTGAGTCCAGGGCCAGAGGAGTTGCGGTGTTTATCCGTAACTCAGTCCAGTTTGAGCCTTCCCACGTCTACAAGGATCCTGGTAGTAGATTTATTATTGTGCAGGGTATGTTACAGGGCAAGGCCGTGACTATTGCCAATTTGTACGCTCCAAATACAGCGCAAGGGGCTTTCTATAGTGCATTTTTACGTACGCTGGATAGATACGTCTCCCCCCACCTGATCGTGGGAGGATATTTTAACCTAGTGGCGAGCCCATCCCTAGACAGAAGCAAAACGTCACACAGTGCTAAAGCGTTCCCTAAATTTCTTACCAAATCATTTGATAGATTACAACTCATTCACACTTGGAGGGCATTGAATATTGGCGCTAGGGAATATGCACATTACTCTCATCCCCACGATAGCTACGCAAGACTTGATTACGTTTTTGCTTCACCTATTTTATTAGCCAACTCAGCTACTGTATAGTGACTATCCACCCCTGCCCTTGGTCGGATCACCAAATGATGGCCTTCCATACCTCGCATGTCGGCCTTTCTCCCACGGTCGCTTCATGGAGGTTGAACGACTCCTTACTATCGGATCCTGAAACGTACACCCGAATAGCAGGTCACCTAGATGATTATTTTAATATTAATGATATAGATAACATCTCCCCCCAAGTTCTTTGGACTGCCCATAAGGCAGTACTTCGTGGCCATCTAATTGAGATCGCAGTCACTTAAAAGAAGCAGAAACTCAAAAAGATTCAGACACTCACCCAGGACTTACGCACACTATACCAGGCACATGCTAGCACACATTCTGCAGATATGCTACTAGGGATGAGCCGAACACCCCCCTGTTCGGTTCGCACCAGAACCTGCGAACAGACCTAAACTTCGTGTGAACTTTAGAACCCTATTAAAGTCTATGGGACTCGAACGTTCACAATCTAAAGTGCTCATTTTAAAGGGTAATATGCAGGTTACTGTCCTAAAAAGTGTTTGGGGACCCGGGTCCTGCCCCAGGGGACATGGATCAATGCAAAAAAAAGTTTTAAAAACGGCCGTTTTTTCAGGAGCAGTGATTTTAATAATGATTAAAGTGAAACAATAAAAGTGTAATATTCCTTTAAATTTCGTAGCTGGGGGGTATCTATAGTATGCCTGTGAAGGGGCGCATGTTTCTGGGGCTTAGAACTGTCCCTGCACAAAGTGTCATTTGTGCAGGAAAAAAAGGCTTTTAAAATCACTTGCGGCTATTGTCGGGTCCCGTAATACAGAGAACATTCAATGAGTGTTCTCTGCATTAGCCGACAATTCATTCATTCATTGATTAAAAAAAAAAAAAAAAGCGTGGGGGTTCCCCTAAATTCAATTACCAGGCCCTTCAGGTCTGACATGGATATTAAGGGGAACCCTGTGTCAAATTTAAAAAAAAAAATTGACGTGGGGGTCCCCCTAAATATCCATAACCAGACCCTTCAGGTCTGATATGGATTTTAAGGGGAACCCCGCATCAAATTAAAAAAAAAAAAATGACGTGGGGGTCCCCCTAAAAATCCATATCAGACCCTTTATCCGAGCACGCAACCTGGCAGGCCGCAGGAAAAGAGGGGGGGACGAGAGAGCGGCCCCCCTCCCTCCTGAACCGTACCAGGCCACATACCCTCAACATTGGGA
The DNA here is from genome assembly GCF_037356315.1 of Lithobates pipiens. NCBI lineage: Eukaryota > Metazoa > Chordata > Amphibia > Anura > Ranidae > Lithobates > Lithobates pipiens. Next base: position 257,007,510 of record NW_027507785.1, read on the forward strand.
GGATGCTTTGGGGGTCTGTGACCCCTCAAAGCACCTTGCCCCCATGTTGATGAAGACAAGGGCCTCATCCTCACAACCCTGGCCGTTGGTTGTGAGGGTCTGCGGGCGGGGGGCTTATCAGAATCTGGAAGCCCCCTTTAACAAGGGGACCCCCAGATCCCGCCCCCCCCTGTTTGAAATGGTAAGGGGGTACAAAAGTACCCCTACCATTTCACAAAGAAAGTGTCAAAATGGTTAAATAAGACAAACACACTTTTGAAAAATTTCTTTATTAAAAATAAAAAAAATAAAAAAAAGATTCCAGCGGTGCTAATCCACTCTTGCTATCCAGCGATCCAGTGATGGATGATCATATCCAGCGACGGGGGATCTCTCAGTCCAGCGCTGTCCATACATCCTTCTTCTGTCTCCACTTCGGAGACACTGCAGAGATCCCAGCGCTGACGTTTCTTATATTAGGAGGGCGGGGCCACCCGCCACCTGACCCCGCCCCTCTGACACTGGAGAGGGAAGCCAGGGGTTCCCCAGTGACGTGTGGGTGACCCCGCCCCCTCTGATGTAACGCAGTTTCCGTTACATCAGAGGGGGCGGGGTCACCCACACGTCACTGGGGAACCCCTGGCTTCCCTCTCCAGCGTCAGAGGGGCGGGGTCAGGTGGCGCGGTGGCCCCGCCCTCCTAATATAAGAAACGTCAGCGCTGGGATGCTGCAGTGTCTCCGGAGTGGAGACAGAAGAAGGATGTATGGACAGCGCTGGACTGAGAGATCCCCCGTCGCTTGATATGATCATCCATCGCTGGACCCCGGAGACCCGTCGCTGGATAGCAAGAGTGGATTAGCACCGCTGGAATCTTTTTTTTATTTTTTTTATTTTTAATAAAGAAATTTTTCAAAAGTGTGTTTGTCTTATTTAACCATTTTGACACTTTCTTTGTGAAATGGTACCCCCTTACCATTTCAAACAGGGGGGGGGCCGGGATCTGGGGGTCCCCTTGTTAAAGGGGGCTTCCAGATTCTGATAAGCCCCCCGCCCGCAGACCCTCACAACCAACGGCCAGGGTTGTGAGGATGAGGCCCTTGTCTTCATCAACATGGGGACAAGGTGCTTTGAGGGGTCACAGACCCCCAAAGCATCCTCCCAATGTTGAGGGTATGTGGCCTGGTACGGTTCAGGAGGGAGGGGGGGCCGCTCTCTCGTCCCCCCCTCTTTTCCTGCGGCCTGCCAGGTTGCGTGCTCGGATAAAGGGTCTGATATGGATTTTTAGGGGGACCCCCACGTCATTTTTTTTTTAAATTTGATGCGGGGTTCCCCTTAAAATCCATATCAGACCTGAAGGGTCTGGTTATGGATATTTAGGGGGACCCCCACGTCAATTTTTTTTTAAAATTTGACACGGGGTTCCCCTTAATATCCATGTCAGACCTGAAGGGCCTGGTAATTGAATTTAGGGGAACCCCCACGCTTTTTTTTTTTTTTTTAATCAATGAATGAATGAATTGTCGGCTAATGCAGAGAACACTCATTGAATGTTCTCTGTATTACGGGACCCGACAATAGCCGCAAGTGATTTTAAAAGCCTTTTTTTCCTGCACAAATGACACTTTGTGCAGGGACAGTTCTAAGCCCCAGAAACATGCGCCCCTTCACAGGCATACTATAGATACCCCCCAGCTACGAAATTTAAAGGAATATTACACTTTTATTGTTTCACTTTAATCATTATTAAAATCACTGCTCCTGAAAAAACGGCCGTTTTTAAAACTTTTTTTTGCATTGATCCATGTCCCCTGGGGCAGGACCTGGGTCCCCAAACACTTTTTAGGACAGTAACCTGCATATTACCCTTTAAAATTAGCACTTTAGATTTCTCCCATAGACTTGTATAGGGTGTTCCGGCTTTTCGAATTTGCTGCGAACAGCCCAAATTGTTCACTGTTCGCTGAACAGGCGAACAGGCAATGTTCGAGTAGAACATGAGTTCGACTCGAACTCGAAGCTCATCCCTATATGCTACTATCAATCAACCAAAAAAGGGCTGAATTGGACACTATACTCAGAACATACGGAAAAATCATTGCGCTGGTCCAAAGCCAAGTTCCTCTTACATAGTAATACTGCCTCGGGCATGTTCTCCCGCAAACTTCACCAATCCTTACAACCTGCACATATTTATAAATTGAGAAACAATTCCGGCCACATGGTTACCCATCCTAGAGAGGTACTGCAAATTTTTAAGTCCTTTTATCAAACTTTGTTATCCCCCCTCACAACCTATGCCCTGTAATGCTGACCATTGGTTGGCTTCTTTACTCCTCCCTTCCCTCTCGGAATCTCAGCTAGCCACCTTAAACGCCCCTTGTACCGACCTAGAGGTCATGGCCACCATTAAATCACTTAAATCTTCGACCGCACCCGGCCCTGATGGCTATACCTCTTTATACTATAAAAACTTCTCCCAGATACTGGCCCCTAGATTGACAAAACTTATTAACCAGACATTACAAGGACATAAACTACCCGATGAAATGTTGTGTGCCAATATGACGCTGATCCCCAAACCGCACAAGGACCACACCCTGCCCCAAAACTATAGACCTATCTCGGTTTTAAATAACGACATAAAAATTTTAGGGAAAATTTTAGCGAACAGATTGGCCCCCATCATTAGTACCCTTATAGGCCCAGAACAAACAGGTTTTATCCCCGATAGGCAAATTACAGATAATATTAGATTGGCCACGAATATAATCCAGGATGCAAACCTTTTCTCTCGCAAAGTCTTGATTTTGGGGCTAGATATTCATAAAGCATTTGATAGTATTCTATGGCCGTATGTAGATCTGGTCTTGGCTAAGTTTGGTTTTGCAGGTGAATTTGTGAATGGGTTTAAGGCATTGTATCATAACCCCCAGACAAGGATACGGCTCCCTGGTTGCTCTTCGGATTATTTTTCGTTGGGCAGGGGTACCCGACAGGGATGTCCCCTGTCCCCTCTGATATTCGCCCTGGCCTTGGAGCCCTTGGCAAGGGCGATCTTGGCTAGTCCGGATGTCGGAGGGTATGTAAAGGAGGAAGGGGAGTATAAAATAAGCCTTTATGTGGATGATGTCCTCATGTTTTTACCCAATCCGTTGATATCACTACCTAGCCTTCTAGAGATTCTTCGCTCATTCCAGGGGCTCTCTGGACTGGGGGTCAACTTAGCCAAATGTTCTGCCCTCCCTATCAATTTCATCCCTCCGGAGATAGATAACCTTCAAAACTCATTCGGAATCTCCATGTCTAACCGCACTTTGCAATACCTCGGTATTCATTTAGCCCCTTCCTTGAAAGACATATATAACGCCAATTACCCCCCCACCTTTATTGCGGTCAGAAGATGGCTGCGATTATGGTCAATGCTTCGGATACCCTTAATGGGTAGAGTTGTAGCCATCAAGATGTCTATTTTACCAAAATTATTGTATTTTTTTAGGGCTCTCCCTCTGTATGTCCCTCGCCAATCCCTCATTGCACTTCAGAGAGAAAACCGGAGTTAGACTTACCGGTAACTCTTTTTCTAGGAGTCTTCCAGGACAGCCTTTGAGATATAGGGCTCCTCCCTCCGGGACAGGAAACACGTCAAGCCAATTAAATAAAAGGTGTGGTCCTCCAGGCCCTCCTCAGTTTTACTCCAAGAACCGCCGGGAGGCTCTGAAAGACATAACACACTAACAATCACGTTAATACACATCCTCACCACTTAGTCCAATTTAAACAACTTTGGGTGGGAAGCCAGGCTGTCCTGGAAGACTCCTAGAAAAAGAGTTACCGGTAAGTCTAACTCCGGTTTTCTCATATCGTCTTCCAGGACAGCCTTTGAGATGATAAGCAAGGAGCTCACCTTGTCAGGGCGGGACCACTGCCTGGAGGACCTTACGTCCAAAAGTCTGTTCTTTATCAGACCATAAATCCAGACGGTAATGTCTTGCAAACGTTGAGTAGCTGGACCACGTTGCTGCTTTGCAGATCTCCTCCGGAGAGGCTCCAGCCCTCTCTGCCCACGATGTGGAAACCGCCCTTGTAGAGTGTGCCTTAACTAAGGGTGCCTGCTTCCCCTCTAACTCATAGGCTTTAACTATCGCCATTCGTATCCACCTGGTGATAGACGCTTTGGACGCCTTGCAGCCCTTGCGGGCGCCCGAAAAATTAACAAAAAGTGAGTCTGACTTCCTGAAGACCCTAGTGGCTTCTAGAAAAATTAATAGACGTCTCCTGACGTCTAACAAACTTAAAGATCTCGCCTCGTCCTCGTCTGAGGTTGAGAAAAAAGTTGGCAAAATAATATCCTGTGTCCTATGAAAAGTGGACACCAATTTAGGAAGAAAACTAGGGTCAGTCTTAAGTACTACCCTGTCCTCTAAGATTAACAAAAATGGCTCTCTGACCGAGAGTGCCTGCAGATCACTGACCCTTCTAGCTGACGTGATCGTTATCAAAAACACAGTCTTTAGTACCATCCACTTAAGTGATGCTCCCTCTAATGGTTCAAATGGGTCTTGGGTCAAAGCCCTAAGAACCAAGGCCAAATCCCAGGTAGGACAGGTCTTCATTCTGACAGGCCTGGATCTAGACAGAGCCTTGAAGAAGTTCCTGACAAATGGATTCTGCTGAAGGGAGGACTGAAGGAAAACGCTTAAGGCCGCCACCTGTACCTTTAGAGTGCTGATAGATAGGCCCAGCTCTACCCCTGCTTGTAGAAAGTCCAGGACTTCCGGGACCCTGGGGCTTGCAATTCCCTGTTCTCGCAACCAGGAATTAAACCTCTTTCCTACCTTGGCGTAAATTGCCCTAGCAACTGGTTTACGGCATTCTAACAAGGTCATAATCACTCTTTCTGAGAAACCCTGTGACCTTAAGATTTGTTCCTCAGATACCAGGCCGCAAGCTTGAGCCTCTCTATCTGAGGACACCGGATCGGCCCCTGGGAAAGTAAATCCTCCCTGACTGGTAGAAACAGCGGAGGATGGACGGCCAATCTCTTTATGCTGGCAAACCAGGGTCTCCTTGGCCAAAAAGGAGCTACTAAAATGAGGTCCGTAGTCTCCGAACGGAACTTCTGCAGGACCTCCGCCACCATCCTTACGGGAGGAAAGGCATAACACAGGCCGAACAGCCATGGATTGGCAAGGGCGTCTATCCCCCTGGCCCGATCCTGTGGGTGAACCGAAAAAAAGTGTGTCACCTTCCTGTTGCCTTCTGTTGCAAATAGGTCTATTTCTGGCCTTCCCCAGCATGACACAATCTCCTCGAACACTTCCTTGTTGAGGGACCACTCGTCCTGACCTATCTTCTGGCGACTGAGAAAGTCGGCCAGTAAATTCTGAGTTCCCTTTAGGTGAATGGCTGATATTGCGGACAAGTTCTTCTCTGCCCAGCAGAAGATTCTGTCCGCAATTACCTGGAGTGCAGGGCTTTTGGTTCCCCCTTGCTTGTTCAGGTAGGCTACTGCTGCCACATTGTCTGAGCGAACTTGCAGATCCCTGCCATTTAACTGGGACTGGAAGGTTTCTATAGCCTTCCAAACTGCCAGAAGTTCCTTCTGGTTTGAGGAACGACCTGTCTCTAGGTTCGACCAGGAACCCTGGGCTAAGCTTCCCTCTAGGTGGGCACCCCAACCCAGCGTACTGGCATCGGTCGTGACCACCACCATAGCTTGTGGGGACCAGGGGAGACCCCTGTCTAGGTTGACCTGGGCCCGCCACCACCAAAGAGACCTCCTGACTGCCGAGGATAGGGGCATAACCTGATCCAGGCTCTCCTGCCTGCCATCCCAATAACGGAGCATGAGTCTCTGTAAAGGACGCTGATGATGCCTTGCCCAGACCACCGCTGGAAAGCATGATGTCATCAACCCCAGGACTCTCATAACCTCCCTGATCTGGGCTTCCCGACCAGATTGAAGCTGGGCTACCGCCTGCTCTAGCTTGCAGATCTTCTCCTCCGGAAGGAATACCCTCATTTCCACCGAAGAAATCCTGTATCCTAAATACAGGACCTCCTGTGAGGGGGTCAGCTGGGATTTTTCCTGGTTTATCAGCCACCCCAGTGAGCGCAGAAAAACCAAGGCCTCCTGTATGTCCCTCTGCAGCTGTTGGGCCGACTGGGCTATGAACAGTAGATCGTCCAGATATGGGATCACTGTTATAGCCTTGAGCCTTAATGGGGCCAGTGCCTCTGCCAGAACCTTTGTAAAGATTCTTGGTGAGGCTGAAAGCCCGAAGGGGAGAGCTCGAGACTGGAGGTGTAACACACCCGTGTTCACCCTCACCGCCAACCTGAGAAATCTCTGAGATTCCAGATGAATCGGGATATGCCAATATGCATCCCTGAGATCCACTGTGGCCATGTGACAGCCCTGAAACAGGAACTTGGTTACCGAGAAGATTGACCCCATCCGGAACCGCTTGTATTTTATGAATCTGTTTAGGGGGCGGAGATTCAGTATTAACCTGAACTTTCCCGAAGGTTACTTTACCACAAATACGTGGGAGTAAACCCCCAAGCCTCGCTCCTCCTGAGGCACCTACGCCATTCCTTCTTGGTCCACCAGATCCCCCAGAAGAAGAGCCAAAGCCTCTGCTTTCTCTTGGTCCCTTGGTAACCTTGTTACTTGAAAATTTGGGAGGGGAACTGAACCAAACTCCAACCTGTAGCCGTTCCTTATTATATCTCGAATGAACGGACTTTCGGTTGAAGCTTCCCAGTGTGGGAGGAACTTCCCCAGTCTTCCTCCCACCGGGACGCAGGAGTCACTGTGTTTTAGGGGAGGGTTGAGGAGGACTGAATAAGATTCCTCCTTTGCCTCTTCCCTTGCCAATGCTTTTTGGGGCGAACCTCCCGTTCCTGTAGGTTCTGCTGCCTGGGGCTTCGAAAAAGGCGCTTCCCTTCAGGTCTCTTTTTCCTTTCTGGGAAAGCTTTCTTCCTATCCTACGTGCGCTCTAACGCCTCTTGCAGGCCGGGCCCGAACAAATGGTCCCCTGAAAAGGGTAATCCACATAACCTTAATTTTGAAGCTGTGTCTCCTGACCAGGTTTTAAGCCAAATGGCCCTTCTGGCAACGTTCACTAGTGCTGCAGATCTAGCAGCCAGTTTGACTGATTCTGCAGAGGCATCAGCTAAAAAGCCCACAGCCTTGAACAGTAGCGGAAAGGACTTCAACAGCTGCCGCCTAGAAGTACCCGCAGAAATATGCGATTGTAACTGTGTAAGCCAACACTCCAAGTTTCTGGCCACACAGGTAGCTGCTAGGGCCGGTTTAAGCCCGCTGGAAGAGGCATCCTCAGACTCTCTTAAGCAGCACATCTCCCCTCTTATCCGTAGGATCCCTGAGTGAACCCATATCATCAAAGGCCAAATCTGTCTTCTTAGAGACCTTAGCCAAGGGAGCATCTAATTTGGGAACCTTGTTCCAGGGATGCACCGCATCCGACTCAAAAGGGAACCTCCTTTTAAGGCTACTTGAAAAAAAAAAAATGGCCTTTTTTCCGGTTGTTCCCACTCCAGCAGAATCGCCTCCACTAGCGACCTATGGACGGGGAATACCCTGTCTTTCATTACAATCGACCCTTGATACATCATGTCGTGTTTTGAAAGCTGGACCTGTTCTTCCTGATCTCCAAAGTGTCATATATAGCCTTGAGGAGGTCACCCACCTCATCCAAAGACAGCTTGTATCTGGCAGATCTAATGGCCTCTTCCTCCCCCTCAGATTCAGAAGTAGACTCTGTCCTAGAGGAGGCTAATGACCTGGGTAACCTCTCCCTATCCACCTGACTTGGTTCGGATAAGGAAGGCAAACTCACAGCCCTGGGTAAAGAGACAGAGGGACCCTGCACCCTATCCATCATGCTTTTAAATGACTGGAAGGTGGATGCAATTTCATCCTTTACGGATGTTAAAACATTGTGACAAGCTGCCACCGAGTCCTCTTTCACCAGGCTACTGACACAATCCGGGCAAGCGGCTTCCCCCAACCGGTGCCTAACTTAGCCCACACACGGCACATTTCCTTCTGGGCAAAGGTATCTGGGCTCTGTCCTGTTTAACCTACCAACAAAGAAAAACAGGGTCCCATTAAAATACCACCCCTGACCACACCACTGTGCTTCTAGGGTCCGCCTAGGAAGTGCCCCCCTTCACCAGCAGGTTCTCCACCCCGGGAAGGTACTATAGGTCAGAGTGACCCCCCACCCCCCAGTGTAAGTCCTGGTCTGCCCTCACCAAGCTTACCTGAGAGGTACTGGAGCCTGTTGAACTGGAGTCCACCTGCACAACTGCACTCTCCATGGTTCCTGTGTCTCACTCAGTCTCTCAGAGCCTTCACACCGCTCCAGGCAACCCTGTAGTCACACCGCCGCGCCCAAAGGACTGGAACAGGTCCTGCGGCGCCCCCTGATGACGCGAATCCGGCGGAAGTGCGTCTCTCCCACTTCCGTACGCCAGAACGCAAAGTCTCCACCCCGACGCCGTGCGTTCCTTACGAACGCACCGCTCACAGTACCCGGACGCCGGTCGGTGGAACGAACGTCTCCCGCCGCCATCCGACCGACAGGTACTAGCGGTTAGCGCTCCGAGGGGGAGATTGCCGCGCATCGGGGTCCCGTTCTCTCCGAACGTTTTAAATGGCAGCGGGGACTGAAAGCTACCCTCTCCTCCCTTCGTACGGACCGAGGGGTGCTAAGGGTCAGGTCCATCAAGGTGCTCTCCCCAGGCAAAACCCCTGAGAAGGAGCTCCCCTTACCAGTTCCAAACGTGCTCCTTACCGTCCGGCAGGAAACACAAAAACTGAGGAGGGCCTGGAGGACCACACCTTTTATTTAATTGGCTTGACGTGTTTCCTGTCCCGGAGGGAGGAGCCCTATATCTCAAAGGCTGTCCTGGAAGACGATATGAGAAATTAACACTTTTATTTGGCAAAATAAGAGGCCAAGGTTTGGGAAGCCCATGCTGCATCGACCTATGCCACAGGGGGGCCTGGGATTACCCGATATATGGATGTATTATTTGGTGGCTAGATTAGCCCAGACGGCACAATGGCATGCCCCCACGGTTGGGGTACCCTGGCTCCAATTTGAAACTCAGTCCATACGTCCATACTTCCTCCCGGGCCTCCTGTGGCAGGAGGGACTGAAGTCGGGTGATCTGGCTCCTCTTAACACCATTGTCAGCCGTTCTTATTATCTCTGGTCTCTTTATCGTCTCAAATTTAAGTTATGTCCTGATAGACCCCGGATGGCATCATTTTTGGGTGATAGGAGATTCCCTCTGGCTTTTGAATCTCCTGGCACCTTCCGATGGTGCATCCGGAACTCATTGGTCACTTTGCGGGATCTGTGTGACAATACCGTCAACTTCATCTCTTTCTCACAGCTCCGTGCACAATATAAGATACCAAGTGGGGAATTTTATAAATTCCTTCAAATTCGCCATTTTTTTCAAACACATTATAGGACCCCTCAGGTTCCAGGCAGTGCACAGTTTGAATCTATATGCTATCGCCACTCAAGAGATAGAGGCATTATCTCTACTTTGTACAAGCACCTTATTGAAACCCAACAACCAGGGAAATCCAGGGCTATGATCTTGTGGGAAGGGGATCTGACCACGGAATTCTCGGACGAGGACTGGCGAGCTATGTTTCAGAATATGCATAAATGTTCCAAATCAATGGCTGTAAAAGACACTGTGGTGAAACTGCATACACGATGGTACCTAACCCCCACTAGAGTTCATAAGTTTTATTCGTCGGCCCCTGACCTCTGTTTGAGGGGTTGCCCGACAGCGGGCACATTATTTCATACCTTTTGGAGCTGCCCCCAACTTCAGCCCGTCTGGGACCAGGTATCTACCACAGTGGCCACCATTCTGGGATATAGGATTGATCTCACAGCTACACACTGCCTATTATTCGCACCGATCCCAGGGATCCCTCTAACTGACCAAAGGTTGCTCCATACCTTCTTCTGTGCCATTCATTGGACGATAGCACTACACTGGCGCACGCACTTAATTCCCTGGTCACAAGTTCTCCATAGGATGGACTCTATCCGCCTCATGGAGCGCATCCATCATACTATCATGGATACTATGCATACACATACTGCTAAATGGGCCAAGTGGCCCACTAACACCGGGCCTGCTGGAGTGGGGCCTTTACCCAGTCCCCCTCCAGAGGTTGTTTAAGATTAGGATGGAGCTGGCCTCCAGAAGGGTTGAGCTTGGTCTTCTCTTTTCAAAGCTTCGGCTTCTGAGTTTACACTGCTAGATGGAGATGACCACCGGTACACACTGAGCTTAGTTCAAACTAGTTACCAAAGAGCAGGACAACGTTCCGAATAGGTTCACGCATGTATAGTCAGCATTTTAGATAAACATTTGTTTCATGTTAAGTTAATCCTATGCGGATAACCCGACTGTTTGTGAATGGTATCCCTTGCTACGACTGGCCGGAGCTAGTCGTGTAGGATCTATAATGGGTTTTCCTTCTGTTTTTTTTTTTTTTTTTCTTCATCACGATGCTGGAAAAAAAATTTTTTTCTTTCTCTGTATGTAAATGGAGTGTACCTGGATGTTAACCTATACTACAGCATTGTATCTACTTTTGTTTTTCTGTTTGCTATTCTACAACTAATAAAAAACGTTTGTATTAAAAAAAATAAAAAGTAAAACTCTTTTCCTGGTTAACTTTAGCTCAGCACAACCAGTATTTAAAGAACGTTTTAAAGAATAGACCCTCTAAAAGAGAGATTGTTTCTCTATGTTGATGAGAAATAAACCAACTTTTGAAATATAAAACATAAATAAAAGAAAAAAAGAAAAAAAGAAGAAGAGGGATAGAAAAGGAGGAAAAGAGAGAAGAAAAGGGATGAGATGAAAACTCTCGAGGTAGTGACCTGGCACATGACATAAATCAATAGCACAACAGCGATACACAAGGATTTTATTGTGGGAACAGCAATGACTGGTCAAAATCAGAAGGAAAGAAATGTTTAACCCATGGTTGCCAAATCATGTGAAATTTACTAATATTATTGTTTTCAATAGCTGTCATTTTATCGAACATGAGAGCTTTGTTCAGTCTGTGTTTGGCTTCCGCCACAATTCAATTTTTGGTTTTCCATGCCTTAGCTATGGTTTGTTTAGCTGCTGTATTAATATAAACAAGTAGTTTGAATTGTGTCCGTGTGAGTGAATCTGGTTTGAGATTTAAAAGTGCAATAGCTAGGTCTGGGGCAATATAGATATCTAAAGCTTTAGAGGCCATTGCAAATATGTTATTCCAAAATTCTTGCGCCACCGGACAATCCCACCATATATGAAAATGAGTACCAGGAGAGGAGCAACCTCTAAAGCAATGATTAGGGTAAGATGGAGAAAATTTTGCAATCCTTGCTGGTACTAGGTACCATTGTGCCAGAACTTTAAAGTTAGTTTCCAAAGCATAACAGTTGGGAGATGATGATTTAGTTGCTAACCAAATGTTGGACCAGTCATTGTTAAATATTCGACCCAAATCCTGTGCCCATTTAACAGAATATGATGGAAGTACCTCATTGGGGGTAGTAATAAGGGTTTGGTACACACATGAAATTAAACCTTTAACGTGTGGGTCACTTATACAAATATGTTCAAATTTAGACATCTGACTAAGTGCTAAACCTGACCCAATAAGAGGCATATAGAAATTTATAATTTGTAGATATCGAAATATCTCATTGTTTGAGAGCCCTTAGTATGTACATAGCATAGGGAATGTTTGAAAGGCATTTGAGGATAATAGCTTATAGAATCTAGTCAGATTAGTAGAAGACCATGTTGAAAAAGATTTCGGAAATGTCCATGCAGGATAAAAAGCTGGATTCCCTAGAAAGGAAAGAAGTGGATTATGTACTGATTGTAATTTACATGAACTACCAAATCTATCCCAGATAACCAATGAATGTTTTGTGATAGGATTAGTCAGATGCGATCTGTCCTTTGGCTGAATCCATAGTAGATTGGCCACTGATATGGGGTCACAATCAATGGCTTCAATAGATACCCATAAAGGTATGTCTTCTGTTGAATGATATTTAGGGAGTATCGATAGTTGAGTTGCAAAGTAGTAAGAAGCGAAGTTAGGTAGCCCCAAGCCTCCACTGGTTTTACTAATATATAAAGTGGATTTAGGTATATGGGGTTTAATATTCTTCCAAATAAAAGACATAATTCCACGCTGTGTGAGTCGTAAAAAATATGAAGGTATGGAAATGGGAAATACCCTATATAAATATAAAAACGTAGGCAGTATTGACATTTTTATTGCGTTAATCCGACCCATCCATGATAGTGGTAGTGCGGACCATTGCTTTAATAAGCCTGTAACTTGCTTCAGCAGGGGTAAATAATTAGCTACAAAAAGATCAGAAATTGAGGATGTAAGGTGTACACCTAAATATGGTAATTGGCGATCAACCCAATTGAAAGGTAGAGAGGATTGAGCCTGTAATAGGTCAGAGTGTTTTATAGAAATATTCAATGCATTTGATTTGGTGGGGTTTACAAAGAGACCGGAAATATGTGAAAATGTATCCAATATTTGCAGAAGAATTGGGGCAGAAATGTGGGGATGAGATAGATAAATAAGTATGTCATCCGCACAAAGACACAGTTTATGGTGATGCCCACCTTGTTCAATACCTTTGGTATCTGGGTTAGATCTAATTAATTGTGCCAAAGGTTCCATAAGTAGGGCAAAAAGTAGTGGGGATAAGGGACAACTGTGTCTGGTGCCTTTTCTGATGTCTATTATTTCTGATTTATAACCTGCATATTTAATATACGCCCTGGGATTGTTATAGAGGGAAGAGATCCAAGTCAGGAAATGATTACCAAAACCCATTTTTTTTTTTAGAGTAAATTGCATATAAGGCCAGGTGACTGAGTCAAAAGCCTTACTGATAGGGGGGCGTGGCCAACCAGCGGAGCGTATGGACACACAGTAGAGAGGCTCCGTCACATCCTGGGCTAAAAAAGTGATTTACAGCGGTGATAGCCCTCGTTTCAGGCCGAGAATTGTACTAGCACCTGCGGGCAACCTCCCTGATGCGATCCAGAAAAAGAAAGGACATGACAAGACCGGCAAAATGCTGGATTTTTTCGCACATCAGCGCCAGCATCCTGCCCAAGATGGTGCCGGCATGCACGGCGGCTGCTCACGAGGCTCACAACCCCAGCGGAATAGAGCAGAGCGTCTAACGATGGAAATCTACCTTCAGAGGTGCCACACTCACATTCCATGCCGCCTTCAGCTTTATCCAGCCCGGCGAAAAGCAGACAAAAAACGGAGGAACCAGTGGCTGACACAGAGGAGGTGAGTGCTTTCAATTCCTCACTGGATGACACCAGAGAATTGCAGGACTCTATTACTGATTTCCCTACGCTAAATCAGCCTGTAATGGACACCACATTAAAGGACATGTTAGTGTCCCTGCGCTCAAATTTGCACGCAGACATAATGTCCATTACTCAGCAATTCAAATCAGAAGTGACTACAGTATCTAACAGGGTATCCCATATTGAAGTAAAAATGGGGGAATTTGCGCATACGTTCAATGAGTTGGCAGATGCCCATAACGACAGAGACGAGGAACTTGCGGCCATTAAAGCAAAACTAGCGGACCTTGAGGACCGTTCAAGACGTAATAACGTCAAGATTCGCGGAATCCCAGAGGCAATTAAGCCACAAGAGTTGAGAGAGTATTTTATTAATCTACTGAAGGCGGCAATTCCATAGTATCCATAGACTGCCTAGACCTAAGAACAGCCCGGCTCACTTGCCCACGGACTCTATATTCAGGGTCCACTTCTACCACGTAAAAGAAAGATTTGTGAGGGAGACTAGGAGGCGGGAGGACTTACCCATTGAACTTTGGGACTTGTCATTCTTTGCCGACCTCTTGGCCTATACTATGCAACAACGCAGGCAACTGGTCACAATAACCAAACCGCTGAACAACCATCGAATCCCCTATAGATGGCTGTACCCAGCTAAGCTGCTGATCACTCATGAAGGTCGTACATAGTGGCTAAAGTTGCAGATGGTATCCGACTCTTAGAAGAATGGCAACTCTTGAATCCGCCATGCATGGATCCAGACAGGACAGGATCGCCCCCTTCCACGAGCACAAGCTCGGACGCTGGGACAGGCTGAAGTTACCTTACAATGGTCGTACTAAAATCACCTATATGCTCAGGAAGAAGGCTTACAATTTTTTGCTACGTTTACGATTTTTTTATTATCTTTTCATTTCTACTCTAACCCGCTTCTACCCCCCCAGGATTTAGCGGTATTTTGCCAGCACAGATTCCTTAGCGAATCGCTATTTTTTTATTTTTCCTGTTCTATTTAGTATTTGTTTTATTATTGGACCCCACCGAGGTCCTCCTCCTTATAACCTACTGAGGGTACAGAATTGGACTCATCCGGTTGACATAGACAGTCAATTAGGTACGGGCCTTATCTTTGAAAATCCACTAGAACTTTCACCCCTACGGAACATCTCACCAGAACCTACTAAAAGTCAAGTACGAGTGCTGTGTGCCACACTATGGCTTTATAATTTCATCTCTAAACGTAAAGGGTCTTAACAGTCCGTATAAACGCCAAATGGCATGGAAAGAAGCGTCTAAGCCCACGTACACATGGTCGGAGATTTCCACAACCAAATCCGTCGGATTTTGCCAGTCTGATTTTGTCCGTCAGATCTTGTCCGAAACTGTTGCATACACATGGTCGGGCCAAGTTGGCAAAAAATCCGATCTTTCAGAACGTGATGACGTCATTTCGTTACGATAGGACTACGTTCAGGCTAGTAGCCAATAGCTTTGATGTAGGAATTTGATCTGAGCATGCGTGGCACTTGGTCCGATCAAAATTCTCTACACATGATCGGAATATGTCCGACTGGCCCAGTTGGTCGGGAAATATTTCCAACATGTTGGAAAATTGGGTCAGACGGAGATTCGGACGGAATCAATCCGATGCATACCACACACAGTCGGATTATCTGACGACACGGTCCGATAAGACGCATTCTGACGGATTCTCTGACCGTGTGTATGCGGCATAAGTTACATTGTGATATAATCATTTTCCTATAGCAGCCAGAGCGAGGCGACAATGTCGCCTCACTCATGAAGCCTGCATGCCTTCTCGGGGGCATACCAGGCCCTTAGGTCTGGCAGAGATTTTAAGGGGAACCCCCTTCGCTGAAAAAAACGGCGTGGGGGCCCCCCCAAAATCCATACCAGACCCCTATCCGAGCACGCAGCCCGGCCGGTCAGGAAAGGGGGTGGAGATGAGTGAGCGCCCCCCTCCTGAGCCATACCAGGCCGCGTGCCCTCAAAATGGGGGGTGCCTTGGGGAAGGGGGGGCGAGAAGCAGCAAGATTGACACAATATCGGCGGCACCTACTGTATGTTCTCAAAAAACTTGCGCATAACGAACGGCACCAGACAAGGTTGCCCGCTATCTCCCATTATTTTTGCGATGGTAATGGAACCCTTTGCAGAAACAATTAAACATCGGTTAGAAGTACAAGGAATACCCTCCCAAAATAAACAACATAAGATCTCGCTCTTCGTGGACGATGTCATTTTGACCCTCTCCAATCCCCAGAAATCCATTACTGTGGCGCATGACATTATAGTAAATTTCGGCAAGGTATCCTATTACAAAATTAATGAAAATAAATCATGTATTTTAGGCATAGGTATTGAAGATCATCTGAAAGCAAAACTACAAAGAGAATTTCCGTACCCATGGTCCACAGATTCCATACAGTATTTGGGTACGTACTTTTCCCCCATTGTTAGATAAGCTTCAGTCAGACATAAATAAGCTCCAGAAACATTATATATCCTGGCACGGACGTCTAGCAGCCTACAAAATGATCCTACTTCCCAAATTGACATATCTTTTCAGGGCATTACCGATCCCTATACCCATCCCCTTTTTTAAGACTCTTTAGCGACAAATGTTAGCATTCGTTTGGGCAGGGAAGAGAGCCAGATTTCCATCCACTGTGCAGAGTAAAACTAAACAAGTGGGTGGATTGGGTGTTCCCATTCTACAGGATCATGCTACAGCCGCGGTTCTGGATCAGCTACGTAGTTGGTTCTCCCCCTAGAATCAAAACCCTGGTGCCATATGGAACAGGCATGGATACACCCCAAGTCACTCCGTTCCTTTCTAATTGCCTATAATTTTGAGCAATTTAAGTTTATTAGTGACCACCCCACCATCCAGGCTTCTCTTCAAGCATGGAGAGGATTAATTGCATCATCCCACCCTGCAGAAAGCCTCACCTCGGTGCCCATCCCTAAAGACTCACTTCTCTGGTTAATTCCGAATATGTCTTTATCCAATTGGCGAAAGGGGGGGATAAAAAACGTTCACGACCTTATAGAGGGTAACTACATTATGCCTTTCCAGGAAATCCAAAGTAAATTTAATATCCCCCAGACTGAGTTCCTGACTTATCTTCAAATTGTATCTTGGTACCAAAAAAAGAAGTTGTCTAGCTCTATGTTTATTACAACTGTGTGGGATTTTTTAAACTCGTCTAACCCTAAACTTAAGGGAATCTCTTTAATGTATGACTTGCTCAATGCAAAATCATTTTTTCATCGGTTTGGACATCTGGAGAGATGGGAGACAGATCTTGGGAAAAATTTTACTGATAAACAGTGGTTACTAGCAATTAGAAATAATATCTGCTTCTCGAGATGTTCGAACTATGAGGAACTAGCTGTGAAGATAATAGCATGATGGCACCTCACTCCCCATATAGTAGCTAAATTTTCAGACGATAAATCTAGTAAGTGTTGGAGGGGGTGTGGCCGGGCGGGGACGCTGATCCACATGTGGTGGAAGTGTCCGCAATTGCGGAGCTTCTGGAACAAGGTGTTTAAATTAATAGCACGGATCACAGGTGTCCTTACCCGCCCCTCCCCAGGGAAAGCACTGTTGAGCATTGGTATGTCAGACTACCCAATATCTACGAGAGCTTAGTACTTTCCTGGCTTGTTCCAGTCACAAGAAGCGAGATAGGCCACCAGAACATCAGATGTGATCAATTTTGTGCGATTCGCACCACAGCTTGTAGACTCTCTAATTTTCACAAAGACCAAATAATATCCACTAATTTGGGTTATTTTTACCATAGATATGTAACAGTATAAATTGTGGCCAAAATTTATGAAGAAAAATTTATAATTTGCATAATTTTGTCACAGAAACAAAGAAATATGCATTTTTTTTTCAAAATTTTCGGTCTTTTTTCATTTATAGCGCAAAAAATAAAAACCCCAGAGGTGATCAAATACCAGCAAAAGAAAGCTCTATTTGTGGGGAAAAAAGGACAAAAAATCCATGTGGGTACAGTGTTGCATGACTGAGTAATTGTCATTCAAAGTGTGAGAGCACCGAAAGCTGGAAATTGGTCTGGGCAGGAAGGGTGTTTAAGTGCCCAGTAAGCAAGTGGTTAATTATTTATTGTCACTGCCCACGGTAACTGATCAATAATTTATTGTCACTGTCCACGGTAATTGATTAATAATTTATTGTCACTGGTCACGGTAATTGATTAATAATTTATTCTCACTGTCCACGGTAACTGATAATCAATTACCATCACCAGTGACAATAAATTATCAGTTACCGTGGACAGTGAGAATAAATTATTAATCAATTACCGTGACCAGTGACAATAAATTATTAATCAATTACCATGGACAGTGAGAATAAATTATTAATCAATTACCATCACCAGTGACAATAAATTAATAATTTATTGTCACTGTCCATGGTAATTAATAATTTATTGTCACTGGTCATGGTAATTGATAATTTATTGTCACAGTCCACGGTAATTGATAATTTATTGTCACAGTCCACGGTAATTGATTAATAATTTATTGTCACTGTCCACGGTAATTGATTAATAATTTATTGTCACGGTAATTGATTAATAATTGTCACTATCCATGGTAATTGATAATTTAATGTCATTGGTCACGATAACGGATTAAAAATTTATTGTCACTGGTCATGGTAATTGATTAATAATTTAATGTCATTGGTCATAGTAAATGATGACTGAACTTACGGCCACTGGTGAATTAATTTACTGCCACTGGTCACGGTAATTGATGAATAATTTACTGCCACTGGTCACGGTCATTGGTTAATGAATTTGCAGCCACTGGTCACGGTAATTGATGAATAATTTACTGCCACTGGTCATGGTTACTGATGAATGAATGTACTGCCACTTGTAGTCATGGTCACTGATGAATGAATGTACTGCCACTTGTAGTCATGGTCACTGATGAATGAATGTACTGCCACTTGTAGTCATGGTCACTGATGAATTAATGTACTAACACTGCTGGTCATGATCACTGATGATGAATTAATGTACTGCCACTGGTCACTGATGCATTAATGGCTGACCACTGGTCAGTCATTAATGCATCAGTGACCAGTGGCAGTACATTCATTCTTCAGTGTTCAGTGGCAGTACATTCATTCATCAGTGACCCGTGGCAGTACTGGAAGTCTTGGCAGCAGCACTGCTTGGGGAATAACTGCTGGGTTGGCTGAGAGCTCTGCTGAAGTGCTCATCCACCACTGAGCTGATATCTCCCTGGAAATAGGTGAACAGGGCACTTCTGGAGGACTCTCCTCTTCTGGGTTGCAGTCCTCTTCTTTAATATTGGCTGAGATGTGGCTGGAAAAGGAGCTGCCACTGCTACCATTGCTGTTGCTGACACTCTTTGGAGCTTCCTGCATCATGGAGTAAAAGGCTACTTTCTGTATAACATAAACTGACAACAACCACCAGCTACGTTTTTAATTAATTAAAAGAGAAGTATGTTTTTTCTTTTCCTGTTTTATACTTACCTAGGTGGATGCAGCATCTATCCCCCGTCGCCTCTGCACTGAGAACCAAACCATCAAACACCGCTGATGGCTCAGGTTCTCTTAGCTGCCTGAGCAGAGAGCTGCTGCTTGTAAATCAACAGCTCTCTGCTCTGCCCACCATGCTCACTGGAGTGCTGAGCTGTGGAGGAGCGGGGAGCGGCTGTCTCAGGCTCTCAGCGGCTTTCTGAGAGGCTGAGGCGGCGGGTATCAGTCCAAGCACCTGGCAGGTCCAGACTTTATTGTCATGATGACACAGTGCCTGGACTGATTTCTGTGACATCAGTAGAGAGTGGACTTAAGCCCACTCTCTGCTGAAAATGGGTCTCAGGAAAACTTTGCAAATGGTACATTTCTTTATTTGGGGAAATGCAGATGCAAAAATCTGCAATGCAACAATCCATTCCAGATTAGTTGCCCTAGATTAGTTGCCCTGTCCTAGATTTTTCAATTATTTTGCCAATTCACAACAAGTATATATGTGTCTGTATTGCATGTTCAAACCTTAATAGCATAGATAATAACATAAGATTAATAGAAGTTTACTCCAGAAGTATATAAGCAGTTTTGAAATTCTAGAGCAATGTTTAAATAATGTATTACACTTTAACTAAACCCATTAGGTGTGACGTGCAACAACAAACATGTTAAAACACAAGAATAAACGTAAAGGAGGAGCTGAGAAGTTAAGAGAAAAAAAAAAAGCAAGCACTTGAGGCAGAAGCTACTAAATGTGTAAAATTAGATGTATTATTTGCTGGAACATCAGCAAAAGCTGAGAGCAGCGCAGGCCTAACTGCTGTGGTAAGTCAGACATTCATTTTTTATTCCTTTTTAAACAACATAAAGATTTGTGGACTTTTTGGAACATATTATGCCTACAGTTGTGACTTACTATATGTCCATTCTCAGGCTGGGTCCACAATAGAGGAGAGTGGAGAGAAGAGAGAACACAAGGCAGGCGTTGAATGTGAAGAGGATAGAGGAGATGAGCAGGAACATGAATGTAGACAAGAGAGAGAAGGTGAGAAAAAAAGATAGAGGATTAGAGAGAGCAGAAGACATAACGCATGAGGGAGTAGCTGACAGAGGAGATGTAAACCAAGGAGAGAGTACAGAAATGGCGGCATATACAGAGGAAAGTGAAGTCACCAAGGAAAACATTGATTATTACATTCGTCCCCACCAGGAAAACGTGAAGATATTTTTTAATTATCATCCGCAACAAACATCAAGTAATCCATTGGTACAGAAAGTGTTCTGGTGCAAGGATGGCACTCATAGACAGTGGCTTACTTACTGCCAAGAACGCCATGCATTACATTGCTCTGTCTGCATAGCATTTGCCAAGTTAGCTGACAAATTTCCATTTATAAGTGGTATGACAGACTGGAAACATGTGCATCAGCGCTAGGGATGAGCCGAACACCCCCCGGTTCGGTTCGCACCAGAACTTGCGAACGACCCCCGCGTTCGGTACGAACGTTAGAACCCCATTGAAGTCTATGGGACTCGAACGTTCGAAATGGAAAGTGCTAATTTTAACGGCTAATATGCAAGGTAGTGTCCTAAAAAGGGTTTGGGGACCTGCCTCCTGCCTCAGGGGACATGGGTCACTGCAAAAAAAAGTTTTAAAAACTGCCGTTTTGGCGGGAGCACTGATTTTAATGACGATTAAAGTGAAAAAAAAGGTGAAATATTCCTTTAAATATGGTGCCTGGGGGGTGTCTGTAGTATGCCTGTGAAGTGCCACGTGTTTCCCGTGTTTAGAACAGTCCCTGCACAAAATGACATTAAACGGAAATAACACCATTTAAAACTGCTTGCGGTTTTAATGTTATATCTGGTTCCTGCAATATGGTTGAAAATCATTGAGAAACATGGCATGGGTAGCCCTCCCTGCCCATTACCAGCCTATTTGGGTCTTGTACGCATATTAAGGGGAACCCCGTACCCATATTAAAAAAAGGAAATGCGTGTGGCCCCCAGGCCCTATATACTCAGAACAGCAGTATACAGGCGGTGCAAACAAGACAGGGACTGTGTAGGTTTGTTGTGTTAAGTTGAATCTGTTTGTCATTTTCAACCGGTACATTTTTAAAGTGTAGCTCCAGTCAAAAAATGATTTTTAAGCTTTTTGGAAAACATAGGGAAGGGTTATCACCCCTGTATAATTTGTTTTGTCGTCCATCTTTTTTCATCTCACTTGCTGCTGTCTCCTTGCGTTTGCAAGTAGGAGATGTTTGTAAGTTGGATGTTTGAAAGTAGGGACCTGCCCTATATTATAGCGGTATGTACTGGGTACAGAGCACGCAGACAGCACGCACTCCTAACACTACTGACTGCAAGCTCTATTATTAACCACTTGACCACTGGGCACTTAAACACCCTTAATAACCAGACCAATTTTCAGCTTTCGTGCCCTCACATTTTGAATGACAATTACTCAGTCATGCAACACTGGACCTATAGGAAATGTTTGTCCTTTTTTCACACAAATAGAGTTTTCTTTTGGTGGTATTTAACCCTTTCATGACTAAGCCTATTTTTGGAATTTGGTGTTTACAAGTTAAAATCCATATTTTCTACTAGAAAATTACTTGGAACCCCCAAACATTATATATATTTTTTTAACAGGGACTCTAGAGAATAAAACGGCGATTGTTGCAATATTTTATGTCACACGGTATTTGCGCAGCGGTGTTTTAAATGCAACTTTTTGGGAAAAGGGACACTTTTATGAATTAAAAAAAACCAAAACAGTAAAATGATCCCATTTTTTTTGCATAATGTGAAAGATAATGTTACGTCGAGTAAATAGATACCAAACATGTCACACTTTATAATTGCGCGCACTTGTGGATTGACGACAAAGTACGGCACCTAAAAATCTCAATAGGCAACGCTTTAAACATTTTTTACGGTTACCAGGTTAGCGTTACAGAGGAGGTCTAGTGCTAGAATTATTGCTCTCGCTCTGACGATCGTGGCGATACCTCACATGTGTGATTTGAACACCGTTTACATACGCGGGCGCGACTTCCGTATGCGTTTTCTTTGCTTTGCGAGCTCGCGGGGACGGCGGGCGCTTTAAAAAAAAATTTTTTATTTTTTTATTTATTTTACTTATTTTAAAATGACTAAATTGTTTAAAAAAAAAAAAAAAAAATTTGATCACTTTTATTGCTGTCACAAGGAATGTAAACATCCCTTGTGACAGTAATAGGCGGTGACAGGTACTCTTTATGGAGGGATCGGGGGTCTAAAAGACCCCCACCCCTCCTTTACACTTCAGTGTATTCAGATCGCCGAAAACGGCGATTCTGAATACCGGATATTTTTTTAAAACCGGCGCCATTGGCAGCCGAGTAAACGGGAAGTGACGTCATGACGTCGCTTCCGTGTTTACTATGAGGAGACTGGAACGAAGCCTATTACGGCTTCGTTCCAGTTCCTCCCCAGCGGCCGGAGGCAGCGCAAGTTGAATCGGTGCTCCCGATCGAACGGGAGCACCGGTAACAGCGGGGGGAGGCGGCGGGAGGGGGGGACGTCCCCTCCCGCTCCTCCGGCATAACAGCCGAGCGGCTTTTAGCCGCATCGGTTGTTATGGCTGGATAGCCAATCGCCCGCTGAACAAAACGGTACCGGGATGATGCCTGCAGGTGCGGGCATCATCCCGGTATACCCCCCGGAAGCCGAGTACGCAGATCTGCGTACGCTCGGCGGGAAGGGGTTAATCACCTCTCTGCTATAAAAGAAAAAAGACCGAAAATTCTGCCTTTCTGTTATAAAATTTAGCAGATTAGTCATTTTTTCTTCATAAATTTTGGCCAAAATTCATACTACTACATATCTTTGGTAAAAATAAGTACAAATTGGTGGATATTATTTGGTCTTTGTGAAAGTTATAGAGTCCACAAGCTATGGTGCCAATATCTGAAAATTGATCACACCTGAAGTACTGACGGCCTATTTCCTTTTTTTTTTTTTTTCAACAAAATTGTCATATTATCAGGTTATTTCACACACACAGCATATGCATACCACAAATTACACCCCAAAACACATTCTGCTATTACTCCCGAGTACGGCGATACCACATGTGTGAAACTTTTACACAGCGTGGCCACATACAGAGGCCCAACATGCAGGGAGCGCCATCAGGCGTTCTGGAGCACCCAGGCCAATTCTGACATTTCTCTCCTACATGTAAAAATCATAATTTATTTGCTAGAAAATTACAGAGAACCCCAAAACATTATATATATTTTTTTTTTTTAGCAAAGACCCTGGAGAATACAATGGTGGTCGTTGCAAATTTTTATCTCACACTGTATTTGCACAGCAATTTTTCAAACGCGTTTTTGGGGGGAAAAAAACGTTTTGTGCTTAAAAAACAAACAAAAAAAACAGTAAAGTTTGCCCAATGTTTGCATAAAGTGAAAGATGAAGTTATGCTGAGTAAATAGATATCAAACATGTCACTCTTCAAAATTGCACATGCCCGTGGAATGGCGCCAAACGTCGCTACTTAAAAAATCCCCATAGGCGACGCTTTAATTTTTTTTTTACTGGTTACATGTTTTGAGTTGCAGAGGAGGTCTAGGACTAGAATTATTGCTCTCGCTCTAACATTCTCGGCGATACCTCACATGTGTGGCACATGCGAGCACATGGGGACATGGGCGCTTTAATTTTAATTTTATTTTTTTATTGTTCATTTTACTTTATTTATTTTAGTTTGACATTTTTTTCCCCAAAAATATATTTTTGATCACTTTTATTCCTATTACAAGAAATGTAAACATCCCTTGTAATAGGAATATGGGGTGACAGGTCCTCTTTACAGTGAAATCTGGGGGGTCAATATGACCCCACATCTCACCTCTAGGCTGGGAAGCCTGAAATAAAAAATAAAAAAAAGATTCAGGCTTTGAACGTACTGGCGAGTTGTTAGAAGCACCGGAGGGCGGTGAGGGGTGGGGGGCGTCTATGGCTGGGTATTTCAGGGTATCACCGAGTATGGCTGGGTATCTCCGAGTATGGCTGGGTATGGCAATTTATGGCAGGGTATTACAGAGTATTGGCGGGGTATTGGCGGGGTACTACAGAATAATAGCAGGGTACTGCAGAGTATTGGGGGTACTACAGAGTAATGGCATGGTACTGCAGAGTATTGGGGGTACTGCAGAGTAATGGCAGGGTACTGCACTGCAGAGTAATGGCGGGGTACTGCAGAGTAATGGCAGGGTACTGCAGAGTAATGGCAGGGTACTGCAGAGTAATGGCAGGGTACTGCAGAGTAATGGCAGGGTACTGCACTGCAGAGTAATGGCGGGGTACTGCAGAGTAATGGCAGGGTACTGCACTGCAGAGTAATGGCGGGGTACTGCAGAGTAATGGCGGGGTACTGCAGAGTAATGGCGGGGTACTGCAGAGTATGCACTGGTATTGCAGAGTATTGGCAGGGAATTGAGGGGTTAAATTCGGTGAGCAGCGATGTGGGCACTGCAGATGCAGCCCACATCGCTGCTGACACCGATCTCTTTCCCCTCCGCTGTACCGATCGGTACAGAGAGGGGAGGGAGGAACCGGCGTCATAACATGCCGCCGGTTTGTTTACAAGTGATCACTCCGTCATTTGACGGAGCGATCACGTGGTAAACGGCCACTATGAGCGGCCGTTTACCGTGATCCGTGCGGTCATGGATGCTCTCCCCAGGGGGCGCGCGAGAGCAGAATTCTGGGAGGCCGTTAATTAACGGCCTCTCAGAGTTAAACAACCGCCCTGAAGCCGTTAATCGGCAATGGGCAGTTGTTAAGTGGTTAAAGCTAGATCACTAGCTATATAGGTGAGGTGAATATAGTGGTGTATACTGCAGTCAGGGCACAGACAACAACCACTACACAGCAGCAAGATAGGAAATCAGCCAAAAACGATTGGTGTGTAACTGTGTTGAAGGTACACAGAACACCCACTGCTTCAGATGCTAACTAACACACTACACGAGGCCGCCTCAAAGGCGGCCTTATATAGTGTGGGGCGTGCACTACACAGCCTGAGCTATGATTGGCCACAGGCAGGATGCCTGTGGCCAATCATGGCTCTCCTCCCTGCCGGCGCTGCGATTGGCCAAGCATGCGGGGTCACAGTGCATGCTTGGCCAATCATGGGGCAGCAATGCACTGCGCCACCGCAGTGCATTGTGGTCCGCGCGCGCGCCACTCGAATTTTGACGCGAACGGCCAAAAGGTTCGGAATTCGCCGAACGGCCGAACAGCCAATGTTCGAGTCGAACGTACGTTCGACTCGAACACGAAGCTCATCCCTAATCAGCGCACAGAGGAACATGAAAAGAGCATGGCACACAAAACATGTGCAGAAGCATACTTCTTAAATGCCTCTAAATCTGGCATTAAACATTTACTTAGTGGAAGTCAGCTGTCCTCACACAGAGAACAAATCAGAAAGAGGCGACAAATACTGGAGCGTGTGGTTGATGTTGTCAAATTGATCGGCAAAAGAGGACTTAGCTATAGGTCAGAGAATGAGGCTGCATACATGCTTGATGACAGCAATATTGATCATGGCAACTTTTTAGAGATTATACTCCTGTTAAGCAAGTATGATGTCTGATGTCATTTAAAAGAATGCATTGAAATATCTAAGAAGCTACATCAGACTGGGGCAAAAGGCAGAGGTTCCCTGGTTACATTACTGTCTGCAAGAACCATTAATTCTGTAATTGAAACCATTCAGCACCTTATTCAGGAGACCATTGTGAGAGACATAAAGAATGCCGTAATGTTCTCGGTAGTGATGGACGAACTTCCGACGGGACGTTTCGCGAACGCGAACGGGGCCAAACGTTCGCGAAACCGAACGTTCGCCGCGGGCCCCATTGACTTCAATGGGAGGCGAACGTTTCAAACCTTCATGTCGAATTTGCAGCCACGAGATAATTATTAGCTGGGCAAACATAGTCCCACCACATGGCCAATGACATAATACATGTATGAGGTGAATTTGGGATTGATAACTACAAGCATTCTTTTTTTATGTGGGAAATTGTTCTGACAATTCAGGGCTGTGGAGCGCATGAAGGCAATGGAGGAGAGGGAAGGTCAGGGACCAGGGTAGGCAAAGAAGAGGGTGCAGGAGATGATCACCAGCAGCGTGACATACAGCAATGACACATGCACCGTGATAGAGGCATCTGACAACAGCATCGTGATAGAGAGCACTGACATCAGGAGCGTGACATAAAGCATTAACACCAGCACCGTGACATACAGCATTGACAGCAACACCGTGATAGAGAGCACTGACATCAGAAGCGTGACATACAGCACTGACATCAGCACCGTGATATGCAGCACTGACAGCAGCACCGTGATAGAGGGCACTGACATCAGAAGCGTGACATACAGCACTGACATCAGCACTGTGATATACAGCACTGACAGCAGCACCGTGATAGAGAGAGCTGACATCAGAAGCGTGACATTAAGCACTGACATCAGCACCGTGATATACAGCACTGACAGCAGCACCGTGATAGAGAGTACTGACATCAGAAGCGTGACATACAGCACTGACATCAGCACCGTGATATACAGCACTGACATCAGCACCGTGATAGAGAGCACTCACACCAGCACCGTGATAGAGAGCACTCACACCAGCACCGTAAGCAGCCCCAGGAGTAAGTCAGCACAGCACAGGGATGGTGTGATCCCCTCATAATAAGAACCCCCAGGAGGAAGTCAGCACAGCACAGGGATATCATAAGCAGCCCCAGTCGAAATATGACACCGCTCAACCTCTTCAAAGAGGAGGGTAGGGGCATATAGTACAATGTGCTTTTTTGGGACAAGGAAGTGAGCCAAATGAAGAAAGAAGGTCTGTGTGCTTGATTAAAAAAAATAGTTTATAGACATATACATGGTCTACTGGTCACATGTGCTGAATTCCTCCGAGATCCATGCCTCATTCATTTTTAGAAATGTGAGGTAGTTAACACTGTCGTGAGCTAGGCGAGTACGCTTATCGGTCACGATCCCCCCTGCTGCGCTGAATGTCCTTTCGGACAGGACACTGGGTGAGGGGCAAGCCAACAGTTCGATTGCAAATTGGGCAAGCTCTGGCCAGAGGTCAAGCCTGCCCACCCAGTAGTCCAGGGGTTCATCACTCCTCAGAGTGTCCACATCGGCCGTTAACCCCATGTAGTCGGACACCTGACGGTCTAGGCGTTCCGTGATGCTGGATCGGGATGACACCTGTCGATGGGTCGGCTGAAAGAATGACCTCATATCCGAAGTCACCAACACATCTTCAAACCGGCCTCTTCTTGCAGGTGCTGTTGGATTGGTACCCGCAAATCCTTCTCTGGGAGTGGGAATTGCTCCTCTGCCAGCGCACGCAAAAGCAGAATGCAGCATTTCTCGAAGCAAGGCCTGGAAGTGCTGCATTCTGACAGCCCTCTGCGACTGCGGTAACATTTCCGCCATTTTGTGTTTGTACCGGGGGTCTAAGTACGTTGCCACCCAGTACTGGTCCTTGACCCTTATGCTTTTTATACGGGGGTCCCTATTAAAAAACTGGAGCATGAAGGCCCCCATTTGCACTAAAGTGGAAGCGGTGTGGTGGCCTGGCTCCTGCTCATCATCCAGGATAATGTCGTCCTCTTCATTCTCCTCTCCCCATCCACGCACAACAGGGATCCCAGAAAGGTTTAAAGCATGCTCTTCTTGCTCCTGCTCATCCGCCCCGGCACCATCCTCCTCTGACTCCTCTTCAGACTCCTGTTGTTGACTTGTCTCAGATAGAGTAGCCCCCCCTGGGAATTCATCCAGCATTGCGACTTCCTCATCTTCCCGCTCCTGCTCCTCCACAGCCTGATCAATGACACGACGCAATGCACGCTCCATAAAGAAGGCATAAGGTACCATGTCACTGATGGCGCCATGGCTGCGACTGACCAGTTTGGTGATCTCCTCAAATGGGCGCAGAAGTCTGCATGCGTCGCGCATGAGCAGCCACTGGCACGGTGAAAAAAAACCCAGCTCCCCAGAACCGTTTCTTTCGCAGAGTTCATACAGGTAGATGTTAACTGCACGTTTCTGCTGGAGCAGCCTATCAAGCATATAGAAGGTTGAGTTCCATCGCGTCGGGCAATCGCAAATAAGACGTCTGACCGGCAGATGGTGTTGCCGCTGAATGTCAGCAAGGCGAGCCATGGCCGTGTAAGATCTTCTGAAATGGGCCGAGATTTTCCTTGCCTGCCGCAAGATGTCCTGGACCCCAGGGTATTTGACAAGGAATCGCTGCACGACCAAGTTTAAGACGTGTGCCATGCACGGCACGTGCGTGATTTTGCCCTGTTTCAATGCGCTAAGCAGATTGGCACCGTGGTCTCACACCACTTTACCAACTGTCAAATTGAGCGGTGTTAGCCACTGATCTGCCTGTGAACGCAAAGCTGAAAGGAGTGCCGGGCCAGTGTGGCTCTTGGCTTCCAGGCACAACAGACGCAGCACGGCATGGCAACGTCTCACCTGGCATGTGGAATAGGTTCTGGGGAGCTTGGGCGGTGCAGCGGAAGAGACGCTAGCAGCGGAAAAGGAGGAGGCAGCTGAGGAGGAGAGGGAGGAGGATGGAGTAGGAGGAGGAGGAGAAGAGTCAGGCCTGCATGCAATCCGTGGCGGTAAAACCAAATCTACACGGGTGCCACGGGTTACACGCTTGACGGCCGTCAGAAGGTTCACCCAGTGGGCAGTAAAAGTGATATACCTTCCCTGCCCGTGTTTGCTAGACCACGTGTCTGTGATCAGATGTATCTTGGCACCGACACTGTGTGCCAGAGATACATTCACTTGCCACTGAACATGGACATATAGCTCTGGGGTGCCCTTCTCTGAGAAATACTTCCTTCCTGGGACCTTCCATTGTGGTGTTCCAATGGCCACAAATTTGCGAAAGGCCTCCGAGTCCACCAGTTTATATGGCAGTAGTTGGCGGGCTATCAGTTCTGACAAGCCAGCCGTCAACCGTTGGGCAAGAGGGTTATCCGGCGTCATCATTTTTTTACACTCGAACATTAGGCCCACGGAAGCCTGCCTTTTTGCAGAAAAACGTGAGCTTGGCGTGATGGAAGGTGGAGTGGAGGACAATTGTGAGGAGAGAGGAGAAGGAGAAGTAGAAGACGAGGCTGGACGGTGAGAGCCTGCAGTGTGGCTTTGTGTGTTCCGTTGCTCCCACTGGGCTCGGTGATGGCTGCTCATGTGCCTTCTTAAGGCGGTCGTCCCTAGGTGAGTGTTGGGCTTACCGCGACTAACGCGTTGACTGCAAAGATTGCAGATGGCAACGCTATTGTCAGCAGCGGACACGTTAAAAAAAGCCCACACTGCGGAGCCATGTGCCGGTGTCCTGGGAGCGCCAGATGTGACCGTACATGGTCGATGACTCGCTCCTGATACATTTGCAGTCTGCTTTGTCCCTGCTGTGCAATGTAAGTTATTGCTGCTTCTCCTCCCTATCTGCTGGTCCATATCTCCCTCTGAACTCCCCTCCTCTTCCTCTCTTGTGGGCACCCACGTGACATCACTAGACACGTCATCATCAACGTCACCTTCCCCACCGCTATAAGTAGAGATCTCGGAGTAGGCAGCAACACCGGGGACCAACCTCCTCCTTGGGCTGATCTGGGTACTGGCGTCAGACTGCTGAGTAGCGGTTGTTGCTACCGCCTCTTCCTGATCCAATACCAAGAGTGGCTGCGCATCAGAAATGTCCTCTTGATATGGATCGGAAAATAATTCCTGTGACTCAAGCAGAAGGTATGTGGTGGTGGTGGTGTTGTTGGTGGTAGTGTCTTTGGGGGTGCACATAGCAGAGAGTGAAGAAGAGGGTGCAGATCGAGAGGATGAGGAGGGTGCAGAAGAGTAAGGCTGAGTGAGCCACTCAACCAAGTCTGGTGCGTCCTTTAAAGTAATTGAACGCACCTTCTGCAACTTCCCACTTTGGCTCAAGGCTGTTTCTCCTGCCCTACCCCTACCACCCCTGCGGAAGGGCCTGCCTCTTCCTCTGCCTGTCATTTTTTAAATGACCCTGTGACAAAACTCTTAGTCCCTATACCGATGAAGGACTGCTGCAGTATAGGGCAGCGGTCAGCAGTGGTGCACCTCAACCCTATCTATTGTGGACCGATACCGGTCCTTACAGAACAGCAGACTGTGCCTCACTCAAACCTATGTACTGTAGCACCCTTCACCAAGTTACCAGTCCTTATAAGGACCTTTGTGGACCAAGTAGGTTGTGTGTGACTGATTAGCAGACTGTACGTCAGTCCCTATACCAATGAAGGACTGCTGCAGTATAGGGCAGCGGTCAGCAGTGGTGCACCTCAACCCTATCTATTGTGGACCGATACCGGTCCTTACAGAACAGCAGACTGTACCGCACTCAACCCTATGTACCGTAGCACCCTAAACCAAGTTACCAGTCCTTATAAGAACTTTTGTGGACCAAGCAGGTTGTGTGTTAGTGTTTAGCAGACTGTACGTCAGTCCCTATGCCAATGAAGGACTGCTGCAGTATAGGGCAGCAGTCAGCAGTAGTGCACCTCAACCCTATCTATTGTGGACCGATAGCGGTCCTTACAGAACAGCAGACTGTACCGCACTCAACCCTATGTACTGTAGCACCCTAGACAGACCAAGTTACCAGTCCTGATAAAGAGCTTTGTGGAACAAGTGAGTTGTGAATGATTAGCAGACTGCAGCAGAAGGGCAGCAGTCAAGTATAATATTCTTTCTATATTTGGAAGAAAGAATATTATACGTGTACAAGCCTATTACCGTACCACTGATATCAGTCCTGAAAAGAACCTTTGTGGAACTAATAGTAACAGCAAGTCTTTAAACTGACCCTCACTGCCTGACAACACTGCTTCCTTCCTGTCCCTATACAAAGTGGCAAAAAAGAGTAGACTGGAACGATTAGTGGTTACTGGAACAGCTCTTTTGTGGACCTGATAGTAACAGCTAATGATGATGATGATGAAAGACTAATCTGGCTGTCCCTGTAGCACACACCGTCCTTTCCCTTTCTCTAAACTGACAAAAGACACTCAGGCTGCTGCAACAATCAGTAGCACAGCAAACCTATATCCACCTAACACCTATACCAGTCCTGAAAATAACTTTTGTGTACCAAATAGCTAGCGTTTTATCTGTCCCTACTCCACACAGCAACCTTTCCCTATAGTGACAGAAGAAAGAATGTAAAATGGACGCCGGATCGGGTGTATTTATAGGTTAGGGGGAATGTCCAAGTGTCCATGTGCTGTCATGTCTCAATTGGCTGTCCTGTACCCCATGATAGACGTGTCATCATCGGTCAAAGTTCTTTTACACATTAAACATGTAAGTCCGCCGGGGCGAACGACGGGAAAAGGCGAGCGAACGAGCGGACCGCGAACGACCGAAATTCGCTGCGAAACGACCGCCGGGCGAACCGTTCGTCCATCACTAGTTCTCGGTGCAGATTGACACCACACAAGACATCACCTCACAAGACCAGTGTTCTATTGTTTTGCGATATGTTATAGACACCATTCATGAAAGGCTTATTAGCATTGTCAAGTGTAAGGAATCTACTGGACAATATTTTGTGGATATTGTTTCAGAGCTTGTAGAGAAGATCAATTTAGACTTGAGTAACTGCATTGGACATGCTACAGATGGTGCCTCTAACATGCAAGGCCGCTACAAAGGCTTTTCAACTCAGATGTCCAAATTTTCACCAAATCAAGTGCATGTTTGGTGCTATGCCCATGTTCTTAACCTAGTTTTGGCTGACACAACCCAAACAGTAATTCAATGTGGATCACTTTTTTCAGTGCTTAATGACACCGCAGTGTTCTTTTGTGAGTCATATAAAAGGATGAATGTGTGGGAAAGTGAGAGCCAAGACAAGCACCAGAGACGACTCTGACTAATTGGAGAGACACGGTGGTGGGCCAAGGATAACGCTCTCAGGAAAGTGTTTGGATCATTTGCAAATCCAGATAATTGTCTCTACGTGGATGTCATTCTTGCATTGACAGCAATACAAGAAAATATTACCTTAAAAACGACTGCTCGCATTCAAGCACGAGGATTTGTAGAAGCTCTGCTGAAGTATGAGATGATACTGACGGCACAAACCTTCCTCAGGATATTTGAGAAGACTTCAGCATTGTCCAAATACCTTCAAACGCAGGGGATGGATATAAGGTCTGCTCATAGAATGGTTATGGCAACACATGAAAGTCTTAAAAATATGTCTAGAGATTTTGCCTCAGTTAGCGCAGCTGCAGAGAAATTTGTTCTATGGGCAAATGAAAAATTGCAGGAGCAGGACAAAGAGATAGAACTGGAAGTTCAGTCTACATTGCCATCACAAAGAAAAAGGAAGAAGAAAACCATGCCTGGAGAGATTGCTCATGCTGAAACGATCACAAGTCCAGAAAAGGCTTATGAAGTCACAGTGCACAATCCGATAATGGACACAGCTACAGAGACATTGCACAGAAGATTCCTGAGTCATGGCACACTCTATGCTGACCTTGCATTTCTGGACCCAAGAAACTTTGTTCAGTTAAAGTCCTCGTCTCTTTCACCACTTATGTTCCAAGAACTTAGCAAATGTCTGTTGAAATTTGACAGTGAAGCAAGTGCTGAGAATCTTCAGAGTGAATTAAGCAGTTTTGCTCTTCAGTGAGAAAGATTAAAAATGTCTCCACTAGATGAATACAAGGTAAAAACATTTTAGAATGAGAGTGAAGATGAGCAAGTTGAAATCCAATGTAAGAAGTGTTCCTCATGTAAAGAATGCCCGCTGTGTTGCTACCAGATTCTCAGGAGGTTCAATCTAATGTCAAATGCCTACCACCTCCTAGGTCTTGCATACCAGTTCCTACTCACCCTGTCCATCGCTCAGATTGCTTGTGAACATACATTTTCAACACTCAAGTTCATTAAAAGCAGACTCAGAACCAAGCTGTCACAAGAGCATATGGAAGCTTTTATGTTGATGTCAACAGAAAAGGACATCCTCTGCTCTCTTGACTCTGAAGTGATCATTGACAAAGTTGCAGAGAAAAGTGAATTGTTTTCTAAGCTTCTTCTATAAGCCCTAACAGTGATTTTGGACCTTTTTGTATGGTTAGCCGTTTATACTGCCTTTGTAATTCGCATTGTATGTTACAGTGGATATTTTCCTGTCTGTTTATGTTTGTGATTCCCACAAGTTATTATTTGAACTGTTTCTTGTTAATATTATATTCAAACATAAGATGTTATTTATAACCGTTTCCTTATTTATGACACCTGCCATTGAACGGAGCGTAACTTAAACATTTCATTCTAAAGGTGTCTGTAATGTTGGAATGCATCTTTTTCTCTAAATAATAAAAAAAAAGCCGTTTATACTTACAGTGGAATGTTTTACTTATTTTTTTGCGCAATTGCGTATAGTTTATATACTGTTTTTGTGCGTGTTTGCAAAATTAAAGTGGGCCAGTCTGGATGAAGTCCAGGGCCAAATTTTTGTCCCAGTCCAGCTCTGACCAAGGCTGACTGTAAGTCCTCTGAAGAGCGACATACATATCTGGTTTCCAGATGTCTGAATTTGAGGGAGAAAGGAAACCCCCAATGATAAGTGATCTGGTGCTGTTGAAGTATTTGTAGCTGTGGTTTAAGAGCTCGCATTTTAGCCACTGTAATAGGAGATAAATCTGAGAAGAGTTGGTATACTTGTCCTTGGAACATTAGGGAACCCTTTTCTCTCGCTGCTGCCAACAATTGTTTTTTGTACGAAAATAGTGCATTTTGGCACGATCCATTCTGGGTTTTTTTCTGGATTTGTAAGATGTTAACTTGCTGAATGGAAGTATTCAGATATTCAAAATCTGATCAGCTGGATAAGGATAGATAATTCATGCCTTAGTAGAGCAAATTCAGCAAGTTTAACTATTCACAAGGCTTCCCCTTTTTTTCTGTAGACAGCCGATGGCACGCTTTTATCTTCACCTTAATTTAAATTAGTAGTTAAAAAAAGATGTTTGACTCATTTGGGCCTTAGCTCTGCATACTATTACCTCCCACTCTTTGAATTGATGCAGAAACTACAGCAGCTATAGTGGGAATGTCTGCATACAGTGTTTGGGTAGATGGAGGGTCTGTAAGATTTAAGCTTTATACACATCCTACTCTCTGCTTTTTATTGGTTCCATGACAACGTACAAATGGTCAAGCATTCATATGTTTTCTGAGCTTGTGAGTAAGTATTCGGGGAAACTTGCAGAGTAAATCTAGTTTTCCTCCTATTGAAACTCAAGTTCTCTGGCGAGTTTTAAGTGGTATGCATGTTTTAATGAATCTGCCAAATGGAACCAGGAAATAATATCAACAGCTTCTTTAATCTTCCTTATGGTTCCTGTTAACTTAACGTGTACTGTACACACTACAAAATAAACACCCCAGGCATTTGTCCTTAGGCACGTCAAGGAAAATGTTGTACTGTTCTTGTACCAGCTTAACCCACTGTGCACTTTGTGACATTTATACTACATTTTTACAAAAATACAGCCCAATGTTCTGTTCTGTCCACACTAGGGATGAGCTCGGTGTTCGAGTCGAATGCATGTTCGTCTCAAACACTGGCTGTTTGCCCGTTCGGCGAAGCCAGAACTCTGTGGGCCATTTGCGCCATATTCATGTGGCGCTCATGGCCCACAATGCACTGCACCATCGCAGTGAATTGCTGGCTCATGATTGGCCAAGCATGCACTGTGACCCCACATGCTTGGCCAATCACAGCGCCGGCAGCGAGGAGAGCCATAATTGGCCACAGTCTGGATGCCTGTGGCCAATTATAGCTCAGGGGGGTTAAGTACACTCTCCACACTATATAAGGCTGCCAGCGTGGCGGCCTTGTGTAGTGTGTTACGGCGGTCAGGGAAAGAGAAGGATAGGCAGGGACAGTGTCTTTGTGGCTTGCTAACCAAGCGCTGTTAAAGTGGGTATTGCTGGTGTTCAGTAATACAGGCATCTGCAGCAGTTAAAGTGGGTGTTGCGTGCCTCCAGCACAATATACACCTGAAGCTACCCTTTATTACAATATACAGCACAATATACACCTGAAGTTACCATATACCAAGCTACAATATACAGCACAATATACACCTGAAGCTACCCTTTATTACTCATGTTCTGTAATACAGGCACCAGTAATAAAGGGTAATACAGGCAGCACTTAAAGTGGATGTTGTGTGCCTCCAGCACAATATACACCTAAAGCTACCCTTTATTACTGGTGTTCTGTAATACAGGCATTTGCAGCAGTTAAAGTGGGTGTTGTGTGCCTACAGCACAATATACACATGAAGCTACCCTTTATTACTGGTGTTCTGTAATACTGTCATCTGCAGCAGTTAAAGTGGGTGTTGTGTACCTCCAGCACAGTATACACCTGAAGCTACCCTTTACTGCTGGTGTTCTGTAATACAGGCATCTGCAGCAGTTAAAGTGAGTGTTGTGTGCCTCCAGCACAGTATACAACTGAAGATACCCCTTATTGCTGGTGTTCTGCAATATAGGCATCTGCAGCAGTTAAAGCGGGTGTTGTGTGTCTCCAGCACAGTATACACCTGAAGCTACCCTTTATTACTGGTGTTCTGTAATACAGGCATCTGCAGCAATTACAGTGGGTGATGTGTGCCTCCTGCACAGTATACACCTGAAGCTACCCCTTATTGCTGGTGTTGTTCTGTTTCTGTAACACAGGCAGGCAGCTGTAGTAATTACAATTGGTGTACTGTGTCATCTGCTCAGTGTGCACCTAAAGCTACCCAATTGCTGGTTTTCACATCTACCTGCAGGCCATTACTATATCTGGAAGGCCAAAAAGGAGAGGCAGACAGTCACGAGCCAATAAAAGAGTGAAAGCAGGCTCTGTGTCTAGAGACAACAGTGCTGGTCGTGAAAACGGTGCATCGTCATTAGCACGTGGCCATGGGACACACTTGTCCTTATTTTCGGCAGCTGGACGTGTTAAGCCGCATCATGCTGAAGACTTGGTAGAGTGGATGACCAAGCCCTCCTCATCCCCCTCATCCTCTCTCACCCAGGCTCAGGGTACTAGCAAAGTAGCTGCCAATGCGTCCTCTTCCCTCATCTCAATGTCATCAGTCACTCCTTCCTTAGACCCACCATGTCCTCCTGAGGAGTCTCCTGAACTGTTTGATCACAGTGTTGGGTACATGCTCCAGGAGGATGCCCAGTGTTTTGAAGGCTCTGATGATGATACCCAGCTAGAGGAAGGCAGTAGCAATCTGGCAGTCTTGTTCCATCAGCTGCAAAATACTGCCAGGTTTGCTCCAGTGATGAAGAAGGAGGGGATTATGAGGTCACTGACTCCACGTGGATGTCTGATAGAGAGGAGGAGGAGGAGGCACATCTCCAACGAGGCAGGATGCCCTTCGGGGGCCAACTCAGGGGCAGCACACCGACTGAATCACACCACAGAGCTCCTCCTGTGCAGGGTGGTGCCTCTGTGCATTATTCCAAAAGTTCTTTGGTGTGGGCCTTTGAGACGAGTGCATTAGATTGCACCACTGCTATCTGCAACATA
The DNA here is from genome assembly GCF_037356315.1 of Lithobates pipiens. Lineage (NCBI taxonomy): Eukaryota > Metazoa > Chordata > Amphibia > Anura > Ranidae > Lithobates > Lithobates pipiens. The sequence goes on from NW_027507785.1 coordinate 257,044,194, forward strand.
TGTCTCAAGCATATCTCACGTGGCCAAAACATCAGCTGCTTGGGCACCACATGCTTGACCAGACATATGTTAACCTGCCATGCAGCTCGTTGGCAAGCATACCTTAAAGTCCCACACCAAAATACAAAGTGGACCTCTCCTTGCTCCTCATCAACTGGGATCTCCAACCCCACTAGACCTTTAGTCCTCTATGAAACCTGCACTGAGAGGAATGAAGGTGTAGAATTAGGTGTGTCACAGCCAAGTACTTGCGGGCACTCTGCTAGCAGTACCCCGAAGTCTGATTGTACCAGGCAAATTTCCCTGCCCCAGCTGCTGGACCGTCAAAAGAAGTTCACTCCCAGCCATCCACATGCCCAGCAGTTGAATGCTAGCTTGGCTAAATTGCTAGCACTTCAGTTGCTGCCTTTTCAGTTGGTAGACTCTGCCCCCTTCCGTGAGTTTGTACAATGTGCGGTTCCTCAGTGGCAGGCCCCCAAACGCCACTTTTTCTCACGGAAGGCGTTTCGGGCTCTCTACCGGCATGTGGAAGGCAATGTCCATGCCTTGCTGGACAGGGCAGTCAATGGTAAGGTGCACATTACCGCTGACTCATGGTCCAGCAGGCATGGACAATGACATTACCTATCTTTCACGGCCCATTGGTCACTCTTCTGGCAGCTGGGAAGGATGCAGGACAAGGTGCAGTAGTGTTGGAGGTTGTTCCGCCACCACGCCTCCAAAATGCTACTACTGGTTGTGACACACCTCTCTCCTCTACCCCCTCCTCTTCTCCTTCCTCCATGGCCTCTTCCAGTGCTTTGACCTTGGAACCAGTGGTGCTCTGTAGGCGTTCAAGGGGCAAAGCAAGTACGCAGGTAAAAAGATGCCATGCCATGCCATGCTTGCACTGGTTTGTTTGGAGGACAGGAGCCACACTGGGGCAGAGATTTTGTCAGATCTGCAGGGGCAGGCTGAGAGGTGGTTGACGCCATGCATGCTTAAGCCAGGAATGGTGGTTTGCGACAATGGCACCAACCTCCTCTCCGCCCTCCGGCAGGGACAACTGAACGATGTGCTGTGTGTGGCTCACATCACATCGGAGGACTCTGGAACAAATGCCTCAGCTAACCTACGCTGCATGGCCTCCCTGATCCTGCAAAGCCTGCGGAAGGATCCTCAAATTCTTCGGCTCAAGGAGAGGGACCATTACTGGCTGGTCACTCTCCTTGATCCACAGTACAACGGTAAGGTTGCTGACTTTATCTTGCCGTCGCAGAGGGAGCAGAGGATGAGACAACTCCGGGAGGCCTTGCAAAAAGGTCTGTGCAACATGTTCCCAGAGACTGGGAGGTTACAAACTCCTAGTCCTGGACAACTTGTTGTTGAGGCTTCGGTCAGTCACAAAAGGAGCGGTGGAGAAGGTGGCCATCTGACCAATGCATTCAGACAATTTTTTAGTCCGCAGTCCCAAGGTATGATCGGTTACAGCAACTATCGCCAGCGTCTGATTTACATGGTGCAGAAATACCTAGGGGCAAAGTCAGACTTGGACACCTTTCCCACCGAAAATCCTTTGGCTTACTGGGTCTTGAGGATGGATCACTGGCCAGAGCTTGCACAGTATGCAATTGAGCTACTGGCCTGTCCTGCATACAACTTTCTTTCGGAACGCACCTTCAGTGCTGCTGGAGGCTTTTTAACCGATCACAGGGTACACCTGTCCACCGACTCGGTTGATCGACTGACCTTCATAAAGATGAATCAGTCTTGGATCACCACCAGCTAACAAGTACCTGAAGCTAATGTAACTGAACAATTTTTTTTGGAAATGTCACATCCCTTCAAGACTGCCTATGCTGATTGACTGTCCTGTTATGTTGACTGACTATCCTCTTCCTCCTCAATGATCCTGCTGATAGCTTGGAAGAACATTTTTGCTTCTGGGTGACGCCACCAGTGGCTAAGGCCCAATTTTTCAGCCTCTGTTTAAAAGGGGCATGTAATTACAATTTTTGATGCAATGCTTTGCAGCAGGGCTCATTCCTGCACTCCAACTAGAGTATCTTGGAGATGTTGCAGTGTCTTGGCACTGGCACCAGTGCCTAAGGCCCAATTTTTCAGCCCTTGTTTAACAGGGGCATGTAATTACAATTCTTGATATAATATTTCACAGCAGGGCCCGTTCCTGCGCACACCAAGAGTAACTGTGGGAATTTATAGTGTTGTGGCACCAACACCACCAGCACCACCACAACCACCAAAGGCCCAATTATTCTACCACTGTTCAACAATGGCATGTAATTACAATTCTTGATATAATCATTCACAGCAGAGTGCTCCAGCGCCCACCAAGAGTCACTTTGAGGGCTTACAGTGTTGTGGCAACACCAATACCTTAGGCCCACATTTCTGCAGAGCATATAGGGCAGGCCCTTACATTCAAACATCCAACTTACAAACGTCTCCTACTTGCAAACAGAAGGAGACAACAGCAAGTGAGATGAAAAAAGATGGACGGCAAAAAAATTATACAGGGGTGATAACCCTTCCCTATGTTTTCCAAAAAGCTTAAAAATTGGATTTTTATATACAGCTTAACTGTAAAATCCTTTTCTTGAGTGTACATCACGGGACACAGGAGCTTCATTACATAGTGGGTTATATAGGCACCTCTGGTGATTGGACACTGGTTGACCCTAATTAAGGAGAATTCCTCCCCTATATAACCCCTCCCATCTGGGAGGCACCTCAGTTTTTTAGCAAAGCAATAAGAAACCACGTAAAACCCAAGAGGGGCGGGAGCCCTGTGTCCCGTGATGTACTCTCAAGAAAAGGATTTTACAGGTAAGCTGTATATAAAATTCCCATTTTCTTGATCATACTTCACGGGACACAGGAGCTTCATTACATAGTGGGATGTCCCATAGCAATGCTCAGATTGAGGGGAGGGAGACACAGATCATAAACATAGACCGCCAGGGACCTGAGGACCTAAACTGCAGCCTGCAGTACACTGCGCCCGAAGGCGATATCCTCTTGCCCTCTGACATCCACCTGATAGAATCTGGTGAATGTGTAGACTGATGACCAAGTCGCAGCCTTACAGATCTGAGCCAGGGAGGCCTGGTGATGCACTGCCCAAGAAGCACTGACAGCCCTAGTAGAGTGCGCTTTCACCTGAAAAGGAGGAATCTTCCCCTTTAAGCCATAGGCCTGAGAAATAACTTGTCTGATCCACCTTGAGAGGGTGGACCTTGACGCTGCCTGACCCTTTCTGGGGCCTTCCGGCAGAATAAATAAACAATCAGTCTTCCTTATCTCCGAAGTTGCTTGAAGATAAACACTGATTGCTCTAACCACATCCAAAGTGTGTAAAGACTCTTCCTCTGTGGACTGAGGGTCCGGAAAAAAGGATGGTAGGATTACATCCTGATTCAGATGGAAACCCGAAACCACCTTAGGTAGAAAGGACCTGTTGGGACGCATGACCACCCGGTCCTTATGGATAATTAAATACGGCTCTTTACTGGAAAGAGCTGCCAACTCTGATACTCTTCTAGCCGTGGATATGGCTACTAAGAAGACCAGCTTTTTAGTCAGGAGAGCTAAAGAAGCCAGATGCAAAGGTTCAAATGGTTGCCCATGTAAGGCCGAGAGAACCAAATTCAGATCCCATGGGCATACCGGAGGTTTAACTGGCGGTTTTGTCCGCATAGCCCCCTGGATAAAAGCCCGTACCAGGGAATGTGATGCAAGCGGTTTTTGAAAAAATACCGACAGGGCCGAAATCTGCACTTTGATAGTGCTTATGGCCACATTCATTTCTAGGCCTGACTGGAGAAAGGCCAAGATTCTGTTAATGACATACTTTCTAGGATGCCACTTCCTGAGTTCACACCAGGAAACATATGTCCTCCAGATTTTGTAATAAATACGCCTGGAGGCCGGCTTTCTGGCATTGACCAGAGTAGAAAGGACTGGCCCCGAAAGGCCACGGTCTCTCAGAATGTGGGTCTCAGCAGCCAAACCGTCAAATTCAGACTGCGTAAAGCAGGATGGTAGATTGGACCCTGTGAGAGCAGATCTGGCCGGAGAGGGAGGGTCCATGGCCTGCCTACTGCCAACTTCATGATTTCTGCATACCATGGTCGCCTGGGCCAAGCCAAGGCCACCAAAAGGACCGACTTAGTCTCCCTCTTGACCCTTCCCAGGAACCGCGACAGTAGCGGGCTCGGGGGGAAGGCATAGATCAGATTGTACTGTTCCCAGGGAACCGTCAGAGCATCTGACCCCTGAGCAAGTGCATCTCTTGTCCTTGACACAAACTTGTCCAGTTTCCTGTTGAACCTGGATGCAAACAGATCTACGTCTGGAGTGCCCCACTTGTGACATATGTTCTGAAACACGTCGGGGTGCAGAGCCCACTCTCCTGGGCACAACTGCTGGCGGCTGAGAAATTCCGCCTGCCAATTCTCCACTCCTGGGATGAAGACTGCAGAAAGACACGGAACATGCTTTTCTGCCCAGACAAGTATGCGATTCACCTCCTTTTGGGCCACCAGACTTCTGGTACCGCCCTGGTGATTGATATAAGCCACTGCGGTGGCATTGTCGGACTGAACCCGAATCGGGAAACCTCGCAGTCTGTAAGACCACTCTATGAGTGCCATGTAAACTGCCCGAATCTCCAAGATATTTATGGGCAGTAGACTTTCGGTCGCAGACCATTTCCCCTGCGAGCACGTTCCCTCCAATACAGCTCCCCAGCCTGTCAGGCTGGCATCTGTTGTGATAATCTTCCATGAGAGAGGAAGAAAAGTTTTGCCTTTCAGCAAATTCCTGGTTTGTAACCACCAGACAAGACTTTGCGTGTCCCGGGGGATAAACGCATAGGAAGATCCAGGGATTGGGGCTTCCTGTTCCAAGCCGCAAGGATGCATCCTTGCAGAGGCCTCGAGTGTAACTGGGCGAATGGGACGGCCTCGAAGGAGGCGACCATCTTTCCCAATAGTCTCATGCACAACCGAATGGAGGAAGATCTTCTGCCCAGAATCAGGCGCACCAGATCTCCGATGGCCAAGGCCTTTAGCCTTGGAAGAAACACCCTGCCCTGAGCGGTGTCGATAATCATACCTAGGTATTCCAACCTGGTAGTCGGTTGTAGGGACGACTCTTCTAGGTTTATAATCCAACCTAGGCGTTCTAGATGTTCTAGCGTTTTGGTGACGCTGCGACTTAGGAACGCTGCAGTTCTCTCCACGAGAAGCAAGTCGTCTAGATAAGCCATGACGGCTATACCCTGAACTCTTAAGATTGCTAAGAGAGGGTCCAGAATCTTTGTGAAGACTCGAGGGGCTGTAGCAAGCCCGAACGGCAAGGCCACAAATTAAAAATGGCGCCGCTCTACCGCGAACCTTAGAAATTTCTGGTGTGCGGGAAAAATTGGCACATGGAGATATGCATCCTTGATATCTATTGATGCCATGAATTCTCCCCCATGCAGGGAGGAGACCACAGTGCGGATTGACTGCATTCGGAAGGTCTGGATGTGTAAAAACCGGTTTAGGTCTTTCAGATCCAGGATAGGTCTGACACTTCCATTTGGTTTTGGAACGGTGAAGAGATTTGAATAAAACCCTGAACCCTGATCTTTCGGGCTCACTTCTACTATCACACCCTGGGATAGTAATTGATCTAAGGCCAGGAATAGCGGTTTTTGCTTTACTGGATCCCTGGGGATCCTTGACCTTAGGAAACGAGAAGGTGGAATCTCCTGAAAAAACTCTAGCTTGTAGCCCAGAGATACTGAAGAGATCACCCACTTGTCCTGAATCTCTTCCCGCCAGGCGCCTGCAACTGCAGGAGCCTTCCCCCCACTCTGCCGAGCGGGGGCGCCCCTTCACAAGGAGGTTTTGGGGCTCTGCTTGGCAGGCTTTCGCCCCCAAGTCTTTTTCTGTCCCTGGACTCGGCCTTGAGCCTTTCTAGCAGAGGAGGACTGAGAAGGCCGTCGCCACTGTTTAGAGCTTGATGCTTCGGGAGAGAGAGCACGCCTGAATGAAGGACGCTTGCTCTTTTTGACTGGAAGGAGAGTAGACTTACCTCCTGAAATATTTTGGACGAATTTATCTAATTCTTCCCCAAACGCTCCCCTTTAAACGGGAACCCAGTCAAATGCTTTTTGCATGACAGCTCAGCAGCCCAACTCTTTAGCCATAGAGCCCTACGCATGTGTACCAACATGAGGGATAAACGTGATGCTTGTTGGACAGAATCCAAAATCGCATCAATTATGAAACACAGGATGTGAGGCAATTCTGCATAATTTTCTACTTCCTCACTGGGAAGGAGCCCAAACATCCGTTTAACCTGTTCCTTGAGGAACTGACACAACCCCACGGCTGCGACTGTAGGTTGCACCACAGCGCCAGCTATGGAAAAGGAGGTTTTTAATAAGGTTTCCAGCCCTTTATCAGTTGGATCCTTGAATACCTGCGCATTATCCAAAGGACAAGTTAGGTTTTTATTCACACAAGAAACAGCCGCATCGACAGATGGGACCCCCCACTTCTTGGTGAAACTTTCCTCCACAGGATAATGCATGGAAAACCTTTTGGGAGGAGTAAACAGTTTATCGGGATGTCCCCAATCCTCATACATCAATTTATCCATTAAAGGATGAATTGGAAAGGAATAGGCAGTCTGTGGGGCTTTCCTGACTCCCAGGGAAGAGACAGAGGACATAGCGACTTCAGCAGCAGGCATTCTGAATGTGGTACGCACCAATTCAGTATAATACTGCACCTGCTTTCTGAGTGCCTGGGAGGAGGGGACTATCTCCTCTTCCTCTGACTCATCCGACTGCTCATGATCCCTATCCAAAGATAGGGATCCCTCCTCATTTTCAGAACAACTATCCGAGAGAGGGATTTCAGCAGAGGGAGGGGGATCTACCCCTTTTCCTGCTATCTTTTAGGGAAGCAGAAATAAAATTCATGATTCTCCCTTCAAAACCCTCCAATGTAGCCCTAAGGGAGTCCTCAGTGACATAAACCGGGGCTGCGACATTAGGAGAGGCTGCAAAACCTGACAGGTGCACTGACTCGTTATGAGAGGCTGGCTCCAGTCTTGCAGAGGGGGATGGTAATTTACAGGCACTTTTGGAACCCCTGGACCTAGGCGGTGACTTGCCAGTGCTCTTATTACCTCCCCCTGAAACCCTCTTACGAGGAGACATAGTACTAGGCTACAAAGCAGAGGTACTAGTACAAGTGCGATCACTGTTGCGCTTAAAGTCTCACAATAAATCAATATATGCTTAAACTGCACAACCTGATGCTGAGTAGGTGTCTTAAGGTTTGCCTGGATCCAATCCCCACGGATGCTTACTGCCCACAGCTCCTGTGTCTCCAGTTACAGTCCCCTGACGCTCTGGGCTTTTTAAAAACTGCCGCCTGGCGCCTGCCGAGTACAGCGCCGTGCACACTGACATGCATGGCTCGCAACCACACCCCCCTCCTCCCTAAGGCCGGGAGCGCGCCCGGCGCGCGTGCATGCATCCGCGCGCGTGCACGAGGACCGCGGAATCCGGGGGGGGAGGAGAACCCAAAACGGAACAGCGTGGGACCCCTGAACTGCGTGGGACCCCTGTTTACCTTCATCTGTGGCAGGGACTGTAATGGAGACGTGAGTAGCTGGAGAAACCAGGCTTTCACTGAGCGTGTTTGTATTGAAAGGCATGCAAGTATGCATCAGGCTGCTCTTACTCCCTCTAGTGGTGGAAACCAGGTAAGACATACAACTACTCACAATGAAGAAATCCATTCATATATTTAAATATACAGGATGACTTCCCTTACCTGTCCCCGCCGCAGGAATTGCTGAATCAGACCAATTCCAGCCTTCACCCATCACGGCGGGTATTGTTAACCAACCTTCAGGTATATCTGGGGTTCTTACGAAAAGATCCTCCCACCTGGGCCATGTAGAAATCTCTGCCAGAAACTTTCGGGCGCTCTGAGTAAACAAGTCTGGTTTTCCCAGAGCCCAGTCTTCCAATGGAGAGGACTTACAGGCAAAACCTCGCTTCTTCGGCAGACGAGGCCCGGGTACCATACCATCTTGGGAGTCAAATATCGGCCCGAGGTATGGATCCGGTTTGTTGTAGCCCTTCGGCCCTCGCAGGGACCTGCATAGAGCTAAGTTTTACGTGACCATCACCCAGACACTGGTGAAAAAACTGAGGTGCCTCCCAGATGGGAGGGGTTATATAGGGGAGGAATTCTCCTTAATTAGGGTCAACCAGTGTCCAATCACCAGAGGTGCCTATATAACCCACTATGTAATGAAGCTCCTGTGTCCCGTGATGTATGATCAAGAAAATAGATTTTTTGACTGGAGCTACACTTTAAAAATGTACCAGTTCAAAATTACAAACGGATTCTACTTAACACAACAAACTTACACAGTGCCTGTCTTGTTTGCACCTCCTGTATACTGCAGTTCTGAGTATATAGGGCCTGGGCGCCCCACGCTTTTCCTTTTTTAAATTTGGGTACAGGGTTCCCCTTAATATCCGTACAAGACCCAAAGGGGCTGGTAATGGGCAGGGAGGGCTACCTATGCCATTTTTTTCTCAATGATTTTCATCCGTATTGCCGGAACCAGACATGACATTAAAACCGCAAGCAGTTTTAAATGGTTTTTTTCAGTTAAACGTCATTTTGTGCAGGGACTGTTCTAAACACAGGAAACACGTGCCACTTCACAGGCATGCTATAGACACCCCCCAGGCGTGATATTTAAAGGAATATTTCACTTTTTTTTCACTTTAATCGTCATTAAAATCAGTGAACCCAGAAAAAACTGCAGTTTTAAAAAAAAAATTGGCATTGATCCATGTCCCCTGGGGCAGGGGCCGGGTCCCCAAACCCTTTTTAGGACAATATCTTGCATATTAGCCTTTAAAATTAGCACTTTTTATTTCAAACGTTCAAGTCCCATAGACTTCAATGGGGTTCTAAAGTTCGTACGAATTTTGGGTCAGTTTGAAAGTTCTGATGCGAACCGAACCGGGGGGTGTTCGGCTCATCCCTAGTCCACACTATGTTTACCCCATTGCCCTTTGTATGTACTTACAGGCATTATAATTGTTAACATTTAAAGCCATATGTAAAACTCTAGCTCACCTACCAACAGGCATATACACAGCCTCTCACCATAAGCCATATATACAAAATCCTACCCCATCCCCATTATTCTACATTCCTGGGTCTGGTTGGATTTGTTGGAAATGTAGAGATTAAAGCAGAACTCAATCATTTAGAAAGAAAGAAAAAGATCTGCTTTAATGATAACCCTTGTGACTTAACCTCCCTGACGGTATTCCCGAGTGGGGCTCGGGGTGCATTTTCAGTATCAAAAGCAATAACCCCGAGCCACACTCGGGATAGCATCACAGGATCCAGGTACAGCTTACTGACCTTGTCCCCAGGATCCTGCGATGTCTCCCCACTGTGCGCAGCCGCTGTGTTTCCGCTCGATTCATCAGAGCCGAGCCCTGCAAACATTGCTACGCACGGGGATGGAGCACAGCGCCAAATTCAAACAGTGAAACACATACCATATATACAGTACATTGTAATCTTACAGATTACATTACTGTATGAAATTATTTCACATCCCTTTTGTCCCTAGTGGGTTTTCCAATGCCCTGCATGCAGTTTTATATTATAAATACTGTTCTTTCTGCCTGGAAACTGGAGATTGTCCATAGCAACCAAAATCGTCCCTTTACATCAAAAGCAGTTTTATACCAGCTAGAAAACAGTGGTCTCTTGCAGAATTGAGCGATAGACATTTGTGGGGAAATTTGTCATCAAACACTGAAACAGCGACAATTATGCAACCGAACAAATTTCACCGATTTTGATTTGATTACCTTTTTTTTTTTTTTTTTACATTTTTCATTATTATTATATTATTATTTGGTATAATTTTTTATAGTTATTTTTGATATTATAATTTATGATTTCGTGTTTCAAACTTTATCATACCTGGGATGTCTACTAGACTCTTGTTTGGGCAGATTTAAGTGTGTTATTCCTAAGAATTACAGGCCTACAATATAAATTGCCAAATTTCTATTGAAAAGAATTATACCGATTTGAGCATCAAAAATTGTAAATAATCATACTGCCAGGGAGGTTAAAGCTACTGGGCATAGAGATATTCATTGATTACAAAGCTCTACTTCACAGGCCTGCTTGTTAGACAAGTGATTGTGTAGAAATTTTATTAAGATGTATTCAATATGTATGCATGTCAAAGTGTCTCCCAGTGTTAGTTCCACATGCGGCTCATTCATAAGAGTGAACCGGAGCGAACCGTCACCGGCGAAGGACCATTGGTAGTGAAAAGCTTCTTGTGGATGTGGAAAGGTATTTGCCCTGTGAGGATATGTCCGCCAGCGAGGGCCCCTGCATTATGCACAGATTTGTTCATTTGGTGGGGATATGTTCACTCTGTGAAGACATTCTTTTGATACCTATCTGCTTTTGCAGAAGGGACGTGCGCTCATGTCTTTCTGTGTGTCTGATCACCATGTGGAGAGACCATGAAATGCCCCTGCAGATGGTAGTATAATCTGGCTATGCATTGTTCTCTGAACAATACAGAATAAGGATTCATGCCAATGGTAGAAGCGGGAATGTGTGTGCGAGCTTTGCCGGAACAGCATTCAAGATTTCTTACACGCCAATCTCACTATATGTGGCTTCCTTTGTTAACTGTAGAAGCACAGTTTTCAGGTACAAAGAGTGGTAAATTGTGCACACTGGTCTGCGCGGACATGATCAGACACTCCCCTAGTCATTGTTATTTTGAATATACACATGTTTTTTCATTGGTTAAGTTTTGTATTACACCATTACATTTTGAAGGAATGCATGGGCTTGATTGAAAAGGGATAACAAAAGGTGACTACTCAGTTCATCCAAAGTCCTATAAATAATGGAGCTCCCATTGTCAGCCAGGATTGTCTGGGGAGTTTCCAATGTAATAACAACCGCTGTGTCTGTTTTAATTGGTAAACATGAGTGCACTCAATTGCATTATCCAAAAGAGCTGAAAAGTGCGCTTATTAATGCAAGTGAAGTTGATTGCACATAGCGTACATTAATTTTCACAACAGTGACCATAGATCAATGCCATGAAAAGGTGTCTCTGTGTGCCATATTACAGGATGTGATTTTCCCCTTAAAGAGGAATTCCATCTACAAAAAATTAAAAGCCAGCAGCTATAAATACTACACCTGCTGACTTTTAATAAATGGACACTCACCTGTCCCATGTCGGCAGCTGAGGCCAATCAATCGCTCGGCTCTGGGCTGCTGCCACCGCCATTCTCGATGAGGGAATCAGGAAGTGAAGTGTTGCAGCTTCACTTCCCGGTTCCCTACTGTGCATTCGCGAGTCGCGCAGGGCAATGGGAATGGTCCGTGCTGTCTCTAGGACCCGTGTGTGTCCCAGCAGACAGCGCGGTGGGACAGGAAACAGCATAGACTCCCGTGGGAGTCTATGCCTGGAAGTGGGTGAAAATACCTGTCTTAGACAGGTATCTCCACCCCCTCCCCCCTGAAAGCTGTCAAATGTGACACCTGAGGGGGGGAGGGTTCAGATGAGCAGAAGTTCCACTTTAGGGTGGAACCCCGCTTTAACCCCATTAAATAGAATACTCAAGAGACAAATACTTGGCAGTATATAGTTTTCACCCATCTGATAATCTGGTCTGCATAGAGGGTCTTTGTAATTCGCGGTTACCTGTATTTCTGGTGGATGTAAGCAAGTTATCAGTATTCATTAAACACAATATTAACCACTTAAGCCCCGGACCATGCTGATGGCCAAAGACCAGAGCACTTTTTGCGATTCAGCACTGCATCACTTTAGCTGACAATTGCGTGGTCGTGCAACGTGGTTCCCAAACAAAATTTACATTCTTTTTCCCCCACAAATAGAGCTTTCTTTTGGTGGTATTTGATCACCCCTGCTGTTTTTATTTTTTGCGCTATAAGCAAAAAAAGAGTGACAATTGTGAAAAAAATCATTATTTTTTACAATTTGCTATAATAAATATCCCCCAAAAATATATTAAAAACTTTTTTTTTCTCAGTTTAGGCCAATATGTATTCTTCTACATATTTTTGGTAAAAAAAAATTGCAATAAGCGTTTGATTGGTTTGCGCAAAAGTTATAGCATTTACAAATTTGGTGATAGCTTTATGGCATTATTATTAATAGTAGTAATGGCAGGCGATCAGCAATTTTTATCGTGACTGCGACATTATGGCGGACACATAGGACATTTTTCACACATTTGACACATTGACACTGGCAGTGAAGGGGTTAACCATTAGGTGGCAGTGTAGGGGTTAAGTATGTCCTGGGGCACGTTTCTAACTGTGGGGGGAGTGGCTATGTGTGATATGTCACTGATCTCTGCTCCCGATGACAGGGATCAGAGATCAGTGACACTGTCACTAGGCAGAATAGGGAGATGCTTGTTTACATTAGCATCTCCCTGTTCTTCCTCCCCAAGAGACTATCGCGGGTATCCCCGCGGTGATCGAGTCTGCGGAACCCGCAATCTGACTCATGGAGGTCCCGACCGGCACGGCGGTAAATTTAAAGGGACATACATGTAGCATCGGCTTCTGAAGAGCACGCGCTATGTGTTTTTCCAAAGTTAAAGTTTGCCTAAACTGCAGTTTGGTTTGGGTACAGTTGTCTAAATTAGACTTCAGCATCAGTTTGACTGGACCATGAGATGTTCAGCCTGGCCACAAGGGGCATGGTCTCTTCTGGCAGGCATGGAACTATGGTCTGGTTAGATGCTTAAGTTAATCTCTCTCGGAGGCCACCCAGTGGGGGGGTGCTCTCGCTGTGCTTTCTGGGAGAGAGTATTTAAGATGCGGACGTCACGTGGTTTGGGGTTCTGATCCAAAATGATGTACTGACTTCATGGTCCTGGTTCTCCTGACCAGCCCCCAGGAAGTCTATGGCCTGGGGTGCGGATCCACCTGATTTTGATGTCTCTGGGCAAAGAAACAAAAGGAAGGATTCTGAGGTGGTTGAGTGCCGTCTCCAGTTCGGGAGAGACTCTTCAGAGGAACACCAGGTATGAGCTGGTTTTCTTAGCAAGAGTCTGGAAAGGCTGAAGTAACCGAGGGAATCCGGTCTTGTGGATATCGCCAAGCAGGCTGAGAGATCCAGGTATCCTACAAGTATTTTCAAGCTTATTTTCCCTACTTTTTCTACAAACAACGTCTGTGGCAGAGACATTACCTTGTATGTTCTAAAACAACGTCTGTGGCAGAGACTTGTTCCTGAGTAAGCACCTTGTTGGCTGCTAGGCCTTATGAGAGAGGGACTGTCCAACCTGAGTGATCATCCACTTGCAAATGGCTATTCTCTGGATGCAGTCAAAGTAAACAAGTTCTTTAATATTTTTGACTTTGACTCTAAGAGTACCTGAACTTCCTCACCAACCCACTGATACCAATTTAAAGTGGTTCTGCACCTTTAAAAAAAATATTAAAAGCCAGCAGCTACAAATATTGCAGCTGCTGACTTTTAATAAATTCACACTTACCTGTCCCAGGGTCCAGCGATGTCGGCGGCAGATGACGAGCGATCGCTCATCTCTCTGCTGCCCCCGCCGCCATCCTCTGTCAGGAAATTGGGAAGTGAATCGTTGCGGCTTCACTGCCCGGTTCCCTACTGCGCATGCGCGAGTCGCGCTGCGCGTCTCTGCTGGTCCCCGCTGTGTCCTGGGAACTGTGTGTTTCCCGGAACACAACGGGGGGGCATCTGCGGCGGTCTGTCCCGGAAGTGGGTGCAGATACCTTCATTATCCAGGTAACTGCACCCCCCTCCCCCATGAAAGGTGCAAATTGTGGCACCGGAGGGGGGAGGGATCAGATGAGCGGATCTTCCACTTTAGGGTGGAGAACCACTTTAAGAGACTGTTTCATTATCTAAGTTTTTACAAATAAAATCCATTCCAGTGGATCTGTTGTCAGTCTCCCATTTACGGGGCCATTTACCACGGGACATCCCCTAGATGTGCCACAAGGAAAACAGAAGGTAACGGTAAGCCCAAATCTAACCAGACTGACTGTTTCTGCTCCACACAGCGTCCTTTCCCTACACTGACAGAAGACAGAATGTAAAACGGCCGCCAATCAGGTCTATTTATAAGGTAGGGGGAATGTTCAATTGTCCATGTGCTGAAATGTCTCAATTGGCTGTCCTGTACCCCATGATGGATGTGTCGTGTGTCATAGTTCTTCACAATGTAAACAAATATGGCCCCCACGAACAGCGCCAGAAGTCCGCCGGTTTGGCGAATCGCGGACGAGCAAAATTTGTCGCGAACCGACCGCCGGGCGGACCGCAAGGCCATCTCAAGTGCATTGAATTCTCTGAGAACATTACACAGACTGTAACTGGCTAAGATACCTCCCAGATGGGTTGCAGGAAAAAAGATTGCTCCATTCCCTCATCAACACAGTCAGAGCCTTTGTGTTCTCCCAGCATGGACAGATCCTCCCCTCCACAGTGATTATTGCTAATGGATATAACAGCTGCTAACAATAATTGCATGTAAAATCCCACAGGCTGGTTGTACCCAAGATCAATATGGATATATTCAGCCTGGCCATACATGGTTTGATTCAGTAGGAACCAGCCGACATTGGAACCGTCTATGCCCAGCTTAAGATGGTATTTCCCTCTGTCTCTCTGTTTTGTGTTATATGTACTAATGGGATCCACCCATGTTCCTATTCCAGGTGCTGCAGCCAAAATAAGTGCTTCTTTCAATAAAACTGGACTTTCATGGACTTATATGTTTTTAGGTTTTAGGTCAAAGTTTGATGTATTACTAATTTTTTAACTACTCTTCCTAGTTGTTTTAATAAGCACATCTAGTCCTACTAACATTAGTGAGAACCTGACTGGTGGGCATGATGAGGTGCATTGCTGATCATGACAATTTAAAGAATGTAATATAGCAGGATCTATCTAATACTTTCCATATAATTTTATAAAATATACACTATATAATATTTAATATAACAATTTATCCGAGTACTTATTCTGGAACCGTCTGTTGTATTTTACCTATAAAATATAAAAACAAAGTCTAGTTGGATTAAAAAGGAAAGTGCCAAGACAAATGGTTTAGCCTGGTACAGAAAATTCTTAACACTTAAAAACATTATAATAAAATACAAATAAATCGTACAAAGGCCATGATGTGCAGAAAGATGAGATGGTAGGAAGCAAAATTAAAACTAAAAAGACTTGTCTTTGAAAGCCTAAATGTAATCTTGGCAAGCACACTTTGCTTTCTTAACTGCTGCCAACAGATCTGATTGGATGTTTCACGATCATGAAAGAGATGTCTAGGACATGTGCCAGTGTCAATGTCATGTGTTTAATGATGTCACTGACTTTAACAAGTATAAAAGAGGAGCTGAGATGTACAGGCAACCACCCACTGAGTTGAAATCAGCAATCAGTACAATGAAGGTTATCCTGCTTTTTGCACTGTTTGCCGTCGCTACCAAAGCTCAGACGCCTGATGGTGAGAGTAATGGTGTTAAGCACTATTAATCATTAAATAAGATTTGTATTATATTGCTAGATTGTTTTCAAGGAGCAATAAACTATGTCTATGTTGCATTATAGGTACTGATTGTCCAGTTAATCCTTATGCAGATGACCCTAATTGTCTGGCAAAATCAGTAACGGTAACATAGAATTTAAAATTAAAATAAACAATTGTTTTTTGTTATTTATTTGTTTAATTTGTCATCAAGACAAGATAGAGTGTGTTATTTTTAATTTAGTTCAATATGAATCTGGGTAATGCATTGAATGGGTAAGTGAAATCCAGTACAACTGTTCAAATACTAAATCATGTTGTTATGTCACCTCTAATTTTACGATTGGAATATAGAATGGGTTGTAGGTCCCATATATCTTATGGTATAGAACTGTTTTTGGTTACATACATTTTGTTGATTTTGTTACAAAATTGTATTACATTTTTGTCATCTACAGATATATTGCATCTTTAATTTTAAGTTTAAAAGCAATGTTATCCTGAATTTGTTTCATTAAAAAATCCTCACTTTTACAAGGTTACTGTACTAAAGATATAGAGAGGCTGTTTACATAGCAAAGTGAGTAAGGAAAAATTGTGTTTACATTTAATACACAGGATTATTTAACCACTTGACCACTGGGCACTTAAACACCCTTAATAACCAGACCAATTTTCAGCTTTCAGTGCTCTCACAATTTGAATGACAATTACTCGGTCATGCAACACTGTACCCATCTGAAATTTTCGTCCTTTTTTTCCCACAAATAGAGCTTTCTTTTGGTGGTATTTGATCACCTCTGCGTTTTTTATTTTTTGTGCTATTAATGAAAAAATACCGAAAATTTTGTAAAAAAAAGCATTTTTCTTCATTTCTATTAAAATTTTTTGCAAATAAGTAATTTTTCTTCATAAATTTGGCCAAAAATGTATACTGCTAAATGTCTTTAGTAAAAATAACCCAAATTAGTGGATATTATTTATTCTGCGTGAAAGTTATAGGGTCTACAAGCTATGGTGCCAATCACTGAAAATGTATCAATTTGATCACAGCTGATGTACTGACAGTCTATCTCATTTCTGGAGACCCTAACAAGCCAGTAATGTACAAAAACCCCCCAAATGACCCCTTTTTGGAAAGTAGACATTCCAAGGTATTTAGTACGTGGCACGGTTAGTTTTTTGAAGTTGTAATTTTTTCCCACAATTCTTTGCAAAATAAAGATTTTTTTTATTTTAATTTTTTTTCACACCAAATTGTCATTTTACCAGGCTATTTCTCTCACACGGCATATACATTCCACAAATGAAACCCCAAAATACATTCTGCTGCTCCTCCTGAGTACGGTGATACCACATGTGTTAGACTTTTACACAGCCTGGCCACATACACAAGTCCAACATTGAAGTAGCAACTTCAGGCGTTCTAGGAGCATAAATTACACATCTAATACCTCAACCACCTAGAAGCTTGTAGGCTTCCTCACTAGTAAAATATTTTTTTGCCATTCTTGTGGCTGGTGAGGCTGCACTGCAGAGCACTGTCGTGGCACAGGCGGCACAGGTGGGCACTGATGGACACAGGCGGCACAGGTGGGCACTGATGGGCACAGGTGGGCACTGATGGACACAGGCGCCACTGATGGACACAGGCGGCACTGATGGGGCACTGCAGTGGCACAGGTGGCACTGATGGGCGCAGGTGGCACTGATGGGTGCAGGTGGCACTGATGGGCGCAGGTGGCACTGATGGGCACTATAGTGACTTTGGTGGCACTGGTGTGGCTCTGGTGGCACTGATTAGCACACAGGCGGCACTGGTGGGCACAGGCGGCACTGGTGGGCACAGGCGGCACTGGTGGGCACAGGTGGCACTGGTGGGCACAGACGGCACTGATGTGGCACTGCAGTGGCGCAGATGAGCACTGATGGGCACAGATGGCACTGATGGGCACAGGTGGCACTGATGGGCACAGGTGGCACTGATGGGCACAGGTGGCACTGGTGTGGCACTGGTGTGGCACTGGTATGCACTGTAGTGGCACTGGTATGCACTGGTATGCACTGGGGTGGCACTGGGGTGGCTCTGCTGGCACAGAGGTGGCACAGAGGTGGCACAGAGGTGGCAAAGGTGGCACAGGTCGCACAGGTGGCACAGATGTGGCACAGGTGATAGATGGCACTGGTCTGGCACTGGTCTGGCACTGTTCTGGCACTATTTGGGCACTGCTGGGCACTCACGGTTATTTTTTAGTTTCACTGGAATGTTCTCCTCTCCTCTCACGCTGCATCGGTGTGAGGAGAGGAGACTGATGACCTTAGCTTGACCCGGCAAGCCGAATTGTTTACATTTGTGATCGCTCCGTCATTGGACGGAGCGATCACGTGGTAAAGGACCGCTGCCATTGGTCCTTTACCGCAATCCGTGTTGCGCCGGGTCCCGTGAACTCGGCGAGCACGGATGTTCCGGCGTGCGCGCCCCAGGGGGCGCGCACGAACGATTCTCCGGGAGGCCGTTAATTAACGGCCTCTCAGAGATAGCAAACCGACCTATAGCCGTTAATCGGCTATAGGCCGGTTATTAAGTGGTTAAGGCAGCCCATACACTAATATTTGTTTTCCTTCAACCAGCGGGTTAAACAAGAAAAGATCAGATTCCCCTATCCACACACTCAGTGTGGATGGGGCAATCACTGCAGCAGAGCTTTTGTGTTCTGTCGGGTGTGGAGCTGGTGGCACTAATCATTCTGGAAAAAACAACAGACTATGCATAAATCAATTGATAGATCAACTTATGTACAAACAGCTAGCCCATACATGGAACGGAATTCAGCCGGTCCCTGCTGAACTGACCAAATTTTGATCCATGTATGGCTGGCTTAATTATGATTGCGTGATTGAAGTGAACACAGTGTCATTATTTTACTAAACTAAGGCATTCACTAAACAGTCTCTATTCATTTACTAAATTAGCTCCATTCATTTCAAAAGCTCTACTTGCCAAACAAACTGTCATAACCCTGTGCTATTACAATGCTTTTCTTTGTTAATAGTGTTGGATATATTCACCACTAACATATGTTGTTCATTTTCAGAAACTTGGATATTTACTTCCCGCTATTGGCAAATATGTTTGTGCATACAATAAATTTCAGGTACATCATTTTATTGTGACTATAACAAGGTGTTACTAAATAACCCTGCTTTGAAAGCACTGCTTATGAGAAGTCCCTATACAAAAATAATGTCTGTGGAGCATCTCATTTACCCAGGTCATGGTAGAATTAGTTGTAGTTAAAGGGGTTGTAAAGGTTCGTTTTTTATTTTCTAAATAGGTTCCTTTAAGCTAGTGCATTGTTGGTTCACCTACCTTTTCCTTCAATTTCCCTTCTAAATGTTTTTTTCTTTGTTTTCTTTGTCTGAATTTCTCACTTCCTGTTAAGCTGTGCTGGCTGACTAAACACCGCTCAGATGATGATGTGAAGTTTACTGAGGAGAAGGAGGAAGTGAGAAATTCAGACAAATAAAAAAAACATTTAGAAGGGAAATCGAAGGAAAATGACATTCACCTCCAGTTATCTACTACTAAGTATAACAATGAGATTATTTGGCTCATGAAGTAGCAGGAGCGTCCGGTCCATAAGGGGTGCAGGGCGCTGCTCCCTCCAGTTAGTGTGCCATTCCCTAGTTTGCATGCAGGGATGCAAGCAGGGCGCTAGACTCAGGTTTCTATGAGTTTTTTTTTTCTCAAGCCATATGATTAGAGCCTGAGGCTCTAATTGACTTGAAAAAGGTTGGGATTGGGGAGCAGAGCACTGCGCCCTGAACCCACCTACTTGTGACACTAGCAAATCAATACTTGCTATTGTCTTCCAGCTTCTACTTCAGGCCAATCAGGACAGGTTGCAGATTGGGTTGGCCGGGACGAGCAGCCGAGGAAGCTGGTGTTCTATCAGATTACAGTTACCCATCAGATCGTGTATCGGAAGTGACATTCCCACCAAACAATACTTACTGCACATGTGCTATGCATTCCAAACACTTCATGATCTGAAAGGTAGCGGTAATCTGATGGAACACCTGGGAATCCACAGAGGTGGATGCGTGAGTGCGGACCTGGGGGAGAGATTGTTTGCCACCCCCCAAAAAAAGTTTATCACCAGTCACCATTGTGAAGCAGTTTGTGTAAAACAGAGGTGAGAGCTGAGAATAACAAGTGAAGCTGAAATTTGAGATATGTAATAGAGATGTTGTTATCTTCATAACGTGCCTGGGAATAATTCTTTCAAAATAATAATTTTCACCATCATCAGCTCACTTGAGTTTAGCCTATTAACAGCAGGAGAGTAGACTAAATAGTTATTTAAAAAAAAAAGAAATAAAGATATAACTAAATAAGCATGAAATGTTCAAGCTTTCTCACTTTTTTTTTTTTTTTTATTGTACCCATTACGCTTTGTTTTTTGCTGTCTGCGTACCAAAACGGAAGATTTCAATTTAATTTCCATTCTGAAGATGCATCAGGAAGTGAGAGGAAATCTCTATGTACATGCTAATGAGAGCACCAGACATGCAACCAAAGCTTTAATTAATAAAACTGGTTCATAGCAGAAAAAAACAATGCATTTCAGGGGCCAAAAAGACTCCCCCTTCATCAGGTCCTTTGATGTGCTCATTAACACTGGCAAAACCACTGATTTGTCTGATATCTGTTTATCTGAGTCCATGAAAACAGACCTGAATCATGATGAAGGGAAAGTTTGTTAAGCCCCTGAAATGCAGTTGCTCTTTTTTCTGCGGGGTCCTATACAGAACCTTTTTAAACTTTAAAAAACTATTTAAACATACAGAAAATAATACAAAAAGCCAGGATGTTCAGAAGTTTGAGGTGGTAGAGAAAAGATTTAAAAATAAGGGTCATGATGTTTTTAATGTTTGCAATTAATCCTGTCACGCACTGCTTGTTTTCTTAGGTGTCCATTTAACAAGGTGCAATCTATCCTGCACATATCACAGCTATTCACTACATATTATAGATAAGGTACTAGTGCGCACAACCCCAAATCAACAACCCCAAACGAAACTAACTAATATAAATAGAACTAAAGGAAGCTGCTAACATAAATAATGATCTCCACACTATCTAGCAAAATATAAAAAAAAAAGTATGTAGCGCTACCTTTTAAACAAAAATAGAGATATTAAATAAACCACTTAATCAGTGACACAAATCAATATACTGTACATATATAGATATAAATAAATGTGCAAATTAAAAACTGTGCATCAATAAATAGATACATGTGCAAACACAATGGTGCAAAAATATCACAATGACTAAAGTGCAAAATTGCATACAACATGGGTGGTTAGTCCAATATCATAAGATGTGCAAATATCGCAAAAACTATGTGACACAATCACAGTGCAAAATAGCAAAAAAGAAGAAAGTCCATGTGCAATTCAAGTGTTCAAAAAGAATCCAGTGCTGTTCAATAATTTGATATCCACTATTGGATATTTTTGCACCATTGTGTTTGCAGATTTATCTATTTATTGATGCACAGTTTTTAGATTTGCACATTTTTTTATATCTATACATGTACAGTATATTGATTTGTGTCACTGATTAGGTGGTTTATTTAATATTGCTATTTTTGTTTAAAAGGTAGCGCTACATACTTTTTTATATTCACTACATATAAATCCCTCAGATGAGGGAATTTATTAACAATTGTTCTTCTCCAATAAAAGTGGATGGAATATGCAGTGAATGACTATGATGTGTACTGGAAGTTAGGAGAAAATTCCCTTAAATAAAAAAATAATAATATTGAAGTAAGCAGGGAAAATAAAACCAATTGTTAATAAAAGACTTATTGGGCAGGGGTTTTGCAAGAAAATGTGTTTTTATTTATATTAAGACATTCCTATTACATTTGTAACCAAATGTATTTATGATAAAACACAATTATCCATGCAGGGTCTCCATTCAATAGGACTTTTATTATTGTTACTTTTACTGTCCACATACAGGACGGGAATATACTGAGGTCTAGTGATAATATACCCCATTAGATCCCGGGGAATATAAAAGAGCATGATCTCCTAAGTAATAGGAAATGTTTTTAAGGTGTAAATGTCTCTGTCTTTTATAAGCCATAAGAAGCATGGCAATATATTGCACCCCACAAAAAACTGCCATGTATAAATACATATGCTGTATATTTATAGTTGTATATGTACACACACATAGGTAAATATATAAACCTGAATGAGTCTGTGATTTTCCTGCCAAGCAGTGACATTCATCTGCTCCCTCATCACATTGTGACTGTTTCTCTTCTCTTTCTCTACTATTACCATCTCTGAGGTGGAGAAGTGAGGAGGGAGATCATTTCCTCTGATTTTCCTGCAGTGGGAGACAGAACAACATCTCCACTCCTCATCACAGCCACATAAACCGCTGTACAGCGGAGATAAGTGATAGTCACTATTGTGGCATATATCAGTTTAAAATTACATTTGCCATGACACTTTAGGCCAATGGCCTTATTATAGAACAGTGTTTCTCAACGCCAGTCCTCAAGGCCCCCCAACAGGTCATGTTTTCAGGCCTCCCATTATTTTGCACAGGTGATATGATCAGTTTCACTGCCTTAGTAATTACCACAGCTGTTTTATCTGAGAGAAAGCCTGAAAACATGACCTGTTGGGACGCCTTGAAGACTGAAGTTGAGAAACACTGCTATAGAATATGCTGGCATAGAGGGGCACAGAAACCAGCTGTCACCCAGCCAAAGTCTTTTATTAAAGTTTATTCGTTCCTTGAAATTGCTTTACATTTTTAATAGGGCAATTACAATAACTGTATACAATTCATTTTATACAAACCATTTGTCATGTATTATATGATTAATGGCAGTGGATGCTCTCACATTCCTTTGTAGTAAGTTTGACTCTGTTATTTTTTTTAGGAGGATGGAAATGTAAAGAATTACAACGATGCAGCAGAAATATTCATTGGTGTACTGGTATGGAGTACTAATTGTAAGACCTTTCTTTTTATGGCCAACATGAACATAGGAAAATATTTACTAAAGTCTATCCAGTAAAAGAAAATGGAATCCGACCACACTGGAAGATTAGAGTGGTGGGGTTGGGGGGCACAGGGTGGAGGAGGTTTTCACCAGAAAAGGAATCAGCACAAGGGACACATCCTACTGACTGTAAGGTTTTTTTTTTCTTTGTTTGTTTTGAGTTTTGCTGCCCCTAAGCTTTAAGCTAATTGTACTGTGAAGGGAATTTTATTAATTTTCTTTCCCCAAACAATACTTTTTTATTCATAAACATATATACTTGCCTGCTCTGTGCAATGGTTTTGCACAGAGCAGCCAAGATCCTCCTCTTCTGGGGTCCCCGCCGGTGCTCCTGGCTCCATCCCCCTTCTGAGTGCCCCCATAGCAAGCGGCTTATTAGGGGGGCATTAAAGCTCATTGATCGTGAGCTGGGCTCTGTGTGTCCATTAACACACACAGCGCAGCTCAGCCCCACCTCTGTTCTTTGCTCAATGGCTGTAATTGACAGTATCAGTAGCCGATGGATGCCTCCATGGCCAGAGAGGAGAGACAGAGAGTGGACGGAGCTGCTGCTCTCAGGTACAGCACTGGATAGAGATCAGGCTCAGGTAAGTATAATGGGGGATGGGGGAAGGAGCTGAAAAAAAACATTTTTTTTCTTAATGCAGAGAATAAATAGTCATGGAAAAAAGATACTACTCAAATCACAAAAATTTACAGAATCCCCTTATCTACTATTTTCACTTAAGTTTTTTATTATTACTGTTATTATTATCAATATTATTATTATTATTATTATTATCTAAAACAATTTACTTTATACTCTTGTTGCAGAAGTGTGTATCCTGTCATTTTGATCTTGGTGATAAAAATTTAGTAAGTCTCTCTCCATCTACCTATATTTTTTATATCTCATTTTAATATAATGTATGACATGTGTTCCCAGCTCATGAGCCCCATTCAGACATGACAAATGGCAGAAATCCAAATGATTTCAGTAATCCTGATTCAATAAAGCATCATCCAATCATGTACAAGGCAACATCTTCAAATCAAAATTCTATTTTCAAATGCTTCTCTTCATGAGTTGATATTCAGATGTCAGTATTTTTTGCTCCATGACAAAAATTCAACTCAGTAAACAATTTCAATGAACAATGAAGATGTGCAAAGTGCAGGAATCTATGATAATCAATCACATTTCCCTTTCATTAAATTACAGCATACAGAGCAAACAAAAATGATTACTTATTGTCAATTGGTCACTGTGCTTGCAGTTTGCATTTGTAGGTTAAAATAATGGTAACTTTTTTTTTTTACAAAGATTGGCAACACTTTTGATGAATGAAAGAAATTAAATAATTTCTGCTTAGCCTCATCTAAAAACAATACAAACACTATGGTAAATGTATGCATGTATATATCTATATGTATATATATATATATATATATATATATATATATATATATATCTCTATATCTATCTATATATATATACACACACGCAGTATCTCACAAAAGTGAGTATACCCCTCACATTTTTGTTAATCTTTTATAAATCTTTTCATGCAAACACTAAAGAAATTACACTTTGCTACAATGTAAAGTGTACAGCTTGTATAGCAGTGTCAATTTTCTGTCCCTTCAAAATAACTCAACACACAGCCATTAATGTTTAAACCACTGGCAACAAAAAGGAGTACACCCCTAAGTGAAAATGTCCAAATTGGGCCCAAAGTGACCCTTTTCCCAGCACTGCCTTAACCCTCTTGGGCATGGAGTTCACTAGAGCTTCACAGGTTGCCACTCCTCCATGGTGACATCACGGAGCTGGTGGATGTTAGAGACCTTGCCCTCCTCCACTTTCCGTTTGATGATGCCCCACAGATGCTCAATAGGGTTTAGGTCTGGAGACATGCTTGGCTAGTCCATCAGCTTTACCCTCTGCTTCTTTAGCGAGACAGTGGTTATCTTGGAGGTGTGTTTGGAGTTGTTATCAAGTTGGAATACTGTCGTTTGGCCCAGTCCCCTGAAGGAAGGGGGATCATGCTCTGCTTCAGTATGTCACAGTACATGTTGGCATTCATTGTTCCCTCAATGAACTTTAGCTCTCCAGTGTCGGCAGCGCTCATGCAGCCCCAGCCCATGACACTCACACCACCATGCTTGACTGTAGGCATGACACAATTGTCCTTGTACTCCTCACCTGGTTGCCGCAAACTGGCCCCAATGTATTACCTGGTCTGTAACACTTTGGGTGATTTTTAGCCCCGTTAGCGCAGCACTACCTTGAACTAAAAAAAAGGTAGCGTAATGCAAAATTCAATTCAATGAATAAAACACAAATAAATAAAATATTATACACATAATACATAAGTGTATCCAATTATGAAATCCCAGTAGCCTCCCTGGCGGTATGATTATGTCGGATTTTTGAATCTCAAAGTGATACATTGTTTTGCATGGTAATTTGGCGTTTTATATTGGAGGCCTGTATTTCTTAGGAATAACTCACTTAAATCTGTCCAAATAAGAGTCTGGTAGACATCCAGGGTATGATAAAATTTGAAACATAAAATCCTAAATTATAATATAAATAATTTAAAAAATATATTTAATTATATAATTAATTTCCCCACAAATCACTATCGCTCAATTCTGCAAGTGTTCTAATTTACTATCGCTGTTTTCTAGCTGGTCTAAAACCACTTTTGACGTAAAGGGACACTTTTTGGTTGCCATGGACATTCTCAAATTTCCTGGCAGAAAGAACAGTATATATAATATAAAAGTGCATACAGGGCACTGGACAAAGCACAAGGGACAAAAGGGAGGTGAAATGATTTGATACAGTAATGTAATCTTACAGATTACAGTGTACTGTATGTGTTATGTATTTTGTAGTTTTTGAATTTTCCACTGGGCTCCGCCCCCATGCGTCTTAACGCTCACAGTGAATGGAGCCTGGAACACAGAGCATCGGGGAGGAGGACACAGCGGGGGGGACATCACAGAATCCTGGTGATAAGGTAAGTACGTTGTAACAGAAATCTGCAATGCAATCGCGAGTGTGGCTTGGGGTTACCACTAATGGTATTGAAATTTAACCCACACTCGGGAATGTCATCAGGGAGGTTGAAGTGCATCAGTAATAAAGTATATTTGTGCCAAAAAAGTCCATAAACTAACATAATACTGAATATTTAAGTGAATTATCCAAACTTCCACAATAAATGATTCTTCTGGTGTGATAAAAGTGAACCTCCTCATGCATAAACTTAGTGCAATTTCCACCAGTGGTAAGTTAGGCAGCTCACCTTCAATCCAGACATAAAAACGTAAAAGCCAAAAGTGCTTCCTTCCCTTTAAGGGAAAGTAAGGAATCTAATACTGCATTTGCCGTGATCCCTTAGATCCATCCAAGGTTCAGACGTTGTAATGAGTGCAGTACATATAAAACAGAATAAACTGAAATAATGCTCACCCTTGTTTTACTGAAGAAAGAAAAGGATAAAAACACTCACAGGTGTAGAATGTACAAGAGCATAACAGAGCCAGCAGTACAGTAGTATACAGATCACAGCGCTTCCTGTTCTCTAGCAGCACACAATGATGTCATCAGCCTCACAGCCCCACTACTAAAGCTGGCCATACACCTGTAGATTATCTGCAGATTTTCTATGGTTAGATGGAAAATATACAACAGATTTCTTCCATATTCGCTAAACTATGTGGATGGAGGAATCTCCCACTTTTTCCATTTAACCATGGAAAATCTGCAGATAATCTATAGGTGTATGGCCAGCTTTAGATGCATATATTCCAATCACCAGACTTCAGAAACGGTCGTTGGGTGATTTATTTAAATATTTGTAAAATCCAAAAACTTTACATGTAATAAATCCATGCAAACTCTTGAACCAGGTGAGAGGCCTAACTAGTCTCCTAAAGTGACAATCTATAAAAAATAAAATAAAAATAGTGAAAATAAAATAAAAAAATAAAAAAACAGCTTGCCAACACTTCCCACACTTTGCCAAATGTGACAATGCAAACTGATATATCAAATGTGCGGCGCTTAAATAGCTATACAACTAATATGCATATGTATCACACATTCAGCAAATAATAATGATGAATAGTGAATGACCAGCTTAAGAAGGAAATATCTCACCTCCTCACCACCTGTTTTAACCATATAAATGCCACACCACTGTGCTGTTACCATGTGCAATGTATGTGGCTGTGGGGTGGTTGTAGACTGGCTCCATTCACTTGACTGTGTCACGTTTGGTGGATAGTAATGCCTACAGAATGCAACAGTAGGTGTAATTCCTGCTCTGGCCATGAAGCAAAGCATTGTGGCTGTGACATGTATGAACCCTTGGTTGCTGTCTTTTTAGGCATTGACATCTGTGCATGGATTTGCACAAATGTCAACAAGCTGCACATGAAATCGCACCGAGGTAGTGCTATTGCAAAGCCGCATTCAGTGTGAACTGGGGCTTAAGATGGAGATGATTTGTTTTCAGCTTTATATTTGACCCGAGGAAGGACTTTGGGCATTTCAAAAATGTTATACAAATTGCATGAATTTATAACATATGAAGTTTGTGGATTTTGCAAATATTTAAATAAATCACCCGAGGTGCTGCATGACAAGTATTGTAGCGTATCTTCTATTTATGGGAGCAGAGGGTATCGCTCATGTTCTGTGTACATGCATCAGGATTGGATTGTTTATATATATTCACAAATGATTCCATTCTCACAGGCATATATATCAAAGTTCACAATCTTTCATAGTAAATGGCTACATGACAAAAATAAAGACATATAAAAAGTGTATGTGCCTCTTATCATAAAACATCAAAGCTCCTAATGCCGTAAATATATCTCCATGTTTTTTTGGGATCTGTTACTGTGAATATTGTAGATATTGTGATCACTTTCTAATTTGATACAGCAATGTAATATTTAAAAAGAAAAAAAATGTCAACACTAGAAACATAAATGAGCACATACATCTACAATGCAAACAAACAAAAAAACATTTTTTAAATGTAAGTTCATTTTTCTGAAATTTTAACTTGTTTGTTCTGTATAAATCATCTGAAATTTTTAAAGCTACACCTTATCTGTATTATGTGAAATATTTGGCATGTTTACATACACAATCGTGTTGCATTTTGTTTATAGGAAGACCTTTTGGTGTCAGCTGGAGGAACTGGAGTAGAAGCCCTTGCCACTGGTATAGAGATTTTGGTAAGTTTGTTTGTTCACTCGCTTCATTTCTGTTTGTTCATATCAGCCGGTCAGAGAGATACTGAGAATGATTTGAGAATATTCCCCAATAAATTACCCAATCATGGGCAGATGAAATAAGTGAACAGGGAGTAGTTGTTTTTATTTTTATAATTGGATTCTTGAAGTGAACCTTCATTCAATTTATAATGTGAAGATTCTCAATTCCTAGTAAATCAGGTGTCCTTTTATGAAACAGTGAAATCTATTCACTGCTTCATTCTCCGGCATTCTCAGAGGAGATCTTTCTCCTCTGTGTGCCACTTTATGAAGCGGAGTAGATCGCTTCACCCTTGGAGAAGTGAAGCGATCTACAAACGCTTCTAACACTGGAGAACGGCCCCTAATACTGGAATCTCGTGAGACTTTATGAGATTACAGTACTAGAAATTCACTGATACACAGAGATGTCAATTTATTCAGCAGTGATAAATTATCACAGCTCAATACACTGACAAACGGTGTGATTAATGTTAGTGAAATAAAGCGTCCCCCTACATAATATATACATGTATACACACACAGACATTATATATACATGTATATACACACACATTATATATATATATATATATATATATATATATATATATATATATATATATGTGTGTGTATACACATAACTATGACAGGGGGACATGGTTACAGTGTTGGGGGGGTCTGAACGAGGCATAAGGAAGTTAATTATCTTCCTCTTTCCTCCTCAGATCCCCTCACATTCTCTCTTCACTCCCCGATTCTCCACCTCTGAGCTGGTGAATCGGGGAGTGTGAATTCTGACACAAATCGCCAGTGAAGCACTGAGATCGCAGCTTCATAAACTGGCCGTTACTGTGTCATTCTATGAGGATTCTCAGTGTGTGGAGGTAATCGGCGGGAGAACAAATTCAAACACTTCTCCCCCGATTATCTCTGGTTTATAAACTGTTTATGGGCTGTGATCAGCGGCGATCCTCTGGATCTCCACTGATCACTGCTTCATAAACGGACACCCCAGTCTCAGTAAATCAGGCCAAGGTGGAGTCAGATGAGGGCTTGCAGCAGATCTTTGTATAAGCTTATTTATTACAAAAAAGATGACAGTGTAAAGCGCATTACAAGGCAATTTATCTGATCCAGTTGTGATCATCTAAAATTAGCTATATGACTAATTTGGATATTGTCATATCTGTATCAGATAAGCCCATCTATCTATAAAGTAAGAGCTACTTATTCTTCAGGGACATTGGAATAGGTGTATAATAGACATGTTAGATTCGTTTTGTAC
The DNA here is from genome assembly GCF_037356315.1 of Lithobates pipiens. NCBI lineage: Eukaryota > Metazoa > Chordata > Amphibia > Anura > Ranidae > Lithobates > Lithobates pipiens. The sequence continues at coordinate 257,073,493 of NW_027507785.1, forward strand.
GAATTTCCCTAAATTCGTACATTCGGGAGGATCCGAAATACGAATTGCCATGTGTCCGAATTTTATACGAAATACGAACTTTTGTTTACGAATTTTGGATCAGTCGTCGCCGAGGACTCATTATGCCTCTTATGAGGGGCTCCCACCATCCCTGTGCTATACTGACCTCCTCCTGGGGCTGTACCCCTGCTGTGCTCATTATGAGGGGCTTCCACCATTCCTGTGCTGTGCTGACATACCGAGCACAGCAGGGGATAAAAACCAAACTTCCATCAGCATCAACTGTCATATTGAGGTATAGATATATATTTTTGCCTTTAAATTCATTGTAAAGAATGTTCGTACAAGTTAACGAACCTAACGACAATTCGTATTTCGTACGAATTGAAATTGAATTTCGGACACGAATTATCAAGTACGAATTAATTCTAATACGAACCGTAATAGAACTAAACTAAACAAATTTATTGACGGCGCCCATGTCTAGTGTATAAACCTTTCAGGGCTGAGGGATAGAATAAATTATAAGAGAATTATATTGCAAAACTGTGAACCAAATAACTTATTATTCTACCAATAACCAGCAGCTATAAATAAATACAAAAAGTAATATAACAAAATAATGACAGCACTGATTCAATAATATAAAATATTCAGTGTGAAAATTCATGGACAATAAATCATTCAATAAACATTGCGATTAAATAAATTCCTCCAAAGGATACATTAAAATATTTTAACCAAAATTAATTTTAAATTAAATAAGTTCAAATAAAGAAATCCAACAGTGTAACAACTAAAAAATTCCCATGACCAATATTATTCTTCCAAGTGTAGAAAAATCCTTGATCCAAGGTGACTACTACCACCAATACAGGAAAATGCACTTACCAGGAGTGCGTGCCTATCTCGCTACAAGGCTCGACAAACACTGGTCTTGTAGCGAGATAGGCGCACGCTTCTGGTAAGTGAGTTTTCCCGTATTAGTGGTAGTAGTCACCTTGAACCAAAGATTTTTCTTTATTTGGAAAAATAATATTGGCGATGGGGATTTTTTTAGTCGTTACACTATTGGATTGCTTTATTTGAACTTATTTAGTTTAAAATTAATTTTGGTTAAAAATATAATGCCTTTAGTTTAAAAAAAAAAAAACTTTATTCTATCATAGTATTTATTGAATGATTTATTGTGCATGAATTTCCACACTGAATCATTTTCTATACTGTATTATTGAATCAGTGCTGCAATTGCTATTTTGTTATAAATTGGAATAGATATAATTGAAAAAAAAAAAAAAAAGACAGAGACAGCAGTTCTTCAATTGACTAAAATAGTAAAATGCAGGACAAAACCCCCAAAAGTATGCATCACATATTTATAAAATTACTCCAGCTCAGTACATTTATGTAGTGAAGGTGGCATTCACTGAACATTCACTGGTGGTGAATAGTTTATTGCCTATTTAAACAAATTCCCTAGGGATATTCACCTGCAGTGAATTATTGTGTAATGCCATATTCACTGGTTTATACATACTTCTTTAAAGCGGGAGTCCACCGGGACTCCGCGTTTTTTTTTTTTTTTTTAAAGCCAGCAGCTACAAATACTGCAGCTGCTGACTTTTAAATAGTGACACTTACCTGTCCAGCGCGCCCGCGATGTCGGCACCCGAAGCCGATCGCTCGCTCGTGCCGCCGCCATCTTGGGTATGGGAATCAGGAAATGGAGCCTTTCGGCTTCATTTCCCGGTTCCCTACTGCGCATGCGCGAGCCGCGCGGCGCAATCCGGACGGTCCCCGCTGCCTCTGGGAGCTGTGTGTTTCCCAGCAGGCAGCGGGGCACTTGCTGAAGGGGGTGGGCGCTTGCGGAAAGGGGCGTAACGTACGCCCCTTTCCGCAGAGAGCTAGCCCGGAAGTGGGTGCAGTTACCTGGATTATCCAGGTAACTGCACCCCCCTCCCCCCTGAAAGGTGCCGATTGTGGTGCCGGAGGGGGGGGGGGGGGGATTCCGATGAGCGGAGGTCCATTTTAGGGTGGACCTCCGCTTTAATTGTATGTGCTGTAACTGCCAAAATGACAAAAATACTACAAAATATCACTCGACCACAGATAGCTTGCTCATAAGACCTGCAAGGAAGCAACACATCATTGAGTAATTACTCTATCAGTAGTTCAGGGTCTCTAGTGTGCCATGGTCCTAAGAATAAGAGAAGGTGAACAGGTGATTTTAAAGAATTAATTAGTTGATTTCTAGTAAGAATATTTTCTGCTATGGTAAATGCTACTTGTTTATTTACTAAAGAAATAGAGACTCTGGATTGAAAATAACTTCTACCTTATTCACTAAACTATCTTCCAATCACATGAAGGCAAAAATCCTTTTTGTCTATTTCCTTTGCGCATTATTCTGCATTCAAAGCGAACAAAGATTCATCTAGTTTTCTAAGGCTTGGCTTGGTGTATGTCATTCAGTCCCACAAGCAAATAGAGAAATCAGTCTATTGCCCCATCCAAGTTAGGGCTTTTTCACACAACAGATCCGTTCAAGTCCACCTGTCAGTTTTTTAGGCGGACCTGAACGGATGTATTCACTGCTCCTAAAGCGCCCCTTCCCATTGAAAACAATGGGGCAGCGCTGCAAACCCAGCGGCTCTTTGCAGGCAGTTTTAACCCTTTTTCGGCCACTAGCGGGGGTTAAAACCACCCCGCTAGCAGCGGAAAAGTGGCTCTAAATATAGCGCAGGTTTACTGCCGGCGCCCGCCCGCCCCAGTGTGAAAGTAGCCTTAGATTTAATTTTGTTGAGCTAGGTGGTGCTTGCAGGACCACTTATGGCTTGAATGTTGGCCAATTCTGCAGAAATTATCTGAAATTCCTCATGTGTATGGCCAGCAAGTAAAAGTTTAATTTGCACAAACCATCTGTATTACATTAGTAAATCAAAACCCTTGGTTCATAGTTTTCCAATATATAGAACAGTGGTCATCAACCCTGTCCTCAGGGCCCACTAACAGGCCAGGTTTTATGTATTACCTTGGGGGAGATGCAGACTAGAATACTGCAAATCACTGAGCAGCAAATGAGATCAAATGAGTGGGCCCCGGGGACAGGGTTGATGATGACCACTGATATAGAGGACCTGTCCCAAGAAAGTAAGGGGATAAAGCTGAGACTGATGAGTTAGGATCGTGTAAGTGACATACACTTAGAAAGGGGGACAACTTGAAGATTGAATGAGATTATTATTGTTCTCAGGAAAGAATACTTTTTGTGTTTTTAATCCTCACTCACAGGTGCGCTGGGACCATTCGTCTGTGAATGGGCCGCATGTTTATGTGGCTTGAACCACTAGTTGTTGTGTGCATACAGCCCATTGACGTCTATGTGGACAGGGTACTGGCCTTACTGCAATCATTTTTGTAAAGAAAAATACTAATGATCTTTTTTGTGCTTTTGTTTTTTCAGAAAAAACTGGGAATAGATGAATTAAAGACAAAGCTTGTTTGCGCACTGGTAAGGCCAAAACTGTATATTGACAACTGAGACATTTTGTTTATTATGTTAAATAACTTCATATTTTCCAATGCACTCCTCTGTAAATACATTTTTATTAGGCAATTAATAAGGACTACTTTTATTTATTTTTTATACAATTTGGTATATTATTGCTATGAAATATGTGTGACTATAACAAAAATTAGCACTATATCAATGAGACCACCATAACTGTTTGAAGAAACCAAACACCCTGCTCATGTAAAACATACTGTATATCATTTATTAAATACAATATTTCTTCTCATATTGTATTTTAAAAATGGTGTATTACCTTTGCATGTCTTTCTTTTCCTGTATGATGTCTTACATTATTTCTTTATGTATAGCTTTAAATTACCCATATATACTAATTAGAAATCATATCCTCCAATAGGTAGGGAAACTTTTACAATCACCATGCCTGCAGGAAGCCCTCACGGTATGTATATATCATATCATATCATCTGTAAACTAGAAATGGCAAAAAAAAAAAAAAAAGACTCTGTCATGTTTAGAATTTTTGGTTGCTATGGGACCAGAATCTACACATTTACATACGATTTGGACATTTGTCTAATACTAAACATAGATTTTTACTTAAGAGATTTTTACAGATTTATCACAGAGCGTAATGGACATAATATAGCTTCATGCTATTTTAACCATTTCAGCCCCAGAAGATTCTACCCCCTTCCTCACCAGACACTTTTTACAATTCGGCACTGCGTCACTTTGACAATTGCGCGGTCGTGCAATGCTGTACCTAAACAAACTTTGCGTCTTTTTTTCCCCACAGATAGAGCTTTTCTTTTGGTGGTATTTGTGCTATAAACAAAAAAAACAAAAAAAAAAAAAAAACTATATTTTTTTACTTTTTTGCTATAATAAATATTCATATTTTTTTTTAAATACATTTATTCATCACTTTAGGCCAATATATATTCTTCTACATATTTTTGGTATTTAAAAAAAAAAAAAATCACAATAAGCAAATTGATTGGTTTGCGCAAAAGTTATAGCGTCTACAAACTATGGGAAAGATTTGTGGAAGAGAAATTGCAGCTCAAAGGCTCCAGACCTGTTGAAGACACCCACCCTATACGATCTTGCAAGTGCTGGCTCTGCTCAAATTAGGAAGGAAGGAAAAATCCTGAATGGCCGCACACCGCTGAAGGCATCTTTATTGAAAGATTCAAATCCAAAAACAGTCATAGCTGAAGCATAGAAACCAGGGACAACCAGCTAACGCTTTCCACATCACAAACAAATGCTTAGTCATAGCTGAATGAACAAAATCTGATCTGTAGATATGGAGCTAATGAAAAATAGACAGCCAATCAAATGCAAGGAATGTTGAAAGAAACCTCCCCATAAAATAAGACCTTGTAAAAGCTCAAAATGAATGGCACCTGGAGGGGAGAAACAAAGAGCAAACAAATACAATTAATTCAAATGAATAAATAAAAAGATAGATATATAAATGTGTGTGTGTGGTCGTAAGCTAAATGCAGCTTCCCAATATGGTGCAATCGAAGGCTAAAATAAATTGTAACTAATAAAGGAAAATGTATAATAGATAATAATACAAATGCAGATACAGATTTAAAAGTTACAAAAGGACTACCAGTATATACAAAATAAAATTAATCATCAAAAGGACCTGCAAGAGATTTGATATAAATTGTTATACAAAAAGTAAAAAAAAGCATATATACTAAATGCCATCACAGATATAAAAATGTCCATGTATAAAATTAAAATTGACTATTGGAACATAATTATTAATCCAATTTTGCCCGCACGAACATGTATGTAAAAAACATACAAAGACGTAAGGGCAAAGAATAAGAAGGACCCAAACTGCGTGAGCAAGGAGAAGCATAGTAATATATAAATATGATTTTAGATTTAGAGCAAACCAAGCAAAGCTATAACTAACAATGTGAAAGCTTGATGCAGCTACAAAGATTGAAAATACAAGGCAATAGTCTTACTAAATAGACTATAAGCAACATGTGGAGTCTCACTTCTCATGCTGCAAAATAAAAACAAAAGTCTCCAGTGAAGTTAAAAACTCCCTCCACATGTTGCAATACAAGAAAAGACTGTGCTAGGTTTATAGTAGACAAAGCGCGGAGCGAGACAGAAGTGTTGCTCCACACACTGTACAAGGGCAATAACCAATTGAAGATACAAGACAGTAGCCTTATCAAATTAACTGCAAGCAACATGCAGAGTATCACTCTACATGCTGCAAATGAGACAAAATCTTCACTAGATTGCAGTTAGTTTAATCAACATGTGGAGTCTCACTCCACATACTGCAGAATAAGACCAAGTTTTAACTAAATTACCACAAAGTGCAGAATAAAATTATAGTCTCAAACTACATGTTAAAATGCAGGACAATGACTGTAAGGGAATGGGACTGACTGAGGGAGGAGACCTATCGTTTGATCCTACTTAGTAGGAACAAACGATATGTCTCATCTCCCCTCACAGAAGGGATTTGTGTGTTTTGTGCTGGCTCTCCTGCACGCGATCGTGTGTGACCAGCAGCGATCGCACACACTTGCCACGCGCATTGGGTCCTCCGCCGTGCAGCAGGCGCAAGCTTGTGTTCTCTAGCAGCTCCTAAAGGAGAACCCGTACCCGTAAGGGGTTTCGCGCAGCTGTGCCATTGTGCCGCAGTATGTCTATGTGAGCTGGTCGGGAAACGGTTAATCAAGATGAACTCCCTGCAGATTTAAGAAACAATATTTAATCCAGTTATTGAGTCAATACAATCCATACATGTTTTTGATAGTGACAGCTGCAGAATAGTAGACGGTTAGTGACCAATCTCTGGGGGAAAGTCAGGTCTGCTAAGGTTGTTTTCATCTCAATACTATATATGAAGGTATAAACAGTTTTGCTATTATTTGTGCTTATTCAATAAATGTTTGTCATGTGGATATGAGTTGTTATGTGAACTGCTGTATTTCATTTCAGAAAATTACTCCGGACATATTAACTGACCTGAAAGATCTTTATTGTAAGGTAATTCTTACCTAGATATTATTATACCGTATTCAAACATAAAAATATTAGGGAATATTACAGCTCTGGCAAAATGAAACATAAATGATGGGGCATATTCCCCCAAGTAATCCAAAATAATCGAATTGTTCATTCTGTTAGTAAAAACATGTGTGTCTCTACTTCATACAATCTGTGATTTTATAAAACTGCTTTATACTGTGTGGGATTTTTTTTGTTAATCAAATCATTAATAAAAACAAATATCTTACCTACCTAAGGTAACAGTGCCCAGAAGCTGGCACCATGTGGGGTTTATTGATAATCCTCATGACCTGTGACAGTATTCAGATTGATCTCAGTGTTCCTGTGGAGCACCTTGGATCCAGGGCTGGTGCAAGGATATTTGACACCCTAGACAAAACCTAATTTTGCCGCCCCCCCCCCCCCCGAATGTGGTGTGGAAAATGCACATGGATGGTGGTTTTCCTGCACCGCGTTCTAGTGTGAACTGGGGCTAAAAGTCTGGTGTGTGAGGGCCAGCTCTGTATATGCCAGCAATCACCAGGTGGTATTGACAGGACAGATCCCTGGACACCTCATCTTTGTGTACTCCAGGCCTGGGCAGTGATCAGGGATGATAGATCAGATCAAAGATGGCTGAACAGTGATTTGTACATTTATGGAGGATTTCCCCCTCCAAAATACAAAAAATTTAGCAGCAATAAAGAATAGCTGCTGCTAATAAAATAAGTTACCTTGTGAGATGTAGCATGAAATAAAATCCATCTAAAAAGCAATGTGGCACAATGACTAAAAAGAATAAATATTAAATATCAAATATTCTACACCGCCACTCAAGACAATGTTGTTTTAACACACAATCAGCCACTAAAAAACACACTTATTGTACGTAGGCTGGGGGAGTCACATCTGTATAGACTGCCCACCTAACCTTACAATCACTGGGATGTCCAATTTTATTTATACTTTCTGGAAGGAATTTTAAGTGGATGCAGTGGATCCATGATCTGTCTGTGTTTGGTAGCAAAACGGACAAAGCAAAGTTGAAAGCAGTGTAAGGCTGGGTTCACACTGGAGCGATGCGGGAACACCGTGAATCCGCAGCGTTTTCCTGCATCGCATGCCTCCCGCCGGCAGTTCACACTGCCCTATGCGGACTGCTGGGAGTGTCAATGAAATCTTAATGACACCCCCAGATCAGTCCGCATATCGCAGTGCGATCTGCAAACTCGGACAGGAATCGGATCGCATGGTGTGAACACCCATGCGATCCGATTCTGCTGCGGACCAAAAAAAGGGTCCTGTGCGAGTTTGGGGCGGGTGCGATGCGAATTCAGCCATACTATCTGTATACTATCTGTATACTATCTGTATGGCTGAACTCGCATCGCACAGAGATCGGATGTGATTTGCACTGCAGTGCGGTGCGAATCACATCCGGGTCTCCCACCCGCAGCGGTGTGAACCCAGCCTAAAGCACACATAAATACAAGAGACAGCAAGCAGCATAGGTCTGTCAACCAGTGTAGGGCATAATACTATATTTGACACATGTGTAGAGTGCAGTTCAGTCAGTATTACATGATGTTATGAGCAATACTACCATCACTCTGGTTGTGTCTCACCCAACCTGTGTGCATCTGCATACCTGTTGGGGCGCTGAAGCAGTGACAGGACATCCTTCCCAAAGCTATAGTCTGCTGCTCAATCCCACTACACACTGTGAGGATTCTGTATGTGCAGTTCCCCAGCCACCCTGGTGTCCTGTTTCCTGGCTCAGACCCTGTACAGTACACATGGTTTGCCTGGTGACATATTTTTCAGCTACCTTCTTCTAACTGGGCTGCAGCATCATGCGGGACATGTGCCTGTTCTCCAGGCTCCACTACATGTGACCACAGCCTCACTGGGAGGAAAACAGAGCTGAGAAGAAACAGCAGCAGAGATCATGAAGTCTCTTACCAGGAGAGGGGATGTTGGCAGTGTTGTGTCGGTGGGAGAGCGCTCTGATCCTGCAGAGTGCCCGCACAGTAGAGGCTAAAAGCATCGAGCCCTGGACAATAGACATTGCTGGAGAGGCTGAGGAGAGGGGAAGAGGCGGAGTTATGGGGGGAGAACGGACCGTGCAGCATATGGGAACTGGGCAGAGAGAGAGGCAGATCTGGCTGTAGTGAAACACAGACAGACAGGTTACTAGCATTCTGGCACTGTGATGATCAGAGGCGCAGGGGATGACACAGTTCTCCGCCGCCGCTGCGCCTCTGACACTGTATAGAGGGACTGGGGAGCGGCTGCCTGTTGTGTTGAGACTGACTTAGTTACTGGCTGCAGAGAGAGGGAAGAGAGTCACCAGTGGCCGGGCGCCCTAGGCGGCAGTGCGCCCTAGGCGGCTGCCTAGTCCGCCTAGTGGTAGCACCGGCCCTGCTTGGATCCTACACCCAACCTCCACATGGGGCTTTTACTTCTGCCCAAGTCAAAACTATGGTTATAAAGTGTATGTAAACCCAAAAATAAATGATTATATTGTATTATTGTTCAGCTCACCAGTCCTTAGATGTGATGACCAGGGCTGGACTGGGACAAAAATTTGGCCCTGGGCTTCATCCAGACCGCCCCAATTTAATTTTGCAAACACGTATAAAAAACAGTATGTAAACTATACGCAATTGTGCAAAAACACATATATACATACATTCTATTGTAATTGTAAATGGCTTCCTTTTTTTTTTTAACTCTTTATTTCAAGAAAAATATGCATTCCAACATTACAGACGCCTTTAGAATGACATGATTTGAATTAATGACTTACACCAGGGTCCCAAGAGAGCCCCCCCTTACACCAGGGTCCCCAGAGAGCCCCTCCTTACATCAGGCTCCCCAGCGAGCGTCCCCTTTACATCAGGATCCTCAGAGAGTCCCCCTCTTACATCAGGGTCCACAGAGAGCCTCCCACTTACATAAGTGTTCCCAGAGAGCCTCCCACTTACATAAGTGTCCCCAGAGAGCCTCCCATTACATCGGGGTCCCCAGAGAGCCCCCCCATTACATCAGGGTCCCCAGAGAGCCCCCTTACATCAGGGTCCCCAGAGAGCCTCTCCCTTACAACAGGGTCCCCAGAGAGCATTTACCTTACATCGGGGTCCCCAGAGAGCCCCCCACTTACATCAGGTTCCCCAGAGAGCTCCCCTCACTTATATTAGGAATTATGTCATCTCTCTTCTCTCTCATCTGCCTGGCTCTCCCCTGCTGCCCGCCCGCTCTCTGGCTGTCCCGTGCTGCCCACTGCACAGCTGCAGAGAGGCCACAGCATGGTAGTGGGCTATGGCCCTGTGGTTGGGGACCCCTAGGACTTGGGGCTCTGGACGCCATATTTAGGGCTATAGCCCTAAAAGCCACCCCCTAGCGACGCCACTGGCTGTCACTGAAACCGGCCCACTGAGCCATTGCCCCAACAAGAAACTCCCAGTAGCCCCGATGGCCAGTACATGCCTGGTGATGACTGCGGTAGTTTTCTTTTCCCAGGTTTTTACATCGGGGTGCTTTTATTTTCACTAGTGCTCCTTCTATTAGTACACTTCCTATTCTAGTGTGACAATTCTTTCCTACTATACTGAATATATGGGGGAGCAGTGTTATCACTTTGGGCTGCTTTTTGCTGATCTAGACAACAAAACACGTGCCCCCCACCTTGCCTCCTTAGCATAGAGGGGAGATGTTCTGTAGTCCAAAAAGTTTCAGTGCAACAGAGGCAAAGTACACAGGAAGCAACACGCTCACTGGAATTTTAATGGATGAACAAGTATTTTTCTATGCTTGCAGAATTTGTAAAGATGCAAACCATGGAGAAATGTGAATTTATTTACAGATCTTCTATTTACATCATGTGATCAGCTGTCATTGGCTGACAGCTAATTACGTGGTAAGAGACTGATATCGGCCCCTTATTTCGATCTGCGATAAGCCGATTCTCATCTATAGATGGCCTCCTGGCAATTAAGGCCCGCACTGTAGCAGTCATTCGGCTATAGCGCAGGCACAAGAAGGTTAAATATGTTCTAGAATTAAAAAAAAAAAAAAAAAATTTGTTTTTCTGATTCCTTTTTTTTTGAGAAAAATATCCTCCTTTCCCTGGTTGAATAATATACATTGCTTGCATTTTAACAAACTTTTTTGGCTCTGAAGAAATAGATGTCTCTTTAACACTAACACCCCTTTCACACCAGGGCATTCTGCAGGCGCTATAGCGTTAGAAATAGCGCCTGCAATCCGCCCTAAAGAAGCTGCACCATTGCGTGTAGTGTGAAAGCCCGAGGGCTTTCACACTACAGTGGTGCGCTGGCAGGACGCCAGAAAAAAGCCCTGCCAGCAGCTTCTTTGGAGCAGTGAAGGAGCGGTGTGTTTACCGCTCCTCCACCGCTGCTCCCCATTGAAATCAATGGGGCAGCGCTGTAATACCGCCGGCAAAACGCCGCTATTGCAGCGTATTGCTGGCAATTTTAACCCTTTCGCGGCCGCTAGCGGGGGGTAAAAATGCCCCGCTAGCGGCCGAAATGCGCTGGAAATACGGTGGTAAAACGCTGCTAAAAATAGCAGCGTTTTTAACGCCGACGCTATAGGCAGTGTGGTGTGAAAGGGGTCTAATTGTAGATTGAATGTAAGGATCTGGTTTATTATGATGGTGGTGTACTTCCAATGCTTTAATGAGGAAAGCCGCAGTGTCTGCAACCATTTAGATGTATTTAATCCTTATTTAAACCATGGGGAGTATCTCCCCAAAACTTACATTTCTATTGCAGAGAATGCTTAAAATTTGACATTGTAGTGCAGATTTCTGAGAAAACCAGTCAGCCAATCATACAAGCAGGAAATTACATTTTCAGTTTATATTGACCTTAAATTACAGTATGGTTTATGTAGCAATTTTATACAATATAATATTTTTTTAGTTGACATTTTTTCATTAAAAGAAAGCAAGAACATTTGTGGCCAGGTTAGGTTAGATTTAACATTAAGATTATGGGTAGAAAACAGGTTAATACTGCGCTAAAGTACAACACAGAATAAAATAAAAAATAGCTGCAACAAAAACCATCAAATATCTCTATGGTGCAAGTGAAATAATACAAACATAAGTTGCTCTAAAAATGAAAGAATCATCAAATTAAGTGACATATAGTACAAATAAATTAATGAATAAATAATGAACATTCAAAAAAATTCATAAACACAAAAATAAATATAGAATAAAATTGATCGTGGATACAAAGGACAAAAAAAAGGATGAGTGGATGAAAAAATGAATAAAAAATGAGTCGTTGAGGTAGTAAATTCCAGAGTTTATGCACCTTCACCAGAAGGAAGGAGAGGGGGAGAAAGAGAAAACCTCGATCTGAGGAGAAGATCCCACTCTGTAAGTGGGAACCTTTACCTGAACAGGTGGACCCAATCAAGAGCGAGGTCATATGCACAGGCAGATTAAGCCCTCTGTGGGGTCTGGTAGGTCTCCAGCACCTCCAAAATTCTCCTATTATGAACGGTAGCCACTCAGAGGGATATGATGGGTCCAGACAAGCAGTCACTCTAATCTGGAAATATACACTCCGACTTGGACGGTCCCAGTCTCCCAGGGATCTTATGCTCAGATCGAGATTCTTCCTCTTTCTCACCCTCTCCTTCCTAGAGGTAGTAAATTCCAGAGGTGGATAACCTCTGGAATTTACTACCTCAACGGACTAATTTTTTCATTCATTTTCTCATCCATTCATCATTTTTTTTGTCCTCTTTGTACCCACTATCAATTTTTTATTCTATATTTATTTTTGTGTTTATGATTTTTTTTTTTAATGTTCACTACTTATTAATTAATTAATTCATTTGCACTATATGTCACTTAATTTGTGATTTTTCATTTCTAGCACAACTTATGTTTTTATTATTTAGCTTTAACATTAATTTACTCTAAATCCAGCAAACAATACAGAACATTTGGAATCAGTATTTTGAATGCCATAAGCACTGTGCTGGATAAAATTTTTAATTTACATTCATTATTTTCTGTTTTTATAGTCAAAGAACAGTGGTGCAACTGGTGTTGCTTCTGGACTTTCAAAACTATTGGTAAGAACCTTTTATAATGTGAATGCAATGAATTATAAAACATGACAACTAATTATCAATCATTTCTGTTTTGGGAATGAGTTGAAATCTATATCCATTCTACATCCAGTTTGCTATACTTGAAATGTCTACTTGAATAAGCCCACAGAGCATGGCAACTATACATTGTTCACATGTACTCAATTCCAAACCTCCTGAACATTTGCTACAATGTATTCCAAAAAGTCTTAAAAACATTTTGCTATAAGATAACAACCAATTAGAATGCATCCAGTCCATCTTGACGTCAGTAAAATCATCTCTAATTGGCTGCTATGCGTCCCTTCATGTTGCCAAAATATTACAATAAGTAAAATCAGTAGGGATTGGTGAAATTAACACAGTAGACAGAGAAAAGTCCATATTTTGTATTGCAGTGTAGTTTTTAAAATGCAACTAAAAGTGTATTAACTATTTCAGCTCTTTTGAGGCACAAAGAGTGAACCTTTAATCATAAATTGATGGCTTCTACCTTGTGCTCTGTCTGCTCAGGCAGCTCCCGGCTTCAAATTGAAAGTGATTTGGTGGCTCTATAGCCGCCAAGCACTTTGCCAGAGTGGGCGGAGTGATGTTCCCCCTCCCCCCACCAGTGCCACCTATGGTTCCTGGGTCCTCTCACTTTTACTTTTACCCGATGTTTGGGACCACAAGATGGTTCAAGATGGAGAGCAGGGAAATCCATGTCATGATACCCCCTGTAAACAAAGGAATCAGAAGCAAAAATGATTTTATGACCTCCAATTGCCGGTCCTCTAATTCATGGCTGGTACAGCCAGGGAACACATCTAAGGCCGCGTACACACGCGCGGACTGTTCGCCCAACTTTGTCCGTCCAACAGTTTCGGCAAACAGTCCGCTCAAACTTAGCATGGACGGACATGGCCACACACGACGGACGAACAGTTTGCTGAAACCGTGCGCGATGACGTGAACGGCACGTACGACGGGACGAAAAATACGACGTCCTATACACTGCATTATAGCTTTCGGCGTGAAAATCCTTTCTGAGCATGCGCGCAACTTTGTTTGACGAACAAGCCTACACACGGGCGGACTGTTCGCTCAAACAAGGTTTCAGCGGACAGTTTTTCGGAATTTCCGAAAAACCTTGTCCGTCCAACTGTCCGCTGAAACTGTCCGCTGAAAGCCCACACACGAGCGGACTGTCCGCCCAAACACTGTTCAGCGGACAAAGTTGGGCGAACAGTCCGCCCGTGTGTACGCGGCCTAACCAAAAAAATCTGTGCTCCGTTAGATGGTGGGGGCAGGAAAGGCATTGGGCTTTATTAGACCCCTAATGTCTCCATAAAGAGTACCTTTCATCTGCCCAATGCTATCACATGATGGGTTATTAACCCTTTTAGATAGCAATCAAGTAAAAATAATAACATAGTGGAGTATATAAATATATTTAAACTTTCAGAGGAGGGAAAGGCCCTTTTGTATCTTAAAGTGGAGGGCCACCCAAAAAAAAAAAAAAAAAACATTTTTCTGGTAAAAGACCAGACCACTTTTTGCGATTTGGCACTGCGTCGCTTTAACTGACAATTGTGCGGTCGTGCGACGTGGCTCCCAAACAAAATTGATGTCCTTTTTTTCAAATAGAGCTTTCTTTTGGTGGTATTTGATCACCCCTGCGGTTTTTATTTTTTGCGCTATAAACAAAAATAGTGCGACAATTTTGAAAAAAATGCATTATTCTTTACTTTTTACTATAACAAACATCCCCCAAAAATATATAAAAAAAACAGGTTTTTTTTCCTCAGTTTAGGCCAATACGTATTCTTTTACATATTTTTGGTAAAGAAAATCGCAATAAGCGATTATTGATTGGTTTGCACAAAAATTATAGCGTTTACAAAATAGGGAATAGTTTTATGACATTTTATTAATATTTCTTTTTACTAGTAATGGCGGCGATCAGCAATTTTTATTGTGACTGCGACATTATGACGGACACAACAGACATTTTTGACACATTTTTGGGGCCATTGTCATTTATACAGCAATCACTGCTATATAAATGCAGTGATTCCTGTGTAAATGACACTGGCAGTGAAGGGGTTAACCAGTGGGTGGCAGTGTAGGGGTTAAGTGTTCCTAGGGGTGTGTTACTAACTGTTTTCATTTAGTGAACACTGATCTCTGCTCCAATCACATGGAGCAGAAATTAGCGTCACTTGTTGCTAGGCAGAACGGGGAAATGCTGTTTACAACGGCATTTCCTTGCTTAGCCACCCCGTGAGACGATCGCGGGTATGCTCGCGGTGATCGAGTCTGCGGGACCCGCGACCGGACTCACGGGGGTCCCGACCAGCACATGAGCACGCCGCCGGTGGCCCGCTTCTGATGGCAGGGCGGCATTAAAGATTGGAAGCACCTGTATGCGAATATGCCTGCCCGTGCCATTCTGCCAACGTGCATCGGCGTGCACTGGTCGGGAACCGGTTAATATTCTTAAAAAAATGTTTTTTTTTTTTACCTTACCAGAAATCCCTGTTACTAGGTGTCCTCCTCACGTTGTCTTCTGGGTAATGGGGCACGCTATGTTCTGGGAACTATGTGTTTCCTAACACAGTGCGCCCATTCACAAAGCGTTGCACGACTTGCGCATGTCCAGTAGGAAACGGGCAGTGAAACCATAAGCCCTTGTACACACGGTCGGACATTCCGACAACAAAATCCATGGGATTTTATCCGAAACTTGTGTTGCATACACACAGTTGGAAAATCAGATCGTACATAACGTGACAACGTTATTTCATTACGACAGGACTACGTTCAGGCTAGTAGCCAATAGCTTTGGTCTAGGAATTTGATCTGAGCATGCGTGGCACTTTGTCTGATTGGAATTCTCTACACACAATCGGACAAAGTCCGATCGGATCATGCTGTCAGAAAGTTTTATAGCCCAGCTCTAAAACTTTGTCCATCGGATATTCAGACGGAAACAGTTCGATGGAGCCCACACATTATTATCCAATTATCCAACAACATAGTCCGATCGGACATTTTCCATCGGATTGTCTGACCGTGTGTACAAGGGCTAAGGCTCCACTGTCTGTTTCCCTTAGTGAGGATGGCAGCGCTGGAACCTGAGAACCAAGGGACGGGTCGGCCTCGGGCGGCCGACATTGCGGGTGCCCTGGAAAGGTAAGTGTAAGAGGACGCTGGTCCCTATAAAAGTCGCTGCACGCCGCGTCCCTGTCATTGCGGCCAGAGACAGCGACGAGGCAACATCTCAAGAAGAGAAAAAGAGAAGAACAGAGGAACAGAAGAACAGAAGGCGACGAAGTCATCGGCGACAGTGGTGACAGCGGCGACAGAAGACCGGGCCACCTCCAGTAAAAGAGCTGGAAGAAGGAGGCCCGGCAAGAAGAACCGAAGAGGGGGACAAGACCCCCAAATTTGGAAGAAGATCCCCGAGAGGCTGCGAGGAAGAAAGCCGGGCTCCTCCACTAGCAGAAGATAGCGGAGGAGCCCGGCAAGAAGACCCCCTAAGACGGAAGAAGACCCCTGGAGCTGTGCAATAAACTATTTTTAACCCATGTGTGTTGTGTTTTATTTACATTTTTTTCACAGGTGAATGGGTAGGGGTACAGTGTATCCCATACTCATTCACATAGGGTGGGGGGACGTTATCTGGGGCCCCCTTATTAAAGGGGGCTCCCAGATTCCGATAAGCCCCCCGCCTGCAGACCCGACAACCAACAGCCAGGGTTGTCAAGAAGAGGCCCTTGTCCTCATCAACATGGGGACAAGGTGCTTTGGGGTGGCGCTCGTTCGTCCCCACCCCCTTTCCTGACTGGCCTGGTTGCGTGTTCGGATAAGGGTCTGATATGGACCTAGGGGGAACCCCCACACCATTTTTTTGGCATAGGGCTTCCCCTTTAAGTCCATACCAGGTGACGGGGCCAACGACGTGTCAATCTCGCTGCTGAAGGCGGCGACAATGACTTCATTCGCTAGTCCCGGCTACCTGGAGCCATGCTCAAAATGAACGGACTTTCCACCGTGTGTGGGCAAGTCCGTTTATTTCAAAAGTACTGCAGATAGTCCGCCAGACCTAGTCCGCTGGAAAAGTCCCGCGTGTGGGTAGGTTCGGCGGACTTTACTGCGGTTTGTCCACCAGACTAAGTCCGCCGGATAGTCTGATCGTGTGTATTCGGCATTAGAAGAATTGTCTCTGCAATTGAGAAAAATCACTGTTCAGAAGAGCCTCCAATTGCTGTCACTTCTGGATCAGTCCCCAAACCCAACTGGCAGACACCAAGGGCTGGTGCACACAGAATCTGGTGCAGCTGTCTACATTAAACTGAAATTGTTATATTTTTTTTTTACTGCTTTCCTGCTCCAGCATACTTAGTTTTCTTGTGGAATGTGTCAAATTTGAATATGAATTATATATATATATGTGTGTGTGTAATCTCATGTATTAAATCCCTTTTTACCCATTTTAAAACAGGGAAGAATTGACTGTGCCTTGGGTGAAGCGATTGGACTGGAAAGTGATAAAACACTGGTAAGAATATTCTCCAAAATGTACCTAAATGAATGTACATTCTTACAACTAATTCTTGAAACATCTCCAGCAGGTTCTGTTGCCATTAGGCTGTAGATAAAAAAATAAAGAATAAGTATGTAAGCAATGTTAATTTTTTCAGGCTTTATAATAACTGCAATAATTTTCAGCTGGAAGTGACTCTTTTAGTATAAAAAAAGGCAAACAAATAGGCCACTGTCCCCATTCTATAACTGGCCTTCGTAGCAAGGAGCATATAGAAGGACGATGCATGTCAAACAAAACCAAAGGAAATTCCCAACAACCAAATTAACCTGTCTAATAGTTTGCGTTAAAAACAGGGGTTTAGTTTGCATACATATTCAAATACATGAGTAAGCTGCAGAGTAGGGATAAGCTTCAAGTTCAAGTCGAACCCATGTTCGACTCGAACATCACCTGTTTGGTTGTTCATCGAATTGCAAAGTTATGGGCCGTTCGCACCAAATTATATTATATATATTATTTATATTATATATATATATATATATATATATATATATATATATATATATATATATTGCATTCAGTTTAGCTAGATCCGTTCCTGTTATTCTTTTCCTAATATACTGACAGTCAGGCAGGGGATTTTAGTACTTGCAGTATTTTACAGTTAGTGTACTTTGTCCTCTGCACAGTGTGCACCTAAAGCTACCTGAAGACAATTGCTGTTATTCTCTTCCTAATATACTGACAGTCAGGCAGGTGATTTTAGTACTTGCAGTATTTACAGTTAGTGTACTGTGTCCTTTGCACAGTGTGCACCTAAAGCTACCTTCAAGACAATTCCTGGTGTTCTTCTGATCCTATTAATATCACAGGCAGGCAGCTGCAGTATTTACAGTTAGTGTACTGTGCCCTCTGCACAGTGTGCACCTAAAGCTACCTGAAGACAATTGCTGGTGTACTCATACTAATACTACTACAGTCAGGCAGTTGATTCTGCTAGCTGCAGTATAATCAGTATATATATATATACATCCCAGCTTTGTGCAGCTACATCACACTGCAGGCCATTAGTATGTCTGGAAGGCCAACAAGGATAGGCAGACAGCCACAAGCCAATAAAAGAGGGCAAGCAGGCTCTGTGTCAACAGTGCTGGTTGTGGACATGGTGCATCCTCATCAGCACGTGGCCATGGGACATGCTTGTCATGTGCACCTGAGGAGTCCCCCAAACTGTTAGACCACAGTGTTGGGTACATGCTAGATGAGGGTACCCAGCTAGAGGAAGGCAGTAACGTGATCCCAGAGAGAGGAGGTGCCTGAGAAGGACTGCAATCTGGCAGTCATGCTCCCCCAGCTGCAGCATACTGCCAGGTTTGCTCCAGTGATGAGAAGGGAGGGGATGTCGAGGTCACTGATTCCATGTAGGTGCCTGATAGAGAGGAGGAGGAGGCACATCTCTAATGAGGTAGGATGCCCTTCAGGGGCCAGCTTAAGGGCAGCACACCAACTGCATCACACCGTAGAGCTCCACATGTTCAGGGTGCTGCTGTCTCTACGTGTTATTCCAAAAGTTCATTGGTGTGGGCCTTTTTTGAGATGAGTGCATCAGATCGCACCGCTGCTATTTGCAACATATATCTCAAGCATATCCCCGCATGGCCAAAACATCAGCCACCTGGGCACCACATGCTTGACCAGACATATGTTGTCTTGCCATACAGTTTGTTGGCAAGTGTACCTAAAAGACCTACACCAAAGAACAAAGCGGAACCCTCCTTTCGTCTCATCAGCTGGGATCTCTAACCCCACTATACCTTCAGTCCTGCACTGAGAGGAATGAAGGTATAGAATTAGGTGTGTCACAACCAAGTACTTGCGGGCAATCTGCTATCGGTACACCGACGTTAGATTGCACCAGACAAATTTCCTTGCCCCAGCTGCTGCACCGAAAGAAGTTCGCTCCCAGCCATCCACATGCCCAGTGGTTGAATGCTAGCTTGGCAAAATTGCTAGCACTTCAACTGCTGCCTTTTCAGTTGGTAGACTCTGCAATATCTGTGATGGGTTGCAGTGCTGTGACACCAGCACCAGTGCCTAAAGCCCAATTTTTCAGTCCCTGTTTAACAGGGGAGTGTAATTACAATTTTTGATGCAATACTTTGCAGCAGGGCTCATTCCTGTGCTCCAAATAGAGTATCTGTGAGGGGTTGCAGTGTTGTGGCACCAGTGCCTAAGTCCCAATTTTTCTGCCCCTGTTCAACAGGTGCATGTAATTACAAATCTTGATCTAATATTTCACAGCAGGGCCCATTCTTGCACCCACCAAGAGTAGCTGTGAGGGCTTACAGTGTTGTGGAAACACCACCACCACCACCAAAGGCCCAATTTTTCTCCCCCTGTTCAACAGGTGCATGTAATTACAATTCTTGATATAATAGTTCACAGCAGGTTGTTCAAGTGCCTACCAAGAGTAACTGGGCTTACAGTGTTGTGGCAACACAAACACCTAAGGCCCAAATTTCTACATATATAGGACAGGCCCCTACTTTCAAACATCCAACTTACAAACGACTCCTACTTGCAAATGAAAGGAGACAGGAAGTGAGATGAAATATGCCCCTAGAAAGGGAAATTCTCTCCTGTAAGAGTTAATATGGGAAAAACTTGTCTCCTCTCCACTGATGCTTTATCACCAATCCTTGTTTCAGTAAAAACCCCAAATTTTCAAAAAACATTTGTCATTGGGACAGAAAGTGTGGTGAAATCTTCTGAAGAGGTGCACATACAGCAAAACAAATGTTACAGGGGTGATAACCCTTCTCTATGTTTTCCAAAAAGCTTAAAAATAGATTTTTTGGCTGGAGCTACACTTTAAAAATGTTTACCAGTTCAAAATTATAAACAGATTCTACTTAACAACAAACCTACAGTCTCTGTCTTGTTTGCACCACCTGTTTTCCTGCAGTCCAGAGTATATAGGGCCTGGGTGCCCCACACCTTTCTTTTTTTTTATGTGGATGCGTGGGTTTCCCTTAATATCCATATAAGACCCAAAGGGGCTAGTAATGGGCTGAGTGGGTACCCATGCCATTTTTCTCAATGATTTTCATCCATATTGCCAGGACCAGACATTACATTAAAGCCGCAAGCAGTTTTAAATTACTTTTTTTCCTTTAGAAATGTCATTTTGTGCAGGGACAGTTCTAAACACATGCCACTTCACAGATACTATAGACACCCCCCCAGGTACGATATTTAAACGAATATTTCACCTTTTTTTCACTTTAAGCATCATTAAAATCAATGCTCCTGAAAAAACGGGCATTTTTAAAACTGTTTTTGTGCATTGATACATGTTCCCTGGGGCAGGACGCGGGTCCCCAAACCTTAGGACAATAACTTGCATATTAGCCTTTAAAATTAGCACTTTTGAATTTTTAACGTTTGAGTCCGATAGACTTTAACAAGGCTCCAAAGTTTGCGCAAACTTTTGGTCCATTCACAGGTTCTGGTGCGAACCGAACCGGGGGGGGGGGGTTCGGCTCATCCCTACTGCAGAGACACTTTACAGCACCCCACTAATATTTGCAGTCCTAACTTTATACATTTTTGGGAGCCTCCACAGTGGAAGCACATACATGTGCCTTTAAGGAGGGATGGGCTCCTCACTCACTGGAGTGATGAGATGTGGAGGGGGAGGAGCGACCATCTCAGGCTCTCAGCGGCTCTCTGAGACTGGTGTCAGTCCAGGCATCTGGCGGATCCAGACTCCGGTGGTCGGGATGGAGTGATGCCTGGACTGAAATTGATGTCAGCAGAGAGCAGACCCCAACCCGCTCTCTGCTGAAAACGAGTCACAGGAGTGCAAAATGAACTGCACTTCTGTGATCCATAGGAGAGGTACAGCCAAACGAGCTTTGGCTGGAATTCTTTAACTATCCTGCTGTCCCTGATCCCTACACACTTCTCTAATGCAGAGCAATCCTGGGGTGAATATCATTCTGAAACAGACACTTCCAGGAGTGTCCATCTCCTGTGACAACCACTTCTCATCATTGCTGTATCCTGTACTGCACCCCTTATCAAGTATACATTGATCATTAATTCCTTTGTGTCTAAATGTTTTCAAACAATAAATTGTGTTTTTAAGAACACAAGGTCAAAATCTGTTATATATCTGACTTAATATACCAAAACATTACACTGTTAATAATGGATTAT
The DNA here is from genome assembly GCF_037356315.1 of Lithobates pipiens. NCBI lineage: Eukaryota > Metazoa > Chordata > Amphibia > Anura > Ranidae > Lithobates > Lithobates pipiens. The sequence goes on from NW_027507785.1 coordinate 257,094,957, forward strand.
TTTTTACAAGCGGATGCATCCCTAAAAATGCTTGAGGTATCTCTTGGGGTACATATGGAACTGGTTGATAAGCTGTGCTCTTAACTGAGGAAATTATGTCTTCTCAACCAGTCTAAAGAGCCAGGACAAGGTTTATTTCGGGATGCTCCTTTAACCTATAATTTCTAGCCCTAACTATCACCTTATTATTTTCAAATTACCTTACCTTATTGCTGGCATTACTCCATTAGGCACACCCAGATCTGCACAGGGAACAGTGAATATATAATAATTAACAACACAGATCAGGTCTACACACTGTTCATTTATTTTTGGCTTGTACAAGATCTTAAATACACCGGATGAGATGAGTGTTAATTATTTTCCACCAATAAGGGGTACATGTTCAAATTACATGTTTCCTTTATAAACCTACTTATTCAATTAACCAATTATAATGATACGTATATTTAGAATTCTTTACATACTGTATCTGTATCTAAGCAGAACTATTATGTCACTTAGAATATACAAAAAAAAAACCCTATGGTTTCCTGTCAGTCAAGACACATTGGGGGTTATTTACGAAAGGCAAATCCACTTTGCACTGCAAGTGTACTTGGAAGTACAGTTGCTCTAAATCTAAAGGCTAGATCTGAAATGAGTGGAAGTTCTGTTGATTTTATTATCCAATCATGTGCAAGCTAAAATGCTGTTTTTTTATTTTCCTTGCATGTCCCCCTCGGATCTACAGTGACTTTACTTCCAAGTGTACTTTCAGTGCAAAGTGGATTTGCCTTTCGTAAATAACCACCATTGTCTGGTACATATGCAAGTTCCTCAAATCGAATTTCAGTTTCAACACAAGCTCACTTGTTAAGCAATAATATATTTAAAACTTACTGCTAAGCAAAATAATACATTTAAAGGAGTAATTCAGCCTTAGGTTTCAATAACATTGCACAAAGAAGTGTAGACATTAGGTGGGCTTTTTACGAGACCCTTTTCGTTTATTCTTCTTGCCATCCTAAGCCAACTATCTTGTGTCCACTCACTGATGAAAGAATGACTTTTGTATCATAATGACAAGATCCGACCTCATAGTCACACTAAGGCTAGGAGTGGAGAAGATAAGCAAGACAGATGCCCAGACAGTACACCTAAAATCAGTTGCGGCTGGTGGTATAATTTTTTGGAGAGGTCGGTAAACAATCCACCCACTCCCCCCCGGTCGATCGGTAGCCCCGCACTTACCCCATCTAGGTCGCAGGCATTGCTTCCTCTGGGCGGCATCTTCACCCTGCATCTCCTTCTTCTGGGCTTCATGGCAGCTTCCCCTGCATCTCCTTCCCCCTTCTCCCCTTCTTCTCGCTTCTCCTCTCGGCCAATCAGGTGACAGGTCTCAGGACTGGCTTCCTGATTGGCTGGGAGGAGAATCAGGGTGACAATAGCCAATATTAATTTACTGTTGTCACACAACCCTTTTTTTGAAGATAATAAGAGCCTCTGGTTCTAATCATGTGCTAATAAAAAAAAAATATTGGGATCCAAGGGTGCATGGATTAGAGGGGTGATGCACCTGCGCCTTGTATGGACAGCCTAAAACTGATGATTAGAAGATTAGGCAAACTCTCACTCTGTTCTGCTATCAGTTCAGTTGTGTGCTTACAGTTCATCCACACTGGGTCTGTACAACACTATTCCACTAAAAATAATTAAGAATCGGATGACTTTGAATTGCCTAACCGAATGCTCTTCCGTTATTTACAGCTCCAACATGCTCTCAATATCCAGTTTGGAGTCTCCGTGCCCCTGTTGGACGTGATCCGCGGACAGGACCCTAAGACCTTGTACACACGGTCGGACATTCCGACAACAAAATCCGTTGGATTTTGTCCGAAACTTGTGTTGTATACACACGTCGGACAAAGTTGTCGGAAAATCTGATCGTTCGTAACGTGACATTATTTCGTTACGATGGGACAACATTCAGGCTAGTAGCCAATAGCTTTGGTCTAGGAATTTGATCTGAGCATGCGTGGCACTTTGTCCGATCGGAATTGTCTACAAACGATCAGACAAAGTCCGATCGGATCATGTTGTTGGAAAATTTTATAGCCCGGCTCTAAAACTTTCTCCATCGGATATTCAGACGGAAACAGTCCGATGGAGCCCACACACGGTCGGATTATACGACAACATGGTCCGATCAGACATTTTCCGTCGGAATGTCCGACCGTGTGTACAAGGGCTAAGAGACTGATGTTCCTTTTTTTTATAATGGCCTCATACTGGCCGCGACCGCCTCACATGTGCAGCGACTTAAGATCCAACGGGAGGCAGACTTGGGAGCAATGGAGGAAGGGCGATGGATGCACTGACCGTCTCCAAGGTAGTATCCCCTAAATTATCAGATAGGCTCACGCACCTATATATACTCCATAGATCATACCTCACCCCAACTCTTCTGTCTAAGTTCAAACCCAACTAAAGCTCTGCGTGTCCCAAATGCGGAGACCCTCGGGGTACATTCTATCACTTGCTATGGTCCTGTCAGAAGCTCTAAGATTACTGGTCCCAGGTGGTCAGATTTCTCCATGACCGAATGGGCTCTCCCTTATCCCTATGCCCCCGTCAGTGTCTATTAGGCATCCTCTCTCTCCCCAAAGAGGAGAAATATCTCAGTATATTTTTACAAGAAATGCTATTCTTGGCCAGGATGCAAATTGCCCGCACCTGGATTAGAACAACTCCTCCGACTATCCAGCTATGGAAGGGATCAATTTATTCCACACTCCCCTATAAGAAAGTGCTATACACACACAGGGGGTGCACAGCCAAGTTTAACAAAATATGGGACAGATGGATGGAAGATGCAGCCATATGCACAGACCCACCCCCTGAAATCTGATGTTGGTGCCCACAACAAAGCAAAGGCCTGCTGCTAACCTCTAGCCCCATGGCTCATAAGTTAAGCTCAGGTATAATATATATCACCTTTCATCCCCTGCAACCCACACATACAGGCAGGACAGTGTTGGAATATCATTCCCTCGGATGGCCTAACTGCTTTAGGTACCCGTTTATCTGAAATACCCTGCTCGTTGTATACAGAAATGCACCATATCCTATGGTAATTGATGTCAAATGTGATTTCTTTTGTTCAGTGCACGTTGCACTTGGTTTTTTGTTCAGTGCGATCTGCAAATTCAGACAGGAATCGGATTGCATGGGTGTGAACACCCATGGGATCTGATTGTGCTGCGGACCAAAAAAGGGTCCTGTGCGAGTTTGGTCTGAATGTGATGCAAATTCAGCAATCCTATCTATATGGCTGAAATTGCATCTCACAGAGATTGCATGTGATTTGCACTACAGTGCGATATGAATCACATCCTATCCCAGACAGTGCTGCAGTGTGAACTGGCACTTAATGACAGAACTGTCTTTTTCACTCCCCCTGGTACTCTACAGTAGAACAAAGGGAAATATCTTTACCTTCATTAGTCATTCTTTAAAACCAAAAAAAACAATAAAAACCTGTGATACTCCTTTTCTTTCTGTGTAGTACTGGTCACTAATCCACTTAAATAATCCAAACCTCATCTACACAGTGCTATACAGTACATAAAATAACATATACAGAAAACATGATAAGTGCTTGGTGCATACACAGTCCACACTATACACACAGATCATAAGATTTAAAGTGCTCCGTGTCCCCTCAATGTTCCCATACCAGTGTTAATTTTGTCGACTAAAACCTTTTCATCGACTAAATGAATACTATTTTAGTCGACTAAAATATGACTAAAACTAAAATACGACTAAAACTAAAATGATATTCTAGTCAAAAGCCTAAATTGGGACTAAAACTAAAAATGCCATTTTGGTCAAAAGACTTATGCCTCGTACACATGACTTTCCGACAACAAAATCGGGGATTTTTTTTGAAGGAGGTTGGCTCCAACTTGTCTTGCATACACACGGTCACACAAATGTTGGCCAACAATTATGATTGTGGGAAGGTGGTGACTTACAAGACGTACGACGAGCAGAGAAAAAGGAAGTTAAATAGCCAGTGTGGCTCCTTCTGCTTAAATCCTAGCATGAGTGAACTTTTGTGCCTCGGACTTGTGTACACACGATCGGAAATTCTGACAACAAAGTTTTGTTGGCGAAAAATCTGAGAACCTAGTAGCCAACATTTGTTGGCAGAAAGTCAGACAACAAATGTTCGATGGAGCATACACGTGGTCAGACTTTCAGCTAACAAGCTCACATGCAACATTTGTTGTCGGAAAATCAGATCATGTGTACGGGGCTTAAGACTAAAACTAAATTCAAATTTGACCTCAGAATTAACACTGGTTTGTAGTGCATGTTCATACCTCAATACCATATATAATAACATATTAGATGTTAGTATATTAGTATATAATGAGTTTGTAAATTGTAGAGAAATGCCTAGATAATGCATTAAAATTTAACTACACCAATTCGATTTTAGACGACTAAATGAGTTTTAGTCGACTAAATACGACACTAAAACAATCGCAGAAGACTAAATTGGGACTAATATTAAAATGCCATTTTAGTCAAAAGACTAAAACTAAATCGAAATTTGCTGCCAAAATGAACACACTCACCTGAATTGTTTGACCCCCAAATACTTTAACCTCCCTGGCGGTATGATTAGTTCTGGTTTTAGGTGCTGAAAGCAGTACAATTATTTTGCATGGAAATTTGGCATTTTATATTGTAGTCCTGTAATTCTTAGGAATAACTCACTTAAATCTGTTCAAACCAGAGTCTAGCAGACATCCCGGGTATGATAAAGTTTATAATATAATAATAAAAATTATTCAATAATGTAATCAAATGCAAAAACACTGAAATTTGCTCATTTGCAGAATTGTCGCTGTCATTAGATTTGGTGTTTGATGACGAATTTCCCCACAAATCGCTATTGCTCAATTCTGCAAGTGATTATAATTTATTATCGCTGTTTTCTAGTTGGTCTAAAATCACTTTTGATATAAAGGGACACTTTTTGGTTGCTATGGACAATCTCCAAATTCCAGGCAGAAAAAACAGCATTTATAATATAAAAGTGCATGCAGGGCACTGCAAAGACCACTAGGGACAAACGGGGTGTGTAATTTTTTTATACAGTAGTGTAATCTGTAAGATTACAGTATTGTGTGTGTTTTGTGTGTTGTTCCTTTTTTCGAATTTGAAGCTGATCTCCGCTCCCGTGCACCGTAACGTCGCAGGGAACGGAGCTCGGTGGCATTCGGGCACTGTGTGAATCGAGCAGAGGACAGCTCGATCACACATCACGGTGGACATCGCTGGATCCAGGGGACAAGGTAAGTAACTTCTCCCTGTATCCAGCGATGCGATCCCGAGTCTGGCTCGGGGTTACCGCTTATGATACTAAAATCCCAACCCGAGCCAGACTCGGGATCACCGCTAGGGAGGCTAACAAGCTTTCTCTTATTGTCATAGCAAGAATTATACTGTAATGCCGATCGGACGATCGGATGTTCCGACAACCAAACTGTGGATTATTTTTTCTGACGGATATTGGCTCAAACTTGTCCTGCATACACACGGTCGCACAAATGTTGTTGGAAATTCCGATCACCAAGAATGTGGTGACATACAACACATACGACGAACCCGAGAAAAATAAAGTTCAATAGCCAGTGCGGCTCTTCTGCTTGATTCCGAGCATACGTGGAATTTTGTGCATCGGAATTGTGTAAACACGCTCGCAATTTACGACAAAGGATTTTTTTGTCGGAAAATTTGAGATCCATCTCTCAAACATCTGCTGTCAGAAATTCCGATGGAGCCTACACATGGTCGGAATTTCCGACAACAAGCTCACATCGAACATTTGTTGTCGGAAATTCTGATTGTGTGTACGCGGCATTAGTGTTAAAAGTTTCAAGGCCGAGCACCACTGCAATAACAATGCCAAGGTCAATGTGTTATAAAAAAATATCCAATAAAAACGTAGCAATTATATAACCAACTAAAATATACAGCAAAGATGTGAAGTAATAATACATTAAATAATGGGACTTTGTATTAACCTCTAAAACATTCTCTGTGTGGGTTCAGGATTTCACAAATGTTTTTGTTTTACTTTTTAAGGAAGACGCACTGGAAGCACTCAGTCCGGAACTTCTTCAGGGACTGATTGAACATATACTCGGCCTTACTGGGGTAAAATGTTTTGTTGGTTTGTGATTTATATGGTATATGCATTCCTCATTCTGCTGTATGCAGCTAATATTACATGATATTACATACAGTAGGTGAACTGTGAGGTGGGATTGAGAAAAGCAGCCAGGAATCAAAGAACATTTTTTTTTAATTACATTTTCCAGAATAGAAATTTCACATAACTACTTTACATGTAAAGAAAAATAATGTCTTGTAACCGCTTTATGAGGTTTATTTACAGCTTCAAAAATGTACAGTATAAAGACCTAAAACAATATTCCACTTATTAAATAGCTTTACCTTAGTGTGTTAATTGTCTTATCTTTATTATAGAAAGTCGATTTGATTGCCAACTTAGCATGCACCTTGGTAAGTTTGAAATGCATTTGTTAGTAAATATGGCTTTGCTTATGCTAGCTTGCAAATATCATTAGTCTGAGATTTCACATTGTCAGTATAATCTGCTTTGGGTTTGGCTAACTCATATATAAAAGTAGAATAATGTCTTTAACCATTTGACCTCCGGAAGATTTACCCCCCCTTTATGACCATTTTCTTTGTGATGTGGCACTACATTACTTTAACTTACAATTGCACGGCCGTGTGACGATGTCCCCGAATAAAATTAATGTAATTTTTCCCCACAAATAGAGCTTTCTTTTGGTGGTATTTGATCACCTCTGCAGTTTTTATTTTTTGTGCTATAAACAAAAGAAAAAATTGAAAAAAATCAAATTTCTTCATCAATTTAGGCCAATATGGACTCTGCTACATATTTTTGTTTTTTAATTGGTTTGCGCAAAAGTTATAGCGTCTACCAACTATGGGATTTTTTTTTTATACTTATTAGTAATGGCGGCGATCAATGACTTATAGCGGGACTGCGATATTGTGGGGGACCAATGACACAAAAAAATGCCAAAAAATATGCACTGTCACTGTACTAATGACACTGGTTGGGAAGGGACTAACATCAGGGGCGATCAAAGGGTTAAATGTGTGCCTGACCAGTGCTTTATTACTCTGGGGGAAGTGCTTATACTAGGAGAAGGCATGGATCGGTGTCACTGCTTAGCAGCGACACAGGACACAGGACTATGAACTATGAACTATGAACTATGAAGGATCTTTGCCTTCTATACTGACAGAATGGCAATATGCCTTGTGTATATGGGCAGACCGCCATTCTGTCTATGTACCGAAGCATGCTGGTGCAAATGAAGTCCTACCCACCAATTAACTCCCATTGTGTCTAATCACAGTGGGAATGGTCCGCCGGGGGGCACCCCAGAATCGGAAGCGCCTTCCCTATATATATATATATATATATATATATATATATATATATATATATATTAGTATGCAGTCAGCAAGTGGTTAAGTACAGTTTATCTAAAGCAACAGTATATGTTCAAAGACAGAGTTTTCACCCTTACTAACAATAATAGCTTTATTGTTAGTGAGGGTGAAAAACTAATTATTATATCCAACAGTTTACTATTACATTCTACTACACCTAAAGAATTACTCTGGTCCAAACCAAATCTTCTCTAGAAATTACTCTTTAGAAAGTATTTGATGCTGCTTAACCACTTGCCGACCAACCGCCGTCATTATACTTTAAGACAGAGGCCGCAATGTCTGCCTGCCACCCGCAGGAAAGAGGGCCAGAACGGGGATTTGTCAATGTAAACAGACAGATCCCCGTTCTGACAGGGGAGGAGAGGGAGATCTGCTGTCCTAGTGATTAGGAACAATGATCTCTCTCCTCCTCCAGTCGGTCCCACCCCCCCCCCCACAGTTAGAAACACATCCCAGGGAACACATTTAACCTCTTGATCACCCCCTAGTGATAACCCCTTCCCTGCCAGTGACATTTACACAGTAATCAGTGCATTTTTATAGCACTGATCGCTGTATAAATGGCAATGGTCCCAAAAAATTGTTAAATGTGTCTGATCTGTCAGCCGCAATGTTGCAGTCCTGCTAAAAATTGCAGATTGCCGCCATTACTAGTAGAAAATAAATAAGTAATAATAATACAATAAATCTATTCCTCATTTTGTAGATACTATAACTTGTGCGCAAACCAATCAAAATACGCTTATTGTGATACCAAAAATATGTAGAAGAATACATATTGGCCTAAACTGATGAAGTTTTTATAACACTGACAGGGGTGCATGCAATGATCACATTTTATGTATTTATGTAGGACCTTTATCCCAAAAGGGGAAAAAAATTGTTTGTTGTAACTATGTACATTTTTGTAACATTAAAGAATCTGTAAAAGTTTTTAAAAATCATTTTCTATTTACCTAAATATGACCTACTGCGGCTAAAGTCCCATTATGAGGTTTTTTTCTATGTATATAGCTTAGGGATGTTGACATATCATTGGCTGCTTTTTTCATTTTGATATATATTTTAACAGTCTATTTATTGCAAGCCTGACATGAAGTAATATGGATTTCTATCAAAAGTTAATGTATATAATAAAATGTAAAATATTAATATAATGTAAGTTAATGTATATATCTCATTTCTTCCCAAGCTTAAGCCTGTATTGTGAATTAAGGCGGGAAACTACTTACTGCATTAATATATGTGTGGTAAGTTTATTATTATATGTATTTTCTTTCATTCATCTATCAGAATTTTACTTCAAGAAAATCAGACATTTCATCTTAAGGGAACCTGTGAGGTCAGAAATAAGGGGACTGCCAATGCTGTCTTTATATTTAAGGTGCAGGTTCCAGGGCATTCCTGGATCCTGGATTGACTACCTAGTGAACTGCTATCCTTGGATACACAAGCAGGAACTGAGTTTTTAGTCTTTTAAAAATACACCGTTACATGTTTGTTCAAATTTGTGACTACTTCAGAGCCTGTCCCTTTAAACCCATATCACCAATGACGGCTTCTATATTGTTATTCTTCCAGATAAAATGTAATGGTATTTTATCTTAGATATTTTATATTAGGACATCACTATCATCTAATTGTTCCCCTCAAACTATAAAAAAAAAAAGTGTGGGTGTGTAATATATATATATATATATATATATATATATATATATATATATATATATATATATATATATATATATATATATATATATATATATATATACTTAACCACTTCAGCCTCGGAAGATTTGGCTGCTCAATAACCAGGCCATTTTTTGTGATTCGGCACTGCATTGATTTAACTGACAATTGCGCAGTGCCCAAAAAAATTGACGTCCTTTTTTTTTTCCACAAATAGAGCTTTCTTTTGGTGCCATTTGATCATCTCTGCGGTTTTAATTTTTTGCGCTTTAAACAAAAAAAAGCGACAATTTTGAAAAAAAAAAACACAATATCTTGTACTTTTTGCTATAATAAATATCCCTAATTTAAAAAAAAAAAACAGCAATTTTTTTTCCTCAGTATAGGCCAATATGAATTCTTCTACATATTTTTGGCAATAAGAGTATATTGATTGGTTTGTACAAGAATTATAGCGTCTACAAAATAGGGAATAGATTTATGTCATTTTAATTTTTTTTTATTTTTTTTACTAGCAATGGCAGTAAACTGCCATTTTTATCCTGACTGCAACATTATGGGGGACACATCAGACACTTTTGACAATTTTTTTAAACCATTGACAATTATACAGTGATCTGTACTATAAAAATGCACTGATTACTGTGTAATATTTATTTTTTATTTAATGAAGTGTATTTTTTCCCCAAAAAATGCATTTGATAGACCACTGGGCAAATACAGTGTGACATAAAATTCTGCAGCAATTGTCATTTTTTTAACCTAGGGCAGTGATGGTGAACCTTGGCACCCCAGATGTTTTGGAACTACATTTCCCATGATGCTCCACCACACTGCAGAGTGCACGAGCCTCATGGGAAACGTAGTTCCGGAACATCTGGGGCACCAAGGTTCACCATCACTGCCCTAGGGTCTCTGCTAAAATTATACAGTGGCAGAAAAAGATTTAGACATTAAGTGGTTAAACTTCCTGCATTTACATATGGTTGAAAGCTTGGCAGACTGCCCTGATTATTTGTTTACACAAGAAGTTCTATCCCTTTGATCTAAGTAAGAGTTAGTTACAATGTTTCAAGTTCTAAACTTGGCAGATTGCCCGGGATGCTTTCCTTTGACAGTGAGCAGATAATCTCCCCACTTGTTTATATGAAAGAATCGCCTACTCTCAGCAGGAGAGATCGTCAGGGGGGTTAATCGAAATCGCAAATTTTTAACAATTAATCGTACAGCTCTAGTTCCTAGCTATTAGGGACTCACAATCTGTCTCTCCTCTCCTCACAGAACAGTGATTTGTGTGTTTACACACATGTCCCTGTTCTGCCTCTCGTGCCTGCAATCGCGCATGGCCATCGGTAAGTATCATTGCATCAGAGAGGTCATCTATCTCTTTTCAGTAGAACTTTACCCCTGAATAACAAAATGGCAACAACCGGGGGTTTTATTGCAGAGACATACTAGGGGGACGTTTACTAAAACTGGGACACACATAATCTAGTGCAGCTGTGCATAGTAACCAATTGGTTTCTAATTTCAGCATGTTCAAATAAAGGGTAACTCCACTATCATGGCAAAAAATAAAAAATAAATAATATAGCATGTATAGTTGTGACACAACTCATATTGTAATTTAATGTTATTAAAAATTACCTTTATTTTTTAATCTGCAGCACTAAAATATTTTGTAAAACCTAATGCAGTATGGTTACTTGGAGGTGTTCTATGCACAGATGGTGTACAGAACACCCCCCAGGAAATGTAATTTCTGTTTGTGTGATTGGCTCACTGATTTTCCCAGAAGTCTACACTAAGACACAAGTCAGATTTTGAGCATCCCCTACAACAAATATGTCATTTTTGGTATGATACTCTCAAAGGGAAATCATGTCTAATGGGATGCAGACCCTGCAGCCTTCCTCATTAGAGCCTTGCAGGTGTAGCAGCTGATAATTATAAAACCACTCCCATACAGATCCCATGCACATGGACACAGACATACTCCCTATTATGGCACAATGCGGGCCCATCTGGAGAGGCACAGATTTTCAGCGCAGGGATCGGTTTAAGGAATTGAAAACATTATGAAATGCTAAGAAGTGGTTGAAGAAAGAGACAACCCCCTCTTCACTTCCCACCCCACGAGTTATTTTTCCATTAGGCAGGTCCTGTAAGGGGCTAAATAATCTGCATGGTGGTATATGGAAAGGTGGCTCTGGAGTGAGGACTATGGAACCCACATGGATCCTCCTTTCCTTTAGTTGGTATATTCTACTAGGTAGAATGTTTTGGTGTAGTGTGAAGTTGTTTCATATTTTTTTTGGATGTCTGGTATACTTTGCAGATGCGCCTAGAAAGGGAAAAACTGAGATACATGGCAATGATTTAGGAGCTATATATGTCCACCTAAGACATAAACAATGGCCAGTTCATTGAAAATTATATCCTATAATGTGAGGGGCTTGTGTTCACCCCATAAAAGGAGACGCCTGTGGCAGGAACTACCTTATCTTGTGGCAGACGTGGTCTTTTTACAAGAGACACGTTTTACAATAGGATCAATACCTCGAATGCCCTTACTTCCATATAACCAGCTTTTGTAAGGCATTTTAGCAAATTTTTTCCTACATTTTTGTGTGCATTCTAGAAACACATGCAAAATGAATTAATTAATTAATTGTTAATAGCACCCCAAAAGTGCCTAGCAAATGTACTCTTTGTCAAAATACGTATAAAAACCAAATTAAAATGCACGTTAAAGTGCCAAAATACATGCTAAAAGAAACACCAAGATGAGCCTTACACACCACACCAAAGTGTGTGTTAAAAAAACCTGTGCCAAAATGTGTGTTTAGAAAAGCGGTAAAATGCACAATAAAAAAAACCCACGCTAGAGCCTCGTTAAAAAATAACAGCATGTTAAAAACTGAAAAATGCGTGTAAATAATGCCAAAATGCACAATAAAAAGGGGACAAAGTGCACATTTAAAGAATGTGTAATTACACCATATTTGTATCTTTGGTTTCACTTTTTAAACTTAGCTGCTCTGTAAGATAGCTCACAAGGCAGCCCTCCCCCTGCTACACAGATCTCAGGTGTTCTCAGAAGAAAAACTTCTCCTCTGTTCGCCTTCTGAGAACAAACAATCTCTGCTTCACCCAGGTTCACACTGACAGTGAGATTGAACTCGCACAATTTCATTCCCGCATGTTAGTTTGACTTTGGGGGCAATTTCAGAGACATCTGTGCACAGATGTCTATACAAATCGCACCCCAAAGTCCCCAAAAGTAGTAAAGAAACAATTACTTTTGGGAATCAGTGCAATGTTTTTGAGCTCTTTGCAATAAAAGTAGCAACTATTCATGCAAAAATAGTTGTTCCTAGATCATTGCTTAGGCTGCTTTCACATTGGGGCGGTGCGGGCGTCGGCGGTAAAGCGCTGCTATTTTTAGCGGCGCTTTACCGTCATTTTAGCGGCGGTCTGCGGGCGCTAGCGGGGTGGCTTTAACCCCCGCTAGCGGACGAAAAAGGGTTAAACCCGCCCGCAAAGTGCCGCTGCAGCGGCGCTTTGCCGGCGGTATTGCTGCGCTGTCCCATTGATTTCAATGGGTAGGAACGGTTTAGGAGCGGTGAATACACCGCTCCTTCACCGCTCCAAAGATGCGGCTAGCAGGACTTTTTTCACTGTCCTGCCAGCGCACCGCCCCAGTGTGAAAGCCCTCCGGCTTTCACACTGGAGTTAAAGGGGCCGGTTTTTTTCAGGCGCTACACAGGCGCTATTTTTAGCGCTGTAACGCCTGAATACCGCCCCAGTGTGAAAGCAGCCTTACTGTATTAGAGCCCGTTGCTGACGCTTTGCATGAGATCTCAGCACTGATTGAGAAAAGGGGTTCTTTATTTCTACAAACTATGGGGTTGATTTACTAAAACGGGAGAGTGCATTATCAGGTGCAGCTCTGCATAGAAACCAATCAGTTTCCATTTTTTTCAAAGCTTAATTGAACAAGCTGAAGTTAGAAGCTGATTGGCTACCATGCACAGCTTCACTAGATTCTGCGCTCTCCAGTTTTATTAAACCAACCCACATGCAACTGTTTTATATCCAGGTTCCGACAATGTCTTTAAAACAATTTGTAGTAGAATTTGCATTCATTGTTCTGCTAGAGTTCGTGAGATCGGTGCTAGTTACTATGCTGCCCAACAATATATTTTTAACATGACCATAACAGAGGTAAAGCCAATGTTCACACTACTTACAATCCAAATGTCTAAAAATGGTGAAGGAGGTAGTGAGAGCAGTATTGGTGAGCAGACAGCACTTACAGCATATGGTAGCTCTTCCTTCTTATTTCCAGACATTCTTCCAGAATAGTCATGTTTTGTTGAGTACATCACACATTTGTGCTTACAGTTGCAGGGAAGCCACCAGACTATGACATTGTGACATCAAGCCAGGGCAGGTTCCATAGAAAGAGACATTTAAAACCAGAACGCAAAAAAACCTTCATTCCTTTGGGTGATACCAGTGTCACAGGACTTGGAGTTGTGCTGGATTTGGGTGGGAAAATTGCACATGGGCAAACAGGTTAACCTACTCAGTGTAAATCAGATTTGGTTTCTAAGCAGGGTGGCACAAAATATGAGATATAATTAATAATGCCTGGTAAATGCCTCATGGTATAGAGGAGGAAGAGGAGACATCTGGAGGGAAAAGGAAGAGAAGCGTGTACAGTAAGTTACACGATAAAAGAAAGAAAGGGGAGGCACAAAGGCCTGGAAATTGCATAGGACCAAATCTGATGACTGAGTGGTGGTCAGAATAGGAGAACCATGGCAAGGGAAGAGTAGATCAGAGATGGAGGATGGAAGAGGGTACTAAATATTCATGATTTTCTTCTTGGATTCCATGAGTGATGCTATTGACCATGAATATTTTCAGTTTACTGTATCTTATAAATTCTGATATACAACACATCTGACATCACACTTGTGGTCACCAACACCACCTTCTGCAACAAAAATGCATAGACTTCATTGCCTCCATAGACAATGACTCCATCACTCACTAGGCCTGTAGGCTAGAGAACAGGGCTAAATTGTCAGTTCAGTACTTTAATGCACAGCCTCCATTACAATGGAATCATAACTGAACAGTGCACCAAGTTTTGGGAGACTAATGAAGAGGGTTTTGGATTAAACATTTATGAATTGCCAGAGGAGCAAATATTTCAATATTATCTCGTATGAATAGGTGTGGTGTTATAGGACTTATGCCGCGTACACACGACCGGACTTTTTCGACAGACTAGGTCAGACAGAATGAATCTGTCGGATATTACGATCGTGTATGGGCTCTAGCGGTCTTTTTTCCCAAAAGTCAGACGGACCTAGAAATGTTTCAAATCTTTCTGACGGACTCGAGTCTGGTCGAAAAATCAGTTTGTCTGTATGCTAGTCTGACGGATAAAAACCGACAGTAGGGCAGCTATTGGCTACTGGCTATGAACTTCCCTATTCTAGTCCGGTCGTACGTCATCACGTTAGAATCCGTCGGACTTTGGTGTGATTGTGTGTGGCCAAGTCCTTTCGTTTGGAAAGTCCATCAGAACTCCGCCAAAAGTCAGTCGGGAAGACCGTCAGACCTAGTCTGTCAAAGTCTGGTCGTGTGTCCGCAGCATAAGAGTTTTGGAGATTGATGAAGAGGGTTTTGGCTTCAAAATGTCAGAGGAGCAAATATTTCAATATTATCTCATATTAATAGGAGCAGTGTTAAAGGACTAATGCTGCGTACACAAGATCAAACTATCCGGCGGACAATCCGCCCGTGTGTGGGCTCCGGTGGACTTTTTTTCCCCAAAAGTTCAACAGGCTTAGAAAGTAGTTTTGACTCAAAAATTGTCCACCAGACTACAATCTGGCCGTGTGTGTGCTAGTCCGCCGGACTTTTGAAATGAACGGACTTTACCGCACACGGAGGAAAGTCCGTTCATTTCGAACGCGGCTCCAGGTAGCTGGGACTAGCGAGATTGACACATTGCTGGCCCCGTCACCTGGTATGGATTTAAAGGGGAAACCTTATGCTGAAAAAACGGCATGGGGGTCCCCCCAAGGTCCATATCAGACCCTTATCTGACCACGCAGCCTGGCCGGTCACCTGGAGCCGGGTTCAAAATGAACAGACTTTCCTCCGTGTGTGGGCAAGTCTGTTCATTTCAAAAGTACGGCGGACTCCTGCCATAGTCCGGCTGACCTAGTCTGCCAGAAACGACCAGTTGTGTGTGGACAGGTCCGCTCTTTCGGAAAGTCCGGCGGACTTTTTGGCGGTTTGTCCGCCAGACTAGTCTGATCGTGTGTACGCGGCATAAGAGGTTCTATCTTATTATACATATTAATGTATGTTGTTTTTAATCTAATTACTGATCAAAACACTTCCAAAAGTCACATATTTAAATCTATGTTATTCTTGTCATTTTTTTTTTATGTGCAGATAAGAGATACACATACAACAATCTTAATGCTGCAGTACTGAATGCATTATATTTATTTTTTTATTTATATGACTCATTTGAACTTATTTTCTAGGTGCAATTTGGATTTCAAACTTAGCAAATAGGACAGCATGAAAAAAAAAAAAAAAATGAAATCAAATCTATTATTTTCTCTGATTTCTTACATTTTCTTTCTTACATATCCATGCGCCATTAAAATCTTAACTCTAACTTTATTCTCTAATCAATAAACTTTATTCAAATCAATGAATTGTGTAAATGTGTTTTATTTTTACACTGAATATTTAGAATATGATGTGTAAAGTATACAGTTTATTATTTGGGAAGGATACATTTTGGAGCTTTCAGTATAAGGTATTGTACTATAATTTGATGTAATTTAAATGATGTTGATTTTACATTAAACAATGAAAATATTGCCTAACATCTCAGAATTTACCCTTAAATCATAATAATAGTCATAAATATATAAGTTAGCTGTATATAGCTCCTTTAAGTATGTGAGGAGATTTCAAATGCGCATCATATGATGTGTCCTTATAATAATATTCCATAGTCAGGTTGAGATAACCATAGATGACAACCTGCAAGTACCATTCATACACTGACAGCGCAGCAGCCTGTTAGTGCTCTGTCAGTGTATGAATGGTACTTTCAGTAGTCAGGATACATTTGGAGTTGCTGTGATCACTGATATCCCTGGCGGAGATCTTTATATTTACCCTGTGCCTGCTGGTCCGTTGGGATTTCCATCTGTCCACAGAGGGGATGGTCGGCTTGTACAGCTTGACAGCTACATCATACCATACTGATTCCATGCTCAATAGACCCACCGCCGTATGGTGAGTTGGGTCCATTCCGTCTGGTAAGGTACCCTCTTATATTCCCCATTTCCTGGATGGTGAAGGCACTCCTGGGTGTATTGTCTCCATTGTTTACACACTTCTCTTAAAGACTGTGGATACCCCTCACTAGTGGAGTTTTCAGTCAGTAATTTACCATTGGATTTATATGGACTGATGCCGCGTACACACGACCGGACTTTTCGAGGGACTAGGTCCGACGAAGTTCTGACGGACTTTCCGAATGAACGGACTTGGCCACACACAATCACACCAAAGGCTGACGGATTCGAACGTGATGACGTACGACCAGACTAGAATAAGGAAGTTCATAGGCAGTAGCCAATAGCTGCTCTCGCGTTGGTTTTTGTCCATCAGACTAGCATACACACAAGCAGATTTCTCGGTAGGAACTGGGTCCGGTGGAGTTCCGGCGGAAAAATTTGAAATATGTTCCATTTCTAAAGTCTGTCGGATTTTTGCAAATCAAAAGTCCGCTGCAGCCCACACATGATCGAATGGTCCGCCGGAATCGTTCCGTCGGACCTTTGATGTCGAAAAGTCCGGTCGTGTGTACGCGGCATAAGATATATGTTTTCTCATTTTGCGGTGTGTTGAATACATACCATATATTTATTCACATATATGATTATGTTTTATTAACTTTCTTTTGTTAATATGTGTTGGATTGAGTGTACTTTTTACTCTATTTAGGTTCTGAACAGGGCCATTATCACTTACATGTGACATAAGTGGATTTCCATATATTTATCTTTCACATATGGTGTAGGTTTTATACTTGTATTATGTATTTGTAGCAGAGTATTAATTTTTTACTTTCTGGAACACGCATTTTACCATTTACACAGGGCATCTTTTAGCCCTTGTACACACGGTCGGACACAGCTGTCCGAAAATCCGATCATTCAGAACGTGATGACGTTATTTTGTTACGACGGGACTACGTTCAGGCTAGTAGCCAATAGCATTGGTCTAGGAATTTGATCTGAGCATGCGTGGCACTTTGTCAGATTAGAATTCTCTACAAACGATCGGGCAAAATCCGATTGGATCATGTTGTTGGAAAATTTTATAGCCCAGCTCTAAAACTTTGTCGGTTGGATATTCCGATGGAAACAGTCCGATGGAGCCCACACATGGTCGGATTATCCGACAACACGGTCCGATCGGACATTTTCCGTTCAAATGTCCGACCGTGTGTACAGGGGCTAAGAGTATCAGCCCTGTGGCCTTTTTGGTCATGGTGTGATTCTCTGGTGTATGAGATTTCACATATTTATTATACTTTATGAGTGCTACACTTTTTATCTATGTATCTTCTCACAATTAGTCTTGTTGTGTTGGCTGCTTTTCACTTTGGGTTGGTGCAGTATTGTTCTATTATTATTCAGCACAGGATTGGGACTGTGGCTTGCAGTCCAACTAAAAGTGACGGTTCTGCCGGCCAGAGAACCTGTCAGTGGTTGGAGGTAGAAGGGAATCTGTCACCACAAAGTGACCAATCACCTTTACCAGGGACCACAGTGAGTACCTGAAGCAAGTACCGGAATCATATTCTCACTGAACGGGCATGGTGGAGAATCATGAAACTTCAGGTGGTGATCAAGTCAGGGACCCAACCAGCAGAGGAGATGCCTGCAGAGGAGCCTTGAGTGTTAAGCTAGGGACTAAGCCAGTTAGCAGGGGTGAAGCTTGAGAAGTAGGGGTGTCAAGCTAGGGACTCAGCAGAGAAGCGTCTGTGACGCTTGAGGGGATACCACCGCCAACCTTTGATGAGCTGAAGGAAATCATAGTCACTGAATCAGTGGGTCTAGTGCGAGACCAGGAGCTCAATATTGAAGAACTACAAGGAGCAGTTGTAGTGGAGCTGAAAGAACTGATACGTTTGAGTTAGGAACTGTTAAAGTAATGTTGCCATAAGAGACAGCAATCCTGCACATGCAAAAGTTGCACCTTTCTGGGGCCTTTTCCTGTATGGCTGTCCTCCTATTGAATTCTCAGTCTGCAAGTTGAGTTTGAAGTTATCTAAGCGTGTCCTGGCCCTAAACCTCTTTCACCCAAAATATATAAAAATGACTGTCAAAAGAAATAAAACCTCTTTTACATCTAAGCCCTTGTACACACGGCCGGAGATTTTGACAACCAAATCCGTCGGATTTTGTTTGTCGGATTTTGCCCGTCAGATCTTGTCCGAAACTGTTGCATACACACAGTCGGACTAAGTTGTCGAAAAATCCGATCATTCAGAACGTGATGGCGTAATTTCGTTACGATGGGACTAGTAGCCAATAGCTTTGATGTAGGAATTTGATCTGAGCACTTGGTCCAATCAAAATTCTCTACACATGATCGGAGTATGTCCGATCGAACCAGTTAGTCAGAAAATATTTCCAACATGTTGGAAAATTGGGTCCGACGGATATTCCGACGGAATCAGTCCGATGCATACCACACACAGTGGGATTATCCGACAACACGGTCCGATAGGACACATTCCGATGGATTCTCCGACCGTGTGTACAAGGGCTAAGAAGTGTCTGTCGCCCAATGACTTTCGCCATCCTTGCACCCACTATGTCTCACAACCCACCACATATTGAAGGATGTCAGCTATCTTTGGCCTTGGAGGGTCCCATTAGACCAAAAGAGGTAAAAGACCTTGCTACATATACTGTATATACAGTATCTCACAAAAGTGAGTACACCAGTCACATTTTTGTAAATATTTTATTATATCTTTTCATGTGACAATGTCTAAACTGCTGTGAGGGTGGTACTCCCTTTTGTGAGACACTGTATATATATATATATATATATATATATATATATATATATATATATATATATATATAGCACTTACCCCCAAAGGAGCTGCTGGTAATTGATTGGGACTCTGCCTTTCACCCCCCAATGAATTTGCTCTACCCACTTGACACAGCTGTGGAGCAGTGTTGGTATGAAACCCAATAACAAGGAACAACCCACCAATAGCAATATATATTGCACCCCTATCATTAACTCAGTATCCGTTGTTCCACCTGCTATGCAAATAAACAACCCCTCACACCAATTATATTTTAACCAGACCGTAAATTTACTGAAGTCTGATCTAAGATAATAATCACAATAACAATTCAGAATGCACAGATTTAGAACAAAGTTAAACTTAAATGTTTGCAAATAAATCTAACTCAAAACTTCCCTAGGTTATGAATGCAGGCGTGTCTCCAAGTGGGACTAATGCTCACAGTGATAACACCTTAACACTGGCCACCTTCCCACTTCCAGTACAGCCGCACAAACACCCACCGAACCTGCAGTACACTAGCAAGCACTAAAAAGAACCATACCATACAGTACATATGCTCAAGAGCTCCCCCTGCTGTGTAATGTAGATCTTAGAGTAACAGAATCAGAAGGCCTTATAATGAATGGCATAGTCTCTTGTCTTCTTTCTTCAGCTAGCCATATTATACTGCAGTATTTGTATTCCAGTGAGTGAGCAGATGATAAAGTAGCATAAAGTGGTTGATTAATTATAAATTTGGTTAGGCAGCACACTTGTAACCTCCCTCTTGTGAGGATAGATGGATGGATGGTACCCGGGCCTCGTGAAATAAGAAACAAGGTTTTGCCTGTAACATCTCTCTTTGAGGACTTGGCTTTGGGATCCAGTGCTTTGGTGCACAAAATTTAAGTTGCGCAAAAGGTTTTCCGGCAGAGTCTTCTACAGGTCCAGGGAAGAGGATCCTGTGAGTAGGAGCCCAGAACCCTGAAGGTTGGCGTAATGTTACCCGCCGTGATGGGTGAAGGTTGGGGCAGGTAAAAGAGGCACTAAGAAATCACCATCTAGATCTAGGGGTTCTGGGCATGCCTGCAGGATACCATCCCCCCTGAAAGACTGGAGGCAGCCTCACAGGATGATTTTGTGTCCCTGTCAGGCTTTGCAGCCTCTCCCAATGTTGTAGCCTCTGTGTATGTCACTGAAGACTAAGGATGAGCTGAACACCCCCACCCCCGGTTCGGTTCACACGAGAACCTGTGAACAGACCTAAACTTCGTGTGAACTTTAGAACCCTATTAAAGTCTATGGGACTTGAACGTTCAAAATCTAAAGCGCTAATTTTAAAGGTTAATATGCAAGTTATTGTCCTAAAAAGTGTTTGGGGACCTGGGTCATGCCCCAGGGGACAGGTATCAATGCAAAAAAAGTTTTTAAAATGCCAGTTTTTTCCGGAGCAGTGATTTTAATAATGCTTAAAGTGATACAATAAAAGTGTAATATTCCTTTAAATTTCATACCTGGGGGATGTGTGTAGTATGCCTGTAAAGGGGTGCATGTTTCCCGTGCTTAGAACTGTCCCTGCACAAAGTGTCATTTATGCAGGAAAAAAGGTAATTTAAAAGCACTCGAGGCTATAATGAATTGTTGGCTCCCGTAATACAGAGAACAGCCATTGAAAGTCATTGATAAAAAAAAAAAAAGCATGGGGTTCCCCCAAATTCAATTACCGGACCCTTCAGGCCTGGTATGGAATTTAAGGGGAACTCCATGCCAAATTAAAAAAAAAATGGCGTGGAGTTCCCTTTAAAATTCCATACCAGACCCTTTATCCGAGCACGCAACCTGGCAGGCCCCAGGAAAAGAGGGACGGATGAAAGAGCACCCCCCCTCATGAGCAGTACCAGGCCACATGCCCTCAACATTGGGAGGATACTTTGGGGGTCTGTGACCCCTCAAAGCACCTTGTCCCCATGTTGATGAGGACAAGGGCCTCATCCACACAACCCTGGCTGGTGGTTGTGGGGGTCTGCGGGCGGGGGGCTTATCAGAATCTGGAAGCCCCCTTTAACAAGGGGACCCCTAGATCCCGCCCCCCCCGTTTGAAATGGTAAGGGGGTACAAAAGCACCCCTACCATTTCACAAAGTAAGTGTAAAAGAATGTTAAAAAAGACAAACACACTTTTGAAAAAGTCCTTTATTAAAAATAAAAAAAAAATAAAAAAAGATTCCAGCGGTAGTAATCCACTCTTGCTATCCAGCGACGGATGATCGTCTCTCCGGGGTCCAGTGATGGCTTATCTGATCCAGCGATGGGTGATCTCTCCGTCCAGCACAGCGCAGTCCATCCATCCTCTGTCTCCACTGGCGGACTGACAGGTGACAGAGGGGGCTGGGTCACCCACACGTCATTGGGGAAGCCTTCGGTGATTGGACACTGGCTAACCCCAATTAAGGAGAATTCCTCCCCTATATAAATATATTTCAAAATAATCTTTTAGAACCAAATCTTTCTTGGGATGGTGCCTCTGTAGGAGTATTAGTGTTCCATGCTCACCCACCCCTACAGATATCCTCACCATATCCTCCCCTATATAATCCCTCCCAGTATTTTCGCCAGTGTATGAGGTATTTGGTCACGTAAAACATGTGCTACAATCGATGGGATTTGGAGAACATGTCCTAACATATATCACAGCACTTTATTCGTCCCCGTCGGCTAAAATCAAAATTAACGGTCACCTGTCGGATGCCTTCTCCCTGTCCAACGGAACCAGACAGGGTTGTCCTCTCTCCCCCATACTTTTCGTTCTCACCATGGAACCAATGCTTCAAAGAATCAGGGAAAATCCATCTGTCAAAGGGGTACAGGTCAAGGATATCCAACACAAAGTAGCGGCTTTCGCCGATGATGTACTCCTGTTCCTCACTGATCCGATCACCACAATACCCAATCTATTACAAGACTTTGCCCTGTTCAAGGAAATTTCCAATCTCCAAATTAACTTTGGTAAATCTAAAGCCCTTAATATCACTCTATCTGAAGATGTTGTACAGTTATATAAAGCCAATTTTCCTTTTAGTTGTGAATCGCATTCCATCACATATCTGGGTATACAGCTTCCGGCCAAGTTGGGAGACTTATACCTCAGAAACTTTTTACCACTTCTTAACACCCTCAGACAGGACCTCGAACTTTGGCATAAACAATCCTTTTCCTGGTTTGGTAGAGCGGCGATCCTGAAAATGAACGCCCTTCTCAGACTCTTATACCTTCTACAGACAATCCCTATTAAACTTCCCCTAGCGTTTTTTTCCATGTACAAAAGTATTTGCTTAAAATTCTTATGGGCGGACAAGCCTCCCCGCATCAAATGGGACACCTTAGTAAAACCCATTGGGCAAGGGGGAATAGGGCTACCAGATGTACAGAAGTATCATTGGGCTTGCCTCTTGTCCAGAATAGTTGACTGGCACATACATGCTGACATTAAAGCTTGGGTGAGACTGGAGAGTGCTTTTTCATCAATCCCAATACACCACCTACCCTGGATCAACTTTCGCTCCACGTTATCAGACACCTTAAAACACCCCCTAATAGGCCCAACCATACACACCTTTAGTCGTGTCTGCCAGAGGTCACACATAGCTCAAACTCCTGGCCCAATGACCCCGCTGGATGAAAACCCAGATTTTCCTCCGGGCTTGCTTAATTGTTCAACTACTCTCGATAAGGCATTCACCGCCAGGAAGGCAGGAGCTTTTTTCGACAAGGGGGAATTAGTCCCCTTCTCCACCCTCACATCCCGATTCCCCGAATGGGAATTATCGTTTTTTCAATTCCTTCAAATTCGCCACTTTTTACTTCGGACGTCCACATCACAACAATGGAGTAGAGCTCTCACCCCATTTGAAACCTTGTGCAATAGCAGGGACCCTGTTAAACACCCTATCTCCCAACTGTACACCATGCTATCCCCAACGCCATCTAAATCGGAAAACCCTTACGTCCAGAGATGGGAACATGACCTAAACATAATGTTGACTCAAGAGGATTGGGATAATATTTGGCTTAATATACAGAAAGGCTCCTTAAACGTGTCGATACAAGAAAACGGTTACAAAATATACTCACGTTGGTACAGAACTCCCGATCAGCTACACAAATGTTATCCCCAGGTCCCACCCACTTGTTGGAGGTGTGAGGGAGCCAGGGGAACTCTCTTGCACATCTGGTGGGAATGCGACCGAATCCAACCCTTTTGGGTCGCAGTTCACCATCTCATCGCGAAAATCACGACATACACGCCAACATTTACTCCAGCTCAATTCTTGCTTCACCACACCTCTTTACCACAAAGGCAATACAGGAAGTCCCTTATGCACCAATTAACGCAGCAAAACTTTGCATCCCTACACACTGGAAATCAAACACCCCTCCTAACGTCGCAGTATGGTTGCAGAAGGTATCCAGAATTGCAGAGATGGAAGCCCTAATACACCAAGCCAAAGAAACCTTGCATAAATTCCAGAATACATGGGCCTGCTGGCTGCAGTTTCAACAATCAGAGGAATACAAAACACTTCTATGTAACCAATAGCTTGACCTAGGGGTGATCCTCACGTGCGTACCTACTTCAGGATATGCATATTTGACATCTGTATCTCACTATCCTATATTCCCTTTAACCTACCTCCTTTACCCCCCCCCCCCCCTATACTTAACAATTAGTAGCAACTGTGGTTGACCCTTATACTGTCTCTAAACCTCACTGACATAGTTACTTTCAAACCTTTCATGTCACAATCTCTAGTTGACGATTGGGCTGTCATTATTCACTAACAATGGGACGAGGTAATTTTTCTTTCTTTTTTTTTTTTTTTTTTTTTGTACCTTATAATTTTTTTTTTTTTTTTTATTGGACTCCCCACCCCTCTCACAGTCAGATCCCAGTAGGGGTGAGAGGGAGGGGGAGTGGAATACCAGGGTCCAGAATCTTCACTTACTAGCCCTTAGGAGTAGAAGTTATGGTTTATTCTCCACCACGGTGGGTCTCATAAAACCCACTCAAGAATTACCTAATCCATACACTGACGACAGGCTGTAGGACTATAACTCGGCATCAATAAGGTTGTACAAGAGGTTCTACAGCATCTTGCTCTTCGTCCCAGATTATAGGAACCCACACAATATGCCTGTCAGTAACAGAATATAGGAAGATGAAGAGAACTGGGTCAGGCAAGGATCTAACAGCGCACCTCATCCCAATTGTAACAAATATGGAGAAAAAGAGAGAAAGATAAATGGGACTGTTACGGTGCTAATAGTAGTGAGAAGAATAATATATTTGTAAAAAAGAATATTTTATTAAATATACTAAAAACGGCCACAAGGGTACAGTAAGTTCAAAATTTTGAAACTACAAATATTGATATCCATACAGACAATGTTCACAATCCATCAGTTAGTTTAAATAACGAAATTCTTGGCTATTCAGATGAGAAATCCCGACATGTTTCGCCTACTCAGAGGCTTCTTCAGGGGAGCCAGTAATTGATGGAAGATTTTTTTTTTAAAAAAACAACAGGTGAAAAAAATTCACTGTAAATAAAATACAACAAAATTAGTGGATCCGGTCATAATGAGAGAACACAGCCTAAACACTTAACTATGCCCACTTATCTCCCAGGGTTTCATAAATTTAAAAGAAAGCCAATAATGTATGTCAGTATGGTGATAAATACATAATAATACCTACCAATCTCAATGGAAAAGCCTCGCCTATACACTAGAGTGAAGACACCACTCAAAATTGGAGAGCTAGCCGGTCCCCGAAACCCCCAAAAAAAGGAAGGTGACTGCAGGAGACAAATGGAACAAACAAAGGTCCAATTTCATAAAAAGTCATCATGGGGCCTGAAAAGGCTCCCATAAATATATTTATTAGATAAAGAATGAAAAATTCATTTCGGTGAGATGTAGATTTTAAAATTAAGGGAAACCTACCTGAACAATTTAATGTGAAGTATGTCACGTAAGGGAAACTGGAGTTTACAAATAGAAAGGTCCTTAGGATTTTTTGAAGCCAATATGATATGAACCAGTCGAACAACAGGTACAGCAGCTAGAGGAATTGATCTAAAATATAGAAAACAAACCAGGACAGATCCTGAAAAATCATAAGGATAAAGGTAAATGTAACTAAAGGTTGGAGAAGCAACATGAGCTGTGTGGACAGATCATGTGCTTCTCTAAGGACTGACCTTCACGGCGGGATCATCACAGTCAAGCTCTGCAGGGCCGACACACCTGCACTGTGAGTGTGCCTTTTATCTCCCTCAACATCTGGCGTCGCATCAGTGACGCTGGGTGTGAGCGGACAATAGATGCGGGACTGCGCATGCGTCCCGAGCAAGTGAGCCTACAACCCCCACAGTGCATTGCGGCGGCGTCTACGTAACCACGGAGACTGAAACGCCGTCTCAGGCAGTAGCGGGGATCGTGAGAAAGACAGTAGGAGGGTTCAGAAGAGCCCTCCACAATACTGTCGATCAAAGGACACAGCGGGGTGCATATGCTGGTACTGCAGCCCGCATATTTATAGGTCTAGCTTCCACATAGCTTGACCCAAGCGTCCGTACAGGCACCAATATGGAGATAAAGGGAACAGGCGCGCTCTTCCAAAAGGGGTCTCAACTGAAGGGGCAGACTCAAAAGCAGCAAAAAAAGAGGAACAATGATAATGTGACAGAACCATTGGGGCTGATCTACACATTAACAACTCACAATTTAGATGGCTATTCGCTAAAATTTAGTTTTATTAATTAATTTTTGAGACAAGTGGGCAAAATGCAAAGAGAAGGGCTGTGCTTATCGGCCGATTCCACGGAAGTACATAAACTAATAAAGAAAACAAAATGATGAGAAATACATTGCTGATTAGAGACATGCATAAATATCTTAAACAATGACAAAAAAAACAGCTACATTATTTCAGTTAAGATGACACTCAACAGTAAATTAGAATAATGTGTGTAGACATAAATGGCTTAATCTAATTGGTTAATACTTTCAACAATAAAAGTTCCGGCAGTTACATCATGTATAGTAATTTAAAGTTGATCACACTCTAGTTCAAAATATGAGAGAATTATGTGATGAAGTGTAGCCAAGGTAGACACACACCAACATAAATGTTTTCATTCAAACAGACAAAAGACAACATTCATATGACACATTCAAATGAGCAGACAAACAGACAAACCAACAGACAGATAAACAAATGAACCAACAGACTAATTCACATATTAACAAACAAGACACAGATATGACAGACAGACAGAAAAAAAAGGGGGGGGGGGAGAGGGGGGGGGGGGAAAGGGGAGAAAACAATTTTTTTTGTAGGGGGGGAAGGGGAAAAGGAAAAGAACCAAGGGGGAAGAAGAGGGCCTAGTAAAGAGTCTGGCAGTTTGCGAAAGGTTCATATCTAGATTTCTACAGTTTTAACTCTGTGGGAATTTCTATAGGATAAAACTTGAACACATTATTCGTTTACTCATGTGTAAAATGATAATTACAGAAAATGCTTATATGTAATGTATTCATTTAAGCCTGGATAGTTGGTGGCTTCTAAAGTGTATATCCACTGTGTTTCCAATTGGAGTAGACGGGTGTCAATTTCGCCTCCCCGAGCATGAATAGGTACATGCTACAGAGCTGAGAAATGTACACCATTAGAATTGAAATTATGAGAGATGCCTATATGTCTATTTAATGCTGTGGTGCATAGTCGTTTAGATAGAGGCAACATGTGGTCTCGAATCCGTTTAAAAAACGGGCGCTTCGTCTTACCGATATAAAAGCATCCACAAGGACAGCTAGCAATATAAACAATTCCTACAGTTTTACATGTCACATTATACCTGATGGTATGGATGGAACCATTTGGCAATGTGACTTGTGATGATCCTGCAATAAAACGACAAATATCGCAGTGGCCACATGGATAGGTGCCGGTGCGAGTTGGTTTTACAGATTGTCGAATATTAAAGTGACTTGTAACTAGTCGGTCTTTCATAGACTGGGATCTACGGTAGGTAAGCTGGGGAAAAGGTTTTATATATTTATGAATTGTTTGGTCCGCCAATAATAAGGGCCAATATTTGACAAGAGTTGCTCTCATTTGATGATGTTGGCGTGAGTACTGCGTGATAATACGTAGTGGTGTGTTGGAAGTAGATTTGGGTTTAGGGTAAATTAAATCATTTCTATTCAATTCTAACACTTTGTTATAGGTACTTTTGAGTAATGTTTTGCTGTAGCCGCGTTGGTTGAGTCGCATAGTAAGATCTCTTGCAGCTAGTTGAAAATCAGTATCTTGAGAGCAGTTTCGACGTAAACGTAGGTATTGGCTGTAAGGGATACTGTCTAGAAGTGGTCTAGGGTGTGCGCTGGCGGCATGTAAAATGGTATTGCCCGCTGAGGGTTTACGATAAAGAGATGAGTCAATTACACCGTTTTTATCCAATTTGATACATAAGTCAAGAAAGTTAACCTGAGTCTGACTGAATTCCATAGTAAATTTGAGGTTAAATTGGTTAACGGACAGACCATCGAAGAACTCATGTAGTTCGTCGAGGGTACCTGTCCATAAAATCAAAATATCATCAATATAGCGATGCCAACCCAGGATGAACTGACTCCAGTCCCGGGATTGGTCACTTGAAAAGATTTGTCGTTCCCACCCCCCCAGGTACAGATTGGCGTAGGTAGGGGCACACTTGGTGCCCATAGCTACGCCCTGCACCTGGAGGTAGTGGGAACGATCAAACATAAAGTTGTTATGCGTAAGGATGAACTCTAATAATTGGAGCACAAAGTTGTCATAGCTCTCAGAGATGGAGCCCCGTTCCTTAAGAAAAGAATGCATGACTTGGATGCCCATTGAATGCGGAATAGAGTTGTAAAGACACTCGACGTCCAGGGCAACCAACCATGTCTCTGGGGGAAATTGTTTGCCGTCAAGGACTCGTAATAGATCAATGGTATCTTTTACGTAGGATGGCAAGGATAATACATGCGGGAATAAATGTTTGTCGACTAGAGCACTAGCGTTTTCAGTTAAACACTGACACCCTGATACAATGGGTCGACCTGGGGGATTAACCAAAGATTTATGCAGTTTGAGTAGCGAATAGAATGTAGGGATTTGTGGGTTTTTTACATTTAAGTACTTCCACGTGTTAAGATCAATAATGCCATGTCGATAAGCCCGAAAGATAAGTTGATAGTACTTTGTGGTGGAATTTTCAATAATGAGTTTGGATATTGGACGATACCAATCCCTATTGTTAAGGATGTCCAGGCACATTTTTTTATATGCCTGGACATCCATAACGCATACATTACCCCCTTTATCAGCGGGTTTGATAACTAAGTCAGGGTTACTTTGAAGGTTTTGAAGTGCCTGTCGATGTTTGAAAGATAGGTTGTGGGGTTCTTGTGTGTCCAATTTAAGATTCTTAATTTCTAGGGTTAGTTGACTGACAAAACAAAAAAAGAAAACGTATCCCCAAATGGTTTTTTTTTACCAGCGTATATTACCTGTAAAGGCTAATGAATATGTGTGTGGAAATAATCACATGTAGCAAATAATTAATAATAACAAATATTTATTCGTAAAAAAAGAAGAGGATTAGATAGATGACACAGTGGTCATGGACTGAGCTCAACTATGTGAATGAAGATATATGTATTATATATATGAACAAAAATACAATCATAATACTAAAACTGTAATGTCACTAAAGGTACAATAAAAATAGATAATGTAGACCCTTTACGCGTTTCGACCCACTCTGGGGTCTTCTTCAGAAGGTTTTTATCTATTGTAGAAAAAGGGAGGAGACAAGCATAAATATATATCCATACATGATGCACTGTACTGAACTAGAGATAATCTGCTGTAGGCAGAATATACATCAAACATTGCATGGTTACATAATTAGCAGCCAAATAGTATATATTGCACAATAAATACCTATATCGTTCACATAGGGAATCCTCTTTAAAAGACAGAACTGAAATCCGCCACTTCTCCCATATCCTTCACAGATGCGCCAGACTTGTGTAGTTGGAAAAAGTCGCTAGCTCCACCCGAAGGCGAAGGATGGCCCTGGTATACGTACTGCCAGGGTCATCCTTCGTTTCTCCAGACAGCATGTTCCGATTCGTCACATCATCCAGAAACATTGGCCTATATTGAAGGATGACCAAAAAATTGGGAAATTAGTCTCGAGATATCCTTCAATTACTTACAGACGTGCCACCTCTTTACGCGATAAATTGGTACAAAGTGAATATAGAGATGAAGCAAAGCGAGCAGGGCACTGCTCAGTTTTGGGTTCATTTCCTTGTGGGCATTGCTCTTCTTGTAAGTATATCAAACGAGACAAAATCTTTTGTCTTCCGAACGGCCGAACATTTCGTCCGTCCCATTTTGTTAATTGCCAGACCCGTGGGGTCGTGTACCTCATGGAGTGTGAGTGTGGGGCATACTACGTAGGGAAAACTAAGTTGGAACTACACAAGAGGGTAGCCAAACATGTTTATCATATGGAGATTGGCAATTTCTATGTACCCCTTGGACGACATGTGGTAACCACACATAATTACAAGATGCCTATAATCTCCTTCGTTGCCTTAGATCGCATACATATTCCGAGTCGAGGAGGAGATTGGAATAAGGCCCTTCTCCAACTCGAACAGAGATGGATCTTTAAACTAAATGCGACCACCTCTCCAGGTTTAAATGAAGCTATATCATTTGCTCCTTTTTTGAAAGGATTTACTTCAGGTAAAACACAATAATGCCGAGTGAATTTACCACATGTCCTCCACGTCTCCCTTTAAATATGAATATTCTTTGCCTCTGCCTCTGTTCTAGTTTTTTGTACATTGATTGTTATCTACATTTATTTTTATTTTATTATTATTATTATTATTATTTTTTTTCTATTTTTATCCTATGTTCGGTTCTTCTCTGCAGCCCCTCAGGGCATCTATATGGCTGACGTGTCGCACACGTGCACATGCCCACATATACATAGATATCTCACTAATCATCCTTTTTGATGGCTGATTACTCTTTCTGCTTTGTTCTGGCCTGAGTGACATGCGTGTACACATGTGTGACACGATAACGGAATATACATGTTCTTATCATCCTAAAATTGGTCTGCCATGTTCTATGTATTAACCAGTAGATTTCTTTTCCTCATGTATACCCGGATTACCTGTAAATTATATATATCGCTTATGAAATGATTTTGTTGCTTTTTTATGTAATTGTATTTATTTTTGACATGTTGTACTTGATCCATATATCCTATGACTGAAAGTCCGGGTGCATTTCTCTTCTTCCTCCACTAGATGGTGCCATTGTTGTCACTTGTGGTTCATGTTGCTGATTATAGGGCGGATCCCTCGGGCATGGCTTCCCGACCAGAAGAGGGGGGCGGCATCGGTGCGCACATGCCTCCCCCCGACCTGTCCCGGGACATGTACGGGTAGGTACCACCTGTCACTCCGGGACAATATACCTGGTCGGCGGCATTCCGGAACGGTACCGGACTCGGCACCTCGTTGCGCACGCGCGTCATACGTGTGCGACGCGACGTGCCGACGTCACGCCAGTGCGACGCTACCGGGTACCTCCCACCATGTTGGGAAGGTCACTTCCGGAACGCCCAGGGGACCACTTCCGGTCGGCCAATATGGCGACCTACAAGGTTATGGCGCGACAGGTGGAACGAATTAAGGGGGATTAATCCTATCCAGGGAAACATGGGGTATTTAAACCCCACCTTCCCATACTGCCATTTCACTTTGCTTATCACAAGACAGCACTTGCACTATTTCCACGTGCCAGGGTAAGTCACTATATCACTTCACCATGCTTTATCACAATCTCTCTATTACTTGTTTATGGCCTTGCCTGCAGGAGCATAACATTATCATTTTTTACTTACTTGCAGATATAAAACCCCTGCAAAGCTTACTGTTTTTGACTTTCACTATTGTCATTATATCGCCCTTTCTGGGCTCCGTGATTTTAACGTGCACTCACCTGAAATTGCGTACAGGTACATATATATAGTCTAATCCCAGTATCACTTGTGTTAAGCTGTGGTATATTAGACTTTACAGCACTGGTGGATTTTCATATCATTATTTTTTTCTCTTTTTATCACAATCACGCTGTGTTATGTTTGATTTTGCACATGCTGCGCTCATATTCTCTTCACTTTTTTCATTTTTTTCTCACTCGGTGTCTCTTGCTGTTGCTGGTCTCTCTTCTTGGGCACTTTCAACCTTTAAATCTCCAGCACCCATCTATACTTTAATTTGGTATAGTACCCTATATTAAACAATAGGGTTTATACACTTTTTTATATCCATATACCCCGGATATCATGTATGGGTATATTTTCTATCCCCTCATATAGAGGTGATAGTCCCCACATAGGGGTTTTTTACATACATATACATTTTATACTTCTTTTTCTTTTCATTGTAGGTTGCCCCCCTTTTCACCTGTGGCTACCCATACCTATATTCTCCTCCACTATCCTTGATTGGAGGTAGTAATAGGGATGTGATCCCCTGTAAGCCATTTTCCCCTCGGACCCAGTTCCCTTACTCTCCCCTTCGTTTGGAGCTAGCGACTTTTTCCAACTACACAAGTCTGGCGCATCTGTGAAGGATATGGGAGAAGTGGCGGATTTCAGTTCTGTCTTTTAAAGAGGATTCCCTATGTGAACGATATAGGTATTTATTGTGCAATATATACTATTTGGCTGCTAATTATGTAACCATGCAATGTTTGATGTATATTCTGCCTACAGCAGATTATCTCTAGTTCAGTACAGTGCATCATGTATGGATATATATTTATGCTTGTCTCCTCCCTTTTTCTACAATAGATAAAAACCTTCTGAAGAAGACCCCCGAGTGGGTCGAAACGCGTAAAGGGTCTACATTATCTATTTTTATTGTACCTTTAGTGACATTACAGTTTTAGTATTATGATTGTATTTTTGTTCATATATATATAATACATATATCTTCATTCACATAGTTGAGCTCAGTCCATGACCACTGTGTCACCTATGTAATCCTCTTCTTTTTTTACGAATAAATATTTGTTATTATTAATTATTTGCTACATGTGATTATTTCCACACACATATTCATTAGTCTTTACAGGTAATATACGCTGTTAAAAAACCCCATTTGGGGATACGTTTTCTTTTTTTGTTTTCCAATATACTAGGGGTGATCAGCGCCCTCTGACCCTGTATTGGGGTGTTATCGTCCATTTTTCTAGTTGACTGACAAAAGCCCATATGTTGGGATTGCTTTGGAGCAGAGGAAAGGATTTTGATTTCGGTTTAAATGTCGCCGGGGCAGGAAATAACACTCCCGGAACTGATACTCGAGGAGTAGTTAAATCAGGAGGCTGTTCATCATCTGTGTTACCATCGCCCCATAGTGACATCAGGTCTTCCATAGCCTGAAGTTCACTGGACGATGGTTCCACAGAAGTAGTGTTAAGGTCAATTGTCCCTTCAGTTTTGTCATATAGTACCTTAAACAGGAGGCGTCGAGCAAAAAGATGTATGTCTTTGACAAATTGGAATTTGTCTAGGTCAGTTGATGGACAAAACGATAGACCAAATTTCAAAATTTCAATTTGTTCCTTAGTTAGGGAGACCGAGGATAGGTTCACAACCTCGAGATTCAGTGTATTTGTGAATGGGGTAGTGAGGGTGGATGTGATTTGGGTTCCGGAGTCTGAACTAAAAAAATAGGTGCAATAAGTGGAGGCCTGTGTGCGGTGTGCCTTAGGTGGGGCCTTAGTGGGTTGGTGTACCGTTCCCGTAGATCTGGGTGACGAAGCCGTGGACGTATCCGAACGGTCTCCCTTCCTTTTCTTAGGAATCCTGTCCTGGGTTAAATCTCGATAAGATGTGGAAGTGCTGGAAGAAAAAGAAACAACATTAGGAATCAATGTATCTGTTTGAGGAACATTTGAGGTGTATGGTTTTCTTTTAGGGGTGGTTTGATTAGAATTTTGCCATTTGTAGGCAAAGTGATTTTCATATGCCAATTTGTCTCGAAGAAATTTACCCTCCTTAACACTTATGATGTTCCGTGTGTATTGTTCAAGGTAGGAACGTAAATTATTCTCGCGTTGTGTAAAACGAATGGGATTTTCTATTAAACTATTGTCCTCATACCAAGAGGTGATCTGAGTATCAAGTTGTTCCAATTCTAATACATATTGATCAATCAGGAGTGAAATCATTTGAAAAGAGCAAGATTGGAGGTTGCTCTCCCAAGAGTTTTTAAGTGAATCACTCATTTTGTTCATATTGGGGAAGATTTGGATTCTCAGACCCCATGGAACTATTTGATGTTCAACATATTTTTCAAAATAAGCTTTATGCCAATGGGTTCTAGCTTTTCGTTCTAAAAGGCGTTGTAAACGCATAAAAGATCGGTCTAGCTCCGCATCTGTAATGTTGGCATCTTTCCTCGAAGCCTGAACTTTGGTCATAAGACCATCCCATGCGTTTCCACAAAAAGCAGCCATATTTAGACCAGAATGTTAACACAGCACCACCACCAAAAATAGAAAATAAGAAACAAATACAACAATTAACACTTAAAAGGGAAGGAAAAAAAGAGGGGAGGGGTTTTTTTTTGGGGGGGAGGAAGGGTGTGGTCCGACTACAGTCTAATTTACATCAAATGTAACAATTCAACCGATAAATTTAATGATAGCTAAAGTGCGGACCTAGATACGAGAAAGAAGGGAAAGGGACGGGGAAGGAGGGAGGAGGGAAAAAATTAAGAAAAGAGGGAGGGAAAGAACAAAAAAAATAAATTCTCAGTTCCTCCTATTTCCCCGCCAACAGTCCCATCTCCTCACTTGTTGTGATTAAACATATACTCAAATCAAAAAATCAGAAAAGTTGGTAAAAGAGAAATGAAAAAACAATCAGATATTTAGTAAAAAAAATTTCAATGCCTCGCCTGTTTGGAAGGTGTGTTTTAGACACCAAAGATATTTTATGGAAAGAGAACTGGGTCAGGCAAGGATCTAACAGCGCACCTCATCCCAATTGTAATAAATATGGAGAAAAAGAGAGAAAGATAAATGGGACTGTTACGGTGCTAATAGTAGTGAGAAGAATAATATATTTGTAAAAAAGAATATTTTATTAAATATACTAAAAATGGCCACAAGGGTACAGTAAGTTCAAAATTTTGAAACTACAAATATTGATATCCATACAGACAGTGTTCACGATCCATCAGTTAGTTTAAATAACGAAATTCTTGGCTATTCAGATGAGAAATCCCGACATGTTTCGCCTACTCAGAGGCTTCTTCAGGGGAGCCAGTAATTGATGGAAGAAATTTTTTTTTTAAAAACAACAGGTGAAAAAAATTCACTGTAAATAAAATACAACAAAATATAGGACTATTCAGAATGAATCCCATGTTGACATATAACTTAAGGCACCCTATTCACTCTGATATGGGTTATAAATACGGAAATAAGTACAAAGGTTATCCTTGCCGCATAAAATATTTATGTCACTAGATAACTGTAACTTATACTACTTAACCGAATTTACGTGCCTTGATTGTCATTTTTTTACCTGAATGTTCCTGACCTTGGATACGTTTTTGTTGTTAACTACATCTGGCGGCTGTGTCCGCAAAATTTTTTTATTTCTGTTCTGTTTCTCAAAACTCAATAAAATGTTTAAACAAAAAAAAAGAAAACATGTGCTACAAAGAGAGCTCTATGCAGGTCCCTGCGGGGGGCTAAGGGCTATGCTGACCGGATCCATATCTCGGCCCAATATTTTGACTCCCAAGATGGTATGGTACCTGGGCTTCGCCATCTGAAGAAACAAGGTTTTGCCTGTAAGTCTCTCCTTGGAGGACTGGGCTCTGGGAAAACCAGACTTGGTGTACTATTAAAACAATGTCATGAAAGTTCTTGCAGAGTCTTTTACAGGTCCAGGTAAGAGGTTCCTCTGAGTAGGGACCCAAAAAACCCTGAAGGTTGGCACAACACTACCTGGCGTGATGGGTGAAGATTGGAAACTGTCTGTTTTCAGCAGTTCCTGCGGCGGGAACAGGTAAGAGAAGTTAATCATATATATATTGCATATTATGGATTTCTTCACAGAGTAGTTGTATGTCTTACCTGGTTTCCACCACTAGAGGGAGTAAAGAGCAACCTGGTGTATACTTACTTGCCTTTCCAGGATACATGCTCAGTGAAGACAGGTCTCCGGACCGCTCACATCCCCCGCTGCAGGCTCTGTCACAAGTCAATGTAAATAAGGGGTCCCACGTAGTCCGGGGGTCCCGGGGGTATTTGGAAGTGGTCATCTTCCTCCTCCTCGTTCACAACTGCTGCCATATTATCCTCGCACACGCGCTTTTTACACCTACAGGCAGCCAACCGGAGGGGGTGTGGTTGCGGAGCCGTGCATGGCACTCCATTGCGCAGGCGCCAGGTGGCAATTTTTAAGAGCCCAGAGCCCTGTAAGCAGATGGACAGAGCTGTGCGCAGTAAGCATCCTAAAGTGCGGATCCAGGCAAACCTAAGACACCTACCCGGCATCAGGTTGTGCAGTATTAAGCATATATATATATATATATATATATATATATATATATATATATATATGCTATATATGTATATATATATAGATATATATAGATATTGTGAGAGTTTTAGCACAACAGTGATTGCATTTGTACTAGTACCTCTGCTTTGTAGCTTAGGACTATGTCTCCTCTTAAGAGGGTCTCAGGGGGAGGTAACTAAAAAATCACCACCAACATCTAGGGGTCCTAAAAATGCCTGTAGGTTACCATACCCCCCCCCCCCCCCCCCCGCAAGCCTGGAGCCAGCCTCACAGCCTCACAGGATGAGTCAGTGCCCCTGTCAGGTTTTGCAGCCTCTCCTAACATTGCAGTCCCAGCATATGTCACAGAAGACTCCCTTAAGGCTACACTGGAAGGTTTTGAAGGAAGAATTATGAATTTTATTTCAGCTTCCTTTAAAGATAGCAGAAAAGGGGGTAGATCCCCTCCCTCTGCTGCAATTCCTCTTTCAGATGATTCCTCTGACAATGAGGAGAGATCCTTATCATGGGAGGAAGAGGAAAGAGTTTCCTCCTCTCAGGCACTCAAGAGGCAGGTCCAGTATTCAAACAAAATTTCAGAAATACCAAAATATCCCTGAACCCAGCGCTAAAAGGATTGTATATATATTGTACTTGCAGCTGCCGTTATCACATAAAAAATATAAAACTTATCACATTTGCTCTGCCTGATTGATCAACCAAACAGTAACAGCGCTCCTTAATATTCACACTAAAACTTCTCCATTCATATAGCACATCACAAAATCGCAAAAAATCGCACACCGATATAAAATCGCTTAATCACAAATGGGATTATTACTGCTTATTAATCATGTGGATTAACAGTCCATACAGCAATATTTATACACACCAAAGAAGATCCCTAAAATGCTATAAAAAAGTTCAAAAATTATTGTAACAGCAAACAATGTCCTTATCTATCATTGGAAAGAATATAGAAGAGTAAAGGCACGCAGAGTGTCCCACAGCTTTCCAGAAGTGAGAAAGTCCTTTGCTTCTGTTAAAAACCTTCACCATTCACACCATGTGCAATGTCCCACAGGTGGCCTCTGACCAGAGGATTTATGCAATCAAGCATTTAAACAAGGTATATCTCTGTTTTGGCTCAGCATTCCACTCTTATAATCCAGAAGGCTTATGCAATCCAGCATTTAAATAAGGTATCTCTCTGCTTTGTCTCAGCACTCCACTCGTATACTCCTTCCAGTGTTCACATATAGCGTCCTGATTCACTTCCGATCAGAGGTTGGTTTGCAAAATGTTGAATAAATTCTTTTATAGATGAGAATTCATTGAATCCAAACTTAAGACTTGTTCCACATTGGTGGACTTGAACGTGTTGGCCTTAGAGTCACTTTTCCTCAACAGATAACTGCCATCCTGGCCATTGGTAAGCAAGTAGTAAGTAGAGCTTCTGCTGATCTCCGGTCCAGTATTACACTGAATTGGTGCGTACCACTTTCAGAATTTCTGCTGCTGAGGCCGCTACAGCCTCTGTTTCTTCCTTGGGGGTCAGGAAAATCCCACAGACTGCCTTTTCCTTTCCAATTCATCCCTTAATGGATAAATTGTTGTATGAGGATTGGGGGCATCCCGATAAACAATTTTCTCCTAAAAGGTTTTGTATGCTTTATGCTCTGGAGGAAAGTTTCACCAAGAAGTAGGAGGTTCCATCTGTGAGGATCAAGGTATAAGAATAAAAATGGTTGACAGTATATTTCTTTAAATGCTTATCTCGTCTGTTTTCAGTTGTTTTAAAGACATCATTCTTAAAGGCCGGATGGGTGCAGTCACGTACACACAAAGAGGAAGCCATGTCATAAGGGTCAACTGCTGCATCAGCTCTAAGAGCAGAAGACACTTAGAAATTGCCTTTTATAGAAGTTGTTTTGTTTCAACATTTTTTAACGCCTGTCTTTCCTTTGTGTATATAAGACCTGTGTGATAATAAAGGACCTCAGAGTGAGTGAGTGCGACCGTCTGAGCAGACATACTGAGAACTTTTTCCGTGTCTCCTTGCTTAGATAAGACTCTAATAATAATTGGGAAACGGTAACATAACTTATGAATAGGTGACTTGCAGTAGTCACACCTAACATTTTTGGCGCACGAACAAGGGACTTCGCTAAAGAAACTACAAGAGGCGAACGAACATAAGGACGGAACAAAGAGGTCGGGCACATCAGGAACCACAGACAAATCCTGCGCAGGTAAGAAAAGCTTTATTTTCTTATAAACTCTGTGCTTCTTAGATTTGTGCCCACCCGATCTGTCTGTATTGTTCTTCAGGTAAAACCAACCTCTGTAGTAAGCGAGTCTTGAATTTAATATTTGACTTATGTTACCGTTGTTTCTTGTCTGTCTCCTTGTCATCTGTCTGTTGTGACTGAGATAAGCCCTGTTTGTATGGTGTGAATTGAAACATATATCATCCCAATGGGTAACGGAATGCGCCCTTAACTCGTAAGAGTACTTGGGGGTCCGACACTTAAGTTTGATATACGCTTTTTGATTCATGAGCCTAAAAACGGGTTGAAAGTATAAGTCCTGACTGCCTCAATAAAGCAGGAATAAGAAACGATTGCTGAGAGATTCCATGGTAATGGGAAGGGAATAAGGTCTCCACAAAGTCCGGAGATCTAGTCATATGTGTTTGGCCACCAAAAGGAATGCTTGTATATGTTGTAGCCGTCAGTCTGGTCATAATATTTGTCAGTTGGCTAGCATATAAAGTAATTCGATTTCAGAAATCTCATCCAGGAGAGGTTTTTAGTATTTTGGCACCCTAGGAGGAGAAGGCAACGAGACACTTAGTAAGTGATCCAAACGCCACCTAGGCAGGACTGTCAAAATGGGCCAGACACATGGTAAACCCCAGGAGGAATCTCAGAAATGTTATGCTGTTAAAGACATAATTACAATGTTGTATGGGAAGGACAAGGCACAGGGCACGAATAGGGTTCTCAAGAAATTTGGAATGGATGGAGAAAATGGGCTAAGTGTAGAAGGTTGGGAGAATATAAAGAGAGACAGACAGGGGGAGGTCCTGCAGAACAGATGGGTATCACAAATACAATGTTTAATTAAGGTTTCCAACAGGGCTAAAGAGGAGGGATGGAAGTATTGTCATGAACAGGGTGGATGGGATATGAAGGTCTGACGCAAGAGTCTCCCTTCTGCTCCCG
Source organism: Lithobates pipiens (assembly GCF_037356315.1). Lineage (NCBI taxonomy): Eukaryota > Metazoa > Chordata > Amphibia > Anura > Ranidae > Lithobates > Lithobates pipiens. The sequence goes on from NW_027507785.1 coordinate 257,134,321, forward strand.
AGGATGGAGTAAAAACGGAAGGTACTCCACCTCCTTATACCACTACCACACTAGGTAGCGAAAGACCAAAACTTTATCCTTCCTTAAGAGGAAGAGGATGGGTATGCCGAGTATGCGGTACCCAGAATACAGACTGGGCACAGGAATGTGTACATTGTGGAGCTCAAAGACCAGAGTCCGTAGCTCCAGTCCACAGTCGGACTAGGGTAATACAAGTAAATAATCCAAATGCGGGTCAAGCAGGACAGCCACCTACAGTGACTCGACAAGTCGTTCTGAGGACATGGACACCTTGGTCGGCTGACACTCTTATGGCATTAATACAGAATGCTCCTGATCCCGTAGCAAAACCTGCCGCATTCTGTAGATTCGTGACACAATTACTAGACACACATGAAGCAACTTGGCAAGATGGGGAAGATTTGTGTAGACATAAAATGACACTAACAATGTTTAATCAATTTATGAATGAAATTGCTCCACATAGACCACAAGGGGATCCAGCGGCAGATCCACCAGGAATACACCCCCGTCATATAGACTCTAGACCCCTGTTTATTAATCAGTTACGAGAATTTTGCCAAAGGAAACAGCAGGAAAGGGGTTCGACAGCGCCCATAAAACAGGCCCCAGGTCAGACTGTTACAGAATTTTACCTCAACATGGAAAGCATGATGGCTGACGAAGGTCTAGATTTAGCCTTACCCGTCACCATTAGGGCTTTCAATCGACAGTTTATGGAAGGACTAGTACCCCAAATAGGTGACAAATTGAAGGCATGTACTCCCGAATGGAGAGCCATACGGGACAGAGGAACATTGTTGCAGAAAGCACAAGGCATAGAGGCTGATTTAGCAGAAGCTAAACCCAGAAGGACACCGGGAGTTAACACTGTTGCCCGGGTCAATGAAGTAGGGAATTCCTCCCGTAAACCTCTTACCTGTTATTACTGCAACAAGGTGGGACATATAAAAAGAGACTGTAGGAAAAGAATAAAAGACGAACAGGAAGGAAACACGGACAGAGACACGAGGGACTACAGACAGAGGCGTACCAACGATAGGGACGATCCGACCGCATGACTTGCCCCAGTCCTAGCTGAATCAGAGAATAAAATGCTCCACATGTTGATGAAGGTGGAAGGTAAACATATTCCTTGTTTAGTTGACACAGGAGCATCACGCAGCTTATTATCTGATTCAGTAGTCCCTCCACACATGACATCCCGTGACACCATACCCATAAGTGGTTATGACGGTCTTTTGTCCGATGCCCCACTGACTAAACCTTAAAAAGTAAAAATGGGGAATGGCAACCACCTGACACTTGTGTATTGTTGCAATATGTAGATGACCTATTGTTATGTTGTCCGGATAACGATACTTGTTTAAAAGCCACTCTATCATTGTTACAATTCCTGGCTGAAAAAGGGTGCAAAGTGAATAGAACTAAGTTACAGGTATGCCAGAAAAAGGTTGTCTTTTTGGGCCACTGTATATCCCAGGGTACTCGACACCTCACTGAAGAACGAGTCCAGGCCATAAGACAAATGAATGTCCCACGCAACTTTAAGCAACTTCGTATGTTTCTGGGAATGGTATCATATTGTAGACAATGGATACCACATGCCAGTTCTCTGATGCAGCCATTATATGATTGCTTGAAAATAGTACCCTATGTACTCACAGAAGCAGGTCATAAGTCTTTTAGCACCTTAAGAAAGTTACTAATTTTGGCACCTGCGATCGGGATCCCTGACTATACCAAAACATTTCATTTGTACATTGCTGAAATCACGGGACACGCAACAGGGGTGTTGACACAACAACACATCAAACAAAGGCCGGTAGCATATTTCTCAGCGGCTCTCGATCCTGTCTCTAGAGGATCACCGTCCTGTGTACGAGCAGTCGCAGCAGTGTCAATTATCATTGACAAATCCTCAGAAATTGTCTTAGACAATCCTGTAGTGGTACATACCACACATGACATACACGCCATCTTGTCACAAGTTCAGCCAAAGCACATATCAATGGCGAGGCAGCTGCGTCTGCAATGCACCTTGCTCCTACCTCCCAATGTTACCTTCCAGCGATGCACTTCCTTTAACTTAGCACAACTTCTACCCTTACAGACAGATTTGACAGGGGGGAGTAATGGTGAAGGCACAGCACAAGAAACTCAGGATTCTGACACACTTTCATTTCATGACATAACATCTGATGAACACGATTGTTTTCAACTTATGGAACAAGAGATCACGGGGTTCCCACATGTCACAGACACACCCATTGCAAATGCAGAACACACACTGTACATAGATGGTAGTAGATTTGCCGATGACAAAGGTAAATATCACACAGGTTATGCTGTGGTAACGGACACACAGGTAATTGAGGCAAAGTCATTACCAGCACACATGTCGGCACAAGAAGCGGAACTAACGGCCTTAGAAAAAGCCTTAGAACACTTAGAGGGACAAGAAGGGAACATTTACACTGACTCTGCCTATGCTTATGGTGTTGCACATGATTATGGCCACATATGGAAAGCTAGAGGTTACCTTACAGCAGCAGGCACACCTGTTAAACATGGTGAAGGAATCAAAAGAGTCCTGAACAATCTTCAAAAAGTTAGAAGAGTAGCCATTATGAAGATAGCGGCACACACGAGCGCAAAAACAATTGAGGCAAAAGGAAATGCATTTGCAGATTTAACTGCAAAACAAGCAGCTCTAGGGGAAGTAAGCCCTGAGACCTTAGCTACGGTAAAGGTGAGCATCCCAGAACCAACATGGCAGCAGATGAGTAAACTACAGGAGAAAGCAGGAGAGAGCGAGAAAGATAGATGGGTAAAAATGGGAGCAGCACCAGGCCTTGACAATATATGGAGGGAAGGAGGCAGAATATGCCTACCTGCCTCTCTATACCCAGCAATGGCAGCGGCTGTCCACTTGCCCACTCATGTCAGCTCCAATTCTATGTATAGGATTGTAAGCCAAGGATGGCTAGCCCCTGGATTCAGTAGTACTGCAAGGAACTACTGTGCTGCATGCCAAATCTGTCTGTTAAATAACCCAGGACAGAGAGTGAAAACCCCACGTAAACATCAGGTTCGGGCCCAGTATCCCTTTCAGAGACTGCAAATTGACTATATCCAAATGCCTAAGAGCGGCCCATTTGAATTTTGTCTCGTGTGCATCTGCTTATTTTCAGGCTGGCCAGAAAGTTATCCAGTGAAATCAGCTACAGCGAAAGCCACAGCGAAGAAACTGATCACAGAGTTAATACCTAGGTTTGGTCTTCCTGAAACCATAGAATCAGATAGGGGAACACACTTTACAGGAGAAATCATGCAGAATGTAATGGCTATGTTAGGGGTTCAACAAAGTTTCCACACCCCTTACCACCCACAGAGTTCAGGATCAGTAGAAAGAGTAAATGGGACAATAAAGTTAAAAATACAAAAAGCTATGCAAGAGTTAAATAAACCTTGGCCAGAATGTCTGCCTTTAGCTTTGTTCTCCATAAGGTATACTCCAACGGGAAAAACAGGGTTATCCCCATATGAAATACTTTTTGGGAATGCACCCAGACTAGGTTTATACTTTCCACAGAGTATGCAATTGCAATGTGATAGTTTGACTGCATATGTGATACAATTACAACAGCATCTAACTAAGATCCACAAAAGTGTGTATTCTTCTCTTCCAGACCCTAACTCAATAGCAGGTACTCATTCGCTGAGCCCCGGAGATTGGGTCTATGTAAAGAAACATACCAGAAAAGCTTTAGAGCCACGGTTTGAAGGACCATATCAAGTACTGCTGACCACTCCCACATCGGTCAAGTTGGAGGGTAAAGCAGCCTGGATCCACGCTTCACACTGTAAAAAGGAGCCAGTTGGCAAATGACAACATGTATCTTTTTATTCTTTTTGTTTCAGTAATTCTGACCAATAGTTTGGTTACCTCACAGAATGAAATTCACAAGGATGAAGGATTTTCTAAAAAAATGTTATTACTGAAGTTTAAATATGCTTATGCTCGGAAGTCAGGATATGAGAAATGTTGGATTTGCAGTAAATTACACCCCAGTACAGCAAACATACCACTGATGGCAGTTCCTATAAATTATACTGACCTTGCTAAAAGTAGCATTAACATAACTGGAACAAATACCAGCAAGACAGTAATGTTTAAATCAAATGGTCTCGCCTTTCCCCCTGCCTGGTGTTTCAACTTAGGGAACACAACGGGAGGAAATAGAGAATGCCAAGACAGCAAGTTTAATTTGTCCATTGTCGTATTAAATGGAAGCTTCTACCCCAGTAATTCCAGCACACACCAGACATTATCTGACTTCCTCACTAACATTGTGGATAATAATGTTAGGTGGTTAGTATCCAACTTATCCCTCTATGGATACACCTCTCGTTATAGAAATGATATCAGTTCAAGATCAGTAGCTCTAGGAAACAATATATACATCTGTTGTGGGGATAAGTGTTATACCTGGATACCTAGAAGGGCTCAGGGATGGTGCTACCTCGCAAGTTTGGTACCAGTAATGGGAGTAGTGGGTGATGAACGAGGTGATCACCTACTAGAAGCTAGTATACACCCCAGATATCCCCTCAGATATCGTAGCAAGAGAGAAATATTCTTAGAGCAGGACATGGCATGGGCTTGGTTCCCGTCCTGGACAGGATGGGGTATAGACTTAATGAAGCGACTAAATAACTATACTGGAATAATTAATGATATTTTGGAGAAAAACTCTGATGACATTACTAAGTTAAATCTAGAGACCAGAGCCATCACAAAACAAATAGAATTACATGAGTTAGCGATTGAAAGTATGAGTGCAGCATTAACAGGACTCTGTGAGGCTACAGAAGACTATGAATGTTGTACTTGGATACATAACACCAGCATCGAGATACCCGACTATTATGACATCATTGCACGACACCGCACGGAAGTAAAGGATCTACAGGAGAAGGCCCGTAATATTGGCCGTGACTGGGATCCTTTTGGTGGAACTTTTAGTTTCTCAGGGTTATTTTCTTGGTTCAAGAAGGCAGCAATGACGATTATAGTAGTGCTTATATTCATATTTCTCATTTATTTGTGTTTTAAGTTGTTTATGTGCTTTTGCAAGAAAGCCAAGGTAAATGCTGTAGAAAAGATGGAACTTTTGTAAGTTGATAAGTTGGATAAGATAGGTGGATTTAGTTTCTTGACATCACCCATCTTTCAGAAAGGCCACTCTTCCTGAATTTTAGATGTTGGTACTATCCAGGGGGATGGGTGTATACCCCTCTGACAACTCGCGGTCAGGCAGAGTACTTTGGACATAGGCCGACTAGAACTTGTTCAGGTGGACCCAGGGTAAGAGGGAGGGGTGATGTCAAAGGGGGAAGTTGTGAGGATCAAGGTATAAGAATAAAAATGGTTGACAGTATATTTCTTTAAATGCTTATCTCGTCTGTTTTCAGTTGTTTTAAAGACATCATTCTTAAAGGCCGGATGGGTGCAGTCACGTACACACAAAGAGGAAGCCATGTCATAAGGGTCAACTGCTGCATCAGCTCTAAGAGCAGAAGACACTTAGAAATTGCCTTTTATAGAAGTTGTTTTGTTTCAACATTTTTTAACGCCTGTCTTTCCTTTGTGTATATAAGACCTGTGTGATAATAAAGGACCTCAGAGTGAGTGAGTGCGACCGTCTGAGCAGACATACTGAGAACTTTTTCCGTGTCTCCTTGCTTAGATAAGACTCTAATAATAATTGGGAAACGGTAACATAACTTATGAATAGGTGACTTGCAGTAGTCACACCTAACACATCCGTGGATGTGGCTGTCACTTGTGTGAATAAAAACCTGACCTGCCATCTGGACAATGCTCAGGTTTAAGGATCCAACTCATAAAAAGCTGGAAACTTTATTAAAAGCCTCCTTTTCCATGGCTGACGCTGTAGTCCAACCTACAGTCGCAACTGTTGGTTTGTGTCAATTCCTCAAGGAACAAATTAAGCAAATGCTTAGCCTCCTTCCCAGTGAGGAAGTGGAGAACTATGCAGACTATCCTCAGGTTCTGTGCTTTATGATCGATGCCATTTTGGAATCTGTCCAACAAGCATCTCATTTATCTCTCCTATTGATACACATACGCAGATACCTTTGGCTTACAAATTGGGCAGCTCAGCTTTCATGCAAAAAATATTTGGCTGGATTCCCGTTTAAAGAGGAATACTTATTTGGGGATGACTTGGATAAATTCATCCAAAAAATTACTGGTGGTAAATCTAACAATCAAAAAGAATAAATGTCCATCATTTAAACATTCTCTTTCTCCATCCCCTGGATCATCAAGCTCTAAGCAGTGGAGACGGCCTTCCCAATCTACTTCCAAAGGGAAAGGCCCAAGGTCACGCCCAAGGGCAGAAAAGGCGAAAGCCTGCCAAGCAGAGCCCTTCCTTGTGAAGGGGCACCCCCACTTGGCCGCGTGGGGGGAAGGCTTCTGCAATTTGCAGAAGCCTAGTGGGAAGAGGTTGAATACAGTCTCCTCAGTATCTCTGGGCTACAAGCTGGAGTTCCAGGAGATTCCACCATCTCGCTGCCTAAGGTCAAGGGTCTCCAAAGATACAGTAAAGCGAAGACCGCTACTTTTGGCCTTAGATCACTTGCTATCCCAGGGGGTGATAATGGAAGTGGACTCAAAAGGTCAGGGTTCAGGGTTCACCATTCCAAAACCAAATGGGGATGTCAGACCCACCCTGGATCTAAAAGATCTGAATCAATTTCTGCACATTCGGTCCTTCCGAATGCAGTCAATACGTTCTGTGGTCTCCACCCTTCAAGTGGGAGAGTTTATGGCATCAATTGATATAAAGAATGCATATCTTCACGTGCCAATATTTCCTGCTTACCAAAAATATCGAAGGTTTGCGGTAGATCAGCGCCATTTTCAATTTGTGGCCCTTCCTTTTGGTCTCGCTACAACTCAACGCATTTTTACGAAGATTCTAGGCCCTCTCTTAGCGAATCTAAGAGCTCAGGGCATAACCGTGATAGCTTATCTAGACGATTTGCTACTCATAGAGCAAACAGTAGCGCACCTGAACCACAGTGTTCTCAAGACAGTAAAACACCTGGAAAGGTTGGATTATAAGCCTAGAAAAGTCTTCCTTGCAACCCTCAACAAGGTTGGAAAATCTGGGTAGGATCATAGACACCGTTCAAGGCAGAGTGTTTCTACCAGAGCCAAAAGTCAAGGCCATAAGGGTTCTGGTCCACCTAGTGTTAAGCAGGAGTTCCTGTATTCGGCTATGTATGAGACTGTTAGGAAAAATGGTCCACTCTTTCAAGGCTGTTCCATTTGCCCAGTTTAACTCAAGGCCTTTACAGAGAAGCATCCTCGCGGCTTGGAACAAGAAGCCTCATGCCTTGGATCTTCAGATGTTCTTATCCCCAGGGATACTCAAAGGTCTCAATTGGTGGTTACAAACCAAGAATCTTTTGAAAGGCAAGGCATTTCTTCCACTTCCATGGAAAATTGTAACAATGGATGCCAGCCTGATCGGCTGGGGAGCAGTGCTAGAAGAAGTATGCACGCAGGGAAGATGGTCTACGACCGAAAGACTCTTGTCCATAAATATTCTGGAAATTCAGGCAATTTACTTGGTCCTCATGGACTGGTCTTACAGACTACAAGGTCACCCTATTTGGATGCAGTCCAACAATGCCACGGCTATGGCTTAAATCAGTCACCAAGAGGTGAATCGCATACTTGCTTGGGCAGTAAGGCATGTTTTTTGCCTTTCTGCGGTCTTCATCCCAGGAGTGTAAATTGGCAGGTGGATTTTCTAAGCCACCAGCAACTATGTTCAGGAGAATGGGCTCTACACCCCACCATATTTCAGACCATATGTCACAAATGGGTTATTCCGGATGTAGATCTGTTTGCATACAGCTTCAACAAGAAGCTGGACAAGTTTGTGTCAAGAACAAAGGACGTATTTGCTCAGGGGTCAGATGCTCTGACAATTTCATGGATCGGTACAATCTAATTTATGCATTGCCGCTGAATCCGCTTCTTCCACGGTTCCTGGGGAGAGTCAAAAGGAAAACAAAGTTGGTTCTTTTAGTAGCCCCGGCTTGGCCCAGACGACCTTGGTATGCAGAAATTGTAAATATGGCAGTAGGCAGGCCTTGGATCCTTCTTCTCTGGCCAGATCTACTCTTGCAGGGTCCAATTTACCATCCTGCTTTACAAAGTCTAAATTGGATGGTTTGGCTGATGAGACCCACAATCTGAAAGACCGTGGACTCTCGGAGTCAGTCCTCTCTACTCTGGTCAATGCCAGAAAGCCAGCCTCCAGGCTTATGTACTACAAAATCTGGAAGTCATATGTTTCCTGGTGTGAACCCAAGGGAGGGCATCCTAGAAAGTATGTCATTAGCAGGATCTTGGCCTTTCTCCAGTCAGGCCTAGAGATGAAATTGGCCATGAGCACTATCAAGGTCCAAATTTCGGCTTTGTCAGTATTTTTTCAGAAGCCACTTGTGTCACATTCCCTTGTCTGGGCTTTTATTCAAGGGGCTCTGTGATTAAATCTGCCAATCAAACCTCCGGTATGCCCATGGGATTTTAATTTAGTTTTGTCCGCATTACAGAGACAACCCTTTGAACCATTGCACCAGGCTTCTTTAGTGCTTTTGACTAAGAAATTAGTCTTCTTGATAGCTCTGAAACTCTCCTAGCAGAGGATATGGCTAGCAGCTCTTTCAAGCAAGGAACCATATTTGATCATTCATAAGGACTGAGTAGCGATGCGTCCTAATAGGTCCATCCTACCCAAGGTGGTTTCAGGATTCCATTTGAATCAAGATGTGATCCTACCATCTTTTTTTCCAGATCCACAGTCCGTTGAAGAAGAATCTTTGCACACTCTAGATGTGGTAAGAGCAATCAGTATCTATCTGCAGGCAACCGCTCAGATAAGAAAACTGATTGTTTATTCATCCTGCCAGAAGGCCCTAAAAAAGGTCAGGCAGCATCGAAGTCCACTCTTTCTAGGTGGATTAGACAGGTCATTTTTCAGGCTTATGGTTTAAAGGGGAAGACCCCCCCTTTTCAAGTGAAAGCACACTCAAATAGGGTTGTTATTGATTATTGGGCAGTGCATCACCAGGCCTCCATAGCTCAAGATCTGTAAGGCTGTGACTTCATCTCTTCATCAGTTCATACATTCACCAGATTCTATCAGGTGGATGTAAGAGGGCAAGAGGATGCCACCTTTGGGCACAGTGTACTGCAGGCTGCAGTTTAGTTCCCCTGGTCCGGGGTGGTCTATAATTCTGATTGGTGTCTCCCTCCCCTTAAACTGAGCATTGCTTTGGGATATCCCACTATGTAATGAAGGCTCTGTGTACCATAATGAATGATCAAGAAAATAGGATTTTTTTAATACAGCTTACCTGTAAAATACTTTTCTTGAGAGTACATCACGGAACACAGAGCTCCTGCCTTTCTTGTTTTTTTCATGGTTTCCTATTGCTTTGCTACAAAACTGAGGTGCCTCCCATATGGGAGGGGTTATATAGGGGAGGAATTCTCCTTAATTGGGTTTAGCCAGTGTCCAATCACCGAAGGTTCCTTTCTAACCCGCTATGTAATGAAGGATTTTACAGGTAAGCTGTATTCAAAAAATCCTATTATTTCTACCCAGGTCAAAGGCCATAAAGGATTTGGTCTGGGTAGTCATAGCAAGGAAAAATCTTTCCATTCAACTCTGCATGAGACTATTAGGGAAAATGGTGGCCTCATTCAAGGCTGTTCTTTATGCCCAGTTTCACTCAAGGCCTTTACAGAGCAGCATACTCTCGGCCTGGAACAAAAGAGTTCAAGCCTTGTATCTTCCAGTGTGCCTAACACCATGGGTATGCCAGAGCCTCAATTGCTGGTGCTGACCGAGAATCTACTGAAAGGAAAATCCTTTGTCCCAGTTACTTGGAAAGTCGTAACCATGGATGTCAGCCTAATAGGCTGGGGAGCAGTTCTGGAAGAATCTTCCACTGAGGGAAGATGGTCCAGAGCTGAAGGGCTCTTGCCCATCAACATTCTGGAGATTCTGGCAATTCGTCTAGCCCTCAGGGCATGGACTTACAGGTTGCAAGGTTTCCCTGTCTGGATACAGCTGCCTATATCAATCACCAAGGGGGCACCAGGAGTCTGGATTCCACAAAAAGAGGTGAATCACGTTTTTTTTCTTGGGCATAAAGCCATGTTCCTTGCCCCCCTGCAGTCTTTATTCCTGGGGTAGAAAATTGACAGGTGGACTTCCTAAGCCGCCAGCAGCTGTGTCCAGGAGAATGGTCTCTACACCCAACATATTTCAGGCCATATGTTGGAAATAGGGTACCCCGAAAGTGGACCTGTTGGCTTCCAGGTTCAACAAAAAACTGGACAGCTTTGTGTCAAGAACAAAGGATCCGCTAGCACAAGGATCAGATGCTTTAACGATGGGATTCATGTAGAGTAGATCCATGAGATCAGTACTCTCTGATCTATGCATGCCCTCCATTTCCGCTTCTCCCGCAATTCCTTTGGAGGGTCAAAAGGGAAGGAAAGCCAGTAATTCTGGTGGCCCCTGGCTTGGTCCAGATGATCTTGGTATGCAGAGATTGTAAAGATGGTGGAAGGAAGACCTTGGGTTCTTCTGCTGCGCCCAAATCTACTCTCACAGGGTCAAATATTCCATCCTGCTTTATGAAGTCTGAGTTTGATGGTTTGGCTGTTGAGATCCACATTCTGAAGAGCCATGGGCTCTCAGGGCCAGTCCTATCCACTCTTGTTAATGCTAAGAAGCCGGCCTCTAGGCTCATCTACTACATAATCTGCAAGGCATATGTTTCCTGGTGTGAATCCAGGGGGTGGAATCCTAGAAAGTATGCCATTAGCAGGATTCTTGCTTTTCTGCAAATAAGCATAGAACTTAAGCTGGCCTTGAGCACCATCAAGGGCCAGATCTCAACCTTGTCAGTATTCTTTCAAATGCCTCTCATTCCCTGACCGGGCCTTTGTTCAAGGGGCACTGCGCTTGAATCTGCCAGTTAAGCCTCCCGTGTGCCAATGGGATTTAAATTTGGTGTTGTCTGTTTTACAGAAACAACCTTTTGAACCATTGCACCATGCTTCTTTAGTTCTTTTAACAAAGACATTTTTTATTTTTTTTTGGTAAACATATCCTCAGCTAGGAGGGTATCAGAATTAGCAGTTCTTTCTTGTAAAGAGCCATATTTGATTATTCACAAAGACAGGGTGGTGATGCGTCCCCATCCGACTTTTCTGCCTAAAGTGGTTTCAGGATTCCATCTGAATCAAGATGTGGTCCTACCGTCTTTTTTTCCAGATCCGCAGTCCGCGGAGGGGTTGTTACATTCTCTAGATCAGTGTTTCTCAAATCCAGTCCTCAGGCCCCCCCAACAGGTCATGTTTTCAGGTTTTCCATTATTTTTCACAGGTGATTTGATCAGTTTCACTGCCTTAGGAATTACCATAGCCGTTTCATCTGAGGGAAATCCTGAAAACATGACCTGTTGGGGGGGCCTGAGGACTGGATTTGAGAAACACTGCTCTAGATGTTGTAAGAGCAGTCAAAATCTATCTGCAGGTAACGGTTCAGATATGAAAGACTGATTGTGTATTTATTTTGCCAGAAGGCCCCAAGAAGGGCCAGGCAGCATCAAAATCCACTATCTCTAGATGGATTTGACAGTTATGATTCAGGCTTATGGTGTAAAGAAGAAGATCCCTCCTTTTCAGGTTAAAGCGCACTCGACTAGGGTAGTTAGTGCTTCATGGCCACTGCATCACCAGGCCTCCATGGCTCAGATCTGCAAGGCTGCAACTTGGTCTTCAGTCCATACATTCACTAGATTCTACCAAGTGGATGTGAGAGGGCATGATAATGCTGCCTTCGGGCGTAGTGTGCTGCAGGCAGCGGTATAAGACCTCTTGTCAATAGGCGGTTTGCGTTTTCTGACCTGTGTCTCCCTCCCCTCAAATTTGGGCATTGCTCTGAGACATCCCAGTAAGTAATTATCAAAGGCTCTGTATCCCATGATATATGAACAAGAAAATAGGATTTTTTCAAACAGTTTACCTGTAAAATCCTTTTCTTGGGAATACATCACAGGACACAGAGCTCTCGCCCCTTTTTGTGATTATACATGGGGATACATATCGCTTTTCTACAAAGTTACTGTCCATATGGGAGGGGTTATATAGGGGAGGAACGTGTCTTGTAATTAGGGTTGCCAGTGTCCAATCACCTTATGGTGACTATCTAACCCATGTACAGGACGCCATGGCTGGGTCCTGGAAGGACGCTATATTTCCCCTCTATTTGGTTTGTGGTCTCTTTAAGGGAATAAAATTGATGAACCCACCTGTTAGAGGAAGTGTGTTTAAAAACAAGACAGGAAGTGGTAGATGGGTGTGGAGGAGTGGAGAAGACATGGTGGATGGTGGATGGTGTTTGTTTTGGGTTACAGCAACAGAAGTGGACAGCAGTGTCCTGCTTGGAAGGCTCCTGGCAGGGGAAGCTACCTGCCATCAAGATCAAGCACTGTTTTGAAAGAGACAGCTGTTCTGGACTTTGCAAGTCGGTGAGACTAAAAACCTTTTCCTTTTGTTTTTGGCTGCTGTAAAGCTGTTTAAGTTTAATAAACCCCTTGTTGTGTGAAAAGCCTGTGTCCTGCGATCTACCTGGTCCCCCCGAACATTACAAGTGGTGGAGAATGCGGGCAGGACAAAGTAACAGGCGTTTTTCTTGCTTTTTATTTTGCATTGGATTTGAACTGACATTTAAAGGGACAGTACAGTGAATTTATGTCCTGGGTTAAAGCTGAAACAATGGAGGAGCTAATTAAACAGCTGTCCTTGGCTAATATGCAAGCGCAGACTCGCTATGAGGAAGCTAATCAGCGCTTAGCAACCCTGCTGGAGGTACAAAAAACACACCACAACGAGGCCCTGGCTCTGCAGCAAGAAAATACTCGCCTGTTGGTGGCCCAGTTAGCAGCCCAGCAAGCGACCCAACAAGGGGTTATGCAGGCTCAGATGGCTGCCTTAAAAGAAGCAGTGCAGCAGCTTTCTCAGGGCCGTGAACAAGTGGCCGTTGCCCCTGGCAACCAGATGACCATAAGCGCAAGCCATTTTTTGCAGAAATTGTCCCTGAGTGAAGATGTAGAGGCGTTTCTGGCTACATTTGAGAGGACGGCAGAGAGAGAAGGGTGGCCCCAGGACCAGTGGGCCGGCTTAATTGCTTCTTTCCTCACCGGAGACCCTCAAAAAAGCCTATTTTGACCTACCACCAGAAGACGCTAAAGATTATTAAAAACTAAAGGCAGAAATACTGGCTCGGTTGGGGGTGACTACGGCTGTTCGGGCCCAATGAGTGCACCAATGGAAGTATCGCTCAGACCGGCCACCGCGATCTCAAATGCATGACCTGGTGCAACTAGTAAAAAAATGGCTGCAGCCCGAAGTGTTGTCTGGCCCCCAAATTGTGGAGCGGGTCGTGCTGGACCGATACTTAAGGTCACTGCCAGATGACCTTCAACGCTGGGTCAGCCATGGAGACCCCAAAACCGTGAACCTCCTTGTCGAGATGGTGGAACGATATACAGTGGTGGAGGATCTGCTTGGCCCTGCCAAGCATCAAGGGCCCAGTCTGCCACGGCCTTTCCGACCAACTGCCGCCCTTCGAAAGGATGTCCCCAGGAGCCCTGGAACCAACACCCCGGAAGGCCAAGAGTCACACCCGTTACCCCCTCAGCGACCTGTTCCTGTTCGGAGAGGAGGGGATGTACAATGTTGGCGATGTCATGCCTGGGGCCATACCCGGGCCCACTGCCCATTGCAGGAAGAACCCATGGAATGCGGGGTTCTTCGGAGGGGGTCTTTTTATGCCCATAAAGCGTGTACAACACATCTTGACCTTGGAGAGGGGAAATTTGAGTGTGAAGTCCAAGTGAACCACCACCCTGCATGGGCTTTGCTGGACTCTGGAGGCATGGTAACCCTGGTTCACCCTAGAGTAATTGGGAAGATCGGTCCGGTAAGAAAAATGTTATGGGTTGTGTGCATTCATGGGGACACTAGAGAGTACCCTCTCATCTCGGTGTCCATCTCCACAGCATGTGGCACTGGTACTCAAGATGTGGGGGTGGTAAAGAACTTGGTACATGACGTTATCATAGGACGAGACTGTCCGTTATTTGCAAAACTGTGGGGACAAGGAGAACTATCTGAAAGGTCCAGAGACTGGGAAGAAACTAGTCCCCCTGTTCCTGTTGTTGAGGGTAATAACCCTGAGATGCAGCATGTTCTTAATATGGACCCAGTTGATAAAAATGCTAAGGATTTGGTTAAGGGTGATGAAAGTAGTGCTGACACTGTTAAGGGTGTCAAAATGTGGGGTTCACAGACCTACCTAAATATTGAGGGGGGGAACCTTCCCCGCTTCAGGTAATGCTGGGGGAAGAGGATGAGGAAGTGGCTTCTACCCCTGTCTTGCCAGATTTGGGTGTTCCCCAGGGGGCATTTGGTACTGCCCAGATGCAGGACCCCACTTTGGCCAGGGCACGGGAACAGGTTGTAGTAATAAATGGGGAGCCCCAAGAGCCAGGTGCTAATGAGCGGTGGCCACATTTTGCAATATGTAATGAATTGCTAAATCGGGTTACTAAAGTGAGAGAAAATGTGGTAGAACAATTATTGGTACCCCAACAGTATAGACGCAAGGTCCTGGACCTGGCCCATGATGATGTTTTAGGGGGACACCTGGGAGTTTAAAAGACGGAGGCACGGATCGCTGACCGGTTTTACTGGCCAGGCTTGAAAGCAGAGGTAAGGAGATACTGTACCTCTTGTCCTACCTGTCAGTTGACCGCTCCGGCGACCCATTCCTGGAGCCCGTTGGTCCCTCTGCCCATAATTGAGGCCCCATTCGAGAGGATAGCCATGGATATAGTGGGTCCCTTAGTAAAGTCGGCTCGAGGTCATTCTTACATACTGGTGATCCTCGACTATGCCACTCGATATCCTGAGGTGCTACCCCTGCGGAATACCTCCTCTAAGGCTATTGCCCGGGAACTATTCCAGTTGTTTACACGGACAGATTTTCCCAAGGAAATACTCACAGACCAGGGCACCCCGTTTATGTCGAAGGTTATGGCTGATGTATGCAAACTGTTCCTGATTAAACAGCTGCGCACATCGGTCTACCATCCCCAAACAGATGGATTGGTAGAACGTTTTAATAAAACCCTTAAGTCTATGCTCAAGAGAGTGGTACAAAGGGATGGGAAAGACTGGGACTGCCTGTTACCAGCTCTCCTGTTTGCTATCCGAGAGGTGCCCCAGGCCTCCACTGGGTTTTCGCCCTTTGAATTGGTATATGGGCGGAGACCTCGCGGACTACTGGACTTTGTTAAAGAAGAATGGGAAAGTGAACCAATCCAGCATAAGAGTGTTCTTGAATATGTCTCTCAAATGCAGGAGAGGATCCGAACTGTGATGCCGCTAGTTAAGGAACATTTACAAAAAGCCCAGGAGGCTCAACGACGGGTCTATAATAGGGCAGCCAAAATTAGGAACTTCCAAGTGGGGGATCGAGTAGCAGTGTTGATTCCCACTGTGGAAAGTAAATTCTTGGCCAGATGGCAAGGCCCTTTCGAGGTTGTAGAAAAAGTGGGAGAGGTAAATTATAGAGTCCACCAGCCAGGCAAGAGGAAACCCTATCAGATATATCATGTAAACTTGTTAAAGCCCTGGACAGACAGGGAACCAGTGACCTCCCTGGCTAGTACAAAACTTGAGCCTCGGGTTGGGGTGGAGAGTGTCCAAGTAGCAAACACCCTGTCTAAAACCCAAAGTCAGCAGGCAAAGGAGTTCTTGCAGAGAAATAAATAAAAATTTTCAGACTTGCCAGGGCTCACTAGTGTCATAGAGCATGATATTATCACAGAACCAGGAGTCAAAGTTTTTGTCCGGCCCTACCGCATCCCAGAGGCTCAAAGGAAGGCCGTTTCAGAGGAAGTAAAAAAAATGTTAGACCTAAGGATTATTGAGGAATCGCAGAGTGAGTGGTCGAGCCCGATTGTGTTGGTACCGAAGCCCAATGGGACTCTGCGATTCTGCAATGATTTCCAGAAACTTAAGGAAGTTTCCCGGTTTGATGCCTACCCCATGCCCCGGGTAGATGAGCTTATCGAGAGACTAGGTCCAGCCAGGTATATCACTACATTAGACCTTACCAAGGGGTATTGGCAAATACCGTTGACTAAGGCTGCTAGAGAGAAAACTGCTTTTTCTACCCCAGAGGGGAGTTTTCAGTACAAAAGGATGCCTTTTGGATTGCAAACTGCTCCAGCCACGTTCCAGAGAGCAATGGATAGGATTTTACGACCTCACCGGAAGTATGCCTCAGTGTACTTGGATGATATAGTCATTTTTAGCAAAGACTGGGAATCACATTTGCCCAAAGTTCAGGCCGTGCTGGACTCTCTTTGGAAGGAGGGGTTTACAATAAACCCTGAAAAATGTGCTTTGGGAATGGAGGAGGTGAAA
This sequence comes from Lithobates pipiens, assembly GCF_037356315.1. Taxonomy (NCBI): domain Eukaryota; kingdom Metazoa; phylum Chordata; class Amphibia; order Anura; family Ranidae; genus Lithobates; species Lithobates pipiens. The sequence goes on from NW_027507785.1 coordinate 257,150,966, forward strand.
TACCTGGGTTATATCGTGGGTAGAGGAGTAGTGAAACCTCAGGTCAACAAGATAGAGGCTATACAGAATTGGCCCCGCCCCCTCACAAAAAAGCAGGTATGTGCATTCCTGGGCATGGTGGGATACTACAGGAGGTTTGTACCCAACTTTGCCAACGTTGGCGGCTCCGTTGACCGATCTGACTAAGGGTCGGAAATCGGTCATAGTGGAGTGGAATGCAGATGCTGAGAAGGCTTTTTTGGAGCTCAAGTCAGCGCTGTGCCAACACCCTGTTCTGGTAGCACCTAATTTTTCAAAAGAGTTTATTGTCCAGACTGATGCTTCCAATGTAGGATTGGGAGCGGTGTTGTCACAGGTTATTCATGGCGAGGAACACCCGATAGTCTTCCTCAGCAGGAAGTTAACACCAGCGGAGAAAAACTACGCCAACATTGAACAAGAGTGTCTGGCCATTAAGTGGGCTCTGGATTCCCTCAGATATTACCTTTTGGGGAGGAAGTTTAGGTTGATTTCTGATCATGCCCCTTTAACATGGCTGAGACAAGGAAAAGGGACTAATGCCAGGGTTACCCGATGGTTCCTGGCACTCCAGGAATTTAAGTTTGTAGTGGAGCATAGGCCCGGGAGACTGCATCAAAATGCAGATGCCCTCTCCCGAGTCCATTGTTTGAGCTCCACTGTTGCCTCCACCTCCTTGGCGTTGGGGCACAGGGGGGGGATATGTACAGGACGCCGTGGCTGGGTCCTGGAAGGACGCTATATTTCCCCTCTATTTGGTTTGTGGTCTCTTTAAGGGAATAAAATTGATGAACCCACCTGTTAGAGGAAGTGTGTTTAAAAACAAGACAGGAAGTGGTAGATGGGTGTGGAGGAGTGGAGAAGACATGGTGGATGGTGGATGGTGTTTGTTTTGGGTTACAGCAACAGAAGTGGACAGCAGTGTCCTGCTTGGAAGGCTCCCGGCAGGGGAAGCTACCTGCCATCAAGATCAAGCACTGTTTTGAAAGAGACAGCTGTTCTGGACTTTGCAAGTCGGTGAGACTAAAAACCTTTTCCTTTTGTTTTTGGCTGCTGTAAAGCTGTTTTAAGTTTAATAAACCCCTTGTTGTGTGAAAAGCCTGTGTCCTGCAATCTACCTGGTCCCCCCGAACATTGCACCCACTAAGTAATTATTAAAGGCTCTGTGTCCCGTGATGTATTCCCAAGAAACTGACTTTCTGACCCTTAGGCAAACAAGAAGTGAAAGAAATTCCTTGCAAATGAAGGAAATCCCTTAGTGAGTTTACACACTTGAGCATGGAGCTGTTTTTCCCCTTCTCTCCACCAATTGAAGCTTCATGACGTTGGTGGGGACCCGCCCTTTGCTGGGGATTTAAGCTGTCTGCGTTAGCCAGCTGACCATTTCACATTGACCATCCACATAAGCAGGACTCCAGGCATGTCTGCAGCTATAGAATTTTATACAAGGTAACTAAGATTTATTTAAATATATATATTGCACATTCTCTCCTGCTGTAGTTCAATTATTACATTTTATATTATCGCATTAACTGCATATCATTCATTAATTTCATTCACCTACAAATATTGATTTGTCCCATTAATAGTAAATTTATTTCACACTGTCTTTTTTCTATATTCCTGCAGAACAGTATGGCCTGGTAAGCATATATCACACATATATGGTTGTGACATGGTCACCTGAGTTTTACCCAGCTGCTATCCTCGATCTGGATGTGATTTCTCACCTCAGCCCCAGGGGAAATCGATATTCCTGTCCTCTGCATCTACTGGACAGATGTTTGGCATCACCTTTGGGCCGGATAGTAAGTTATAGCCCTCCTTTTCTTGAGAGATGGTTCTCCATTTAAAGTTTATCCCACATTTATAGTTACTCTTGATTTCATTTCAGAGCATTTTTACTCCTGATGATTGGCAAGAGCCTTGAAATGTGCATCGAGTATATATCCAACTGATGCCCAGACCATTTTGGCTTACTATGAGCTTATGTTTATTGGTTTTATGAATGGATGAGTGTGTCTATGCATTTGCATTGTTAATGATGTTGTATTATATTCTGTAAAATAACTGTATATTTAAACAAATGTATTTAACCACCTCAATACAGTGCACTTACACCCCCTTCCTGACCAGACCAATTTTCAGCTTTCAGCACTTTCACAGTTTGAATGACAATTACTCAGTCATCCAACATTGTATTCATATGAAACTTGTGTCCTTTTTTCCACACAAATAGAGCTTTCTTTTAGTGGTATTTAATCACTAGTGGGTTTTTTATTTTTTGTGCTATAAATAAAATAAAACGTAAATTTTGTGGAAAAAAAATGCCTTTTTCTTTTTCTGTCATAAATTTTTGCTAATTAATAATTTTTCTTCATAAATTTTGGCCAAAATTTATACTGCTACCTATCTTTGGTAAAAATAACCCACATTCGTATATATTATTTGGTCTTTGTGAAAGTTATAGAGTGTACAAACTATGGTGCCAATCACTGAAAATTGATCACTTCTGATCAGGCCTTCAGTACATCAGGTGTACCTCATTTCTTGAGACACTAACAAGTCAGGAAAGTACAAATACCCCCCAAATGACCCCTTTTTACAAAGTAGACATTCCAAGGTATTAAGTAAGTAGCATGGTGAGTTTTTTTAAGTTGTCATTTTTTCCCACAATTCTTTGCAAAATGAAGATTTTGTTTTTATTATTCTTTTTTTTTACAAAATTGTCATATTATCAGGTATTTCTCACACACAGCATATGCATACAACAAATTACACCCCAAAATACATTCTGCTACTCTTCCCGAGTACGGCGATACCACATGTGTGAGACTTTTACACAGCCTGGCCACATACAGAGCACCAACATTGATGTAGTACCTTCAGACATTCTACGAGCAAAAATGACGCATCTCATTTCTCAACCGCCTATTACACTTTTGAAGGCCCTGGAGTACCAGGACAATGGAATTTCCCATAAAATGACCCCAACGTATAATCTGTGAGGCATAATGAGTCTTTTGAATGGTTCATTTTTTTCTATACGTTTATGGAATATGTGGAAAAAAATTAAAACGCGTTTTTTTTAACACAAAATTGTCAATTTATAAGATATGTCTAACACATAACATGTATATAGCAAAAATGACACCCCAAAATACAATCTGCTACTCTTCCCGAGTATGGCGATACCACATGTGTAGGACTTTTACACAGCCTGGCCACATAGAGAGGCCGAACATTGAAGTAGTATGTTCAGGCGTTCTAGGAGCATAAATGACACATCTCATTTCATTCCTACCCATCACACTTTTGAAGGTCCTGGACCACCAGGACAGTGAAATTACCCACAAAATGACCCCATTTTGGAAAGCAAATACCCCAATGTATATTCTATGAGACATGGGCTGCAAATAGGTACTCGGGTACTCTGATGGGCTGGAGATAGGTACTCTGGTACTCTGATGGCCTGGTGACAGGTACTCGGGTACTCTGATGGCCTGGTGACAGGTACTTAGGTACTCTGATGGCCTGGTGACAGGTACTCGGGTACTCTGATGGCCTGGTGACAGGTACTCGGGCACACTGATGGCCTGGTGACTGGTATTTGGGAACTCTGAAGGGCAGTGACAGTTACTCATATGGACTGTGACAGGTACTCAGATGAACTGTGACAGGTAATCAGGTACTCAGATGAACTGTGACAGGTACTCGGTACTCAGATGGACTGGGACAGGTACTCGGGTACTCAGATGGGCTGTGACAGGTACTTGGGTACTCAGATGGGCTGTGACAGGTACTCAGGTACTCAGGTGGGCTGTGACAGGTACTCGGGTACTCAGATGGGCTGTGACAGCTACTCAGGTACTCGGATGAACCGTGACAGGTACTCGGGTACTTTGATGGGCTGTGACAGGTACTCGGGTACTCTGATGGACCGTGACAGATACTCGGGTACCCTGATGGACTGTGACAGGTACTCGGGTACCATGATGGACTGTGACAGGTACTCGGGTACTCTAATGGACTGTGACAGGTACTCGGGTACCCTGATAGACTGTGACAGGTACTCAGGTACTCTGATTAGCCGTGACAGGTACTCGTGTACTCTGATGGGCCGTGACAGGTACTCGGGTACTCTGATGGGCTGTGACAGGTACTCGGGTACTCTGATGGGCTGTGACAGGTACTCTGGTACTCTGAGGGGCTGTGGCAGGTACTCGGGTACTCTGATGGGCTGGGACAGGTACTCGGGTACTCTGATGGCCTGTGACAGGTACTCGGGTACTCTGATGAGCTGTGACAGGTACTCGGGTACACAGATGGGCTGTGACAGGTACTCGGGTACTCAGATGGGATGTGGCAGGTACTCGGGTACTCGGATGAGCCGTGACAGGTACTCGGGTACTTTGATGGGCTATGACAGCTACTCGGGTACTCGGATGAACTGTGACAGGTACTCGGGTACTTTGATGGGCTGTGACAGGTACTCGGGTACTCTGATGAGCTGTGACAGGTACTCGGGTACACAGATGGGCTGTGACAGGTACTCGGGTACTCAGATGGGATGTGGCAGGTACTCGGGTACTCGGATGAGCCGTGACAGGTACTCGGGTACTTTGATGGGCTATGACAGCTACTCCGGTACTCGGATGAACCGTGACAGGTACTCGGGTACTTTGATGAGCTGTGACAAGTACTCAGGTACTCTGATGGACTGTGACAGATACTCGGGTACCATGATGGACTGTGACAGATACTCGGGTACCCTGATGGACTGTGACAGGTACTCGGGTACCATGATGGACTGTGACAGGTACTCGGGTACTCTGATGGGCTGTGACAGGTACTCGGGTACTCAGATGGGCTGTTACAGGTACTCGTGTACTCAGATGGGCTGTGACAGGTACTCGGGTACTATGATGGACTGTGGCAGGTACTCGGGTACCCTGATGGACTGTGACAGGTACTTGGGTACCATGATGGACTGTGACAGGTACTCGGGTACTCTGATGGGCTGTGACAGGTACTCGGGTACTCAGATGGGCTGTGATAGGTACTCGGGTACCATGATGGACTGTGACAGGTACTCGGGTACTCAGATGGGCTGTTACAGGTACTCGGGTACTCAGATGGGCTGTGACAGGTACTCGGGTACTATGATGGACTGTGGCAGGTACTTGGGTACCATGATGGACTCTGACAGGTACTCGGGTACTCGGATGAACCGTGACAGGTACTTGGGTACTTTGATGGGCTGTGACAGCTACTCGGGTACTTTGATGGGCTGTGACAGGTACTCGGGTACCATGATGGACTGTGACAGGTACTCGGGTACCATGATGGACTGTGACAGGTACTCGGGTACTCTAATGGACTGTGACAGGTACTCGGGTACCGTGATGGACTGTGACAGGTACTCGGGTACTCTGATGGGCTGTGACAGGTACTTGTGTACTCTGATGGGCCATGACAGGTACTCAGGTACTCTGATGGGCCGTGACAGATACTCGGGTACTCTGATGGGCTGTGACAGGTACTCGGGTACTCTGATTGGCCACGACAGGTACTCGTGTACTCTGATGGGCCGTAACAGGTACTCGGGTACTCTGATGGGCTGTGAAAGGTACTCGGGTACTCTGATGGGCTGTGACAGGTACTCGGGTACTCTGATGGGATGTGACAGGTACTCGGGTACTCGGATGAACCGTGACAGGTACTCGGGTACTCGGATGAACCGTGACAGGTACTCGGGTACTTTGATGGGCTGTGACAGGTACTCAGGTACTCTGATGGACTGTCACAGATACTCGGGTACCCTGATGGACTGTCACAGGTACTCGGGTACTCTGATGGGCCGTGACAGGTACTTGGGTACTCTGATGTGCCGTGACAGGTACTCGGGTACTCTGATGGGCTGGGACAGGTACTCGGGTACTCAGATGAACTGTGACAGGTACTTGTGTACTCAGATGGGCTGGGACAGGTACTCAGATGGGCTGTGACAGGTACTCGGGTACTCTGATGGGCTGTGACAGGTACTCAAATACTCTGATGGACTGTGACAGGTACTCTGATGGACTATGATTGACGGGTACTATGAGGGGTGGTGACAGGTCCTCTTTATTGGGGGGGCAATCAGTGTGCTTGATGTGTACTGTAGGCGGTAACGAGATGTTACCGCAATCTCCTCCTCACACGCGATCGGTGTGTGAGGAGGAGAACCTGGTAACATCTCGTTACCGCGGTTTGTTTACATTTTAGTGATTGGCTGTGAAAGGATCACAGCCGATCACGTGGGTAAACAGCCGGCCAATGGCTGTTTACCAGCGTCGGTGTCGAGCAGTGTTCTCCGGGAACACGCCGCCACCCACGTGCATGTGCAGCACGCTCACGATCGCGCGCATGCGCCGTGCACAGTCGGAGTGTGACCATCTGTGATCGCCCGTGACTTCATCACGGCCGATCACGTGGTAAACAGCCATAACCAATGGCTGTTCACCCCCTTTGGTGGCGAGCGGTGTCTCCGTGACACGCTGCCACTGAAGAAACAGGGAATGCGCGCGCACGATTGCGCGCATTCCCTGTTTAAACATATGATGGCCTTCTGCCACAATAGCTGTGCCGCCTGGCCGTCATTTGACAGCCGGCGGTTAGCAACTAGTTAAACAAGTGTATTATATTAAATTGTGTCCTGTATCTCAGATTGACACTTTTCATAATGTGATTTGTATTTAATAAACAATTTTAATCAAAGTATCCATTCAGTGGCACCCCTCATTTAAAGTCCCATTTCCCTCTTTTTTTTTTCAAATGTTCAATTGATGGTAGGTTTATAGTAGATTTTCAATATGATTGTAATTTTGGTGGCCAGCTTGTGAAAATCTTTGCTTTGCCCATTCAGTATAAAGCAACAGAATTTTACCATACTTGATAATATGATAATATGGCACCGCTCAAAGCCTCTTGCATACCATCCCACTGGCTCGCTCTCTCTCTAGGTGCTAGTTCCTCAAGGTGCATGTTCCACTCTGTCTATCCACAGTAAAGCAAAGCCCAGGGCCGCACTGTGTTTATCAACCACCTCTCAAAGTGCAAATACAAGCTATAGCTACAATCTTCACCCATTGATAACCCCCTGCTGACACGTTTCACATGGAATGGGCTTGCTTTAATTCCCCAGTCCACAGCATCACATACTCGACTTGAGTTTCCTTTTCTGCAGCTTCTTTCAGTGCCACAAGCAGAAGAAAATATCCTGTACTTTCAAGTATGGAGAGCCATGTTACTCCCTTCATGTAACAACACTGAGACAATCAGTATTTTCCATTTAGAAATGTTCCATAGCCCATTATAAGCTATGGCTGTAGCACCTTGTAGCTTACACCGCAAATTTCTTTCACTTTGGAGGCTGAATAGAGAGGTGCAATAGCGAAAGGAAGGTAATTATATTCTACTGGGGAGTTCTACATTAAAGAAGTCTTAAACTGAAGCTTTTATAACAGAAGAGACCCTAAGGGGTCTCTTCTGTCATAAATCTCCCCGCTGCCTATCGGTGCACATGCGCAGCTCATACCACACTTACGGCCTGCTCATTAAAAAATCAAGTAAAAATGGGAGCACCAGGAGCTGTGACAGCACAGCAGTGCATACTACTATATTATGATTTGCGGGGGGGGGGGGGGGGGGGGGGTATTGTTTTGGTTAATATAAAGACTTTACAACCACTTTAAAGTGAAGATGTTGCTTTTTTTGCATGGGCATAGTGCAGGTCCACATTAATCCAAGCTGTTAATCATGAAACTATAGAGGCCCCCAGATACAGATCTTTTAGCAGTGGTGGCTGGTGCTCAAAATTTTTTGGGTGGTGCAAACAAACTGAAAAATTCTGAAAAAAACCCCCATCAATTGCAGCCTAACTGTGCCATCAAACGCAGCCACTGTGCCCATCAAATGCAGCCACTGTGCCCATCAAATGTAGCCATTGTGCCCATCAATTGCCGCCACTGTACCATCAAACACAGCCACTTTACCAAACGCAACCACTGTGCCTCCTCTCTAGCTCCCTCATCACCTCCTCCCATATCCGCCTCCAGGACTTCTCCCGAGCCTCTCCTATCCTCTGTTTTTCGCTACCCCAATCTGTCAGACTGTCTCCAAATGTATCCACTTTTAGGCGATCCCTGAAAACTTTCCTCTTCAGAGAAGCCTATCCTGCCTCCATCTAAAAACTGCACTATTTTCTCCATTAGCTCATCCCCTACAGCTATTACCCTTTTGTATAACTTGACCCTCCTTCCTAGATTGTAAGTTCTAACGAGCAGGGCTCTCTGATTCCCCCTGTATTGCATTGTATTGTAATTGTACTGTCTGCCCTAATGTTGTAAAGCCCTGTGTAAACTGTCAGTACTATATAAAACTTGTATTATAATAATAATAATAATATCAAATGCTCCCACTGTGCCATCAAATGCAGCCACTGTGCCTCATCAAATACAGCCACTGTGCCCATCTTATGAAGCCACTGTGCCCCAACAAATTCAGCCACTGTGCCCACTGTGCCCATCAAATGCAGCCTCACTGTGCCCGATCTAATGTAGCCTCACTGTGCCCCATCAAATGCAGCCCTGAGCCTCACTTACCTTACAGGCAGCTCCGCTCGCGCCCTGCATTCCACGGACCTGCTGACGTCACTTCCGGTTACCCTGCGCCCGTGCGCCCCCTATAGACGGGCAGCCACTGACTTTTAGGATTGCTGAAAGTTCATTTCTTTCCTACTGAAACAAAGCAAGCATTAAACCGAGTGACCTCAAGAGCTCCTTAACCCTAGTACACACAGTCCGAATGTCGTCTGGCATCGGCTGGGTTCAATAAAAAACAGCCGTCATTCAGTCTGTGTGTATGGCAGCCAGTCCGACAGAAGCCAGCCGTTTGGCCAGCTTCTGTCGAAGGCTCATAAACAAAAAAAGTCTGCTGACCTGCTCCTGATCAGCACTTTCACCCACTGGTGGTGCCGTACCCCTGTCAGAACACTATAGCACAGTAAGGGAGATCGCTATACTAACATCAGTGTGTTAGTGTTAGTGTGTTAGTACAGCAGCTTTGACCTGAGCTGTCAGTTTTTGGGTTTAACGGAAAAAAAACTAGTAGTGTGCACAAGACTTTATTGTAAAACAACATCCGGCTTCTACAGCCCTAAATGCTGCTTTAATTGGTACATTTCAGAACAATATCCTCCTCTAAACAGACTGGCAGCCTTATTTATTAGGTAAACTCTTTACTAGGTAAACCACATTACATATCTAAACCCAAGAACAAACATGTAATACATTGCAGTCCTTAGATGTGGTGGCTGCATTAGATTTCTTTTTCAGGTTTTTTTTTATTATTTTCATCTGATGATCCAGCCAGTTCTTTTCTTAGGACTGGACAAACTAAAACTTTTATGGATTTAAGCTATACCTTGCTTCCTATAGATACACAGTTCTAAAAAAATAAGTGAAGAAGGCTTAGATTCTGGTCCCCATTTCTTGTATAGGCATCACAGAGATAAGTAATGGGAAATTCCCTAATGGGTTCACAGACAGAAAACAACAAAAACAGACTAATATTTGAACTCTTTTAAACTCTATAGCCAAACTAAAAAAATGGCTGGATTTGGGCTTTAAAGAGGCCATTCACCTGTCCATTCAGAGCAAAGTGGCATACCACTTTCAACAGGATATACTCACTGATTTAACCTTCCTTGCTTGCCTGCAGGAGAGCAAAATTTTTTTTTTATGAAATCCCTCTGTCCCTCATGCAGCCCCAGCTGTCCCTCATTTTGATCTGATGTGTACATCTTTATACTAAACATACTATTTTATTTCCAAAAGTGTTATGCAGCACTAAACTTTTTATCCAATCTCTATATGATGTATTTCTTATATAGAGGAAGAAAGGCAGACAGGGGTGTGTGATCCTGAACCCCTATCTTCTTTTCTTCCTGCATTAAGCCGGCCATAGATAGTGGGATTTTCTTTAATGCAGCCATGGGATTTAGGGAAGAAAATCACTTGATTCCCTCATGTAAGTATGGCTGTAGCCGGGTCATGTACTTTACTTGCATACTGTGTGCTAAAAGTGTCCCTCTTTAGAATTTTTGAAAGTTGGGAGTATGCACTACAACAGTAGGGTATGAGCGCGAGCATCCCTGTGTTATGCTCTTTGGCACCCAGTGGCCTATTTAAAGCCCTACATCAGTGGCTCTCAACCCTGTCTTCAAGTATCCCCAATAGGCCATGTTTGTAGGTTTTCCTTTATCTTGCACAGGTGCTTTAAATCTGAGTCAATGTCTTGGTATTTTGGACAGCTTTTTTATCTAAGAGAAATTCCAAAAACATAGTTACATAGATAGTCAAGGTTAATAAAAAAAAACACAACTCAATCCAGTTCAGCCATAAAAAATAAATAAATAAATGAACTAAAAAATATCATACAATCCCATATATCCAGTCCTATACCCACAGTTGATCCAGAGGAAGGCAAACACCCCTACCCCCCCCCCCCCCCCCCCCCAGAAAAGCATGATCCAATTTGCTACAGCAGGGGGAAAAATTCCTTCCTGATCCCAGAGGAGAGGCAATCGAATTTTCCCTGGATCAACTTTAATTATAAACGCTAGTACCCAGTTATATTATGTACATTTAGGAAAGAATCCAGGCCTTTCTTAAAGCAATCTACTAGACATGTGCAGAGTAAAATATTTCGTTTCGTAATTTCGTTTTCGTCCGAAAACTTAATTTATTTAGTTACTCCCGAAATTCGTTTTTATTTATTTCGTTTTTCGTTCAAAAATTGCATTTGTCCGAAAATCCACATGAATTACGGTCGAATCTGTCTTTGAAGGCTTATGGTGTCTGTCGAATGTATAAAGAAGATTCGATGGAGCTAGTATACAGCATACTTTAGAACCCTATTAAAGTCTATGGGACTCCAACGTTCAAAATCTAAAGTGCTAATTTTAAAGGCTAATTTGCAAGTTACTGTCCTAAAAAGTGTTTGGGGACCCGGGTCCTGCCCCAGGGGACATGTATCAATCCAAAAAAAAGTTTTAAAAACGGCCGTTTTTTCTGGAGCAGTTATTTTAATAATGATTAAAGTGAAACAATAAAAGTGTAATATTCCTTTAAATTTCGTAGGGGGGGGGGGGGGTTGTCTATAGTATGCCTGTGAAGGGGCGCATGTTTCTGGTGCTTAGAACTGTCCCTGCACAAAGTGTCATTTATGCAGGAAAAAAAGTCCTTTAAAATCACTCGCAGCTATTATGAATTGTCGGCTCCCGTAATACAGAGAACACTCATTGAAAGTCATTGATAAAAAAATAAATAAATAAATAAATAAATAAAGCGTGGGGTCCCCCAAATTCAATTACCAGGCCCTTCAGGTCTGGTATGGATATTAAGGGGAACCCTGCCTCAAATTTAAGAAAAAATTTGGCGTGGGGTTCCCCCTAAATATCCATAACCAGACCCTTCAGGTCTGGTATGGATATTAAGGGGAACCCCGCGTCAAATGAAAAAAAAATTGACGTGGGGTTCCCCCTAAAAATCCATACCAGACCCTTTATCCGAGCACGCAACCTGGCAGGCCGCAGGAAAAGAGGGGGGGACGAGAGAGCGGAAACCTGCCTGTGTTACATCAGAGGGGTGCGGGGTCACCCATACGTCACAGGGAACCCCGGGTTTCCCCTTGCGTCAGAGGGGGGCGGGGTCGGGTGATGGGTGGCCCCGCCCTCCGTATATAAGAAACGTCAGCTGCCGGAATGCCTGCAGTGTCTCCTCCACGGAGACAGAAGAAGGATGTATTCGCTGCGCTGGATGAGATGAGCCATCGCTGGAGAGATGACCGTCCGTCGCTGGATAGCAAGAGTGGATTACCGCCGCTGGAATCTTTTTTTTATTTTTTATTTTTAATAAAGGAATTTTTCAAAAGTGTGTTTGTTTTATTTAACCATTTTTTACACTTTCTTTGTGAAATGGTAGGGGTACTTTTGTACCCCCTTACCATTTCAAACAGGGGGGGGGCGGGATCTGGGGGTCCCCTTGTTAAAGGGGGCTTCCAGATTCTGATAAGCCCCCCGCCCGCAGACCTCCACAACCACCTGCCAGGGTTGTGGGGATGAGGCCCTTGTCCTCATCAACATGGGGACAAGGTGCTTTGAGGGTTCACAGACCCCCAAAGCATCCTCCCAATGTTGAGGGCATGTGGCCTGGTACGGTTCAGGAGGGAGGGGGGCCGATCTCTCGTCCCCCCTCTTTTCCTGCGGCCTGCCAGGTTGCGTGCTCGGATAAAGGGTCTGGTATGGATTTTTAGGGGGAACCCCACGTCAATTTTTTTTTTAATTTGACACGGGGTTCCCCTTAATATCCATACCAGACCTGAAGGGTCTGGTTATGGATATTTAGGGGGAACCCCACGTCAATTTTTTTCTTAAATTTGAGGCAGCGCTCCCCTTAATATCCATACCAGACCTGAAGGGCCTGGTAATTGAATTTGGGGGACCCCCACGCTTTTATTTATTTATTTATTTATTTTTTTATCAATGACTTTCAATGAGTGTTCTCTGTATTACGGAGCCGACAATTCATAATAGCTGCGAGTGATTTTAAAGGACTTTTTTTCCTGCATAAATGACACTTTGTGCAGGGACAGTTCTAAGCACGGGAAACATGCGCCCCTTCACAGGCATACTATAGACAACCCCCCCCCTACGAAATTTAAAGGAATATTACACTTTTATTGTTTCACTTTAATCATTATTAAAATAACTGCTCCCGAAAAAACGGCCGTTTTTAAAACTTTTTTTTGCATTGATACATGTCCCCTGGGGCAGGACCCGGGTCCCCAAACACTTTTTAGGACAGTAACTTGCAGAATCTTTTCTCTCTGTCAAATCTTTTTTCTCTGTCGAATATTTTCTCTATATAATCTTGGACTAATAGAGGTAAGGTTAGGCACATTCAACCACAGGTTCTATAGACAGATTGTTATTGTCAGAGTCATGTCGAATCTCCTATTCTATATCGAACTGTTGTAACAATGAAAACGAAAATAAAGCATTTATTTATGTCGGATCTTTCGTTTTTCGGATTTTGTGCTTTCGTTATCGTTTGTCAAAACGAAAACGAAAATAGCTGAAATTCGGACGAAAATGCATTCGGACGAAAACGAATGCACATGTCTACAATCTACTGAGCTGCCCAGAACCACCTCTGGAGGGAGCAAATTCCACATTTTCACAGCTAGTGTTAAGAAACCTTTCCATATTTGGAGATGAAATCTCTTTTGCTGTAGACGTAAAGAGTGCCCCCTTGTCCTCAGTGTTGACCGTAAAGTGAATAACTCAACACCTGGTTCACTATATGGACCCTTTATATATTTATACATGGTGACCATATCCCACCTTAATCTCCTCTTCTCAAGCGTGAATAATTTCAGTTCCTCTAATCTTTACTCATAGCTGAGCTCCTCCATGCCTCTTATCAGTTTGGGTGCCCTTCTCTATACTTTCTCCAGTTCCCCAATATCCTTTTTGAGAACTGGTGCCCAAAAATGAACTGCATATTCCAGATGAGGTCTTACTAATGATTTGTACAGAGGCAAAATTATATCTCTCTCTCTGGAGTTCATATCTCTCTTCAAGAAAGGACTTTGCTTGCTTTGGAAACCACAGCTTGGAATTGCATGCTATTATTGAGCTTATTATCTACCAAAACTCCCAGATCCTTCTCCACCATTGATTCCCCCAGTTGTGCTCCCCTTAGTATGTATGATGCATGCATATTCTTAGCCTCCAAGTACATAACTTTACATTTATCAACATTAAACCTCATCTGCCACACAGTAATTAGTGCATTGAGGTTGGCTTGTAAATTGGAGACATCCTGTAAGGACATTATTCCACTGCATAGCTTAGTGTCATTTGCAAAGACAGAAATGTTACTTTTAATCCCAGACCCAATATCATTTATAAAGATATTAAAAATTAAGGGTCCCAGCACTGAGCCTTGGGGTATACCACTGATAACCTTAGACCATTCAGAGTTTTCTATCCATTTACAAACTGATGTTTCCAAGCCTGTGGACTTTACCTTACACATGAGCCATGTGTGTCAGATGCTTTTGCAAAATCCAAGTATACCACGTCCACCGCCACCACTCTGTCCAAGGTTTTACTTATCTCCTCATAAAAAGAAATCAGGTTTGTTTGACAACTTCTGTCTTTCATGAATCCATGCTGTCTATTGCTTAAACTATTTTTTTTCCCAGCAAGAACTTGTCTATGTTATTAAACTCTCCAGTATCTTCCAGACTATAGAAGTTAAACTAACAGGTCTATATTTACATGGTAAAGACTTTGTTCCCTTTTTAAATATAGGCACCACATTGGCCCTATGCCAATCCAGTGGTACTATTCCCATCATTAATGAGTTCCTAAAAATTGGATTCAATGGTGTTGTAATTACAGAGCTCAATTCTTTTAGGATCTGTGTGTGGATGCCATCTGGCCTAGGTGCTTTATCCACCTTTATTCTGTCTAAATATTTCTGTATCATATCCCTTTTGAGCCATTGTTGATCATTTGGGGCTGTATCACTACCACCCCCATTATGGACATGAACATCCCCATGCTCCTTTGTATACACAGAGCTGGAGAAAGTATTTATACATTTGCCATCTCTTTGTTTCTAGTCACCAGCTCTAGATTATTTTGCAAAGGACATATATGCTCATACCTGACCTTTTTACTATTAATATATTTGAAGATTTTTTGGGGGTTTGTCCTACTATCTTTTGCAATCTGTCATTTATGGCCTGTTGGAAGTACTTGAGGACAGAGTTGAGAACCACTGCCCTACAGGACTCATCAGCTCCTACTGCTTGCGACCTGAACCACTGTTACTGACTCTAGCTTGTGACTCGACCTTGCTACCTGCCTGCTGTTTCAGTACCTCCTTGCTATCTTGATATTGCCATCCTCTGTCCATTTGACCATGCATTTGATATCCTGCATCTGCCTGCTGTTTGCTTGCTTTATTCAGCCCTGCATTTGCTACCAAGATACTCAGAACTGGATCTCCTACAGGCACCCATGCCACTCTGTGCCCTGTTATACCCTGTCATTATTCCCAGAGGAAACAGGACAATAGGTGTAAGGGCAGCCCTCTCATCAACTCAGCCTCAACTAGGGATGGGACAGTATACTCATTGAGCCATGCTCCCTTGCCTTCAGGGGGCAGGAGGTAAGTTTGCTGTTGGATGATATCTGAGTTTGATGGCATCATTGCTCCCCATGTGACAGTCTTTGAGACTAATGATTAGCTGCTTGGGCCTGAGCACTGTCACATGGAGGAGGTCTCATGGAAGCAATGGAGCGAGGATGACAAAACAGGTAAGACAGATAGGCGAGTAGAGCTGGCTCACTTCATGATCTGTCCATGGCTTGTTCATGTTCACTGTTCATGCTCTCTGGTGCTTCTTCCTCCCATTGTAATACAATGCTCATGCAAAAGTAAACAGTGAGCCTGGACAAAATAATGACAGCCCCCATTTTCAATGTTTCATGAGGAAGGGTGACTGGCAGTAGTTTTTATGGTTATAGCCATCCTCTGCCAGGCCCCCATGTTAGTCTCGATTAGGAGAAGGGAACATGGGAATCAACAACACAGAGCTGGTTCTTTTCAGACCTGGTAGTAGATAGCAACATGAAGGGGTTAAAATAAAATTTCTGATGCAGATACCAGGTTCTGGGAAATATCATTATTAATTTTAAAGTGCAGGCCTCCTTTAACCTCCTTGGCAGTATGATTATGTCAGATTTTTGCATAAAAATTTGGCGTTTTATATTGTAGGCCTGTAATTCTTAGCAATAACACACTTAAATCTGTCCAAAAAAGAGTCTAATAGATATCCCGGGTATGATGAAGTTTGAAACACAAAATCATAAATTATAATATAATAAATAAATATAAATAATTATAAAAAATAATAATATAATACTAATAAAATTAATTTCCCCACGATTGACTATTGCTCAATTCTGCAAGTGTTCTAATTTACTATCACTGTTTTCTAGTTGATCTAAAACCACTTTTTTTTTTTTTCAAATACATTTTTATTGAATTTCACAATGGACAATAGTAGAAAGTACAATTCCATCGTTTGCAATCTTAATATATCATAACAGAAATTGCCAATAATAACAATAACCTCGGCACATATATACATGATTAGCAGAAAACAGGAAGCAGAGGCTAGTGATCTGGTAATGTGCCACGTAATAATTTTAGTAAAGGTTATTGGGATAGGAGATAGGGTAGGAAGGGGGGGGGGGGGGGGGATGGAGTAGGAGGGGGTAGGGATCTTGAGAACAAAGTTGTATGGTAAGTAACCCTTCAATTACAGGAATAATAGCAAGAAAAAATAAGTCATCAAGAGGAAGATCAGTCTATCTTAGATTTGTACCATCTGTGCCATGGGAGCCATTTGGTCTGAGTTTTAGTATATGAGGCTAGGCCTCTTGATCCTAAAAGTTCATAGGTGTAGTGTAAATGGATCAGTGTGGTGACGTCAAGGATAGTAGGTAAGTTTGGTGATTTCCAGTTTCTAGTTAGAAGCATTCTAGTTGCCAGAAGGATATGAGTAAGGACTGTGTAGAATGCGTGAGGGATATCGTCTGGAATTATGTTGAGTATAGCGAGTTGCGGTGTCAAGGATAGAGTGGTATGACTTACTTCATGTATGAGTTGTGTGACTTCCGAGCAGAGGGGTCGTACTTTAGGACATTGCCATAGGATGTGAAATAGAGTCCCCGTATGATTACAATTACGCCAGCATCATGGGGTGGTGGTGGATTGGAATTTAGCTAGCCTGTGTGGAGTCAGGTACCAGCGAAGTGTGATTTTGGTCGTTAGTTCCCATAAACCTGTGCACCGTGTAGCTTTATAAATAGAGTTTAGCGCTTGTTGCTATTGGGCATCAGAGAGTTGTAGGTGTGTGTCCGATTCCCAGTCTAAGAAGGGTTTGGATTTGCAGAAGATGTTTTTCTCCTGTAGTAATGGGTAGATAAGTAAGATAGAAGTAGAGGAAACCGCGCTAATCAACCCTGGGTGTTGGATAGACAGAACCAGGCGGTGGGCTCAAAAGAAAGTATATAAATGTATAATTATAGGTTGCAGCCCCCCCACAAAAAGAAAATCCCCAATTAGGGTTTCTCCAACAATAAATACAACTTAACAACCGGGGTAACTGGCGCTACCTATTTAACACGGACGAATATTAATTCTTAATACTAAAAAGGATGTATTTTTAGAGGAAAAAGTCAAAAAATGCCAGCAGGTCCAATAAAAACACCGACCTATTTCACAGCTAGTAGTTTTCATATATCCAATTACAACCAGATAAAGGAAATTGCTCTTTAACAGATGACAGTGTAATCCTTTGGAACCCACTCACTTCAGTCCAATCCAAGAAAAAATACCAAGCAACCTCTGCCAGAATCGTGTGCAGTCGCACAGGTTGACCTATTGCGACTTGAACACGACTGTGGCAAGTGTAATTATTTTTAACCGTATTTGAAAACTCAATATAAATTCCCGAAACAGAATCATACATAAGTCCTGTGAAGAAAAAACTAAATAACAAAGAAAGTGATACTTGATGCGACTTTAACCTTAAAATCGCATCAGTGCTAAATTGTGATTGTAACCAACAATCTATCAACTAAATAATAAATCTGATATGAAAATACAAAATCTCTTGAAAAAATATATATATAAAAGTGCATTAAAAAGTGCAAATGGAAAACAAAAAAGTATTTTAAGATACAAAATATATGACACAGCCAATACCCAAAGTGAATCACAAGCGTGTAATAAAAAAATAAAAAATACACCTGTAAATAAAGATATATATAGAAAGTGAACCTCAAAATATAAAAATAATTATAAAAATAAAATTAATAAAAATAAAGATAAAAGTGATGATATGGTGTCCAATTGTGCAAAAAAATCTTCAATAGTGTAAATCCAGCATTGAATGTTCATAAAGTGACTTTAGTGCTTGTTGTGCAATCTTCAAAGTGACTTCCGTGCTCCCCCACAAGGTACCCCACTCACCAGAAGAATATACCCCTGCAGGGGTAATTCGCCTTTAAACCAAATCTGACAATATCCAGCTCCTTAGCCCGTATGTTTTGTGATCATTCGTATCCAGAAGGGAATTCCATTTATATCCTCATAAGAAAGAAATTATAATCTCCATAGTGTAATCCGTATATAAAAAAGCAATTTATTTCCACAAAAAGAATAAAAAACAAAATTCATAAAATGAAAATATGGAAACACAGTCCACCAAGAGATCTACTTTACATAGACTCCATGGGTTATTGATCCACTTCTCTGGTATCAATCCAGAAAAAACAGCATAAAAAAATATCTAATAAAAACAAACACAAGCTATGGAAAACACGCTAGTGACTCTCTGTCCCAGGAAAAACAAAAAACAATCTCGAGTAAAATAGAACGCTCCAAGAGCGATGTCCCGGGATTAATTCTGTTCACATAGACAGCTCCAATATTTGTAAGTCCCCTTAGGATAGAGCCCTTATAGCGCGAATTCCAGACAAACAGCGGGTACCGTTCGGTGGATACGCAGCGTGCGCTCCAACTGCGTTCCAACCACCGTAGGCGACCCGGAAATGACGTAGTAAGCGTAACTCCGTCGAACGCGTTTCGTCATTGACGTCTTCAGCGGCGGAGTTACGCTTACTACGTCATTTCCGGGTCGCCTACGGTGGTTGGAACGCAGTCGAACGCGTTTCGTCATTGACGTCTTCAGCGGCGGTGAAGACGTCAATGACGAAACGCGTTCGACGGAGTTACGCTTACTACGTCATTTCCGGGTCGCCTACGGTGGTTGGAACGCAGTTGGAGCGCACGCTGCGTATCCACCGAACGGTACCCGCTGTTTGTCTGGAATTCGCGCTATAAGGGCTCTATCCTAAGGGGACTTACAAATATTGGAGCTGTCTATGTGAACAGAATTAATCCCGGGACATCGCTCTTGGAGCGTTCTATTTTACTCGAGATTTTTTTTTGTTTTTCCTGGGACAGAGAGTCACTAGCGTGTTTTCCATAGCTTGTGTTTGTTTTTATTAGATATTTTTTTATGCTGTTTTTTCTGGATTGATACCGGAGAAGTGGATCAATAACCCATGGAGTCTATGTAAAGTAGATCTCTTGGTGGACTGTGTTTCCATATTTTCATTTTATGAATTTTGTTTTTTATTCTTTTTGTGGAAATAAATTGCTTTTTTATATACTGATTACACTATGGAGATTATAATTTCTTTCTTATGAGGATATAAATGGAATTCCCTTCTGGATACGAATGATCACAAAACATACGGGCTAAGGAGCTGGATATTGTCAGATTTGGTTTAAAGGCGAATTACCCCTGCAGGGGTGTATTCTTCTGGTGAGTGGGGTACCTTGTGGGGGAGCACGGAAGTCACTTTGAAGATTGCACAACAAGCACTAAAGTCACTTTATGAACATTCAATGCTGGATTTACACTATTGAAGATTTTTTTGCACAATTGGACACCATATCATCACTTTTATCTTTATTTTTATTAATTTTATTTTTATAATTATTTTTATATTTTGAGGTTCACTTTCTATATATATCTTTATTTACAGGTGTATTTTTTATTTTTTTATTACACGCTTGTGATTCACTTTGGGTATTGGCTGTGTCATATATTTTGTATCTTAAAATACTTTTTTGTTTTCCATTTGCACTTTTTAATGCACTTTTATATATATATTTTTTCAAGAGATTTTGTATTTTCATATCAGATTTATTATTTAGTTGATAGATTGTTGGTTACAATCACAATTTAGCACTGATGCGATTTTAAGGTTAAAGTCGCATCAAGTATCACTTTCTTTGTTATTTAGTTTTTTCTTCACAGGACTTATGTATGATTCTGTTTCGGGAATTTATATTGAGTTTTCAAATACGGTTAAAAATAATTACACTTGCCACAGTCGTGTTCAAGTCGCAATAGGTCAACCTGTGCGACTGCACACGATTCTGGCAGAGGTTGCTTGGTATTTTTTCTTGGATTGGACTGAAGTGAGTGGGTTCCAAAGGATTCCACTGTCATCTGTTAAAGAGCAATTTCCTTTATCTGGTTGTAATTGGATATATGAAAACTACTAGCTGTGAAATAGGTCGGTGTTTTTATTGGACCTGCTGGCATTTTTTGACTTTTTCCTCTAAAAATACATCCTTTTTAGTATTAAGAATTAATATTCGTCCGTGTTAAATAGGTAGCGCCAGTTACCCCGGTTGTTAAGTTGTATTTATTGTTGGAGAAACCCTAATTGGGGATTTTCTTTTTGTGGGGGGGCTGCAACCTATAATTATACATTTATATACTTTCTTTTGAGCCCACCGCCTGGTTCTGTCTATCCAACACCCAGGGTTGATTAGCGCGGTTTCCTCTACTTCTATCTTACTTATCTACCCATTACTACAGGAGAAAAACATCTTCTGCAAATCCAAACCCTTCTTAGACTGGGAATCGGACACACACCTACAACTCTCTGATGCCCAATAGCAACAAGCGCTAAACTCTATTTATAAAGCTACACGGTGCACAGGTTTATGGGAACTAACGACCAAAATCACACTTCGCTGGTACCTGACTCCACACAGGCTAGCTAAATTCCAATCCACCACCACCCCATGATGCTGGCGTAATTGTAATCATACGGGGACTCTATTTCACATCCTATGGCAATGTCCTAAAGTACGACCCCTCTGCTCAGAAGTCACACAACTCATACATGAAGTAAGTCATACCACTCTATCCTTGACACCGCAACTCGCTATACTCAACATAATTCCAGACGATATCCCTCACGCATTCTACACAGTCCTTACTCATATCCTTCTGGCAACTAGAATGCTTCTAACTAGAAACTGGAAATCACCAAACTTACCTACTATCCTTGACGTCACCACACTGATCCATTTACACTACACCTATGAACTTTTAGGATCAAGAGGCCTAGCCTCATATACTAAAACTCAGACCAAATGGCTCCCATGGCACAGATGGTACAAATCTAAGATAGACTGATCTTCCTCTTGATGACTTATTTTTTCTTGCTATTATTCCTGTAATTGAAGGGTTACTTACCATACAACTTTGTTCTCAAGATCCCTACCCCCTCCTACTCCACCCCCCCCCCCCTTCCTACCCTATCTCCTATCCCAATAACCTTTACTAAAATTATTACGTGGCACATTACCAGATCACTAGCCTCTGCTTCCTGTTTTCTGCTAATCATGTATATATGTGCCGAGGTTATTGTTATTATTGGCAATTTCTGTTATGATATATTAAGATTGCAAACGATGGAATTGTACTTTCTACTATTGTCCATTGTGAAATTCAATAAAAATTTATTTGAAAAAAAAAAAAAGTGGTTTTAGATCAACTAGAAAACAGTGATAGTAAATTAGAACACTTGCAGAATTGAGCAATAGTCAATCGTGGGGAAATTAATTTTATTAGTATTATATTATTATTTTTTATAATTATTTATATTTATTTATTATATTATAATTTATGATTTTGTGTTTCAAACTTCATCATACCCGGGATATCTATTAGACTCTTTTTTGGACAGATTTAAGTGTGTTATTGCTAAGAATTACAGGCCTACAATATAAAACGCCAAATTTTTATGCAAAAATCTGACATAATCATACTGCCAAGGAGGTTAAAGGAGGCCTGCACTTTAAAATTAATAATGATATTTCCCAGAACCTGGTATCTGCATCAGAAATTTTATTTTAACCCCTTCATGTTGCTATCTACTACCAGGTCTGAAAAGAACCAGCTCTGTGTTGTTGATTCCCATGTTCCCTTCTCCTAATCGAGACTAACATGGGGGCCTGGCAGAGGATGGCTATAACCATAAAAACTACTGCCAGTCACCCTTCCTCATGAAACATTGAAAATGGGGGCTGTCATTATTTTGTCCAGGCTCACTGTTTACTTTTGCATGAGCATTGTATTACAATGGGAGGAAGAAGCACCAGAGAGCATGAACAGTGAACATGAACAAGCCATGGACAGATCATGAAGTGAGCCAGCTCTACTCGCCTATCTGTCTTACCTGTTTTGTCATCCTCGCTCCATTGCTTCCATGAGACCTCCTCCATGTGACAGTGCTCAGGCCCAAGCAGCTAATCATTAGTCTCAAAGACTGTCACACGGGGAGCAATGATGCCATCAAACTCAGATATCATCCAACAGCAAACTTACCTCCTGCCCCCTGAAGGCAAGGGAGCATGGCTCAATGAGTATACTGTCCCATCCCTAGTTGAGGCTGAGTTGATGAGAGGGCTGCCCTTACACCTATTGTCCTGTTTCCTCTGGGAATAATGACAGGGTATAACAGGGCACAGAGTGGCATGGGTGCCTGTAGGAGATCCAGTTCTGAGTATCTTGGTAGCAAATGCAGGGCTGAATAAAGCAAGCAAACAGCAGGCAGATGCAGGATATCAAATGCATGGTCAAATGGACAGAGGATGGCAATATCAAGATAGCAAGGAGGTACTGAAACAGCAGGCAGGTAGCAAGGTCGAGTCACAAGCTAGAGTCAGTAACAGTGGTTCAGGTCGCAAGCAGTAGGAGCTGATGAGTCCTGTAGGGCAGTGGTTCTCAACTCTGTCCTCAAGTACTTCCAACAGGCCATAAATGACAGATTGCAAAAGATAGTAGGACAAACCCCCAAAAAATCTTCAAATATATTAATAGTAAAAAGGTCAGGTATGAGCATATATGTCCTTTGCAAAATAATCTAGAGCTGGTGACTAGAAACAAAGAGATGGCAAATGTATAAATACTTTCTCCAGCTCTGTGTATACAAAGGAGCATGGGGATGTTCATGTCCATAATGGGGGTGGTAGTGATACAGCCACAAATGATCAACAATGGCTCAAAAGGGATATGATACAGAAATATTTAGACAGAATAAAGGTGGATAAAGCACCTAGGCCAGATGGCATCCACACACAGATCCTAAAAGAATTGAGCTCTGTAATTACAACACCATTGAATCCAATTTTTAGGAACTCATTAATGATGGGAATAGTACCACTGGATTGGCATAGGGCCAATGTGGTGCCTATATTTAAAAAGGGAACAAAGTCTTTACCATGTAAATATAGACCTGTTAGTTTAACTTCTATAGTCTGGAAGATACTGGAGAGTTTAATAACATAGACAAGTTCTTGCTGGGAAAAAAAATAGTTTAAGCAATAGACAGCATGGATTCATGAAAGACAGAAGTTGTCAAACAAACCTGATTTCTTTTTATGAGGAGATAAGTAAAACCTTGGACAGAGTGGTGGCGGTGGACGTGGTATACTTGGATTTTGCAAAAGCATCTGACACACATGGCTCATGTGTAAGGTAAAGTCCACAGGCTTGGAAATAAGGTTATCAGTGGTGTACCCCAAGGCTCAGTGCTGGGACCCTTAATTTTTAATATCTTTATAAATGATATTGGGTCTGGGATTAAAAGTAACATTTCTGTCTTTGCAAATGACACTAAGCTATGCAGTGGAATAATGTCCTTACAGGATGTCTCCAATTTACAAGCCGACCTCAATGCACTAATTACTGTGTGGCAGATGAGGTTTAATGTTGATAAATGTAAAGTTATGTACTTGGAGGCTAAGAATATGCATGCATCATACATACTAAGGGGAGCACAACTGGGGGAATCAATGGTGGAGAAGGATCTGGGAGTTTTGGTAGATCATAAGCTCAATAATAGCATGCAATTCCAAGCTGTGGTTTCCAAAGCAAGCAAAGTCCTTTCTTGAAGAGAGATATGAACTCCAGAGAGAGAGATATAATTTTGCCTCTGTACAAATCATTAGTAAGACCTCATCTGGAATATGCAGTTCATTTTTGGGCACCAGTTCTCAAAAAGGATATTGGGGAACTGGAGAAAGTATAGAGAAGGGCACCCAAACTGATAAGAGGCATGGAGGAGCTCAGCTATGAGTAAAGATTAGAGGAACTGAAATTATTCACGCTTGAGAAGAGGAGATTAAGGTGGGATATGGTCACCATGTATAAATATATAAAGGGTCCATATAGTGAACCAGGTGTTGAGTTATTCACTTTACGGTCAACACTGAGGACAAGGGGGCACTCTTTACGTCTACAGCAAAAGAGATTTCATCTCCAAATATGGAAAGGTTTCTTAACACTAGCTGTGAAAATGTGGAATTTGCTCCCTCCAGAGGTGGTTCTGGGCAGCTCAGTAGATTGTAGACATGTGCATTCGTTTTCGTCCGAATGCATTTTCGTCCGAATTTCAGCTATTTTCGTTTTCGTTTTGACAAACGATAACGAAAGCACAAAATCCGAAAAACGAAAGATCCGACATAAATAAATGCTTTATTTTCGTTTTCATTGTTACAACAGTTCGATATAGAATAGGAGATTCGACATGACTCTGACAATAACAATCTGTCTATAGAACCTGTGGTTGAATGTGCCTAACCTTACCTCTATTAGTCCAAGATTATATAGAGAAAATATTCGACAGAGAAAAAAGATTTGACAGAGAGAAAAGATTCTGCAAGTTACTGTCCTAAAAAGTGTTTGGGGACCCGGGTCCTGCCCCAGGGGACATGTATCAATGCAAAAAAAAGTTTTAAAAACGGCCGTTTTTTCGGGAGCAGTTATTTTAATAATGATTAAAGTGAAACAATAAAAGTGTAATATTCCTTTAAATTTCGTAGGGGGGGGTTGTCTATAGTATGCCTGTGAAGGGGCGCATGTTTCCCGTGCTTAGAACTGTCCCTGCACAAAGTGTCATTTATGCAGGAAAAAAAGTCCTTTAAAATCACTCGCAGCTATTATGAATTGTCGGCTCCGTAATACAGAGAACACTCATTGAAAGTCATTGATAAAAAAATAAATAAATAAATAAATAAAAGCGTGGGGGTCCCCCAAATTCAATTACCAGGCCCTTCAGGTCTGGTATGGATATTAAGGGGAGCGCTGCCTCAAATTTAAGAAAAAAATTGACGTGGGGTTCCCCCTAAATATCCATAACCAGACCCTTCAGGTCTGGTATGGATATTAAGGGGAACCCCGTGTCAAATTAAAAAAAAAATTGACGTGGGGTTCCCCCTAAAAATCCATACCAGACCCTTTATCCGAGCACGCAACCTGGCAGGCCGCAGGAAAAGAGGGGGGACGAGAGATCGGCCCCCCTCCCTCCTGAACCGTACCAGGCCACATGCCCTCAACATTGGGAGGATGCTTTGGGGGTCTGTGAACCCTCAAAGCACCTTGTCCCCATGTTGATGAGGACAAGGGCCTCATCCCCACAACCCTGGCAGGTGGTTGTGGAGGTCTGCGGGCGGGGGGCTTATCAGAATCTGGAAGCCCCCTTTAACAAGGGGACCCCCAGATCCCGCCCCCCCCTGTTTGAAATGGTAAGGGGGTACAAAAGTACCCCTACCATTTCACAAAGAAAGTGTAAAAAATGGTTAAATAAAACAAACACACTTTTGAAAAATTCCTTTATTAAAAATAAAAAATAAAAAAAAGATTCCAGCGGCGGTAATCCACTCTTGCTATCCAGCGACGGACGGTCATCTCTCCAGCGATGGCTCATCTCATCCAGCGCAGCGAATACATCCTTCTTCTGTCTCCGTGGAGGAGACACTGCAGGCATTCCGGCAGCTGACGTTTCTTATATACGGAGGGCGGGGCCACCCATCACCCGACCCCGCCCCCCTCTGACGCAAGGGGAAACCCGGGGTTCCCTGTGACGTATGGGTGACCCCGCACCCCTCTGATGTAACACAGGCAGGTTTCCGCTCTCTCGTCCCCCCCTCTTTTCCTGCGGCCTGCCAGGTTGCGTGCTCGGATAAAGGGTCTGGTATGGATTTTTAGGGGGAACCCCACGTCAATTTTTTTTTAATTTGACGCGGGGTTCCCCTTAATATCCATACCAGACCTGAAGGGTCTGGTTATGGATATTTAGGGGGAACCCCACGCCAAATTTTTTCTTAAATTTGAGGCAGGGTTCCCCTTAATATCCATACCAGACCTGAAGGGCCTGGTAATTGAATTTGGGGGACCCCCACGCTTTATTTATTTATTTATTTATTTATTTATTTTTTTATCAATGACTTTCAATGAGTGTTCTCTGTATTACGGGAGCCGACAATTCATAATAGCTGCGAGTGATTTTAAAGGACTTTTTTTCCTGCATAAATGACACTTTGTGCAGGGACAGTTCTAAGCACCAGAAACATGCGCCCCTTCACAGGCATACTATAGACAACCCCCCCCCCCCCCCCCCTACGAAATTTAAAGAAATATTACACTTTTATTGTTTCACTTTAATCATTATTAAAATAACTGCTCCCGAAAAAACGGCCGTTTTTAAAACTTTTTTTTGGATTGATACATGTCCCCTGGGGCAGGACCCGGGTCCCCAAACACTTTTTAGGACAGTAATTTGCAAATTAGCCTTTAAAATTAGCACTTTAGATTTTGAACGTTGGAGTCCCATAGACTTTAATAGGGTTCTAAAGTATGCTGTATACTAGCTCCATCGAATCTTCTTTATACATTCGACAGACACCATAAGCCTTCAAAGACAGATTCGACCGTAATTCATGTGGATTTTCGGACGAATGCAATTTTTGAACGAAAAACGAAATAAATAAAAACGAATTTCGGGAGTAACTAAATAAATAAAGTTTTCGGACGAAAACGAAATTACGAAACGAAATATTTTACTCTGCACATGTCTAGTAGATTGCTTTAAGAAAGGCCTGGATTCTTTCCTAAATGTACATAATATAACTGGGTACTAGCGTTTATAATTAAAGTTGATCCAGGGAAAATTCGATTGCCTCTCCTCTGGGATCAGGAAGGAATTTTTCCCCCTGCTGTAGCAAATTGGATCATGCTTTTCTGGGGGGGGGGGGGGGGGGGGGTAGGGGTGTTTGCCTTCCTCTGGATCAACTGTGGGTATAGGACTGGATATATGGGATTGTATGATATTTTTTAGTTCATTTATTTATTTATTTTTTATGGCTGAACTGGATTGAGTTGTGTTTTTTTTTATTAACCTTGACTATCTATGTAACTATGTTTTTGGAATTTCTCTTAGATAAAAAAGCTGTCCAAAATACCAAGACATTGACTCAGATTTAAAGCACCTGTGCAAGATAAAGGAAAACCTACAAACATGGCCTATTGGGGATACTTGAAGACAGGGTTGAGAGCCACTGATGTAGGGCTTTAAATAGGCCACTGGGTGCCAAAGAGCATAACACAGGGATGCTCGCGCTCATACCCTACTGTTGTAGTGCATACTCCCAACTTTCAAAAATTCTAAAGAGGGACACTTTTAGCACACAGTATGCAAGTAAAGTACATGACCCGGCTACAGCCATACTTACATGAGGGAATCAAGTGATTTTCTTCCCTAAATCCCATGGCTGCATTAAAGAAAATCCCACTATCTATGGCCGGCTTAATGCAGGAAGAAAAGAAGATAGGGGTTCAGGATCACACACCCCTGTCTGCCTTTCTTCCTCTATATAAGAAATACATCATATAGAGATTGGATAAAAAGTTTAGTGCTGCATAACACTTTTAGAAATAAAATAGTATGTTTAGTATAAAGATGTACACATCAGATCAAAATGAGGGACAGCTGGGGCTGCATGAGGGACAGAGGGATTTCATAAAAAAAAAATTTTGCTCTCCTGCAGGCAAGCAAGGAAGGTTAAATCAGTGAGTATATCCTGTTGAAAGTGGTATGCCACTTTGCTCTGAATGGACAGGTGAATGGCCTCTTTAAAGCCCAAATCCAGCCATTTTTTTAGTTTGGCTATAGAGTTTAAAAGAGTTCAAATATTAGTCTGTTTTTGTTGTTTTCTGTCTGTGAACCCATTAGGGAATTTCCCATTACTTATCTCTGTGATGCCTATACAAGAAATGGGGACCAGAATCTAAGCCTTCTTCACTTATTTTTTTAGAACTGTGTATCTATAGGAAGCAAGGTATAGCTTAAATCCATAAAAGTTTTAGTTTGTCCAGTCCTAAGAAAAGAACTGGCTGGATCATCAGATGAAAATAATAAAAAAAAAACCTGAAAGAGAAATCTAATGCAGCCACCACATCTAAGGACTGCAATGTATTACATGTTTGTTCTTGGGTTTAGATATGTAATGTGGTTTACCTAGTAAAGAGTTTACCTAATAAATAAGGCTGCCAGTCTGTTTAGAGGAGGATATTGTTCTGAAATGTACCAATTAAAGCAGCATTTAGGGCTGTAGAAGCCGGATGTTGTTTTACAATAAAGTCTTGTGCACACTACTAGTTTTTTTTCCGTTAAACCCAAAAACTGACAGCTCAGGTCAAAGCTGCTGTACTAACACACTAACACTAACACACTGATGTTAGTATAGCGATCTCCCTTACTGTGCTATAGTGTTCTGACAGGGGTACGGCACCACCAGTGGGTGAAAGTGCTGATCAGGAGCAGGTCAGCAGACTTTTTTTGTTTATGAGCCTTCGACAGAAGCTGGCAAAACGGCTGGCTTCTGTCGGACTGGCTGCCATACACACAGACTGAATGACGGCTGTTTTTTATTGAACCCAGCCGATGCCAGACGACATTCGGACTGTGTGTACTAGGGTTAAGGAGCTCTTGAGGTCACTCGGTTTAATGCTTGCTTTGTTTCAGTAGGAAAGAAATGAACTTTCAGCAATCCTAAAAGTCAGTGGCTGCCCGTCTATAGGGGGCGCACGGGCGCAGGGTAACCGGAAGTGACGTCAGCAGGTCCGTGGAATGCAGGGCGCGAGCGGAGCTGCCTGTAAGGTAAGTGAGGCTCAGGGCTGCATTTGATGGGGCACAGTGAGGCTACATTAGATCGGGCACAGTGAGGCTGCATTTGATGGGCACAGTGGGCACAGTGGCTGAATTTGTTGGGGCACAGTGGCTTCATAAGATGGGCACAGTGGCTGTATTTGATGAGGCACAGTGGCTGCATTTGATGGCACAGTGGGAGCATTTGATATTATTATTATTATTATAATACAAGTTTTATATAGTACTGACAGTTTACACAGGGCTTTACAACATTAGGGCAGACAGTACAATTACAATACAATGCAATACAGGGGGAATCAGAGAGCCCTGCTCGTTAGAACTTACAATCTAGGAAGGAGGGTCAAGTTATACAAAAGGGTAATAGCTGTAGGGGATGAGCTAATGGAGAAAATAGTGCAGTTTTTAGATGGAGGCAGGATAGGCTTCTCTGAAGAGGAAAGTTTTCAGGGATCGCCTAAAAGTGGATACATTTGGAGACAGTCTGACAGATTGGGGTAGCGAAAAACAGAGGATAGGAGAGGCTCGGGAGAAGTCCTGGAGGCGGATATGGGAGGAGGTGATGAGGGAGCTAGAGAGGAGGCACAGTGGTTGCGTTTGGTAAAGTGGCTGTGTTTGATGGTACAGTGGCGGCAATTGATGGGCACAATGGCTACATTTGATGGGCACAGTGGCTGCATTTGATGGGCACAGTGGCTGCGTTTGATGGCACAGTTAGGCTGCAATTGATGGGGGTTTTTTTCAGAATTTTTCAGTTTGTTTGCACCACCCAAAAAATTTTGAGCACCAGCCACCACTGCTAAAAGATCTGTATCTGGGGGCCTCTATAGTTTCATGATTAACAGCTTGGATTAATGTGGACCTGCACTATGCCCATGCAAAAAAAGCAACATCTTCACTTTAAAGTGGTTGTAAAGTCTTTATATTAACCAAAACAATACCCCCCCCCCCCCCGCAAATCATAATATAGTAGTATGCACTGCTGTGCTGTCACAGCTCCTGGTGCTCCCATTTTTACTTGATTTTTTAATGAGCAGGCCGTAAGTGTGGTATGAGCTGCGCATGTGCACCGATAGGCAGCGGGGAGATTTATGACAGAAGAGACCCCTTAGGGTCTCTTCTGTTATAAAAGCTTCAGTTTAAGACTTCTTTAATGTAGAACTCCCCAGTAGAATATAATTACCTTCCTTTCGCTATTGCACCTCTCTATTCAGCCTCCAAAGTGAAAGAAATTTGCGGTGTAAGCTACAAGGTGCTACAGCCATAGCTTATAATGGGCTATGGAACATTTCTAAATGGAAAATACTGATTGTCTCAGTGTTGTTACATGAAGGGAGTAACATGGCTCTCCATACTTGAAAGTACAGGATATTTTCTTCTGCTTGTGGCACTGAAAGAAGCTGCAGAAAAGGAAACTCAAGTCGAGTATGTGATGCTGTGGACTGGGGAATTAAAGCAAGCCCATTCCATGTGAAACGTGTCAGCAGGGGGTTATCAATGGGTGAAGATTGTAGCTATAGCTTGTATTTGCACTTTGAGAGGTGGTTGATAAACACAGTGCGGCCCTGGGCTTTGCTTTACTGTGGATAGACAGAGTGGAACATGCACCTTGAGGAACTAGCACCTAGAGAGAGAGCGAGCCAGTGGGATGGTATGCAAGAGGCTTTGAGCGGTGCCATATTATCATATTATCAAGTATGGTAAAATTCTGTTGCTTTATACTGAATGGGCAAAGCAAAGATTTTCACAAGCTGGCCACCAAAATTACAATCATATTGAAAATCTACTATAAACCTACCATCAATTGAACATTTGAAAAAAAAAAGAGGGAAATGGGACTTTAAATGAGGGGTGCCACTGAATGGATACTTTGATTAAAATTGTTTATTAAATACAAATCACATTATGAAAAGTGTCAATCTGAGATACAGGACACAATTTAATATAATACACTTGTTTAACTAGTTGCTAACCGCCGGCTGTCAAATGACGGCCAGGCGGCACAGCTATTGTGGCAGAAGGCCATCATATGTTTAAACAGGGAATGCGCGCAATCGTGCGCGCGCATTCCCTGTTTCTTCAGTGGCAGCGTGTCACGGAGACACCGCTCGCCACCAAAGGGGGTGAACAGCCATTGGTTATGGCTGTTTACCACGTGATCGGCTGTGATGAAGTCACGGGCGATCACAGATGGTCACACTCCGACTGTGCACGGCGCATGCGCGCGATCGTGAGCGTGCTGCACATGCACGTGGGTGGCGGCGTGTTCCCGGAGAACACTGCTCGACACCGACGCTGGTAAACAGCCATTGGCCGGCTGTTTACCCACGTGATCGGCTGTGATCCTTTCACAGCCAATCACTAAAATGTAAACAAACCGCGGTAACGAGATGTTACCAGGTTCTCCTCCTCACACACCGATCGCGTGTGAGGAGGAGATTGCGGTAACATCTCGTTACCGCCTACAGTACACATCAAGCACACTGATTGCCCCCCCAATAAAGAGGACCTGTCACCACCCCTCATAGTACCCGTCAATCATAGTCCATCAGAGTACCTGTCACAGTCCATCAGAGTATTTGAGTACCTGTCACAGCCCATCAGAGTACCCGAGTACCTGTCACAGCCCATCTGAGTACCTGTCCCAGCCCATCTGAGTACACAAGTACCTGTCACAGTTCATCTGAGTACCCGAGTACCTGTCCCAGCCCATCAGAGTACCCGAGTACCTGTCACGGCACATCAGAGTACCCAAGTACCTGTCACGGCCCATCAGAGTACCCGAGTACCTGTGACAGTCCATCAGGGTACCCGAGTATCTGTGACAGTCCATCAGAGTACCTGAGTACCTGTCACAGCCCATCAAAGTACCCGAGTACCTGTCACGGTTCATCCGAGTACCCGAGTACCTGTCACGGTTCATCCGAGTACCCGAGTACCTGTCACATCCCATCAGAGTACCCGAGTACCTGTCACAGCCCATCAGAGTACCCGAGTACCTTTCACAGCCCATCAGAGTACCCGAGTACCTGTTACGGCCCATCAGAATACACGAGTACCTGTCGTGGCCAATCAGAGTACCCGAGTACCTGTCACAGTCCATCAGAGTACCTAAGTACCTGTCACAGCCCATCAGAGTACCCGAGTATCTGTCACGGCCCATCGGAGTACCCGAGTACCTGTCATGGCCCATCAGAGTACACGAGTACCTGTCACAGCCCATCAGAGTACCCGAGTACCTGTCACAGTCCATCACGGTACCCGAGTACCTGTCACAGTCCATTAGAGTACCCGAGTACCTGTCACAGTCCATCATGGTACCCGAGTACCTGTCACAGTCCATCATGGTACCCGAGTACCTGTCACAGCCCATCAAAGTACCCGAGTAGCTGTCACAGCCCATCAAAGTACCCAAGTACCTGTCACGGTTCATCCGAGTACCCGAGTACCTGTCAGAGTCCATCATGGTACCCAAGTACCTGCCACAGTCCATCATAGTACCCGAGTACCTGTCACAGCCCATCTGAGTACCCGAGTACCTGTAACAGCCCATCTGAGTACCCGAGTACCTGTCACAGTCCATCATGGTACCCGAGTACCTATCACAGCCCATCTGAGTACCCGAGTACCTGTCACAGCCCATCAGAGTACCCGAGTACCTGTCACAGTCCATCATGGTACCCAAGTACCTGTCACAGTCCATCAGGGTACCCGAGTACCTGCCAAAGTCCATCAGGGTACCCGAGTACCTGCCAAAGTCCATCATAGTACCCGAGTACCTGTCACAGCCCATCTGAGTACACGAGTACCTGTAACAGCCCATCTGAGTACCCGAGTACCTGTCACAGCCCATCAGAGTACCCGAGTACCTGTCACAGTCCATCATGGTACCCGAGTACCTGTCACAGTCCATCAGGGTACCCGAGTATCTGTCACAGTCTATCATGGTACCCGAGTATCTGTCACAGTCCATCAGAGTACCTGAGTACTTGTCACAGCTCATCAAAGTACCTGAGTACCTGTCACGGTTCATCCGAGTACCGGAGTAGCTGTCATAGCCCATCAAAGTACCCGAGTACCTGTCACGGCTCATCCGAGTACCCGAGTACCTGCCACATCCCATCTGAGTACCCGAGTACCTGTCACAGCCCATCTGTGTACCCGAGTACCTGTCACAGCTCATCAGAGTACCCGAGTACCTGTCACAGCCCATCAAAGTACCCGAGTACCTGTCACAGTTCATCCGAGTACCCGAGTAGCTGTCATAGCCCATCAAAGTACCCGAGTACCTGTCACGGCTCATCCGAGTACCCGAGTACCTGCCACATCCCATCTGAGTACCCGAGTACCTGTCACAGCCCATCTGTGTACCCGA
This sequence comes from Lithobates pipiens, assembly GCF_037356315.1. Taxonomy (NCBI): domain Eukaryota; kingdom Metazoa; phylum Chordata; class Amphibia; order Anura; family Ranidae; genus Lithobates; species Lithobates pipiens. The sequence goes on from NW_027507785.1 coordinate 257,184,370, forward strand.
GTACCTGTCACAGCTCATCAGAGTACCCGAGTACCTGTCACAGGCCATCAGAGTACCCGAGTACCTGTCCCAGCCCATCAGAGTACCCGAGTACCTGCCACAGCCCCTCAGAGTACCAGAGTACCTGTCACAGCCCATCAGAGTACCCGAGTACCTGTCACAGCCCATCAGAGTACCCGAGTACCTGTCACGGCCCATCAGAGTACACGAGTACCTGTCACGGCTAATCAGAGTACCTGAGTACCTGTCACAGTCTATCAGGGTACCCGAGTACCTGTCACAGTCCATTAGAGTACCCGAGTACCTGTCACAGTCCATCATGGTACCCGAGTACCTGTCACAGTCCATCAGGGTACCCGAGTATCTGTCACGGTCCATCAGAGTACCCGAGTACCTGTCACAGCCCATCAAAGTACCCGAGTACCTGTCACGGTTCATCCGAGTACCTGAGTAGCTGTCACAGCCCATCTGAGTACCCGAGTACCTGTCACAGCCCACCTGAGTACCTGAGTACCTGTCACAGCCCATCTGAGTACCCAAGTACCTGTCACAGCCCATCTGAGTACCCGAGTACCTGTCCCAGTCCATCTGAGTACCGAGTACCTGTCACAGTTCATCTGAGTACCTGATTACCTGTCACAGTTCATCTGAGTACCTGTCACAGTCCATATGAGTAACTGTCACTGCCCTTCAGAGTTCCCAAATACCAGTCACCAGGCCATCAGTGTGCCCGAGTACCTGTCACCAGGCCATCAGAGTACCCGAGTACCTGTCACCAGGCCATCAGAGTACCTAAGTACCTGTCACCAGGCCATCAGAGTACCCGAGTACCTGTCACCAGGCCATCAGAGTACCAGAGTACCTATCTCCAGCCCATCAGAGTACCCGAGTACCTATTTGCAGCCCATGTCTCATAGAATATACATTGGGGTATTTGCTTTCCAAAATGGGGTCATTTTGTGGGTAATTTCACTGTCCTGGTGGTCCAGGACCTTCAAAAGTGTGATGGGTAGGAATGAAATGAGATGTGTCATTTATGCTCCTAGAACGCCTGAACATACTACTTCAATGTTCGGCCTCTCTATGTGGCCAGGCTGTGTAAAAGTCCTACACATGTGGTATCGCCATACTCGGGAAGAGTAGCAGATTGTATTTTGGGGTGTCATTTTTGCTATATACATGTTATGTGTTAGACATATCTTATAAATTGACAATTTTGTGTTAAAAAAAACGCGTTTTAATTTTTTTCCACATATTCCATAAACGTATAGAAAAAAATGAACCATTCAAAAGACTCATTATGCCTCACAGATTATACGTTGGGGTCATTTTATGGGAAATTCCATTGTCCTGGTACTCCAGGGCCTTCAAAAGTGTAATAGGCGGTTGAGAAATGAGATGCGTCATTTTTGCTCGTAGAATGTCTGAAGGTACTACATCAATGTTGGTGCTCTGTATGTGGCCAGGCTGTGTAAAAGTCTCACACATGTGGTATCGCCGTACTCGGGAAGAGTAGCAGAATGTATTTTGGGGTGTAATTTGTTGTATGCATATGCTGTGTGTGAGAAATACCTGATAATATGACAATTTTGTAAAAAAAAAGAATAATAAAAACAAAATCTTCATTTTGCAAAGAATTGTGGGAAAAAATGACAACTTAAAAAAACTCACCATGCTACTTACTTAATACCTTGGAATGTCTACTTTGTAAAAAGGGGTCATTTGGGGGGTATTTGTACTTTCCTGACTTGTTAGTGTCTCAAGAAATGAGGTACACCTGATGTACTGAAGGCCTGATCAGAAGTGATCAATTTTCAGTGATTGGCACCATAGTTTGTACACTCTATAACTTTCACAAAGACCAAATAATATATACGAATGTGGGTTATTTTTACCAAAGATAGGTAGCAGTATAAATTTTGGCCAACATTTATGAAGAAAAATTATTAATTAGCAAAAATTTATGACAGAAAAAGAAAAAGGCATTTTTTTTCCACAAAATTTACGTTTTATTTTATTTATAGCACAAAAAATAAAAAACCCACTAGTGATTAAATACCACTAAAAGAAAGCTCTATTTGTGTGGAAAAAAGGACACAAGTTTCATATGAATACAATGTTGGATGACTGAGTAATTGTCATTCAAACTGTGAAAGTGCTGAAAGCTGAAAATTGGTCTGGTCAGGAAGGGGGTGTAAGTGCACTGTATTGAGGTGGTTAAATACATTTGTTTAAATATACAGTTATTTTACAGAATATAATACAACATCATTAACAATGCAAATGCATAGACACACTCATCCATTCATAAAACCAATAAACATAAGCTCATAGTAAGCCAAAATGGTCTGGGCATCAGTTGGATATATACTCGACGCACATTTCAAGGCTCTTGCCAATCATCAGGAGTAAAAATGCTCTGAAATGAAATCAAGAGTAACTATAAATGTGGGATAAACTTTAAATGGAGAACCATCTCTCAAGAAAAGGAGGGCTATAACTTACTATCCGGCCCAAAGGTGATGCCAAACATCTGTCCAGTAGATGCAGAGGACAGGAATATCGATTTCCCCTGGGGCTGAGGTGAGAAATCACATCCAGATCGAGGATAGCAGCTGGGTAAAACTCAGGTGACCATGTCACAACCATATATGTCTGATATATGCTTACCAGGCCATACTGTTCTGCAGGAATATAGAAAAAAGACAGTGTGAAATAAATTTACTATTAATGGGACAAATCAATATTTGTAGGTGAATGAAATTAATGAATGATATGCAGTTAATGCGATAATATAAAATGTAATAATTGAACTACAGCAGGAGAGAATGTGCAATATATATATTTAAATAAATCTTAGTTACCTTGTATAAAATTCTATAGCTGCAGACATGCCTGGAGTCCTGCTTATGTGGATGGTCAATGTGAAATGGTCAGCTGGCTAACGCAGACAGCTTAAATCCCCAGCAAAGGGCGGGTCCCCACAAACGTCATGAAGCTTCAATTGGTGGAGAGAAGGGGAAAAACAGCTCCATGCTCAAGTGTGTAAACTCACTAAGGGATTTCCTTCATTTGCAAGGAATTTCTTTCACTTCTTGTTTGCCTAAGGGTCAGAAAGTCAGTTTCTTGGGAATACATCACGGGACACAGAGCCTTTAATAATTACTTAGTGGGTGTAATGTTCGGGGGGACCAGGTAGATTGCAGGACACAGGCTTTTCACACAACAAGGGGTTTATTAAACTTAAACAGCTTTACAGCAGCCAAAAACAAAAGGAAAAGGTTTTTAGTCTCACCGACTTGCAAAGTCCAGAACAGCTGTCTCTTTCAAAACAGTGCTTGATCTTGATGGCAGGTAGCTTCCCCTGCCGGGAGCCTTCCAAGCAGGACACTGCTGTCCACTTCTGTTGCTGTAACCCAAAACAAACACCATCCACCATCCACCATGTCTTCTCCACTCCTCCACACCCATCTACCACTTCCTGTCTTGTTTTTAAACACACTTCCTCTAACAGGTGGGTTCATCAATTTTATTCCCTTAAAGAGACCACAAACCAAATAGAGGGGAAATATAGCGTCCTTCCAGGACCCAGCCACGGCGTCCTGTACATATCCCCCCCCTGTGCCCCAACGCCAAGGAGGTGGAGGCAACAGTGGAGCTCAAACAATGGACTCGGGAGAGGGCATCTGCATTTTGATGCAGTCTCCCGGGCCTATGCTCCACTACAAACTTAAATTCCTGGAGTGCCAGGAACCATCGGGTAACCCTGGCATTAGTCCCTTTTCCTTGTCTCAGCCATGTTAAAGGGGCATGATCAGAAATCAACCTAAACTTCCTCCCCAAAAGGTAATATCTGAGGGAATCCAGAGCCCACTTAATGGCCAGACACTCTTGTTCAATTGTGGCGTAGTTTTTCTCCGCTGGTGTTAACTTCCTGCTGAGGAAGACTATCGGGTGTTCCTCGCCATGAATAACCTGTGACAACACCGCTCCCAATCCTACATTGGAAGCATCAGTCTGGACAATAAACTCTTTTGAAAAATTAGGTGCTACCAGAACAGGGTGTTGGCACAGCGCTGACTTGAGCTCCAAAAAAGCCTTCTCAGCATCTGCATTCCACTCCACTATGACCGATTTCCGACCCTTAGTCAGATCGGTCAACGGAGCCGCCAACGTTGGCAAAGTTGGGTACAAACCTCCTGTAGTATCCCACCATGCCCAGGAATGCACATACCTGCTTTTTTGTGAGGGGGCGGGGCCAATTCTGTATAGCCTCTATCTTGTTGACCTGAGGTTTCACTACTCCTCTACCCACGATATAACCCAGGTATTTCACCTCCTCCATTCCCAAAGCACATTTTTCAGGGTTTATTGTAAACCCCTCCTTCCAAAGAGAGTCCAGCACGGCCTGAACTTTGGGCAAATGTGATTCCCAGTCTTTGCTAAAAATGACTATATCATCCAAGTACACTGAGGCATACTTCCGGTGAGGTCGTAAAATCCTATCCATTGCTCTCTGGAACGTGGCTGGAGCAGTTTGCAATCCAAAAGGCATCCTTTTGTACTGAAAACTCCCCTCTGGGGTAGAAAAAGCAGTTTTCTCTCTAGCAGCCTTAGTCAACGGTATTTGCCAATACCCCTTGGTAAGGTCTTATGTAGTGATATACCTGGCTGGACCTAGTCTCTCGATAAGCTCATCTACCCGGGGCATGGGGTAGGCATCAAACCGGGAAACTTCCTTAAGTTTCTGGAAATCATTGCAGAATCGCAGAGTCCCATTGGGCTTCGGTACCAACACAATCGGGCTCGACCACTCACTCTGCGATTCCTCAATAATCCTTAGGTCTAACATTTTTTTTACTTCCTCTGAAACGGCCTTCCTTTGAGCCTCTGGGATGCGGTAGGGCCGGACAAAAACTTTGACTCCTGGTTCTGTGATAATATCATGCTCTATGACACTAGTGAGCCCTGGCAAGTCTGAAAATTTTTATTTATTTCTCTGCAAGAACTCCTTTGCCTGCTGACTTTGGGTTTTAGACAGGGTGTTTGCTACTTGGACACTCTCCACCCCAACCCGAGGCTCAAGTTTTGTACTAGCCAGGGAGGTCACTGGTTCCCTGTCTGTCCAGGGCTTTAACAAGTTTACATGATATATCTGATAGGGTTTCCTCTTGCCTGGCTGGTGGACTCTATAATTTACCTCTCCCACTTTTTCTACAACCTCGAAAGGGCCTTGCCATCTGGCCAAGAATTTACTTTCCACAGTGGGAATCAACACTGCTACTCGATCCCCCACTTGGAAGTTCCTAATTTTGGCTGCCCTATTATAGACCCGTCGTTGAGCCTCCTGGGCTTTTTGTAAATGTTCCTTAACTAGCGGCATCACAGTTCGGATCCTCTCCTGCATTTGAGAGACATATTCAAGAACACTCTTATGCTGGATTGGTTCACTTTCCCATTCTTCTTTAACAAAGTCCAGTAGTCCACGAGGTCTCCGCCCATATACCAATTCAAAGGGCGAAAACCCAGTGGAGGCCTGGGGCACCTCTCGGATAGCAAACAGGAGAGCTGGTAACAGGCAGTCCCAGTCTTTCCCATCCCTTTGTACCACTCTCTTGAGCATAGACTTAAGGGTTTTATTAAAACGTTCTACCAATCCATCTGTTTGGGGATGGTAGACCGATGTGCGCAGCTGTTTAATCAGGAACAGTTTGCATACATCAGCCATAACCTTCGACATAAACGGGGTGCCCTGGTCTGTGAGTATTTCCTTGGGAAAATCTGTCCGTGTAAACAACTGGAATAGTTCCCGGGCAATAGCCTTAGAGGAGGTATTCCGCAGGGGTAGCACCTCAGGATATCGAGTGGCATAGTCGAGGATCACCAGTATGTAAGAATGACCTCGAGCCGACTTTACTAAGGGACCCACTATATCCATGGCTATCCTCTCGAATGGGGCCTCAATTATGGGCAGAGGGACCAACGGGCTCCAGGAATGGGTCGCCGGAGCGGTCAACTGACAGGTAGGACAAGAGGTACAGTATCTCCTTACCTCTGCTTTCAAGCCTGGCCAGTAAAACCGGTCAGCGATCCGTGCCTCCGTCTTTTAAACTCCCAGGTGTCCCCCTAAAACATCATCATGGGCCAGGTCCAGGACCTTGCGTCTATACTGTTGGGGTACCAATAATTGTTCTACCACATTTTCTCTCACTTTAGTAACCCGATAAAGCAATTCATTACATATTGCAAAATGTGGCCACCGCTCATTAGCACCTGGCTCTTGGGGCTCCCCATTTATTACTACAACCTGTTCCCGTGCCCTGGCCAAAGTGGGGTCCTGCATCTGGGCAGTACCAAATGCCCCCTGGGGAACACCCAAATCTGGCAAGACAGGGGTAGAAGCCACTTCCTCATCCTCTTCCCCCAGCATTACCTGAAGCGGGGAAGGTTCCCCCCCCTCAATATTTAGGTAGGTCTGTGAACCCCACATTTTGACACCCTTAACAGTGTCAGCACTACTTTCATCACCCTTAACCAAATCCTTAGCATTTTTATCAACTGGGTCCATATTAAGAACATGCTGCATCTCAGGGTTATTACCCTCAACAACAGGAACAGGGGGACTAGTTTCTTCCCAGTCTCTGGACCTTTCAGATAGTTCTCCTTGTCCCCACAGTTTTGCAAATAACGGACAGTCTCGTCCTATGATAACGTCATGTACCAAGTTCTTTACCACCCCCACATCTTGAGTACCAGTGCCACATGCTGTGGAGATGGACACCGAGATGAGAGGGTACTCTCTAGTGTCCCCATGAATGCACACAACCCATAACATTTTTCTTACCGGACCGATCTTCCCAATTACTCTAGGGTGAACCAGGGTTACCATGCCTCCAGAGTCCAGCAAAGCCCATGCAGGGTGGTGGTTCACTTGGACTTCACACTCAAATTTCCCCTCTCCAAGGTCAAGATGTGTTGTACACGCTTTATGGGCATAAAAAGACCCCCTCCGAAGAACCCCGCATTCCATGGGTTCTTCCTGCAATGGGCAGTGGGCCCGGGTATGGCCCCAGGCATGACATCGCCAACATTGTACATCCCCTCCTCTCCGAACAGGAACAGGTCGCTGAGGGGGTAACGGGTGTGACTCTTGGCCTTCCGGGGTGTTGGTTCCAGGGCTCCTGGGGACATCCTTTCGAAGGGCGGCAGTTGGTCGGAAAGGCCGTGGCAGACTGGGCCCTTGATGCTTGGCAGGGCCAAGCAGATCCTCCACCACTGTATATCGTTCCACCATCTCGACAAGGAGGTTCACGGTTTTGGGGTCTCCATGGCTGACCCAGCGTTGAAGGTCATCTGGCAGTGACCTTAAGTATCGGTCCAGCACGACCCGCTCCACAATTTGGGGGCCAGACAACACTTCGGGCTGCAGCCATTTTTTTACTAGTTGCACCAGGTCATGCATTTGAGATCGCGGTGGCCGGTCTGAGCGATACTTCCATTGGTGCACTCATTGGGCCCGAACAGCCGTAGTCACCCCCAACCGAGCCAGTATTTCTGCCTTTAGTTTTTAATAATCTTTAGCGTCTTCTGGTGGTAGGTCAAAATAGGCTTTTTTGAGGGTCTCCGGTGAGGAAAGAAGCAATTAAGCCGGCCCACTGGTCCTGGGGCCACCCTTCTCTCTCTGCCGTCCTCTCAAATGTAGCCAGAAACGCCTCTACATCTTCACTCAGGGACAATTTCTGCAAAAAATGGCTTGCCCTTATGGTCATCTGGTTGCCAGGGGCAACGGCCACTTGTTCACGGCCCTGAGAAAGCTGCTGCACTGCTTCTTTTTTTTTTATAAATTCTTTATTTTTTCATCTTTTCTTTCCATAGATTTCACATTACATTTCGTTTTACATCTACAACTTCTTTAACAGCTATAACAGTCTTATAATATTTCAATCCATACCTCAATTCCATGTCATCCTCCCCCCTCCCTCACCCTTCCCTCCCAGAGAAATAAATAGATAAATATACAAACAAGAGAAAAAAAAAAAAAAAAAAGTTTGAATTTTCACTATAATCCCCCCCCTCACTCCCCCCCCCCCACCACCACCCGCCTGCTCTATCATATTTCGAAATGTTTCACATCATACTTTCTCTATAATTTAGATATGGAGCCCAGATCTTCTGATATTTCTCGTCTTGATCTCTCATTGTCATTGTTAAATTTTCCATTTGTTGTATTTCTGCAATTCTCTGAAACCACTGTGCTCTAGCTGGAGGGTTGCTTTTTTTCCACAGAACCGGGATACATGCCCTTGCTGCTATCAATAAATGTCTCAGCAAAGAATTTTTGAATCTTTCTATTGCCATTGGGATGTCCAGCAGCAGAAAAGTTGCCGGTTTATCTCCCAGGTCAATTCCTGTAATCCTTACAATAGTATCGGCTAACATCTCCCAGAACACTCTAATTTTTGGACATTCCCAAAATATATGTAATAATGTTCCTTCTGCTCCATGACATCTCCAACATGTCTCTGATATCTGGGGGTAAATTTGATGTAACACTTTTGGTGTTCTATACCACCTAGTAAGGATCTTGTATCCCCCTTCTTGATATCTGCTTGCCATCGAGGCCTTTTGATTAAACAACAGCATCTTATCCTTTTGTTCTGGGGAAAACGTAGTCCCTAAATCTCTTTCCCAAGCCTGTAAAAAGGGCAAATCTTGTGAAGTCTCCTGTTCTATTAACATACTATAAAAATAAGACATCAGATGTCTCAGTTCCTCTCCTTTCAAACAGATCTCTTCAAACTCAGTCAATGCCCTTATTTCTACGTATACCTTTGATTTAGATCTAATAAAGGCTTCTAATTGCCTCATTCTAAAAGGGTCTAATCCTAATGTCATTCCTTTTTCAATATCTTTTTTAGTCATTAACCGGTTGCCTACCGAGAAATGACAAATTCTACTCATACCTCTATCTTGTATTGTTTTAAACTTTGGATCTGTCATTCCCGGTAGAAATGCTGGGGTACCAAGGATAGGAAGGAGCGGACTGGGAGTTCTTGAAATAGATGTTTTCCTGAATACTCTTTTAGTTATTCGTAATGTCTCCCCTAGTATTGGATGTTTTCTCAATCCCATTGGTATTTCTGTATCTGGAATCCACACTAATCCTTCCAATGGGATATCTGTCGCTGCTTGTTCTGTCTGTATCCACGGTTTTTCGTTTTTAAGCCTACACCATTCCACTACTCTAGTTAAATGTGAGGCCTCCTGGTATTTTATTGGATCTGGAAGTCCTATCCCTCCTTTTCCTTTGGGGAGTACTAAAATATCTCGGCGTACTCTTGCTGGTTTCCCAGCCCAGATGAACTTCATAAATCTTGATCTAAGATCCTTAAACAAACTTGTAGGGATCTTAATTGGTATAGTTTGAATTATGTATAACAGTCTGGGCATCACATTCATCTTAATAATATTGGTTCTCCCGAACCATGTAAAAATCTCTTTGTCCCATTTTTGAAGATCACTTTTGATCTGTCTTACCAGTGGGATATAATTAAGTTCAAACAGTTCATTTAGATTTTTTGACATTTTTGTTCCTAAGTAGCTTATATATGAATTCGTCCATCTAAAATCAAATTGCGTGGACACTGCTTGCAACTGAGGCGAATCCATCTCTACTCCCATTGCCTCCGATTTTCCATAGTTTATTCTAAAGTTAGATATTTTCCCATATTCTCGTAGCTCCATTAGTAAAGATGGGAGAGATGTAATTGGGGACGTTACAAAAAAGATCAAATCATCTGCATAAGCTGCCAACTTCTGATCCTCATTTTTTATTTTTACCCCCCTGATATCCACATTGGCACGTATTTTCCTTAAAAAAGGTTCTATTGTCAAACAATCTCGACATCCATCTCGACAAGGAGGTTCACGGTTTTGGGGTCTCCATGGCTGACCCAGCGTTGAAGGTCATCTGGCAGTGACCTTAAGTATCGGTCCAGCACGACCCGCTCCACAATTTGGGGGCCAGACAACACTTCGGGCTGCAGCCATTTTTTTACTAGTTGCACCAGGTCATGCATTTGAGATCGCGGTGGCCGGTCTGAGCGATACTTCCATTGGTGCACTCATTGGGCCCGAACAGCCGTAGTCACCCCCAACCGAGCCAGTATTTCTGCCTTTAGTTTTTAATAATCTTTAGCGTCTTCTGGTGGTAGGTCAAAATAGGCTTTTTTGAGGGTCTCCGGTGAGGAAAGAAGCAATTAAGCCGGCCCACTGGTCCTGGGGCCACCCTTCTCTCTCTGCCGTCCTCTCAAATGTAGCCAGAAACGCCTCTACATCTTCACTCAGGGACAATTTCTGCAAAAAATGGCTTGCCCTTATGGTCATCTGGTTGCCAGGGGCAACGGCCACTTGTTCACGGCCCTGAGAAAGCTGCTGCACTGCTTCTTTTAAGGCAGCCATCTGAGCCTGCATAACCCCTTGTTGGGTCGCTTGCTGGGCTGCTAACTGGGCCACCAACAGGCGAGTATTTTCTTGCTGCAGAGCCAGGGCCTCGTTGTGGTGTGTTTTTTGTACCTCCAGCAGGGTTGCTAAGCGCTGATTAGCTTCCTCATAGCGAGTCTGCGCTTGCATATTAGCCAAGGACAGCTGTTTAATTAGCTCCTCCATTGTTTCAGCTTTAACCCAGGACATAAATTCACTGTACTGTCCCTTTAAATGTCAGTTCAAATCCAATGCAAAATAAAAAGCAAGAAAAACGCCTGTTACTTTGTCCTGCCCGCATTCTCCACCACTTGTAATGTTCGGGGGGACCAGGTAGATCGCAGGACACAGGCTTTTCACACAACAAGGGGTTTATTAAACTTAAACAGCTTTACAGCAGCCAAAAACAAAAGGAAAAGGTTTTTAGTCTCACCGACTTGCAAAGTCCAGAACAGCTGTCTCTTTCAAAACAGTGCTTGATCTTGATGGCAGGTAGCTTCCCCTGCCAGGAGCCTTCCAAGCAGGACACTGCTGTCCACTTCTGTTGCTGTAACCCAAAACAAACACCATCCACCATCCACCATGTCTTCTCCACTCCTCCACACCCATCTACCACTTCCTGTCTTGTTTTTAAACACACTTCCTCTAACAGGTGGGTTCATCAATTTTATTCCCTTAAAGAGACCACAAACCAAATAGAGGGGAAATATAGCGTCCTTCCAGGACCCAGCCACGGCGTCCTGTACATGGGTTAGATAGTCACCATAAGGTGATTGGACACTGGCAACCCTAATTACAAGACACGTTCCTCCCCTATATAACCCCTCCCATATGGACAGTAACTTTGTAGAAAAGCGATATGTATCCCCATGTATAATCACAAAAAGGGGCGAGAGCTCTGTGTCCTGTGATGTATTCCCAAGAAAAGGATTTTACAGGTAAACTGTTTGAAAAAATCCTATTTTCTTGTTCATATATCATGGGATACAGAGCCTTTGATAATTACTTACTGGGATGTCTCAGAGCAATGCCCAAATTTGAGGGGAGGGAGACACAGGTCAGAAAACGCAAACCGCCTATTGACAAGAGGTCTTATACCGCTGCCTGCAGCACACTACGCCCGAAGGCAGCATTATCATGCCCTCTCACATCCACTTGGTAGAATCTAGTGAATGTATGGACTGAAGACCAAGTTGCAGCCTTGCAGATCTGAGCCATGGAGGCCTGGTGATGCAGTGGCCATGAAGCACTAACTACCCTAGTCGAGTGCGCTTTAACCTGAAAAGGAGGGATCTTCTTCTTTACACCATAAGCCTGAATCATAACTGTCAAATCCATCTAGAGATAGTGGATTTTGATGCTGCCTGGCCCTTCTTGGGGCCTTCTGGCAAAATAAATACACAATCAGTCTTTCATATCTGAACCGTTACCTGCAGATAGATTTTGACTGCTCTTACAACATCTAGAGCAGTGTTTCTCAAATCCAGTCCTCAGGCCCCCCCAACAGGTCATGTTTTCAGGATTTCCCTCAGATGAAACGGCTATGGTAATTCCTAAGGCAGTGAAACTGATCAAATCACCTGTGAAAAATAATGGAAAACCTGAAAACATGACCTGTTGGGGGGGCCTGAGGACTGGATTTGAGAAACACTGATCTAGAGAATGTAACAACCCCTCCGCGGACTGCGGATCTGGAAAAAAAGACGGTAGGACCACATCTTGATTCAGATGGAATCCTGAAACCACTTTAGGCAGAAAAGTCGGATGGGGACGCATCACCACCCTGTCTTTGTGAATAATCAAATATGGCTCTTTACAAGAAAGAACTGCTAATTCTGATACCCTCCTAGCTGAGGATATGTTTACCAAAAAAAAATAAAAAATGTCTTTGTTAAAAGAACTAAAGAAGCATGGTGCAATGGTTCAAAAGGTTGTTTCTGTAAAACAGACAACACCAAATTTAAATCCCATTGGCACACGGGAGGCTTAACTGGCAGATTCAAGCGCAGTGCCCCTTGAACAAAGGCCCGGTCAGGGAATGAGAGGCATTTGAAAGAATACTGACAAGGTTGAGATCTGGCCCTTGATGGTGCTCAAGGCCAGCTTAAGTTCTATGCTTATTTGCAGAAAAGCAAGAATCCTGCTAATGGCATACTTTCTAGGATTCCACCCCCTGGATTCACACCAGGAAACATATGCCTTGCAGATTATGTAGTAGATGAGCCTAGAGGCCGGCTTCTTAGCATTAACAAGAGTGGATAGGACTGGCCCTGAGAGCCCATGGCTCTTCAGAATGTGGATCTCAACAGCCAAACCATCAAACTCAGACTTCATAAAGCAGGATGGAATATTTGACCCTGTGAGAGTAGATTTGGGCGCAGCAGAAGAACCCAAGGTCTTCCTTCCACCATCTTTACAATCTCTGCATACCAAGATCATCTGGACCAAGCCAGGGGCCACCAGAATTACTGGCTTTCCTTCCCTTTTGACCCTCCAAAGGAATTGCGGGAGAAGCGGAAATGGAGGGCATGCATAGATCAGAAAGTACTGATCTCATGGATCTACTCTACATGAATCCCATCGTTAAAGCATCTGATCCTTGTGCTAGCGGATCCTTTGTTCTTGACACAAAGCTGTCCAGTTTTTTGTTGAACCTGGAAGCCAACAGGTCCACTTTCGGGGTACCCTATTTCCAACATATGGCCTGAAATATGTTGGGTGTAGAGACCATTCTCCTGGACACAGCTGCTGGCGGCTTAGGAAGTCCACCTGTCAATTTTCTACCCCAGGAATAAAGACTGCAGGGGGGCAAGGAACATGGCTTTATGCCCAAGAAAAAAAACGTGATTCACCTCTTTTTGTGGAATCCAGACTCCTGGTGCCCCCTTGGTGATTGATATAGGCAGCTGTATCCAGACAGGGAAACCTTGCAACCTGTAAGTCCATGCCCTGAGGGCTAGACGAATTGCCAGAATCTCCAGAATGTTGATGGGCAAGAGCCCTTCAGCTCTGGACCATCTTCCCTCAGTGGAAGATTCTTCCAGAACTGCTCCCCAGCCTATTAGGCTGACATCCATGGTTACGACTTTCCAAGTAACTGGGACAAAGGATTTTCCTTTCAGTAGATTCTCGGTCAGCACCAGCAATTGAGGCTCTGGCATACCCATGGTGTTAGGCACACTGGAAGATACAAGGCTTGAACTCTTTTGTTCCAGGCCGAGAGTATGCTGCTCTGTAAAGGCCTTGAGTGAAACTGGGCATAAAGAACAGCCTTGAATGAGGCCACCATTTTCCCTAATAGTCTCATGCAGAGTTGAATGGAAAGATTTTTCCTTGCTATGACTACCCAGACCAAATCCTTTATGGCCTTTGACCTGGGTAGAAATAATAGGATTTTTTGAATACAGCTTACCTGTAAAATCCTTCATTACATAGCGGGTTAGAAAGGAACCTTCGGTGATTGGACACTGGCTAAACCCAATTAAGGAGAATTCCTCCCCTATATAACCCCTCCCATATGGGAGGCACCTCAGTTTTGTAGCAAAGCAATAGGAAACCATGAAAAAAACAAGAAAGACGGGAGCTCTGTGTTCCGTGATGTACTCTCAAGAAAAGTATTTTACAGGTAAGCTGTATTAAAAAAATCCTATTTTCTTGATCATTCATTATGGTACACAGAGCCTTCATTACATAGTGGGATATCCCAAAGCAATGCTCAGTTTAAGGGGAGGGAGACACCAATCAGAATTATAGACCACCCCGGACCAGGGGAACTAAACTGCAGCCTGCAGTACACTGTGCCCAAAGGTGGCATCCTCTTGCCCTCTTACATCCACCTGATAGAATCTGGTGAATGTATGAACTGATGAAGAGATGAAGTCACAGCCTTACAGATCTTGAGCTATGGAGGCCTGGTGATGCACTGCCCAATAATCAATAACAACCCTATTTGAGTGTGCTTTCACTTGAAAAGGGGGGGTCTTCCCCTTTAAACCATAAGCCTGAAAAATGACCTGTCTAATCCACCTAGAAAGAGTGGACTTCGATGCTGCCTGACCTTTTTTAGGGCCTTCTGGCAGGATGAATAAACAATCAGTTTTCTTATCTGAGCGGTTGCCTGCAGATAGATACTGATTGCTCTTACCACATCTAGAGTGTGCAAAGATTCTTCTTCAACGGACTGTGGATCTGGAAAAAAAGATGGTAGGATCACATCTTGATTCAAATGGAATCCTGAAACCACCTTGGGTAGGATGGACCTATTAGGACGCATCGCTACTCAGTCCTTATGAATGATCAAATATGGTTCCTTGCTTGAAAGAGCTGCTAGCCATATCCTCTGCTAGGAGAGTTTCAGAGCTATCAAGAAGACTAATTTCTTAGTCAAAAGCACTAAAGAAGCCTGGTGCAATGGTTCAAAGGGTTGTCTCTGTAATGCGGACAAAACTAAATTAAAATCCCATGGGCATACCGGAGGTTTGATTGGCAGATTTAATCACAGAGCCCCTTGAATAAAAGCCCAGACAAGGGAATGTGACACAAGTGGCTTCTGAAAAAATACTGACAAAGCCGAAATTTGGACCTTGATAGTGCTCATGGCCAATTTCATCTCTAGGCCTGACTGGAGAAAGGCCAAGATCCTGCTAATGACATACTTTCTAGGATGCCCTCCCTTGGGTTCACACCAGGAAACATATGACTTCCAGATTTTGTAGTACATAAGCCTGGAGGCTGGCTTTCTGGCATTGACCAGAGTAGAGAGGACTGACTCCGAGAGTCCACGGTCTTTCAGATTGTGGGTCTCATCAGCCAAACCATCCAATTTAGACTTTGTAAAGCAGGATGGTAAATTGGACCCTGCAAGAGTAGATCTGGCCAGAGAAGAAGGATCCAAGGCCTGCCTACTGCCATATTTACAATTTCTGCATACCAAGGTCGTCTGGGCCAAGCCGGGGCTACTAAAAGAACCAACTTTGTTTTCCTTTTGACTCTCCCCAGGAACCGTGGAAGAAGCGGATTCAGCGGCAATGCATAAATTAGATTGTACCGATCCATGAAATTGTCAGAACATCTGACCCCTGAGCAAATACGTCCTTTGTTCTTGACACAAACTTGTCCAGCTTCTTGTTGAAGCTGTATGCAAACAGATCTACATCCGGAATAACCCATTTGTGACATATGGTCTGAAATATGGTGGGGTGTAGAGCCCATTCTCCTGAACATAGTTGCTGGTGGCTTAGAAAATCCACCTGCCAATTTACACTCCTGGGATGAAGACCGCAGAAAGGCAAAAAACATGCCTTATTGCCCAAGCAAGTATGCGATTCACCTCTTGGTGACTGATTTAAGCCATAGCCGTGGCATTGTTGGACTGCATCCAAATAGGGTGACCTTGTAGTCTGTAAGACCAGTCCATGAGGACCAAGTAAATTGCCTGAATTTCCAGAATATTTATGGACAAGAGTCTTTCGGTCGTAGACCATCTTCCCTGCGTGCATACTTCTTCTAGCACTGCTCCCCAGCCGATCAGGCTGGCATCCATTGTTACAATTTTCCATGGAAGTGGAAGAAATGCCTTGCCTTTCAAAAGATTCTTGGTTTGTAACCACCAATTGAGACCTTTGAGTATCCCTGGGGATAAGAACATCTGAAGATCCAAGGCATGAGGCTTCTTGTTCCAAGCCGCGAGGATGCTTCTCTGTAAAGGCCTTGAGTTAAACTGGGCAAATGGAACAGCCTTGAAAGAGTGGACCATTTTTCCTAACAGTCTCATACATAGCCGAATACAGGAACTCCTGCTTAACACTAGGTGGACCAGAACCCTTATGGCCTTGACTTTTGGCTCTGGTAGAAACACTCTGCCTTGAACGGTGTCTATGATCCTACCCAGATTTTCCAACCTTGTTGAGGGTTGCAAGGAAGACTTTTCTAGGCTTATAATCCAACCTTTCCAGGTGTTTTACTGTCTTGAGAACACTGTGGTTCAGGTGCGCTACTGTTTGCTCTATGAGTAGCAAATCGTCTAGATAAGCTATCATGGTTATGCCCTGAGCTCTTAGATTCGCTAAGAGAGGGCCTAGAATCTTCGTAAAAATGCGTTGAGTTGTAGCGAGACCAAAAGGAAGGGCCACAAATTGAAAATGGCGCTGATCTACCGCAAACCTTCGATATTTTTGGTAAGCAGGAAATATTGGCACGTGAAGATATGCATTCTTTATATCAATTGATGCCATAAACTCTCCCACTTGAAGGGTGGAGACCACAGAACGTATTGACTGCATTCGGAAGGACCGAATGTGCAGAAATTGATTCAGATCTTTTAGATCCAGGGTGGGTCTGACATCCCCATTTGGTTTTGGAATGGTGAACCCTGAACCCTGACCTTTTGAGTCCACTTCCATTATCACCCCCTGGGATAGCAAGTGATCTAAGGCCAAAAGTAGCGGTCTTCGCTTTACTGTATCTTTGGAGACCCTTGACCTTAGGCAGCGAGATGGTGGAATCTCCTGGAACTCCAGCTTGTAGCCCAGAGATACTGAGGAGACTGTATTCAACCTCTTCCCACTAGGCTTCTGCAAATTGCAGAAGCCTTCCCCCCACGCGGCCAAGTGGGGGTGCCCCTTCACAAGGAAATGCTCTGCTTGGCAGGCTTTCGCCTTTTCTGCCCTTGGGCGTGACCTTGGGCCTTTCCTCTGGAAGTAGATTGGGAAGGCCGTCTCCACTGCTTAGAGCTTGATGATCCAGGGGATGGAGAAAGAGAATGTTTAAATGATGGACATTTATTCTTTTTGATTGTTAGATTTACCACCAGTAATTTTTTGGATGAATTTATCCAAGTCATCCCCAAATAAGTATTCCTCTTTAAACGGGAATCCAGCCAAATATTTTTTGCATGAAAGCTGAGCTGCCCAATTTGTAAGCCAAAGGTATCTGCGTATGTGTATCAATAGGAGAGATAAATGAGATGCTTGTTGGACAGATTCCAAAATGGCATCGATCATAAAGCACAGAACCTGAGGATAGTCTGCATAGTTCTCCACTTCCTCACTGGGAAGGAGGCTAAGCATTTGCTTAATTTGTTCCTTGAGGAATTGACACAAACCAACAGTTGCAAATGTAGGTTGGACTACAGCGTCAGCCATGGAAAAGGAGGCTTTTAATAAAGTTTCCAGCTTTTTATGAGTTGGATCCTTAAACCTGAGCATTGTCCAGATGGCAGGTCAGGTTTTTATTCACACAAGTGACAGCCACATCCACGGATGGAACCTCCTAATTCTTGGTGAAACTTTCCTCCAGAGCATAAAGCATACAAAACCTTTTAGGAGAAAATTGTTTATCGGGATGCCCCCAATCCTCATACAACAATTTATCCATTAAGGGATGAATTGGAAAGGAAAAGGCAGTCTGTGGGATTTTCCTGACCCCCAAGGAAGAAACAGAGGCTGTAGCGGCCTCAGCAGCAGAAATTCTGAAAGTGGTACGCACCAATTCAGTGTAATACTGGACCGGAGATCAGCAGAAGCTCTACTTACTACTTGCTTACCAATGGCCAGGATGGCAGTTATCTGTTGAGGAAAAGTGACTCTAAGGCCAACACGTTCAAGTCCACCAATGTGGAACAAGTCTTAAGTTTGGATTCAATGAATTCTCATCTATAAAAGAATTTATTCAACATTTTGCAAACCAACCTCTGATCGGAAGTGAATCAGGACGCTATATGTGAACACTGGAAGGAGTATACGAGTGGAGTGCTGAGACAAAGCAGAGAGATACCTTATTTAAATGCTGGATTGCATAAGCCTTCTGGATTATAAGAGTGGAATGCTGAGCCAAAACAGAGATATACCTTGTTTAAATGCTTGATTGCATAAATCCTCTGGTCAGAGGCCACCTGTGGGACATTGCACATGGTGTGAATGGTGAAGGTTTTTAACAGAAGCAAAGGACTTTCTCACTTCTGGAAAGCTGTGGGACACTCTGCGTGCCTTTACTCTTCTATATTCTTTCCAATGATAGATAAGGACATTGTTTGCTGTTACAATAATTTTTGAACTTTTTTATAGCATTTTAGGGATCTTCTTTGGTGTGTATAAATATTGCTGTATGGACTGTTAATCCACATGATTAATAAGCAGTAATAATCCCATTTGTGATTAAGCGATTTTATATCGGTGTGCGATTTTTTGCGATTTTGTGATGTGCTATATGAATGGAGAAGTTTTAGTGTGAATATTAAGGAGCGCTGTTACTGTTTGGTTGATCAATCAGGCAGAGCAAATGTGATAAGTTTTATATTTTTTATGTGATAACGGCAGCTGCAAGTACAATATATATACAATCCTTTTAGCGCTGGGTTCAGGGATATTTTGGTATTTCTGAAATTTTGTTTGAATACTGGACCTGCCTCTTGAGTGCCTGAGAGGAGGAAACTCTTTCCTCTTCCTCCCATGATAAGGATCTCTCCTCATTGTCAGAGGAATCATCTGAAAGAGGAATTGCAGCAGAGGGAGGGGATCTACCCCCTTTTCTGCTATCTTTAAAGGAAGCTGAAATAAAATTCATAATTCTTCCTTCAAAACCTTCCAGTGTAGCCTTAAGGGAGTCTTCTGTGACATATGCTGGGACTGCAATGTTAGGAGAGGCTGCAAAACCTGACAGGGGCACTGGCTCATCCTGTGAGGCTGTGAGGCTGGCTCCAGGCTTGCGGGGGGGGGGGGGGGGGGTATGGTAACCTACAGGCATTTTTAGGACCCCTAGATGTTGGTGGTGATTTTTTAGTTACCTCCCCCTGAGACCCTCTTAAGAGGAGACATAGTCCTAAGCTACAAAGCAGAGGTACTAGTACAAATGCAATCACTGTTGTGCTAAAACTCTCACAATATCTATATATATCTATATATATATACATATATAGCATATATATATATACAGTGGTGTGAAAAAGTGTTTGCCCCCTTTCTCATTTCCTGTTCCTTTGCATGTTTGTCACACTTAAGTGTTTCAGAACATCAAACCAATTTAACCACTTCAGATCCGCGCTATTGCCAAATGACGGCATTAGCGCGGACCTACATTTTCAGGACTACGTCTATTGACGTCGTCCTGGTTACGAGCGGCCTGCGCGCCCCCTGAGGGGCGCGCGCGGCGCGCTCTGTGATCGGCGAGTCCGTGAGACTCGCCTGATCACCGATCCGTGTAAGGGGTCGATCCCGACCCCTTATCACGTGATCAGCTGTCAGCCAATGACAGCTGATCATGTGATAGAACGGAGCCGGTAATCGGCTATTATTCCTCCTCGCGCTGACAGCGCGAGGAGAGAAAAAAAAAGCCGATCACCGGCGGCCGTGATCGGGACATCAGTCCCGATCACGGCCATCAATACAAGGGACCACCTGCCACCTGCCTGTGCCCACCTGCCTCCCGCAGTGCCATCCTGAAGTAAAATAAAAGAAAAAGTAAGTGCCCCCCGTCAGTGCCCCCTGTCAGTGCCCATAGTGCCCACAGTGCCACCCACAGTGCCACCCACAGTGCCACCCACAGTGCCACCCCACAGTGCCACCCACAGTGCCACCCAATCTGCCTCAAAGGTGCTGCACCCCAGTGCCGCCCATCAGTGCCCAGCAGTGCCGCCCATCAGTGCCCAGCAGTGCCACCCATCAGTGCCCAGCAGTGCCACCTATCAGAGCCACCTATCAGTGCCACCTATCAGTGCCCATCAGTCCCATCTATCTGTGGTACCTATCAGTGCCCATCCGTGCCACCCATCCGTGCCACTTATCCGTGCCACCCATCCGTGCCATCTTATCTGTGCCCATCTTTGCCCATCAGTGCCGCCTTATCTGTGCCCATCGGTGCCGCCTTATCTGTGCCTATTAGTGCCGCCTTAACTATGCCTATCAGTGCCCACCAGTGCAGCCCATCAGTGCCCACCAATGCAGCCCATCAGTGCCCACCAATGCAGCCCATCAGTGCCCACCAATGCAGCCTATCAGTGCCGCCTAATCAGCGCACTTCAATGAAGGAGAAAAATGACCCGTTTGCAAAATTTTATAACAAACTATTAAAACATGATTTTTTTTTTTTTTTTTTGCATCTTTTTTTGTTTGTTTAGCAAAAAATAAAACTCCGAGCTGTAACTAAATACCACCAAAAGAAAGCTCTATTTGTGGGAAAAAAATGATAAAAATTTCATTTGGGTACAGTGTTGTATGCCCGCGCAATTGTCACTCAAAGTGCATCAGCGCTGAAAGCTGAAAATTGGTCTGGGACTGAGGGGGGTTTAAGTGCCCAGTAAGCAAGTGGTTAAACAATAGTCAAGGACAACACAAGTAAACACAAAATGCAATTTGTAAATTAAGGTGTTTATTATTAAAGGTGAAAAGAAATCCAAACCATCATGGCCCTGTGTGAAAAAGTGATTGCCCCCTAAACCTAATAACTGGTTGGGCCACCCTTAGCAGCAACAACTGCAACCAAGCGTTTGCGATAACGTGCAATGAGGCTTTTACAGCGTCCTGGAGGAATTTTGGCCCACTCATCTTTGCAGAATTGTCCTAATTCAGTTACATTAGAGGGTTTTCGAGCATGAACGGCCTTTTTAAGGTCATACCACAACATCTCAATAGGATTCAGGTCAGGACTTTGGCTAGGCCACTCCAAAGTCTTCATTTTGTTTTTCTTCAGCCATTCGGTGGTGGACTTGCTGGTGTGTTTAGGATCATTGTCCTGCTGCAGAACCCAAGTTCGTTTCAGCTTGAGTACACGAACAGATGGTCGGACATTCTCCTTCAGGATCTCTTGGTAGACAGCAGAATTCATAGTTCCTTTTATCACGGCAAGTCTTCCAGGTCCTGAAGCAGCAAAACAGCCCCAGACCATCACACTACCACCACCATATTTTACTGTTGGTATAATGTTCTTTTTATGAAATGCAGTGTTCCTTCTACGCCAGATATACTTGGACACACACCTTCCAAAGAGTTCCACTTTTGTCTCATCGGTCCACAGAATGTTGTCCCAAAAGTCTTGGGGATCATCAAGATGTGTTGTGGAGAAATTGAGATGAGCTTTGATGTTCTTTTTGCTCAGCAGTGGTTTTCTCCTTGGAACTCTGCCATGCAGGCCATTTTTGCCCAGTCTTTTCCTGATGGTGGAGGCATGAACGCTGACCTTAACTGAGGCAAGTGAGGCCTGCAGTTCCTTGGACGTTGTTGTGGGGTCTTTTGTGACCTCTTGGATGAGTCGTCGCTGCGCTCTTGGGGTAATTTTGGGCGGCCGGCCACTCCTGGGAAGGTTCACCACTGTTCCATGTCTTCGCCATTTGTGGATAATGGCTCTCACTGTGGTTCGCTGGATTCCCAAAGCTTTGGAAATGGCTTTATAACCCTCTCCAGACTGATAGATCTCAATTACTTTCTTTCTCAATTGTTCCTGAATTTCTTTGGGTCTCGGCATGATGTGTAGCTTTTAAGGATCTTCTGGTGGACCCTACTGTGTCAAGCATCTCCTATTTAAGTGATGCCTTGATTGTGAACAGGTGTGGCAATAATCAGGCCTGGGTGTGGCTAGAGAAATTGAACTCAGGTGTAGACAACCACAGTTATAGTATGTTTTAACAAGGGGGGCAATTCCTTTTTCACACAGGGCCATGATGGTTTGGATTTTTTTTCACCTTTAATAATAAACACCTTCATTTACAAATTGCATTTTGTGTTTACTTGTGTTGTCCTTGACTATTGTTTAAATTGGTTTGATGTTCTGAAACACTTAAGTGTGACAAACATGCAAAGGAACAGGAAATGAGGAAGGGGGCAAACACTTTTTCACACCACTGTATATATATATGCTTAATACTGCACAACCTGATGCCGGGTAGGTGTCTTAGGTTTGCCTGGATCCGCACTTTAGGATGCTTACTGCGCACAGCTCTGTCCATCTGCTTACAGGGCTCTGGGCTCTTAAAAATTGCCACCTGGCGCCTGCGCAATGGAGTGCCATGCACGGCTCCGCAACCACACCCCCTCCGGTTGGCTGCCTGTAGGTGTAAAAAGCGCGTGTGCGAGGATAATATGGCAGCAGTTGTGAACGAGGAGGAGGAAGATGACCACTTCCAAATACCCCCGGGACCCCCGGACTACGTGGGACCCCTTATTTACATTGACTTGTGACAGAGCCTGCAGCGGGGGATGTGAGCGGTCCGGAGACCTGTCTTCACTGAGCATGTATCCTGGAAAGGCAAGTAAGTATACACCAGGTTGCTCTTTACTCCCTCTAGTGGTGGAAACCAGGTAAGACATACAACTACTCTGTGAAGAAATCCATAATATGCAATATATATATGATTAACTTCTCTTACCTGTTCCCGCCGCAGGAACTGCTGAAAACAGACAGTTTCCAATCTTCACCCATCACGCCAGGTAGTGTTGTGCCAACCTTCAGGGTTTTTTGGGTCCCTACTCAGAGGAACCTCTTACCTGGACCTGTAAAAGACTCTGCAAGAACTTTCATGACATTGTTTTAATAGTACACCAAGTCTGGTTTTCCCAGAGCCCAGTCCTCCAAGGAGAGACTTACAGGCAAAACCTTGTTTCTTCAGATGGCGAAGCCCAGGTACCATACCATCTTGGGAGTCAAAATATTGGGCCGAGATATGGATCCGGTCAGCATAGCCCTTAGCCCCCCGCAGGGACCTGCATAGAGCTCTCTTTGTAGCACATGTTTTCTTTTTTTTTGTTTAAACATTTTATTGAGTTTTGAGAAACAGAACAGAAATAAAAAAATTTTGCGGACGCAGCCGCCAGATGTAGTTAACAACAAAAACGTATCCAAGGTCAGGAACATTCAGGTAAAAAAATGACAATCAAGGCACGTAAATTTGGTTAAGTAGTATAAGTTACAGTTATCTAGTGACATAAATATTTTATGCGGCAAGGATAACCTTTGTACTTATTTCCGTATTTATAACCCATATCAGAGTGAATAGGGTGCCTTAAGTTATATGTCAACATGGGATTCATTCTGAATAGTCCTATATTTTGTTGTATTTTATTTACAGTGAATTTTTTTCACCTGTTGTTTTTAAAAAAAAAATTTCTTCCATCAATTACTGGCTCCCCTGAAGAAGCCTCTGAGTAGGCGAAACATGTCGGGATTTCTCATCTGAATAGCCAAGAATTTCGTTATTTAAACTAACTGATGGATCGTGAACACTGTCTGTATGGATATCAATATTTGTAGTTTCAAAATTTTGAACTTACTGTACCCTTGTGGCCATTTTTAGTATATTTAATAAAATATTCTTTTTTACAAATATATTATTCTTCTCACTACTATTAGCACCGTAACAGTCCCATTTATCTTTCTCTCTTTTTCTCCATATTTATTACAATTGGGATGAGGTGCGCTGTTAGATCCTTGCCTGACCCAGTTCTCTTTCCATAAAAAATCTTTGGTGTCTAAAACACACCTTCCAAACAGGCGAGGCATTGAAAATTTTTTTACTAAATATCTGATTGTTTTTTCATTTCTCTTTTACCAACTTTTCTGATTTTTTGATTTGAGTATATGTTTAATCACAACAAGTGAGGAGATGGGACTGTTGGCGGGGAAATAGGAGGAATTGAGAATTTATTTTTTTGTTCTTTCCCTCCCTCTTTTCTTAATTTTTTCCCTCCTCCCTCCTTCCCCGTCCCTTTCCCTTCTTTCTCGTATCTAGGTCTGCACTTTAGCTATCATTAAATTTATCGGTTGAATTGTTACATTTGATGTAAATTAGACTGTAGTCGGACCACACCCTTCCTCCCCCCAAAAAAAAACCCCTCCCCTCTTTTTTTCCTTCCCTTTTAAGTGTTAATTGTTGTATTTGTTTCTTATTTTCTATTTTTGGTGGTGGTGCTGTGTTAACATTCTGGTCTAAATATGGCTGCTTTTTGTGGAAACGCATGGGATGGTCTTATGACCAAAGTTCAGGCTTCGAGGAAAGATGCCAACATTACAGATGCGGAGCTAGACCGATCTTTTATGCGTTTACAACGCCTTTTAGAACGAAAAGCTAGAACCCATTGGCATAAAGCTTATTTTGAAAAATATGTTGAACATCAAGTAGTTCCATGGGGTCTGAGAATCCAAATCTTCCCCAATATGAACAAAATGAGTGATTCACTTAAAAACTCTTGGGAGAGCAACCTCCAATCTTGCTCTTTTCAAATGATTTCACTCCTGATTGATCAATATGTATTAGAATTGGAACAACTTGATACTCAGATCACCTCTTGGTATGAGGACAATAGTTTAATAGAAAATCCCATTCGTTTTACACAACGCGAGAATAATTTACGTTCCTACCTTGAACAATACACACGGAACATCATAAGTGTTAAGGAGGGTAAATTTCTTCGAGACAAATTGGCATATGAAAATCACTTTGCCTACAAATGGCAAAATTCTAATCAAACCACCCCTAAAAGAAAACCATACACCTCAAATGTTCCTCAAACAGATACATTGATTCCTAATGTTGTTTCTTTTTCTTCCAGCACTTCCACATCTTATCGAGATTTAACCCAGGACAGGATTCCTAAGAAAAGGAAGGGAGACCGTTCGGATACGTCCACGGCTTCGTCACCCAGATCTACGGGAACGGTACACCAACCCACTGCGGCCCCACCTAAGGCACACCGCACACAGGCCTCCACTTATTGCACCTATTTTTTTAGTTCAGACTCCGGAACCCAAATCACATCCACCCTCACTACCCCATTCACAAATGCACTGAATCTCGAGGTTGTGAACTTATCCTCGGTCTCCCTAACTAAGGAACAAATTGAAATTTTGAAATTTGGTCTATCGTTTTGTCCATCAACTGACCTAGACAAATTCCAATTTGTCAAAGACATACATCTTTTTGCTCGACGCCTCCTGTTTAAGGTACTATATGACAAAACTGAAGGGACAATTGACCTTAACACTACTTCTGTGGAACCATCGTCCAGTGAACTTCAGGCTATGGAAGACCTGATGTCACTATGGGACGATGGTAACACAGATGATGAACAGCCTCTTGATTTAACTACTCCTCGAGTATCAGTTCCGGGAGTGTTATTTCCTGCCCCGGCGACATTTAAACCGAAATCGAAATCCTTTCCTCTGCTCCAAAGCAATCCCAACATATGGGCTTTTGTCAGTCAACTAGAAAAATGGACGATAACACCCCAATACAGGGTCAGAGGGCGCTGATCACCCCTAGTATATTGGAAAACAAAAAAAGAAAACGTATCCCCAAATGGGGTTTTTTACCAGCGTATATTACCTGTAAAGACTAATGAATATGTGTGTGGAAATAATCACATGTAGCAAATAATTAATAATAACAAATATTTATTCGTAAAAAAAGAAGAGGATTACATAGGTGACACAGTGGTCATGGACTGAGCTCAACTATGTGAATGAAGATATATGTATTATATATATATGACCAAAAATACAATCATAATACTAAAACTGTAATGTCACTAAAGGTACAATAAAAATAGATAATGTAGACCCTTTACGCGTTTCGACCCACTCGGGGGTCTTCTTCAGAAGGTTTTTATCTATTGTAGAAAAAGGGAGGAGACAAGCATAAATATATATCCATACATGATGCACTGTACTGAACTAGAGATAATCTGCTGTAGGCAGAATATACATCAAACATTGCATGGTTACATAATTAGCAGCCAAATAGTATATATTGCACAATAAATACCTATATCGTTCACATAGGGAATCCTCTTTAAAAGACAGAACTGAAATCCGCCACTTCTCCCATATCCTTCACAGATGCGCCAGACTTGTGTAGTTGGAAAAAGTCGCTAGCTCCAAACGAAGGGGAGAGTAAGGGAACTGGGTCAGAGGGGAAAATGGCTTACAGGGGATCACATCCCTATTACTACCTCCAATCAAGGATAGTGGAGGAGAATATAGGTATGGGTAGCCACAGGTGAAAAGGGGGGCAACCTACAATGAAAAGAAAAAGAAGTATAAAATGTATATGTATGTAAAAAACCCCTATGTGGGGACTATCACCTCTATATGAGGGGATAGAAAATATACCCATACATGATATCCGGGGTATATGGATATAAAAAAGTGTATAAACCCTATTGTTTAATATAGGGTACTATACCAAATTAAAGTATAGATGGGTGCTGGAGATTTAAAGGTTGAAAGTGCCCAAGAAGAGAGACCAGCAACAGCAAGAGACACCGAGTGAGAAAAAAATGAAAAAAGTGAAGAGAATATGAGCGCAGCATGTGCAAAATCAAACATAACACAGCGTGATTGTGATAAAAAGAGAAAAAAATAATGATATGAAAATCCACCAGTGCTGTAAAGTCTAATATACCACAGCTTAACACAAGTGATACTGGGATTAGACTATATATATGTATCTGTACGCAATTTCAGGTGAGTGCACGTTAAAATCACGGAGCCCAGAAAGGGCGATATAATGACAATAGTGAAAGTCAAAAACAGTAAGCTTTGCAGGGGTTTTATATCTGCAAGTAAGTAAAAAATGATAATGTTATGCTCCTGCAGGCAAGGCCATAAACAAGTAATAGAGAGATTGTGATAAAGCATGGTGAAGTGATATAGTGACTTACCCTGGCACGTGGAAATAGTGCAAGTGCTGTCTTGTGATAAGCAAAGTGAAATGGCAGTATGGGAAGGTGGGGTTTAAATACCCCATGTTTCCCTGGATAGGATTAATCCCCCTTAATTCGTTCCACCTGTCGCGCCATAACCTTGTAGGTCGCCATATTGGCCGACCGGAAGTGGTCCCCTGGGCGTTCCGGAAGTGACCTTCCCAACATGGTGGGAGGTACCCGGTAGCGTCGCACTGGCGTGACGTCGGCACGTCGCGTCGCACACGTATGACGCGCGTGCGCAACGAGGTGCCGAGTCCGGTACCGTTCCGGAATGCCGCCGACCAGGTATATTGTCCCGGAGTGACAGGTGGTACCTACCCGTACATGTCCCGGGACAGGTCGGGGGGAGGCATGTGCGCACCGATGCCGCCCCCCTCTTCTGGTCGGGAAGCCATGCCCGAGGGATCCGCCCTATAATCAGCAACATGAACCACAAGTGACAACAATGGCACCATCTAGTGGAGGAAGAAGAGAAATGCACCCGGACTTTCAGTCATAGGATATATGGATCAAGTACAACATGTCAAAAATAAATACAATTACATAAAAAAGCAACAAAATCATTTCATAAGCGATATATATAATTTACAGGTAATCCGGGTATACATGAGGAAAAGAAATCTACTGGTTAATACATAGAACATGGCAGACCAATTTTAGGATGATAAGAACATGTATATTCTGTTATCGTGTCACACATGTGTACACGCATGTCACTCAGGCCAGAACAAAGCAGAAAGAGTAATCAGCCATCAAAAAGGATGATTAGTGAGATATCTATGTATATGTTGGCATGTGCACGTGTGCGACACGTCAGCCATATAGATGCCCTGAGGGGCTGCAGAGAAGAACCGAACATAGGATAAAAATAGAAAAAAAAAAAAAAATAATAATAATAAAATAAAAATAAATGTAGATAACAATCAATGTACAAAAAACTAGAACAGAGGCAAAGAATATTCATATTTAAAGGGAGACGTGGAGGACATGTGGTAAATTCACTCGGCATTATTGTGTTTTACCTGAAGTAAATCCTTTCAAAAAAGGAGCAAATGATATAGCTTCATTTAAACCTGGAGAGGTGGTCGCATTTAGTTTAAAGATCCATCTCTGTTCGAGTTGGAGAAGGGCCTTATTCCAATCTCCTCCTCGACTCGGAATATGTATGCGATCTAAGGCAACGAAGGAGATTATAGGCATCTTGTAATTATGTGTGGTTACCACATGTCGTCCAAGGGGTACATAGAAATTGCCAATCTCCATATGATAAACATGTTTGGCTACCCTCTTGTGTATTTCCAACTTAGTTTTCCCTACGTAGTATGCCCCACACTCACACTCCATGAGGTACACGACCCCACGGGTCTGGCAATTAACAAAATGGGACGGACGAAATGTTCGGCCGTTCGGAAGACAAAAGATTTTGTCTCGTTTGATATACTTACAAGAAGAGCAATGCCCACAAGGAAATGAACCCAAAACTGAGCAGTGCCCTGCTCGCTTTGCTTCATCTCTATATTCACTTTGTACCAATTTATCGCGTAAAGAGGTGGCACGTCTGTAAGTAATTGAAGGATATCTCGAGACTAATTTCCCAATTTTTTGGTCATCCTTCAATATAGGCCAATGTTTCTGGATGATGTGACGAATCGGAACATGCTGTCTGGAGAAACGAAGGATGACCCTGGCAGTACGTATACCAGGGCCATCCTTCGTCTTCGGGTGGAGCTAGCGACTTTTTCCAACTACACAAGTCTGGCGCATCTGTGAAGGATATGGGAGAAGTGGCGGATTTCAGTTCTGTCTTTTAAAGAGGATTCCCTATGTGAACGATATAGGTATTTATTGTGCAATATATACTATTTGGCTGCTAATTATGTAACCATGCAATGTTTGATGTATATTCTGCCTACAGCAGATTATCTCTAGTTCAGTACAGTGCATCATGTATGGATATATATTTATGCTTGTCTCCTCCCTTTTTCTACAATAGATAAAAACCTTCTGAAGAAGACCCCAGAGTGGGTCGAAACGCGTAAAGGGTCTACATTATCTATTTTTATTGTACCTTTAGTGACATTACAGTTTTAGTATTATGATTGTATTTTTGTTCATATATATAATACATATATCTTCATTCACATAGTTGAGCTCAGTCCATGACCACTGTGTCATCTATCTAATCCTCTTCTTTTTTTACGAATAAATATTTGTTATTATTAATTATTTGCTACATGTGATTATTTCCACACACATATTCATTAGCCTTTACAGGTAATATACGCTGGTAAAAAAAAACCATTTGGGGATACGTTTTCTTTTTTTGTTTTGTCAGTCAACTAACCCTAGAAATTAAGAATCTTAAATTGGACACACAAGAACCCCACAACCTATCTTTCAAACATCGACAGGCACTTCAAAACCTTCAAAGTAACCCTGACTTAGTTATCAAACCCGCTGATAAAGGGGGTAATGTATGCGTTATGGATGTCCAGGCATATAAAAAAATGTGCCTGGACATCCTTAACAATAGGGATTGGTATCGTCCAATATCCAAACTCATTATTGAAAATTCCACCACAAAGTACTATCAACTTATCTTTCGGGCTTATCGACATGGCATTATTGATCTTAACACGTGGAAGTACTTAAATGTAAAAAACCCACAAATCCCTACATTCTATTCGCTACTCAAACTGCATAAATCTTTGGTTAATCCCCCAGGTCGACCCATTGTATCAGGGTGTCAGTGTTTAACTGAAAACGCTAGTGCTCTAGTCGACAAACATTTATTCCCGCATGTATTATCCTTGCCATCCTACGTAAAAGATACCATTGATCTATTACGAATCCTTGACGGCAAACAATTTCCCCCAGAGACATGGTTGGTTGCCCTGGACGTCGAGTGTCTTTACAACTCTATTCCGCATTCAATGGGCATCCAAGTCATGCATTCTTTTCTTAAGGAACGGGGCTCCATCTCTGAGAGCTATGACAACTTTGTGCTCCAATTATTAGAGTTCATCCTTACGCATAACAACTTTATGTTTGATCGTTCCCACTACCTCCAGGTGCAGGGCGTAGCTATGGGCACCAAGTGTGCCCCTACCTACGCCAATCTGTACCTGGGGGGGTGGGAACGACAAATCTTTTCAAGTGACCAATCCCGGGACTGGAGTCAGTTCATCCTGGGTTGGCATCGCTATATTGATGATATTTTGATTTTATGGACAGGTACCCTCGACGAACTACATGAGTTCTTCGATGGTCTGTCCGTTAACCAATTTAACCTCAAATTTACTATGGAATTCAGTCAGACTCAGGTTAACTTTCTTGACTTATGTATCAAATTGGATAAAAACGGTGTAATTGACTCATCTCTTTATCGTAAACCCTCAGCGGGCAATACCATTTTACATGCCGCCAGCGCACACCCTAGACCACTTCTAGACAGTATCCCTTACAGCCAATACCTACGTTTACGTCGAAACTGCTCTCAAGATACTGATTTTCAACTAGCTGCAAGAGATCTTACTATGCGACTCAACCAACGCGGCTACAGCAAAACATTACTCAAAAGTACCTATAACAAAGTGTTAGAATTGAATAGAAATGATTTAATTTACCCTAAACCCAAATCTACTTCCAACACACCACTACGTATTATCACGCAGTACTCACGCCAACATCATCAAATGAGAGCAACTCTTGTCAAATATTGGCCCTTATTATTGGCGGACCAAACAATTCATAAATATATAAAACCTTTTCCCCAGCTTACCTACCGTAGATCCCAGTCTATGAAAGACCAACTAGTTACAAGTCACTTTAATATTCGACAATCTGTAAAACCAACTCGCACCGGCACCTATCCATGTGGTCACTGCGATATTTGTCGTTTTATTGCAGGATCATCACAAGTCACATTGCCAAATGGTTCCATCCATACCATCAGGTATAATGTGACATGTAAAACTGTAGGAATTGTTTATATTGCTAGCTGTCCTTGTGGATGCTTTTATATCGGTAAGACGAAGCGCCCGTTTTTTAAACGGATTCGAGACCACATGTTGCCTCTATCTAAACGACTATGCACCACAGCATTAAATAGACATATAGGCATCTCTCATAATTTCAATTCTAATGGTGTACATTTCTCAGCTCTGTAGCATGTACCTATTCATGCTCGGGGAGGCGAAATTGACACCCGTCTACTCCAATTGGAAACACAGTGGATATACACTTTAGAAGCCACCAACTATCCAGGCTTAAATGAATACATTACATATAAGCATTTTCTGTAATTATCATTTTACACATGAGTAAACGAATAATGTGTTCAAGTTTTATCCTATAGAAATTCCCACAGAGTTAAAACTGTAGAAATCTAGATATGAACCTTTCGCAAACTGCCAGACTCTTTACTAGGCCCTCTTCTTCCCCCTTGGTTCTTTTCCTTTTCCCCTTCCCCCCCTACAAAAAAAATTGTTTTCTCCCCTTTCCCCCCCCCCCTCTCCCCCCCCCTTTTTTTTCTGTCTGTCTGTCATATCTGTGTCTTGTTTGTTAATATGTGAATTAGTCTGTTGGTTCATTTGTTTATCTGTCTGTTGGTTTGTCTGTTTGTCTGCTCATTTGAATGTGTCATATGAATGTTGTCTTTTGTCTGTTTGAATGAAAACATTTATGTTGGTGTGTGTCTACCTTGGCTACACTTCATCACATAATTCTCTCATATTTTGAACTAGAGTGTGATCAACTTTAAATTACTATACATGATGTAACTGCCGGAACTTTTATTGTTGAAAGTATTAACCAATTAGATTAAGCCATTTATGTCTACACACATTATTCTAATTTACTGTTGAGTGTCATCTTAACTGAAATAATGTAGCTGTTTTTTTTTGTCATTGTTTAAGATATTTATGCATGTCTCTAATCAGCAATGTATTTCTCATCATTTTGTTTTCTTTATTAGTTTATGTACTTCCGTGGAATCGGCCGATAAGCACAGCCCTTCTCTTTCCATTTTGCCCACTTGTCTCAAAAATTAATTAATAAAACTAAATTTTAGCGAATAGCCATCTGAATTGTGAGTTGTTAATGTGTAGATCAGCCCCAATGGTTCTGTCACATTATCATTGTTCCTCTTTTTTTGCTGCTTTTGAGTCTGCCCCTTCAGTTGAGACCCCTTTTGGAAGAGCGCGCCTGTTCCCTTTATCTCCATATTGGTGCCTGTACGGACGCTTGGGTCAAGCTATGTGGAAGCTAGACCTATAAATATGCGGGCTGCAGTACCAGCATATGCACCCCGCTGTGTCCTTTGATCGACAGTATTGTGGAGGGCTCTTCTGAACCCTCCTACTGTCTTTCTCACGATCCCCGCTACTGCCTGAGACGGCGTTTCAGTCTCCGTGGTTACGTAGACGCCGCCGCAATGCACTGTGGGGGTTGTAGGCTCACTTGCTCGGGACGCATGCGCAGTCCCGCATCTATTGTCCGCTCACACCCAGCGTCACTGATGCGACGCCGGATGTTGAGGGAGATAAAAGGCACACTCACAGTGCAGGTGTGTCGGCCCTGCAGAGCTTGACTGTGATGATCCCGCCGTGAAGGTCAGTCCTTAGAGAAGCACATGATCTGTCCACACAGCTCATGTTGCTTCTCCAACCTTTAGTTACATTTACCTTTATCCTTATGATTTTTCAGGATCTGTCCTGGTTTGTTTTCTATATTTTAGATCAATTCCTCTAGCTGCTGTACCTGTTGTTCGACTGGTTCATCTCTGCAGTCTTTTGCCATATAGTGACCCTATGCCGCTTTTTGTTAAGCATAGCAACAATTGATTCTGCTTTTTCTTTATGCTTATGGTAAGCATCTATCAATGACCAAAGTAAACTTTCTTGAGCATACTGCTACTCTATATTAAGTGAATTTTTCTTTCTTCGCTCATCTCTATGCCTTTTTCATTCATTCTGATATT
Source organism: Lithobates pipiens (assembly GCF_037356315.1). NCBI lineage: Eukaryota > Metazoa > Chordata > Amphibia > Anura > Ranidae > Lithobates > Lithobates pipiens. The sequence goes on from NW_027507785.1 coordinate 257,217,520, forward strand.
ACCTATTTGCTTCATTCTGAGAAATTCTCTAATTGCCCCATTACAACCTAGGTTATCATATTGGCTTCAAAAAATCCTAAGGACCTTTCTATTTGTAAACTCCAGTTTCCCTTACGTGACATACTTCACATTAAATTGTTCAGGTAGGTTTCCCTTAATTTTAAAATCTACATCTCACCGAAATGAATTTTTCATTCTTTATCTAATAAATATATTTATGGGAGCCTTTTCAGGCCCCATGATGACTTTTTATGAAATTGGACCTTTGTTTGTTCCATTTGTCTCCTGCAGTCACCTTCCTTTTTTTGGGGGTTTCGGGGACCGGCTAGCTCTCCAATTTTGAGTGGTGTCTTCACTCTAGTGTATAGGCGAGGCTTTTCCATTGAGATTGGTAGGTATTATTATGTATTTATCACCATACTGACATACATTATTGGCTTTCTTTTAAATTTATGAAACCCTGGGAGATAAGTGGGCATAGTTAAGTGTTTAGGCTGTGTTCTCTCATTATGACCGGATCCACTAATTTTGTTGTATTTTATTTACAGTGAATTTTTTTCACCTGTTGTTTTTTAAAAAAAAAATTCTTCCATCAATTACTGGCTCCCCTGAAGAAGCCTCTGAGTAGGCGAAACATGTCGGGATTTCTCATCTGAATAGCCAAGAATTTTGTTATTTAAACTAACTGATGGATTGTGAACACTGTCTGTATGGATATCAATATTTGTAGTTTCAAAATTTTGAACTTACTGTACCCTTGTGGCCGTTTTTAGTATATTTAATAAAATATTCTTTTTTACAAATATATTATTCTTCTCACTACTATTAGCACCGTAACAGTCCCATTTATCTTTCTCTCTTTTTCTCCATATTTGTTACAATTGGGATGAGGTGCGCTGTTAGATCCTTGCCTGACCCAGTTCTCTTCATCTTCCTATATTCTGTTACTGACAGGCATATTGTGTGGGTTCCTATAATCTGGGACGAAGAGCAAGATGCTGTAGAACCTCTTGTACAACCTTATTGATGCCGAGTTATAGTCCTACAGCCTGTCGTCAGTGTATGGATTAGGTAATTCTTGAGTGGGTTTTATGAGACCCACCGTGGTGGAGAATAAACCATAACTTCTACTCCTAAGGGCTAGTAAGTGAAGATTCTGGACCCTGGTATTCCACTCCCCCTCCCTCTCACCCCTACTGGGATCTGACTGTGAGAGGGGTGGGGAGCCCAATAAAAAAAAAAAAAAAAAAATTATAAGGTACAAAAAAAAAAAAAAAAAAAAAGAAAGAAAAATTACCTCGTCCCATTGTTAGTGAATAATGACAGCCCAATCGTCAACTAGAGATTGTGACATGAAAGGTTTGAAAGTAATTATGTCAGTGAGGTTTAGAGACAGTATAAGGGTCAACCACAGTTGCTACTAATTGTTAAGTATAGGGGGGGGGGGTAAAGGAGGTAGGTTAAAGGGAATATAGGATAGTGAGATACAGATGTCAAATATGCATATCCTGAAGTAGGTACGCACGTGAGGATCACCCCCAGGTCAAGCTATTGGTTACATAGAAGTGTTTTGTATTCCTCTGATTGTTGAAACTGCAGCCAGCAGGCCCATGTATTCTGGAATTTATGCGAGGTTTCTTTGGCTTGGTGTATTAGGGCTTCCATCTCTGCAATTCTGGATACCTTCTGCAACCATACTGCGACGTTAGGAGGGGTGTTTGATTTCCAGTGTGTAGGGATGCAAAGTTTTGCTGCGTTAATTGGTGCATAAGGGACTTCCTGTATTGCCTTTGTGGTAAAGAGGTGTGGTGAAGCAAGAATTGAGCTGGAGTAAATGTTGGCGTGTATGTCGTGATTTTCGCGATGAGATGGTGAACTGCGACCCAAAAGGGTTGGATTCGGTCGCATTCCCACCAGATGTGCAAGAGAGTTCCCCTGGCTCCCTCACACCTCCAACAAGTGGGTGGGACCTGGGGATAACATTTGTGTAGCCGATCGGGAGTTCTGTACCAACGTGAGTATATTTTGTAACCGTTTTCTTGTATCGACACGTTTAAGGAGCCTTTCTGTATATTAAGCCAAATATTATCCCAATCCTCTTGAGTCAACGTTATGTTTAGGTCATGTTACCATCTCTGGACGTAAGGGTTTTCCGATTTAGATGGCGTTGGGGATAGCATGGTGTACAGTTGGGAGATAGGGTGTTTAACAGGGTCCCTGCTATTGCACAAGGTTTCAAATGGGGTGAGAGCTCTACTCCATTGTTGTGATGTGGACGTCCGAAGTAAAAAGTGGCGAATTTGAAGGAATTGAAAAAACGATAATTCCCATTCGGGGAATCGGGATGTGAGGGTGGAGAAGGGGACTAATTCCCCCTTGTCGAAAAAAGCTCCTGCCTTCCTGGCGGTGAATGCCTTATCGAGAGTAGTTGAACAATTAAGCAAGCCCGGAGGAAAATCTGGGTTTTCATCCAGCGGGGTCATTGGGCCAGGAGTTTGAGCTATGTGTGACCTCTGGCAGACACGACTAAAGGTGTGTATGGTTGGGCCTATTAGGGGGTGTTTTAAGGTGTCTGATAACGTGGAGCGAAAGTTGATCCAGGGTAGGTGGTGTATTGGGATTGATGAAAAAGCACTCTCCAGTCTCACCCAAGCTTTAATGTCAGCATGTATGTGCCAGTCAACTATTCTGGACAAGAGGCAAGCCCAATGATACTTCTGTACATCTGGTAGCCCTATTCGACCTTGCCCAATGGGTTTTACTAAGGTGTCCCATTTGATGCGGGGAGGCTTGTCCGCCCATAAGAATTTTAAGCAAATACTTTTGTACATGGAAAAAAACGCTAGGGGAAGTTTAATAGGGATTGTCTGTAGAAGGTATAAGAGTCTGAGAAGGGCGTTCATTTTCAGGATCGCCGCTCTACCAAACCAGGAAAAGGATTGTTTATGCCAAAGTTCGAGGTCCTGTCTGAGGGTGTTAAGAAGTGGTAAAAAGTTTCTGAGGTATAAGTCTCCCAACTTGGCCGGAAGCTGTATACCCAGATATGTGATGGAATGCGATTCACAACTAAAAGGAAAATTGGCTTTATATAACTGTACAACATCTTCAGATAGAGTGATATTAAGGGCTTTAGATTTACCAAAGTTAATTTGGAGATTGGAAATTTCCTTGAACAGGGCAAAGTCTTGTAATAGATTGGGTATTGTGGTGATCGGATCAGTGAGGAACAGGAGTACATCATCGGCGAAAGCCGCTACTTTGTGTTGGATATCCTTGACCTGTACCCCTTTGACAGATGGATTTTCCCTGATTCTTTGAAGCATTGGTTTCATGGTGAGAACGAAAAGTATGGGGGAGAGAGGACAACCCTGTCTGGTTCCGTTGGACAGGGAGAAGGCATCCGACAGGTGACCGTTAATTTTGATTTTAGCCGACGGGGACGAATAAAGTGCTGTGATATATGCTAGGACATGTTCTCCAAATCCCATTGATTGTAGCACATGTTTTACGTGACCAAATACCTCATACACTGGCGAAAATACTGGGAGGGATTATATAGGGGAGGATATGGTGAGGATATCTGTAGGGGTGGGTGAGCATGGAACACTAATACTCCTACAGAGGCACCATCCCAAGAAAGATTTGGTTCTAAAAGATTATTTTGAAATATATTTATATAGGAGAGGAATTCTCCTTAATTGGGGTTAGCCAGTGTCCAATCACCGAAGGCTTCCCCAATGACGTGTGGGTGACCCAGCCCCCCTCTGTCACCTGTCAGTCCGCCAGTGGAGACAGAGGATGGATGGACTGCGCTGTGCTGGACGGAGAGATCACCCATCGCTGGATCAGATAAGCCATCACTGGACCCCGGAGAGACGATCATCCGTCGCTGGATAGCAAGAGTGGATTACTACCGCTGGAATCTTTTTTTTTTTTTTTTTTTTTTTAATAAAGGACTTTTTCAAAAGTGTGTTTGTCTTTTTTAACATTCTTTTACACTTACTTTGTGAAATGGTAGGGGTGCTTTTGTACCCCCTTACCATTTCAAACGGGGGGGCGGGATCTAGGGGTCCCCTTGTTAAAGGGGGCTTCCAGATTCTGATAAGCCCCCCGCCCGCAGACCCCCACAACCACCAGCCAGGGTTGTGTGGATGAGGCCCTTGTCCTCATCAACATGAGGACAAGGTGCTTTGAGGGGTCACAGACCCCCAAAGTATCCTCCCAATGTTGAGGGCATGTGGCCTGGTACTGCTCATGAGGGGGGGTGCTCTTTCATCCGTCCCTCTTTTCCTGGGGCCTGCCAGGTTGCGTGCTCGGATAAAGGGTCTGGTATGGAATTTTAAAGGGAACTCCACGCCATGTTTTTTTTAATTTGGCATGGAGTTCCCCTTAAATTCCATACCAGGCCTGAAGGGTCCGGTAATTGAATTTGGGGGAATCCCATGCTTTTTTTTTTTTTATCAATGACTTTCAATGGCTGTTCTCTGTATTACGGGAGCCAACAATTCATTATAGCCTCGAGTGCTTTTAAATTACCTTTTTTCCTGCATAAATGACACTTTGTGCAGGGACAGTTCTAAGCACGGGAAACATGCACCCCTTTACAGGCATACTACACACATCCCCCAGGTATGAAATTTAAAGGAATATTACACTTTTATTGTATCACTTTAAGCATTATTAAAATCACTGCTCCGGAAAAAACTGGCATTTTAAAAACTTTTTTTGCATTGATACCTGTCCCCTGGGGCATGACCCAGGTCCCCAAACACTTTTTAGGACAATAACTTGCATATTAACCTTTAAAATTAGCGCTTTAGATTTTGAACGTTCAAGTCCCATAGACTTTAATAGGGTTCTAAAGTTCACACGAAGTTTAGGTCTGTTCACAGGTTCTCGTGTGAACCGAACCGGGGGTGGGGGTGTTCAGCTCATCCTTAGTCTTCAGTGACATACACAGAGGCTACAACATTGGGAGAGGCTGCAAAGCCTGACAGGGACACAAAATCATCCTGTGAGGCTGCCTCCAGTCTTTCAGGGGGGATGGTATCCTGCAGGCATGCCCAGAACCCCTAGATCTAGGTGGTGATTTCTTAGTGCCTCTTTTACCTGCCCCAACCTTCACCCATCACGGCGGGTAACATTACGCCAACCTTCAGGGTTCTGGGCTCCTACTCACAGGATCCTCTTCCCTGGACCTGTAGAAGACTCTGCCGGAAAACCTTTTGCGCAACTTAAATTTTGTGCACCAAAGCACTGGATCCCAAAGCCAAGTCCTCAAAGAGAGATGTTACAGGCAAAACCTTGTTTCTTATTTCACGAGGCCCGGGTACCATCCATCCATCTATCCTCACAAGAGGGAGGTTACAAGTGTGCTGCCTAACCAAATTTATAATTAATCAACCACTTTATGCTACTTTATCATCTGCTCACTCACTGGAATACAAATACTGCAGTATAATATGGCTAGCTGAAGAAAGAAGACAAGAGACTATGCCATTCATTATAAGGCCTTCTGATTCTGTTACTCTAAGATCTACATTACACAGCAGGGGGAGCTCTTGAGCATATGTACTGTATGGTATGGTTCTTTTTAGTGCTTGCTAGTGTACTGCAGGTTCGGTGGGTGTTTGTGCGGCTGTACTGGAAGTGGGAAGGTGGCCAGTGTTAAGGTGTTATCACTGTGAGCATTAGTCCCACTTGGAGACACGCCTGCATTCATAACCTAGGGAAGTTTTGAGTTAGATTTATTTGCAAACATTTAAGTTTAACTTTGTTCTAAATCTGTGCATTCTGAATTGTTATTGTGATTATTATCTTAGATCAGACTTCAGTAAATTTACGGTCTGGTTAAAATATAATTGGTGTGAGGGGTTGTTTATTTGCATAGCAGGTGGAACAACGGATACTGAGTTAATGATAGGGGTGCAATATATATTGCTATTGGTGGGTTGTTCCTTGTTATTGGGTTTCATACCAACACTGCTCCACAGCTGTGTCAAGTGGGTAGAGCAAATTCATTGGGGGGTGAAAGGCAGAGTCCCAATCAATTACCAGCAGCTCCTTTGGGGGTAAGTGCTATATATATATATATATATATATATATATATATATATATATATATATATATATATATATATATACAGTGTCTCACAAAAGGGAGTACCACCCTCACAGCAGTTTAGACATTGTCACATGAAAAGATATAATAAAATATTTACAAAAATGTGACTGGTGTACTCACTTTTGTGAGATACTGTATATACAGTATATGTAGCAAGGTCTTTTACCTCTTTTGGTCTAATGGGACCCTCCAAGGCCAAAGATAGCTGACATCCTTCAATATGTGGTGGGTTGTGAGACATAGTGGGTGCAAGGATGGCGAAAGTCATTGGGCGACAGACACTTCTTAGCCCTTGTACACACGGTCGGAGAATCCATCGGAATGTGTCCTATCGGACCGTGTTGTCGGATAATCCCACTGTGTGTGGTATGCATCGGACTGATTCCGTCGGAATATCCGTCGGACCCAATTTTCCAACATGTTGGAAATATTTTCTGACTAACTGGTTCGATCGGACATACTCCGATCATGTGTAGAGAATTTTGATTGGACCAAGTGCTCAGATCAAATTCCTACATCAAAGCTATTGGCTACTAGTCCCATCGTAACGAAATTACGCCATCACGTTCTGAATGATCGGATTTTTCGACAACTTAGTCCGACTGTGTGTATGCAACAGTTTCGGACAAGATCTGACGGGCAAAATCCGACAAACAAAATCCGACGGATTTGGTTGTCAAAATCTCCGGCCGTGTGTACAAGGGCTTAGATGTAAAAGAGGTTTTATTTCTTTTGACAGTCATTTTTATATATTTTGGGTGAAAGAGGTTTAGGGCCAGGACACGCTTAGATAACTTCAAACTCAACTTGCAGACTGAGAATTCAATAGGAGGACAGCCATACAGGAAAAGGCCCCAGAAAGGTGCAACTTTTGCATGTGCAGGATTGCTGTCTCTTATGGCAACATTACTTTAACAGTTCCTAACTCAAACGTATCAGTTCTTTCAGCTCCACTACAACTGCTCCTTGTAGTTCTTCAATATTGAGCTCCTGGTCTCGCACTAGACCCACTGATTCAGTGACTATGATTTCCTTCAGCTCATCAAAGGTTGGCGGTGGTATCCCCTCAAGCGTCACAGACGCTTCTCTGCTGAGTCCCTAGCTTGACACCCCTACTTCTCAAGCTTCACCCCTGCTAACTGGCTTAGTCCCTAGCTTAACACTCAAGGCTCCTCTGCAGGCATCTCCTCTGCTGGTTGGGTCCCTGACTTGATCACCACCTGAAGTTTCATGATTCTCCACCATGCCCGTTCAGTGAGAATATGATTCCGGTACTTGCTTCAGGTACTCACTGTGGTCCCTGGTAAAGGTGATTGGTCACTTTGTGGTGACAGATTCCCTTCTACCTCCGACCACTGACAGGTTCTCTGGCCGGCAGAACCGTCACTTTTAGTTGGACTGCAAGCCACAGTCCCAATCCTGTGCTGAATAATAATAGAACAATACTGCACCAACCCAAAGTGAAAAGCAGCCAACACAACAAGACTAATTGTGAGAAGATACATAGATAAAAAGTGTAGCACTCATAAAGTATAATAAATATGTGAAATCTCATACACCAGAGAATCACACCATGACCAAAAAGGCCACAGGGCTGATACTCTTAGCCCCTGTACACACGGTCGGACATTTGAACGGAAAATGTCCGATCGGACCGTGTTGTCGGATAATCCGACCATGTGTGGGCTCCATCGGACTGTTTCCATCGGAATATCCAACCGACAAAGTTTTAGAGCTGGGCTATAAAATTTTCCAACAACATGATCCAATCGGATTTTGCCCGATCGTTTGTAGAGAATTCTAATCTGACAAAGTGCCACGCATGCTCAGATCAAATTCCTAGACCAATGCTATTGGCTACTAGCCTGAACGTAGTCCCGTCGTAACAAAATAACGTCATCACGTTCTGAATGATCGGATTTTCGGACAGCTGTGTCCGACCGTGTGTACAAGGGCTAAAAGATGCCCTGTGTAAATGGTAAAATGCGTGTTCCAGAAAGTAAAAAATTAATACTCTGCTACAAATACATAATACAAGTATAAAACCTACACCATATGTGAAAGATAAATATATGGAAATCCACTTATGTCACATGTAAGTGATAATGGCCCTGTTCAGAACCTAAATAGAGTAAAAAGTACACTCAATCCAACACATATTAACAAAAGAAAGTTAATAAAACATAATCATATATGTGAATAAATATATGGTATGTATTCAACACACCGCAAAATGAGAAAACATATATCTTATGCCGCGTACACACGACCGGACTTTTCGACATCAAAGGTCCGACGGAACGATTCCGGCGGACCATTCGATCATGTGTGGGCTGCAGCGGACTTTTGATTTGCAAAAATCCGACAGACTTTAGAAATGGAACATATTTCAAATTTTTCCGCTGGAACTCCACCGGACCCAGTTCCTACCGAGAAATCTGCTTGTGTGTATGCTAGTCTGATGTAGTGATGGACGAACTTCCGACGGGACGTTTCGCGAAAGCGAAATGCGAACGGACCCAAACGTTCGCGAAACCGAACGTTCGCCGCGGGCCCCATTGACTTCAATGGGAGGCGAACTTTGCAAACCTTCATGTCGAATTTGCGGCCACGTGGTAATTATTAGGGGGTAAAACGTAGTCCCACCATCTGGACAATGACATAATACATGTATGAGGTGAATTTGGGATCGATAACTACAAGCATTTTTATTTTATTTGGGAAATTGTTCTAACAATTCAGGACTATGGAGCTAATGAAGGCAATGGAGGAGAGGGAAGGTCAGGGACCAGGGTAGGCAAAGAAGAGGGTGCAGGAGATGATCACCAGCAGCGTGACATACCGGAATGACACATGCACCGTGATAGAGGCATCTGACAGCAGCACCGTAATACAGAGCACTGACAGCAGCACCGTGACATACAGCGCTGACAGCAGCACCGTGACATACAGCGCTGACAGCAGCACCGTGACATACAGCGCTGACAGCAGCACCGTGACATACAGCGCTGACAGCAGCACCGTGACATACAGCGCTGACAGCAGCACCGTGACATACAGCGCTGACAGCAGCACCGTGACATACAGCGCTGACAGCAGCACCGTGACATACAGCGCTGACAGCAGCACCGTGACATACAGCGCTGACAGCAGCACCGTGACATACAGCACTGACAGCAGCACCGTAAGCAGCCCCAGGAGGAAGTCAGCACAGCACAGGGATGGTGTGATCCCCTCATAATAAGAACCCCCAGGAGGAAGTCAGCACAGCACAGGGATAGTGTGATCCCTTCATAATAAGAACCCCCAGGAGGAAGTCAGCACAGCACAGGGATATCATAAGCAGCCCCAGTAGAAATATGACACCGCTCAACCTCTTCAAAGAGGAGGGTAGGGGCATATAGTACGGTGTGCTTTTTTGGGTCAAGGAAGTGAGCCAAATGAATTAAGAAGGTCTGTGTGCTTGATTAAAAAAATAGTTTATAGACATATACATGGTCTACTGGTCACATGTGTTGAATTCCTCCGAGATCCATGCCTCATTCATTTTTAGAAATGTGAGGTAGTTAACACTGTCGTGAGCTAGGCGAGTACGCTTATCGGTCACAATCCCCCCTGCTGCGCTGAACGTCCTTTCGGACAGGACACTGGATGAGGGGCAAGCCAACAGTTCGATTGCAAATTGGGCAAGCTCTGGCCAGAGGTCAAGCCTGCCCACCCAGTAGTCTAGGGGTTCATCACTCCTCAGAGCGTCCACATCGGCCGTTAACCCAATGTAGTCGGACACCTGACGGTCTAGGCGTTCCCTGATGCTGGATCCGGATGACACCTGTCGATGGGTCGGCTGAAAGAATGACCTCATATCCGAAGTCACCAACACATCTTCAAACCGGCCTCTTCTTGCAGGCGCTGTTGGATTGGTACCCGCAAATCCTTCTCTGGGAGTGGGAATTGCTCCTCTGCCAGCGCACGCAAAAGCAGAATGCAGCATTTCTCGAAGCAAGGCCTGGAAGTGCTGCATTCTGACAGCCCTCTGCGACGGCGGTAACATTTCCGCCATTTTGTGTTTGTACCGGGGGTCTAAGTACGTTGCCACCCAGTACTGGTCCTTGACCCTCATGCTTTTTATACGGGGGTCCCTATTAAAACACTGGAGCATGAAGGCCCCCATTTGCACTAAAGTGGAAGCGGTGTGGTGGCCTGGCTCCTGCTCATCATCCAGGATAATGTCGTCCTCTTCATTCTCCTCTCCCCATCCTCGCACAACAGGGATCCCAGAAAGGTTTAAAGCATGCTCTTCTTGCTCCTGCTCATCCGCCCCGGCACCATCCTCCTCTGACTCCTCATCAGACTCCTGTTGTTGACTTGTCTCAGATAGAGTAGCCCCCCCTGGGAATTCATCCAGCATTGCAACTTCCTCATCTTCCCGCTCCTGCTCCTCCACAGCCTGATCAATGACACGACGCAATGCACGCTCCAGAAAGAAGGCATAAGGTACCATGTCACTGATGGCGCCATGGCTGCGACTGACCAGTTTGGTGATCTCCTCAAATGGCCGCAGAAGTCTGCATGTGTCGCGCATGAGCAGCCACTGGCGCGGTGAAAAAAAACCCAGCTCCCCAGAACCGTTTCTTTCGCAGAGTTCATACAGGTAGACGTTAACTGCACGTTTCTGCTGGAGCAGCCTATCAAGCATATAGAAGGTTGAGTTCCATCGCGTCGGGCAATCGCAAATAAGACGTCTGACCGGCAGATGGTGTCGCCGCTGAATGTCAGCAAGGCGAGCCATGGCCGTGTAAGATCTTCTGAAATGGGCCGAGATTTTCCTTGCCTGCCGCAAGATGTCCTGGACCCCAGGGTATTTGACAAGGAATCGCTGCACGACCAAGTTTAAGACGTGTGCCATGCACGGCACGTGCGTGATTTTGCCCTGTTTCAATGCGCTAAGCAGATTGGCACCGTTGTCACACACCACTTTACCAACTGTCAAATTGAGCGGTGTTAGCCACTCATCTGCCTGTGAACGCAAAGCTGAAAGGAGTGCCGGGCCAGTGTGGCTCTTTGCTTCCAGGCACAACAGACGCAGCACGGCATGGCAACGTCTCACCTGGCATGTGGAATAGGTTCTGGGGAGCTTGGGCGGTGCAGTGGAAGAGACGCTAGCAGCGGAAAAGGAGGAGGCAGCTGAGGAGGAGAGGGAGGAGGATGGAGTAGGAGGAGGAGAAGAAGAGTCAGGCCTGCATGCAATCCGTGGCGGTAAAACCAAATATACACGGGTGCCACGGGTTACATGCTTGACGGCCGTCAGAAGGTTCACCCAGTGGGCAGTAAAACTGATATACCTTCCCTGCCCGTGTTTGCTAGACCACGTGTCTGTGGTCAGATGTATCTTGGCACCGACACTGTGTGCCAGAGATACATTCACTTGCCGCTGAACATGGCCATATAGCTCTGGGATGCCCTTCTCTGAGAAATACTTCCTTCCTGGGACCTTCCATTGTGGTGTTCCAATGGCCACAAATTTGCGAAAGGCCTCCGAGTCCACCAGTTTATATGGCAGTAGTTGGCGGGCTATGAGTTCTGACAAGCCAGCCGCCAACCGTTGGGCAAGAGGGTTATCCGGCGTCATCATTTTTTTACGCTCAAACATTAGGCCCACGGAAGCCTGCCTTTTTGCAGAAAAATGTGAGCTTGGCGTGATGGAAGGTGGAGTGGAGGACAATTGTGAGGAGAGAGGAGAAGGAGAAGTAGAAGACGAGGCTGGACGGTGAGAGCCTGCAGTGTGGCTTTGTGTGTTCCGTTGCTCCCACTGGGCTCGGTGATGGCTGCTCATGTGCCTTCTTAAGGCGGTCGTCCCTAGGTGAGTATTGGGCTTACCGCGACTAACGCGTTGACTGCAAAGATTGCAGATGGCAACGCTATTGTCAGCAGCGGACACGTTAAAAAAAGCCCACACTGCGGAGCCATGTGCCGGTGTCCTGGGAGCGCCAGATGTGACCGTACATGGTCGATGACTCGCTCCTGATACATTTGCAGTCTGCTTTGTCCCTGCTGTGCAATGTAAGTCATTGCTGCTTCTCCTCCCTATCTGCTGGTCCATATCTCCCTCTGAACTCCCCTCCTCTTCCTCTCTTGTGGGCACCCACGTGACATCACTAGACACGTCATCATCAACGTCACCTTCCCCACCGCTATAAGTAGAGATCTCGGAGTAGGCAGCAACACCGGGGACCAACCTCCTCCTTGGGCTGATCTGGGTACTGTCGTCAGACTGCTGAGTAGCGCTTGTTGCTACCTCCTCTTCCTGATCCAATACCAAGAAAATAATTCCAGTGACTCAAGCGGAAGGTATGTGGTGGTGGTGGTGGTGGTCGTGTTGTTGGTGGTAGTGTCTTTGGGGGTGCACATAGCAGAGAGTGAAGAAGAGGGTGCAGATCGAGAGGATGAGGAGGGTGCAGAAGAGTAAGGCTGAGCGAGCCACTCAACCAAGTCTGGTGCATCCTTTAAAGTAATTGAACGCACCTTCTGCAACTTCCCACTTTGGCTCAAGCCTGTTGCTCCTGCCCTACCCCTACCACCCCTGCGGAAGGGCCTGCCTCTTCCTCTGCCTGTCATTTTTTAAATGACCCTGTGACAAAACTCTTAGTCCCTATACCGATGAAGGACTGCTGCAGTATAGGGCAGCAGTCAGCAGTGGTGCACGTCAACCCTATCTATTGTGGACCGATAGCGGTCCTTACAGAACATCAGACTGTACCGCACTCAAGCCTATGTACCGTAGCACCCTATACCAAGTTACCAGTCCTTATAAGAACTTTTGTGGACCAAGCAGGTTGTGTATTAGTGTTTAGCAGACTGTACGTCAGTCCCTATACCGCTGAAGGACTGCTGCAGTATAGGGCAGCGGTCAGCAGTGGTGCACGTCAACCCTATCTATTGTGGACCGATAGCGGTCCTTACAGAACAGCAGACTGTACCGCACTCAAGCCTATGTACCGTAGCACCCTATACCAAGTTACCAGTCCTTATAAGAACTTTTGTGGAACAAGCAGGTTGTGTGTTAGTGATTAGCAGACTGTACGTCAGTCCCTATACCGCTGAAGGACTGCTGCAGTATAGGTGAGCGGTCAGCAGTGGTGCACGTCAACCCTATCTATTGTGGACCTATAGCGGTCCTTACAGAACAGCAGACTGTACCGCACTCAAGCCTATGTACCGTAGCACCCTATACCAAGTTACCAGTCCTTATAAGAACTTTTGTGGACCAAGCAGGTTGTGTATTAGTGTTTAGCAGACTGTACGTCAGTCCCTATACCGCTGAAGGACTGCTGCAGTATAGGGCAGCGGTCAGCAGTGGTGCACGTCAACCCTATCTATTGTGGACCTATAGCGGTCCTTACAGAACAGCAGACTGTACCGCACTCAAGCCTATGTACCGTAGCACCCTATACCAAGTTACCAGTCCTTATAAGAACTTTTGTGGACCAAGCAGGTTGTGTATTAGTGTTTAGCAGACTGTACGTCAGTCCCTATACCGCTGAAGGACTGCTGCAGTATAGGGCAGCGGTCAGCAGTGGTGCACGTCAACCCTATCTATTGTGGACCGATAGCGGTCCTTACAGAACAGCAGACTGTACCGCACTCAAGCCTATGTACCGTAGCACCCTATACCAAGTTACCAGTCCTTATAAGAACTTTTGTGGACCAAGCAGGTTGTGTATTAGTGTTTAGCAGACTGTACGTCAGTCCCTATACCGCTGAAGGACTGCTGCAGTATAGGGCAGCGGTCAGCAGTGGTGCACGTCAACCCTATCTATTGTGGACCGATAGCGGTCCTTACAGAACAGCAGACTGTACCGCACTCAAGCCTATGTACCGTAGCACCCTATACCAAGTTACCAGTCCTTATAAGAACTTTTGTGGAACAAGCAGGTTGTGTGTTAGTGATTAGCAGACTGTACGTCAGTCCCTATACCGCTGAAGGACTGCTGCAGTATAGGGCAGCGGTCAGCAGTGGTGCACGTCAACCCTATCTATTGTGGACCGATAGCGGTCCTTACAGAACAGCAGACTGTACCGCACTCAAGCCTATGTACCGTAGCACCCTATACCAAGTTACCAGTCCTTATAAGAACTTTTGTGGAACAAGTGAGTTGTGAATGTTTAGCAGACTGCAGCAGAAGGGCAGCAGTCAAGTATAATATCCTTTCTATATTTGGAAGAAAGAATATTATACATGTACAAGCCTATTACTGTACCACTGATACCAGTCCTGAAAAGAACCTTTGTGGAACTAATAATAACAGCAAGTCTTTAAAATTACCCTCACTGCCTGACAACACTGCTTCCTTCCTGTCCCTATACAAATTGGCAAAAAAAGAGAACGATTAGTGGTTACTGGAACAGCTCTTTTGTGGACCTTGATAGTAACAGCTAATGATGATGATGATGATGATGATGATGAAAGACTAATCTGGCTGTCCCTGTAGCATACACCGTCCTTTCCCTTTCTCTAAACTAACAAAAGACACTCAGGCTGCTGCAAGAATCAGCAGCACAGCAAACCTATCAACACCTAACACCTATACCAGTCCTGAAAAGAACTTTTGTGTACCAAATAGCTAGTGGTTTATCTCTCCCTACTCCACACAGGAACCTGTCCCTATCGTAACAGAAGAAAGAATGTAAAATGGCCACCGGATCGGGTGTATTTATAGGTTAGGGGGAATGTCCAAGTGTCCATGTGCTGTCATGTCTCAATTGGCTGTCCTGTATCACATGATAAACGTGTCACCAAAGGTTAAAGTTCTTGTATACATTAAACACGTAAGTCCGCCGCGGCGAACGACGGAAAAAGGCGTTCGAACGTGCGGACCGCGAATGTCGGAAATTCGCCGCGAAACGACCGCCGGGCGAAACGTTCGTCCATCACTAGTCTGATGGACAAAAACCAACGCGAGAGCAGCTATTGGCTACTGCCTATGAACTTCCTTATTCTAGTCTGGTCGTACGTCATCACGTTCGAATCCGTCAGACTTTGGTGTGATTGTGTGTGGCCAAGTCCGTTCATTCGGAAAGTCCGTCAGAACTTCGTCGGACCTAGTCCCTCGAAAAGTCCGGTCGTGTGTACGCGGCATCAGTCCATATAAATCCAATGGTAAATTACTGACTGAAAACTCCACTAGTGAGGGGTATCCACAGTCTTTAAGAGAAGTGTGTAAACAATGGAGACAATACACCCAGGAGTGCCTTCACCATCCAGGAAATGGGGAATATAAGAGGGTACCTTACCAGACGGAATGGACCCAACTCACCATACGGCGGTGGGTCTATTGAGCATGGAATCAGTATGGTATGATGTAGCTGTCAAGCTGTACGAGCCGACCATCCCCTCTGTGGACAGATGGAAATCCCAACGGACCAGCAGGCACAGGGTAAATATAAAGATCTCCGCCAGGGATATCAGTGATCACAGCAACTCCAAATGTATCCTGACTACTGAAAGTACCATTCATACACTGACAGAGCACTAACAGGCTGCTGCGCTGTCAGTGTATGAATGGTACTTGCAGGTTGTCATCTATGGTTATCTCAACCTGACTATGGAATATTATTATAAGGACACATCATATGATGCGCATTTGAAATCTCCTCACATACTTAAAGGAGCTATATACAGCTAACTTATATATTTATGACTATTATTATGATTTAAGGGTAAATTCTGAGATGTTAGGCAATATTTTCATTGTTTAATGTAAAATCAACATCATTTAAATTACATCAAATTATAGTACAATACCTTATACTGAAAGCTCCAAAATGTATCCTTCCCAAATAATAAACTGTATACTTTACACATCATATTCTAAATATTCAGTGTAAAAATAAAACACATTTACACAATTCATTGATTTGAATAAAGTTTATTGATTAGAGAATAAAGTTAGAGTTAAGATTTTAATGGCGCATGGATATGTAAGAAAGAAAATGTAAGAAATCAGAGAAAATAATAGATTTGATTTCATTTTTTTTTTTTTTTTCATGCTGTCCTATTTGCTAAGTTTGAAATCCAAATTGCACCTAGAAAATAAGTTCAAATGAGTCATATAAATAAAAAAATAAATATAATGCATTCAGTACTGCAGCATTAAGATTGTTGTATGTGTATCTCTTATCTGCACATAAAAAAAAAATGACAAGAATAACATAGATTTAAATATGTGACTTTTGGAAGTGTTTTGATCAGTAATTAGATTAAAAACAACATACATTAATATGTATAATAAGATAGAACCTCTTATGCCGCGTACACACGATCAGACTAGTCTGGCGGACAAACCGCCAAAAAGTCCGCCGGACTTTCCGAAAGAGCGGACCTGTCCACACACAACTGGTCGTTTCTGGCAGACTAGGTCAGCCGGACTATGGCAGGAGTCCGCCGTACTTTTGAAATGAACAGACTTGCCCACACACGGAGGAAAGTCTGTTCATTTTGAACCCGGCTCCAGGTGACCGGCCAGGCTGCGTGGTCAGATAAGGGTCTGATATGGACCTTGGGGGGACCCCCATGCCGTTTTTTCAGCATAAGGTTTCCCCTTTAAATCCATACCAGGTGACGGGGCCAGCAATGTGTCAATCTCGCTAGTCCCAGCTACCTGGAGCCACGTTCGAAATGAACGGACTTTCCTCCGTGTGCGGTAAAGTCCGTTCATTTCAAAAGTCCGGCGGACTAGCACACACACGGCCAGATTGTAGTCTGGTGGACAATTTTTGAGTCAAAACTACTTTCTAAGCCTGTTGAACTTTTGGGGAAAAAAAGTCCACCGGAGCCCACACACGGGCGGATTGTCCGCCGGATAGTTTGATCTTGTGTACGCAGCATTAGTCCTTTAACACTGCTCCTATTAATATGAGATAATATTGAAATATTTGCTCCTCTGACATTTTGAAGCCAAAACCCTCTTCATCAATCTCCAAAACTCTTATGCTGCGGACACACGACCAGACTTTGACAGACTAGGTCTGACGGTCTTCCCGACTGACTTTTGGCGGAGTTCTGATGGACTTTCCAAACGAAAGGACTTGGCCACACACAATCACACCAAAGTCCGACGGATTCTAACGTGATGACGTACGACCGGACTAGAATAGGGAAGTTCATAGCCAGTAGCCAATAGCTGCCCTACTGTCGGTTTTTATCCGTCAGACTAGCATACAGACAAACTGATTTTTCGACCAGACTCGAGTCCGTCAGAAAGATTTGAAACATTTCTAGGTCCGTCTGACTTTTGGGAAAAAAGACCGCTAGAGCCCATACACGATCGTAATATCCGACAGATTCATTCTGTCTGACCTAGTCTGTCGAAAAAGTCCGGTCGTGTGTACGCGGCATAAGTCCTATAACACCACACCTATTCATACGAGATAATATTGAAATATTTGCTCCTCTGGCAATTCATAAATGTTTAATCCAAAACCCTCTTCATTAGTCTCCCAAAACTTGGTGCACTGTTCAGTTATGATTCCATTGTAATGGAGGCTGTGCATTAAAGTACTGAACTGACAATTTAGCCCTGTTCTCTAGCCTACAGGCCTAGTGAGTGATGGAGTCATTGTCTATGGAGGCAATGAAGTCTATGCATTTTTGTTGCAGAAGGTGGTGTTGGTGACCACAAGTGTGATGTCAGATGTGTTGTATATCAGAATTTATAAGATACAGTAAACTGAAAATATTCATGGTCAATAGCATCACTCATGGAATCCAAGAAGAAAATCATGAATATTTAGTACCCTCTTCCATCCTCCATCTCTGATCTACTCTTCCCTTGCCATGGTTCTCCTATTCTGACCACCACTCAGTCATCAGATTTGGTCCTATGCAATTTCCAGGCCTTTGTGCCTCCCCTTTCTTTCTTTTATCGTGTAACTTACTGTACACGCTTCTCTTCCTTTTCCCTCCAGATGTCTCCTCTTCCTCCTCTATACCATGAGGCATTTACCAGGCATTATTAATTATATCTCATATTTTGTGCCACCCTGCTTAGAAACCAAATCTGATTTACACTGAGTAGGTTAACCTGTTTGCCCATGTGCAATTTTCCCACCCAAATCCAGCACAACTCCAAGTCCTGTGACACTGGTATCACCCAAAGGAATG
Source organism: Lithobates pipiens (assembly GCF_037356315.1). Classification (NCBI taxonomy): domain Eukaryota; kingdom Metazoa; phylum Chordata; class Amphibia; order Anura; family Ranidae; genus Lithobates; species Lithobates pipiens. The sequence goes on from NW_027507785.1 coordinate 257,235,804, forward strand.
AAGGTTTTTTTGCGTTCTGGTTTTAAATGTCTCTTTCTATGGAACCTGCCCTGGCTTGATGTCACAATGTCATAGTCTGGTGGCTTCCCTGCAACTGTAAGCACAAATGTGTGATGTACTCAACAAAACATGACTATTCTGGAAGAATGTCTGGAAATAAGAAGGAAGAGCTACCATATGCTGTAAGTGCTGTCTGCTCACCAATACTGCTCTCACTACCTCCTTCACCATTTTTAGACATTTGGATTGTAAGTAGTGTGAACATTGGCTTTACCTCTGTTATGGTCATGTTAAAAATATATTGTTGGGCAGCATAGTAACTAGCACCGATCTCACGAACTCTAGCAGAACAATGAATGCAAATTCTACTACAAATTGTTTTAAAGACATTGTCGGAACCTGGATATAAAACAGTTGCATGTGGGTTGGTTTAATAAAACTGGAGAGCGCAGAATCTAGTGAAGCTGTGCATGGTAGCCAATCAGCTTCTAACTTCAGCTTGTTCAATTAAGCTTTGAAAAAAATGGAAACTGATTGGTTTCTATGCAGAGCTGCACCTGATAATGCACTCTCCCGTTTTAGTAAATCAACCCCATAGTTTGTAGAAATAAAGAACCCCTTTTCTCAATCAGTGCTGAGATCTCATGCAAAGCGTCAGCAACGGGCTCTAATACAGTAAGGCTGCTTTCACACTGGGGCGGTATTCAGGCGTTACAGCGCTAAAAATAGCGCCTGTGTAGCGCCTGAAAAAAACCGGCCCCTTTAACTCCAGTGTGAAAGCCGGAGGGCTTTCACACTGGGGCGGTGCGCTGGCAGGACAGTGAAAAAAGTCCTGCTAGCCGCATCTTTGGAGCGGTGAAGGAGCGGTGTATTCACCGCTCCTAAACCGTTCCTACCCATTGAAATCAATGGGACAGCGCAGCAATACCGCCGGCAAAGCGCCGCTGCAGCGGCACTTTGCGGGCGGGTTTAACCCTTTTTCGTCCGCTAGCGGGGGTTAAAACCACCCCGCTAGCGCCCGCAGACCGCCGCTAAAATGACGGTAAAGCGCCGCTAAAAATAGCGGCGCTTTACCGCCGACGCCCGCACCGCCCCAATGTGAAAGCAGCCTAAGCAATGATCTAGGAACAACTATTTTTGCATGAATAGTTGCTACTTTTATTGCAAAGAGCTCAAAAACATTGCACTGATTCCCAAAAGTAATTGTTTCTTTACTACTTTTGGGGACTTTGGGGTGCGATTTGTATAGACATCTGTGCACAGATGTCTCTGAAATTGCCCCCAAAGTCAAACTAACATGCGGGAATGAAATTGTGCGAGTTCAATCTCACTGTCAGTGTGAACCTGGGTGAAGCAGAGATTGTTTGTTCTCAGAAGGCGAACAGAGGAGAAGTTTTTCTTCTGAGAACACCTGAGATCTGTGTAGCAGGGGGAGGGCTGCCTTGTGAGCTATCTTACAGAGCAGCTAAGTTTAAAAAGTGAAACCAAAGATACAAATATGGTGTAATTACACATTCTTTAAATGTGCACTTTGTCCCCTTTTTATTGTGCATTTTGGCATTATTTACACGCATTTTTCAGTTTTTACCATGCTGTTATTTTTTAACGAGGCTCTAGCGTGGGTTTTTTTTATTGTGCATTTTACCGCTTTTCTAAACACACATTTTGGCACAGGTTTTTTTAACACACACTTTGGTGTGGTGTGTAAGGCTCATCTTGGTGTTTCTTTTAGCATGTATTTTGGCACTTTAACGTGCATTTTAATTTGGTTTTTATACGTATTTTGACAAAGAGTACATTTGCTAGGCACTTTTGGGGTGCTATTAACAATTAATTAATTAATTCATTTTGCATGTGTTTCTAGAATGCACACAAAAATGTAGGAAAAAATTTGCTAAAATGCCTTACAAAAGCTGGTTATATGGAAGTAAGGGCATTCGAGGTATTGATCCTATTGTAAAACGTGTCTCTTGTAAAAAGACCACGTCTGCCACAAGATAAGGTAGTTCCTGCCACAGGCGTCTCCTTTTATGGGGTGAACACAAGCCCCTCACATTATAGGATATAATTTTCAATGAACTGGCCATTGTTTATGTCTTAGGTGGACATATATAGCTCCTAAATCATTGCCATGTATCTCAGTTTTTCCCTTTCTAGGCGCATCTGCAAAGTATACCAGACATCCAAAAAAAATATGAAACAACTTCACACTACACCAAAACATTCTACCTAGTAGAATATACCAACTAAAGGAAAGGAGGATCCATGTGGGTTCCATAGTCCTCACTCCAGAGCCACCTTTCCATATACCACCATGCAGATTATTTAGCCCCTTACAGGACCTGCCTAATGGAAAAATAACTCGTGGGGTGGGAAGTGAAGAGGGGGTTGTCTCTTTCTTCAACCACTTCTTAGCATTTCATAATGTTTTCAATTCCTTAAACCGATCCCTGCGCTGAAAATCTGTGCCTCTCCAGATGGGCCCGCATTGTGCCATAATAGGGAGTATGTCTGTGTCCATGTGCATGGGATCTGTATGGGAGTGGTTTTATAATTATCAGCTGCTACACCTGCAAGGCTCTAATGAGGAAGGCTGCAGGGTCTGCATCCCATTAGACATGATTTCCCTTTGAGAGTATCATACCAAAAATGACATATTTGTTGTAGGGGATGCTCAAAATCTGACTTGTGTCTTAGTGTAGACTTCTGGGAAAATCAGTGAGCCAATCACACAAACAGAAATTACATTTCCTGGGGGGTGTTCTGTACACCATCTGTGCATAGAACACCTCCAAGTAACCATACTGCATTAGGTTTTACAAAATATTTTAGTGCTGCAGATTAAAAAATAAAGGTAATTTTTAATAACATTAAATTACAATATGAGTTGTGTCACAACTATACATGCTATATTATTTATTTTTTATTTTTTGCCATGATAGTGGAGTTACCCTTTATTTGAACATGCTGAAATTAGAAACCAATTGGTTACTATGCACAGCTGCACTAGATTATGTGTGTCCCAGTTTTAGTAAACGTCCCCCTAGTATGTCTCTGCAATAAAACCCCCGGTTGTTGCCATTTTGTTATTCAGGGGTAAAGTTCTACTGAAAAGAGATAGATGACCTCTCTGATGCAATGATACTTACCGATGGCCATGCGCGATTGCAGGCACGAGAGGCAGAACAGGGACATGTGTGTAAACACACAAATCACTGTTCTGTGAGGAGAGGAGAGACAGATTGTGAGTCCCTAATAGCTAGGAACTAGAGCTGTACGATTAATTGTTAAAAATTTGCGATTTCGATTAACCCCCCTGACGATCTCTCCTGCTGAGAGTAGGCGATTCTTTCATATAAACAAGTGGGGAGATTATCTGCTCACTGTCAAAGGAAAGCATCCCGGGCAATCTGCCAAGTTTAGAACTTGAAACATTGTAACTAACGCTTACTTAGATCAAAGGGATAGAACTTCTTGTGTAAACAAATAATCAGGGCAGTCTGCCAAGCTTTCAACCATATGTAAATGCAGGAAGTTTAACCACTTAATGTCTAAATCTTTTTCTGCCACTGTATAATTTTAGCAGAGACCCTAGGGCAGTGATGGTGAACCTTGGTGCCCCAGATGTTCCGGAACTACGTTTCCCATGAGGCTCGTGCACTCTGCAGTGTGGTGGAGCATCATGGGAAATCTAGTTCCAAAACATCTGGGGTGCCAAGGTTCACCATCACTGCCCTAGGTTAAAAAAATGACAATTGCTGCAGAATTTTATGTCACACTGTATTTGCCCAGTGGTCTATCAAATGCATTTTTTGGGGAAAAAATACACTTCATTAAATAAAAAATAAATATTACACAGTAATCAGTGCATTTTTATAGTACAGATCACTGTATAATTGTCAATGGTTTAAAAAAATTGTCAAAAGTGTCTGATGTGTCCCCCATAATGTTGCAGTCAGGATAAAAATGGCAGTTTACTGCCATTGCTAGTAAAAAAAATAAAAAAAAATTAAAATGACATAAATCTATTCCCTATTTTGTAGACGCTATAATTCTTGTACAAACCAATCAATATACTCTTATTGCCAAAAATATGTAGAAGAATTCATATTGGCCTATACTGAGGAAAAAAAATTGCTGTTTTTTTTTTTTTAAATTAGGGATATTTATTATAGCAAAAAGTACAAGATATTGTGTTTTTTTTTTTCAAAATTGTCGCTTTTTTTTGTTTAAAGCGCAAAAAATTAAAACCGCAGAGATGATCAAATGGCACCAAAAGAAAGCTCTATTTGTGGAAAAAAAAAAAGGACGTCAATTTTTTTGGGCACTGCGCAATTGTCAGTTAAATCAATGCAGTGCCGAATCACAAAAAATGGCCTGGTTATTGAGCAGCCAAATCTTCCGAGGCTGAAGTGGTTAAGTATATATATATATATATATATATATATATATATATATATATATATATATATTACACACCCACACTTTTTTTTTTTATAGTTTGAGGGGAACAATTAGATGATAGTGATGTCCTAATATAAAATATCTAAGATAAAATACCATTACATTTTATCTGGAAGAATAACAATATAGAAGCCGTCATTGGTGATATGGGTTTAAAGGGACAGGCTCTGAAGTAGTCACAAATTTGAACAAACATGTAACGGTGTATTTTTAAAAGACTAAAAACTCAGTTCCTGCTTGTGTATCCAAGGATAGCAGTTCACTAGGTAGTCAATCCAGGATCCAGGAATGCCCTGGAACCTGCACCTTAAATATAAAGCCAGCATTGGCAGTCCCCTTATTTCTGACCTCACAGGTTCCCTTAAGATGAAATGTCTGATTTTCTTGAAGTAAAATTCTGATAGATGAATGAAAGAAAATACATATAATAATAAACTTACCACACATATATTAATGCAGTAAGTAGTTTCCCGCCTTAATTCACAATACAGGCTTAAGCTTGGGAAGAAATGAGATATATACATTAACTTACATTATATTAATATTTTACATTTTATTATATACATTAACTTTTGATAGAAATCCATATTACTTCATGTCAGGCTTGCAATAAATAGACTGTTAAAATATATATATCAAAATGAAAAAAGCAGCCAATGATATGTCAACATCCCTAAGCTATATACATAGAAAAAAACCTCATAATGGGACTTTAGCCGCAGTAGGTCATATTTAGGTAAATAGAAAATGATTTTTAAAAACTTTTACAGATTCTTTAATGTTACAAAAATGTACATAGTTACAACAAACAATTTTTTTCCCCTTTTGGGATAAAGGTCCTACATAAATACATAAAATGTGATCATTGCATGCACCCCTGTCAGTGTTATAAAAACTTCATCAGTTTAGGCCAATATGTATTCTTCTACATATTTTTGGTATCACAATAAGCGTATTTTGATTGGTTTGCGCACAAGTTATAGTATCTACAAAATGAGGAATAGATTTATGGTATTATTATTACTTATTTATTTTCTACTAGTAATGGCGGCAATCTGCAATTTTTAGCAGGACTGCAACATTGCGGCTGACAGATCAGACACATTTAACAATTTTTTGGGACCATTGCCATTTATACAGCGATCAGTGCTATAAAAATGCACTGATTACTGTGTAAATGTCACTGGCAGGGAAGGGGTTATCACTAGGGGGTGATCAAGAGGTTAAATGTGTTCCCTGGGATGTGTTTCTAACTGTGGGGGGGGGGGTGGGACCGACTGGAGGAGGAGAGAGATCATTGTTCCTAATCACTAGGACAGCAGATCTCCCTCTCCTCCCCTGTCAGAACGGGGATCTGTCTGTTTACATTGACAAATCCCCGTTCTGGCCCTCTTTCCTGCGGGTGGCAGGCAGACATTGCGGCCTCTGTCTTAAAGTATAATGACGGCGGTTGGTCGGCAAGTGGTTAAGCAGCATCAAATACTTTCTAAAGAGTAATTTCTAGAGAAGATTTGGTTTGGACCAGAGTATTTCTTTAGGTGTAGTAGAATGTAATAGTAAACTGTTGGATATAATAATTAGTTTTTCACCCTCACTAACAATAAAGCTATTATTGTTAGTAAGGGTGAAAACTCTGTCTTTGAACATATACTGTTGCTTTAGATAAACTGTACTTAACCACTTGCTGACTGCATACTAATATATATATATATATATATATATATATATATCTATATAGGGAAGGCGCTTCCGATTCTGGGGTGCCCCCCGGCGGACCATTCCCACTGTGATTAGACACAATGGGAGTTAATTGGTGGGTAGGACTTCATTTGCACCAGCATGCTTCGGTACACAGACAGAATGGCGGTCTGCCCATATACACAAGGCATATTGCCATTCTGTCAGTATAGAAGGCAAAGATCCTTCATAGTTCATAGTTCATAGTTCATAGTCCTGTGTCCTGTGTCGCTGCTAAGCAGTGACACCGATCCATGCCTTCTCCTAGTATAAGCACTTCCCCCAGAGTAATAAAGCACTGGTCAGGCACACATTTAACCCTTTGATCGCCCCTGATGTTAGTCCCTTCCCAACCAGTGTCATTAGTACAGTGACAGTGCATATTTTTTGGCATTTTTTTGTGTCATTGGTCCCCCACAATATCGCAGTCCCGCTATAAGTCATTGATCGCCGCCATTACTAATAAGTATAAAAAAAAAATCCCATAGTTGGTAGACGCTATAACTTTTGCGCAAACCAATTAAAAAACAAAAATATGTAGCAGAGTCCATATTGGCCTAAATTGATGAAGAAATTTGATTTTTTTTCAATTTTTTCTTTTGTTTATAGCACAAAAAATAAAAACTGCAGAGGTGATCAAATACCACCAAAAGAAAGCTCTATTTGTGGGGAAAAATTACATTAATTTTATTCGGGGACATCGTCACACGGCCGTGCAATTGTAAGTTAAAGTAATGTAGTGCCACATCACAAAAAAAATGGTCATAAAGGGGGGGGTAAATCTTCCGGAGGTCAAATGGTTAAAGACATTATTCTACTTTTATATATGAGTTAGCCAAACCCAAAGCAGATTATACTGACAATGTGAAATCTCAGACTAATGATATTTGCAAGCTAGCATAAGCAAAGCCATATTTACTAACAAATGCATTTCAAACTTACCAAGGTGCATGCTAAGTTGGCAATCAAATCGACTTTCTATAATAAAGATAAGACAATTAACACACTAAGGTAAAGCTATTTAATAAGTGGAATATTGTTTTAGGTCTTTATACTGTACATTTTTGAAGCTGTAAATAAACCTCATAAAGCGGTTACAAGACATTATTTTTCTTTACATGTAAAGTAGTTATGTGAAATTTCTATTCTGGAAAATGTAATTAAAAAAAAATGTTCTTTGATTCCTGGCTGCTTTTCTCAATCCCACCTCACAGTTCACCTACTGTATGTAATATCATGTAATATTAGCTGCATACAGCAGAATGAGGAATGCATATACCATATAAATCACAAACCAACAAAACATTTTACCCCAGTAAGGCCGAGTATATGTTCAATCAGTCCCTGAAGAAGTTCCGGACTGAGTGCTTCCAGTGCGTCTTCCTTAAAAAGTAAAACAAAAACATTTGTGAAATCCTGAACCCACACAGAGAATGTTTTAGAGGTTAATACAAAGTCCCATTATTTAATGTATTATTACTTCACATCTTTGCTGTATATTTTAGTTGGTTATATAATTGCTACGTTTTTATTGGATATTTTTTTATAACACATTGACCTTGGCATTGTTATTGCAGTGGTGCTCGGCCTTGAAACTTTTAACACTAATGCCGCGTACACACAATCAGAATTTCCGACAACAAATGTTCGATGTGAGCTTGTTGTCGGAAATTCCGACCATGTGTAGGCTCCATCGGAATTTCTGACAGCAGATGTTTGAGAGATGGATCTCAAATTTTCCGACAAAAAAATCCTTTGTCGTAAATTGCGAGCGTGTTTACACAATTCCGATGCACAAAATTCCACGTATGCTCGGAATCAAGCAGAAGAGCCGCACTGGCTATTGAACTTTATTTTTCTCGGGTTCGTCGTATGTGTTGTATGTCACCACATTCTTGGTGATCGGAATTTCCAACAACATTTGTGCGACCGTGTGTATGCAGGACAAGTTTGAGCCAATATCCGTCAGAAAAAATAATCCACAGTTTGGTTGTCGGAACATCCGATCGTCCGATCGGCATTACAGTATAATTCTTGCTATGACAATAAGAGAAAGCTTGTTAGCCTCCCTAGCGGTGATCCCGAGTCTGGCTCGGGTTGGGATTTTAGTATCATAAGCGGTAACCCCGAGCCAGACTCGGGATCGCATCGCTGGATACAGGGAGAAGTTACTTACCTTGTCCCCTGGATCCAGCGATGTCCACCGTGATGTGTGATCGAGCTGTCCTCTGCTCGATTCACACAGTGCCCGAATGCCACCGAGCTCCGTTCCCTGCGACGTTACGGTGCACGGGAGCGGAGATCAGCTTCAAATTCGAAAAAAGGAACAACACACAAAACACACACAATACTGTAATCTTACAGATTACACTACTGTATAAAAAAATTACACACCCCGTTTGTCCCTAGTGGTCTTTGCAGTGCCCTGCATGCACTTTTATATTATAAATGCTGTTTTTTCTGCCTGGAATTTGGAGATTGTCCATAGCAACCAAAAAGTGTGCCTTTATATCAAAATAATAATTTTTCATAATGAATAATTATCATAATGAATAATTTTTATTATTATATTATAAACTTTATCATACCCAGGATGTCTGCTAGACTCTGGTTTGAACAGATTTAAGTGAGTTATTCCTAAGAATTACAGGACTACAATATAAAACGCCAAATTTCCATGCAAAATAATTGTACTGCTTTCAGCACCTAAAACCAGAACTAATCATACCGCCAGGGAGGTTAAAGTATTTGGGGGTCAAACAATTCAGGTGAGTGTGTTCATTTTGGCAGCAAATTTCGATTTAGTTTTAGTCTTTTGACTAAAATGGCATTTTAATATTAGTCCCAATTTAGTCTTCTGCGATTGTTTTAGTGTCGTATTTAGTCGACTAAAACTCATTTAGTCGTCTAAAATCGAATTGGTGTAGTTAAATTTTAATGCATTATCTAGGCATTTCTCTACAATTTACAAACTCATTATATACTAATATACTAACATCTAATATGTTATTATATATGGTATTGAGGTATGAACATGCACTACAAACCAGTGTTAATTCTGAGGTCAAATTTGAATTTAGTTTTAGTCTTAAGCCCCGTACACACGATCTGATTTTCCGACAACAAATGTTGGATGTGAGCTTGTTAGCTGAAAGTCTGACCACGTGTATGCTCCATCGAACATTTGTTGTCTGACTTTCTGCCAACAAATGTTGGCTACTAGGTTCTCAGATTTTTCGCCAACAAAACTTTGTTGTCAGAATTTCCGATCGTGTGTACACAAGTCCGAGGCACAAAAGTTCACTCATGCTAGGATTTAAGCAGAAGGAGCCACACTGGGTATTTAACTTCCTTTTTCTCTGCTCGTCGTACGTCTTGTAAGTCACCACCTTCCCACAATCATAATTGTTGGCCAACATTTGTGTGACCGTGTGTATGCAAGACAAGTTGGAGCCAACCTCCTTCAAAAAAAATCCACGATTTTGTTGTCGGAAAGTCATGTGTACGAGGCATAAGTCTTTTGACCAAAATGGCATTTTTAGTTTTAGTCCCAATTTAGGCTTTTGACTAGAATATCATTTTAGTTTTAGTCGTATTTTAGTTTTAGTCATATTTTAGTCGACTAAAATAGTATTCATTTAGTCGATGAAAAGGTTTTAGTCGACAAAATTAACACTGGTATGGGAACATTGAGGGGACACGGAGCACTTTAAATCTTATGATCACTGAATATGTACTGAATGTCACTGAATATTATGAACAGTTTACGGTGGAAAAATCAAGAAAAAAAATGGAGTGTATAGTGTGGACTGTGTATAGTGATGGCCGAACGGTTCGCCCGGCGGTCGTTTCGCGGCGAATTTCCGACTTTCGCCGTCCGCGGGTTCGAACGCCTTTTTCCGTCGTTCGCCCCGGCGGACTTACGTGTTTAATGTATACAAGAACTTTAACCTTTCGTGACACGTTTATCATGTGTTACAGGACAACCAATTGAGACATGACAGCTCATGGACACTTGGACATTCCCCCTAACCTATAAATACACCCGATCCGGTGGCCATTTTACATTCTTTCTTCTGTCACTGTAGGGAAAGGATCCTGTGTGGAGTAGGGACAGAGAAAACGCTAGCTATTTGGTACACAAAAGTTCTTTTCAGGACTGGTATAGGTGTTAGGTCAGCAGCCTGAGTTTCTTTTGTCAGTTTAGATAAAGGGACAGAGCGCTGTATGCTGCTATTTTAGGGACAGCTCAGCCAGATTAGTCTTTCTTCATCATCATCATCATCATCATCATTAGCTGTTACTATCAGGTCCACAAAAGAGCTGTTCCAGCTAATCGTTCCAGCCTACTCTTTTTTGCCAATTTGTATAGGGACAGGCAGGAAGCAGTGTGTCAGGCAGTGAGGATAATTTTAAAGACTTGCTGTTACTATTAGTTCCACAAAGGTTCTTTTCAGGACTGGTATCAGTGGTACGGTAATAGGCTTGTACACGTATAATATTCTTTCTTCCAAATATAGAAAGAATATTATACTTGACTGCTGCCCTTCTGCTGCAGTCTGCTAATCATTCACAACTCACTTGTTCCACAAAGCTCTTTATCAGGACTGGTAACTTGGTCTGTCTAGGGTGCTACGGTACATAGGCTTGGGTGCGGTACAGTCTGCTGTTCTGTAAGGACCGCTATCGGTCCACAATACATAGGGTTGCCGTGCACTACTGCTGACCGCTGCCCTATACTGCAGCAGTCCTTCATTGGTATAGGGACTGACGTACAGTCTGCTAATCACTAACACACAACCTGCTTGGTCCACAAAAGTTCTTATAAGGACTGGTAACTTGGTATAGGGTGCTACGGTACATAGGCCTGAGTGCGTTACAGTCTGCTGTTCTGTAAGGACCGCTATCGGTCCACAATACATAGGGTTGCCGTGCACTACTGCTGACCGCTGCCCTATACTGCAGCAGTCCTTCAGCGGTATAGGGACTGACGCACAGTCTGCTAAACACTAACACACAACCTGCTTGGTCCACAAAAGTTTTTATAAGGACTGGTAACTTGGTATAGGGTGCTACGGTACATAGGCCTGAGTGCAGTACAGTCTGCTGTTCTGTAAGGACCGCTATCGGTCCACAATACATAGGGTTGCCGTGCACTACTGCTGACCGCTGCCCTATACTGCAGCAGTCCTTCATTGGTATAGGGACTGACGTACAGTCTGCTAATCACTAACACACAACCTGCTTGGTCCACAAAAGTTCTTATAAGGACTGGTAACTTGGTATAGGGTGCTACGGTACATAGGCCTGAGTGCGTTACAGTCTGCTGTTCTGTAAGGACCGCTATCGGTCCACAATACATAGGGTTGCCGTGCACTACTGCTGACCGCTGCCCTATACTGCAGCAGTCCTTCATTGGTATAGGGACTGACGTACAGTCTGCTAATCACTAACACACAACCTGCTTGTTCCACAAAAGTTCTTATAAGGACTGGTAACTTGGTATAGGGTGCTACGGTACATAGGCTTGAGTGCGGTACAGTCTGCTGTTCTGTAAGGACCGCTATCGGTCCACAATAGATAGGGTTGACGTGCACCACTGCTGACCGCTGCCCTATACTGCAGCAGTCCTTCAGCGGTATAGGGACTGACGTACAGTCTGCTAAACACTAATACACAACCTGCTTGGTCCACAAAAGTTCTTATAAGGACTGGTAACTTGGTATAGGGTGCTACGGTACATAGGCTTGAGTGCGGTACAGTCTGCTGTTCTGTAAGGACCGCTATCGGTCCACAATAGATAGGGTTGACGTGCACCACTGCTGACCGCTGCCCTATACTGCAGCAGTCCTTCAGCGGTATAGGGACTGACGCACAGTCTGCTAAACACTAACACACAACCTGCTTGGTCCACAAAAGTTTTTATAAGGACTGGTAACTTGGTATAGGGTGCTACGGTACATAGGCCTGAGTGCGTTACAGTCTGCTGTTCTGTAAGGACCGCTATCGGTCCACAATACATAGGGTTGCCGTGCACTACTGCTGACCGCTGCCCTATACTGCAGCAGTCCTTCATTGGTATAGGGACTGACGTACAGTCTGCTAATCACTAACACACAACCTGCTTGGTCCACAAAAGTTCTTATAAGGACTGGTAACTTGGTATAGGGTGCTACGGTACATAGGCCTGAGTGCGTTACAGTCTGCTGTTCTGTAAGGACCGCTATCGGTCCACAATACATAGGGTTGCCGTGCACTACTGCTGACCGCTGCCCTATACTGCAGCAGTCCTTCAGCGGTATAGGGACTGACGCACAGTCTGCTAAACACTAACACACAACCTGCTTGGTCCACAAAAGTTCTTATAAGGACTGGTAACTTGGTATAGGGTGCTACGGTACATAGGCCTGAGTGCAGTACAGTCTGCTGTTCTGTAAGGACCGCTATCGGTCCACAATACATAGGGTTGCCGTGCACTACTGCTGACCGCTGCCCTATACTGCAGCAGTCCTTCATTGGTATAGGGACTGACGTACAGTCTGCTAATCACTAACACACAACCTGCTTGTTCCACAAAAGTTCTTATAAGGACTGGTAACTTGGTATAGGGTGCTACGGTACATAGGCTTGAGTGCGGTACAGTCTGCTGTTCTGTAAGGACCGCTATCGGTCCACAATAGATAGGGTTGACGTGCACCACTGCTGACCGCTGCCCTATACTGCAGCAGTCCTTCAGCGGTATAGGGACTGACGTACAGTCTGCTAAACACTAATACACAACCTGCTTGGTCCACAAAAGTTCTTATAAGGACTGGTAACTTGGTATAGGGTGCTACGGTACATAGGCTTGAGTGCGGTACAGTCTGCTGTTCTGTAAGGACCGCTATCGGTCCACAATAGATAGGGTTGACGTGCACCACTGCTGACCGCTGCCCTATACTGCAGCAGTCCTTCAGCGGTATAGGGACTGACGCACAGTCTGCTAAACACTAACACACAACCTGCTTGGTCCACAAAAGTTTTTATAAGGACTGGTAACTTGGTATAGGGTGCTACGGTACATAGGCCTGAGTGCGTTACAGTCTGCTGTTCTGTAAGGACCGCTATCGGTCCACAATACATAGGGTTGCCGTGCACTACTGCTGACCGCTGCCCTATACTGCAGCAGTCCTTCATTGGTATAGGGACTGACGTACAGTCTGCTAATCACTAACACACAACCTGCTTGGTCCACAAAAGTTCTTATAAGGACTGGTAACTTGGTATAGGGTGCTACGGTACATAGGCCTGAGTGCGTTACAGTCTGCTGTTCTGTAAGGACCGCTATCGGTCCACAATACATAGGGTTGCCGTGCACTACTGCTGACCGCTGCCCTATACTGCAGCAGTCCTTCAGCGGTATAGGGACTGACGCACAGTCTGCTAAACACTAACACACAACCTGCTTGGTCCACAAAAGTTCTTATAAGGACTGGTAACTTGGTATAGGGTGCTACGGTACATAGGCCTGAGTGCAGTACAGTCTGCTGTTCTGTAAGGACCGCTATCGGTCCACAATACATAGGGTTGCCGTGCACTACTGCTGACCGCTGCCCTATACTGCAGCAGTCCTTCATTGGTATAGGGACTGACGTACAGTCTGCTAATCACTAACACACAACCTGCTTGTTCCACAAAAGTTCTTATAAGGACTGGTAACTTGGTATAGGGTGCTACGGTACATAGGCTTGAGTGCGGTACAGTCTGCTGTTCTGTAAGGACCGCTATCGGTCCACAATAGATAGGGTTGACGTGCACCACTGCTGACCGCTGCCCTATACTGCAGCAGTCCTTCAGCGGTATAGGGACTGACGTACAGTCTGCTAAACACTAATACACAACCTGCTTGGTCCACAAAAGTTCTTATAAGGACTGGTAACTTGGTATAGGGTGCTACGGTACATAGGCTTGAGTGCGGTACAGTCTGCTGTTCTGTAAGGACCGCTATCGGTCCACAATAGATAGGGTTGACGTGCACCACTGCTGACCGCTGCCCTATACTGCAGCAGTCCTTCAGCGGTATAGGGACTGACGTACAGTCTGCTAAACACTAATACACAACCTGCTTGGTCCACAAAAGTTCTTATAAGGACTGGTAACTTGGTATAGGGTGCTACGGTACATAGGCTTGAGTGCGGTACAGTCTGCTGTTCTGTAAGGACCGCTATAGGTCCACAATAGATAGGGTTGACGTGCACCACTGCTGACCGCTCACCTATACTGCAGCAGTCCTTCAGCGGTATAGGGACTAAGAGTTTTGTCACAGGGTCATTTAAAAAATGACATGCAGAGGAAGAGGCAGGCCCTTCCGCAGGGGTGGTAGGGGTAGGGCAGGAGCAACAGGCTTGAGCCAAAGTGGGAAGTTGCAGAAGGTGCGTTCAATTACTTTAAAGGATGCACCAGACTTGGTTGAGTGGCTCGCTCAGCCTTACTCTTCTGCACCCTCCTCATCCTCTCGATCTGCACCCTCTTCTTCACTCTCTGCTATGTGCACCCCCAAAGACACTACCACCAACAACACGACCACCACCACCACCACCACATACCTTCCGCTTGAGTCACTGGAATTATTTTCCGATCCATATCAAGAGGACATTTCTGATGCGCAGCCACTCTTGGTATTGGATCAGGAAGAGGAGGTAGCAACAAGCGCTACTCAGCAGTCTGACGCCAGTACCCAGATCAGCCCAAGGAGGAGGTTGGTCCCCGGTGTTGCTGCCTACTCTACTTATAGCGGTGGGGAAGGTGACGTTGATGATGACGTGTCTAGTGATGTCACGTGGGTGCCCACAAGAGAGGAAGAGGAGGGGAGTTCAGAGGGAGATATGGACCAGCAGATAGGGAGGAGAAGCAGCAATGACTTACATTGCACAGCAGGGACAAAGCAGACTGCAAATGTATCAGGAGCGAGTCATCGACCATGTACGGTCACATCTGGCGCTCCCAGGACACCGGCACATGGCTCCGCAGTGTGGGCTTTTTTTAACGTGTCCGCTGCTGACAATAGCGTTGCCATCTGCAATCTTTGCAGTCAACGCGTTAGTCGCGGTAAGCCCAATACTCACCTAGGGACGACCGCCTTAAGAAGGCACATGAGCAGCCATCACCGAGCCCAGTGGGAGCAACGGAACACACAAAGCCACACTGCAGGCTCTCACCGTCCAGCCTCGTCTTCTACTTCTCCTTCTCCTCTCTCCTCACAATTGTCCTCCACTCCACCTTCCATCACGCCAAGCTCACATTTTTCTGCAAAAAGGCAGGCTTCCGTGGGCCTAATGTTTGAGCGTAAAAAAATGATGACGCCGGATAACCCTCTTGCCCAACGGTTGGCGGCTGGCTTGTCAGAACTCATAGCCCGCCAACTACTGCCATATAAACTGGTGGACTCGGAGGCCTTTCGCAAATTTGTGGCCATTGGAACACCACAATGGAAGGTCCCAGGAAGGAAGTATTTCTCAGAGAAGGGCATCCCAGAGCTATATGGCCATGTTCAGCGGCAAGTGAATGTATCTCTGGCACACAGTGTCGGTGCCAAGATACATCTGACCACAGACACGTGGTCTAGCAAACACGGGCAGGGAAGGTATATCAGTTTTACTGCCCACTGGGTGAACCTTCTGACGGCCGTCAAGCATGTAACCCGTGGCACCCGTGTAGATTTGGTTTTACCGCCACGGATTGCATGCAGGCCTGACTCTTCTTCTCCTCCTCCTACTCCATCCTCCTCCCTCTCCTCCTCAGCTGCCTCCTCCTTTTCCGCTGCTAGCGTCTCTTCCACTGCACCGCCCAAGCTCCCCAGAACCTATTCCACATGCCAGGTGAGACGTTGCCATGCCGTGCTGCGTCTGTTGTGCCTGGAAGCAAAGAGCCACACTGGCCCGGCACTCCTTTCAGCTTTGCGTTCACAGGCAGATGAGTGGCTAACACCGCTCAATTTGACAGTTGGTAAAGTGGTGTGTGACAACGGTGCCAATCTGCTTAGCGCATTGAAACAGGGCAAAATCACGCACGTGCCGTGCATGGCACACGTCTTAAACTTGGTCGTGCAGCGATTCCTTGTCAAATACCCTGGGGTCCAGGACATCTTGCGGCAGGCAAGGAAAATCTCGGCCCATTTCAGAAGATCTTACACGGCCATGGCTCGCCTTGCTGACATTCAGCGGCGACACCATCTGCCGGTCAGACGTCTTATTTGCGATTGCCCGACGCGATGGAACTCAACCTTCTATATGCTTGATAGGCTGCTCCAGCAGAAACGTGCAGTTAACGTCTACCTGTATGAACTCTGCGAAAGAAACGGTTCTGGGGAGCTGGGTTTTTTTTCACCGCGCCAGTGGCTGCTCATGCGCGACACATGCAGACTTCTGCGGCCATTTGAGGAGATCACCAAACTGGTCAGTCGCAGCCATGGCGCCATCAGTGACATGGTACCTTATGCCTTCTTTCTGGAGCGTGCATTGCGTCGTGTCATTGATCAGGCTGTGGAGGAGCAGGAGCGGGAAGATGAGGAAGTCGCAATGCTGGATGAATTCCCAGGGGGGGCTACTCTATCTGAGACAAGTCAACAACAGGAGTCTGATGAGGAGTCAGAGGAGGATGGTGCCGGGGCGGATGAGCAGGAGCAAGAAGAGCATGCTTTAAACCTTTCTGGGATCCCTGTTGTGCGAGGATGGGGAGAGGAGAATGAAGAGGACGACATTATCCTGGATGATGAGCAGGAGCCAGGCCACCACACCGCTTCCACTTTAGTGCAAATGGGGGCCTTCATGCTCCAGTGTTTTAATAGGGACCCCCGTATAAAAAGCATGAGGGTCAAGGACCAGTACTGGGTGGCAACGTACTTAGACCCCCGGTACAAACACAAAATGGCGGAAATGTTACCGCCGTCGCAGAGGGCTGTCAGAATGCAGCACTTCCAGGCCTTGCTTCGAGAAATGCTGCATTCTGCTTTTGCGTGCGCTGGCAGAGGAGCAATTCCCACTCCCAGAGAAGGATTTGCGGGTACCAATCCAACAGCGCCTGCAAGAAGAGGCCGGTTTGAAGATGTGTTGGTGACTTCGGATATGAGGTCATTCTTTCAGCCGACCCATCGACAGGTGTCATCCGGATCCAGCATCAGGGAACGCCTAGACCGTCAGGTGTCCGACTACATTGGGTTAACGGCCGATGTGGACGCTCTGAGGAGTGATGAACCCCTAGACTACTGGGTGGGCAGGCTTGACCTCTGGCCAGAGCTTGCCCAATTTGCAATCGAACTGTTGGCTTGCCCCTCATCCAGTGTCCTGTCCGAAAGGACGTTCAGCGCAGCAGGGGGGATTGTGACCGATAAGCGTACTCGCCTAGCTCACCACAGTGTTAACTACCTCACATTTCTAAAAATGAATGAGGCATGGATCTCGGAGGAATTCAACACATGTGATCAGTAGACCATGTATATGTCTATAAACAATTTTTGGAATCAAGCACACAGACCTTCTTAATTCATTTGGCTCACTTCCCTGACCCAAAAAAGCACACCGTACTATATGCCCCTACCCTCCTCTTTGAAGAGGTTGAGCGGTGTCATATTTCTACTGGGGCTGCTTATTATGAGGGGTTCCCACCATCCCTGTGCTGTGCTGACTTCCTCCTGGGTGTTCTTATTATGAGGGGCTCCCACCATCCCTGTGCTGTGCTGACTTCCTCCTGGGGGTTCTTATTATGAGGGGATCACACCATCCCTGTGCTGTGCTGACTTCCTCCTGGGGCTGCTTACGGTGCTGCTGTCAGCGCTGTATGTCACGGAGCTGCTGTCAGCGCTGTATGTCACGGAGCTGCTGTCAGCGCTGTATGTCACGGAGCTGCTGTCAGCGCTGTATGTCACGGAGCTGCTGTCAGCGCTGTATGTCACGGAGCTGCTGTCAGCGCTGTATGTCACGGAGCTGCTGTCAGCGCTGTATGTCACGGAGCTGCTGTCAGCGCTGTATGTCACGGAGCTGCTGTCAGCGCTGTATGTCACGGAGCTGCTGTCAGCGCTGTATGTCACGGAGCTGCTGTCAGCGCTGTATGTCACGGTGCTGCTGTCAGCGCTGTATGTCACGGAGCTGCTGTCAGCGCTGTATGTCACGGAGCTGCTGTCAGTGCTGTATGTCACGGAGCTGCTGTCAGCGCTGTATGTCACGGAGCTGCTGTCAGCGCTGTATGTCACGGAGCTGCTGTCAGCGCTGTATGTCACGGTGCTGCTGTCAGCGCTGTATGTCACGGAGCTGCTGTCAGCGCTGTATGTCACGGAGCTGCTGTCAGCGCTGTATGTCACGGAGCTGCTGTCAGCGCTGTATGTCACGGAGCTGCTGTCAGCGCTGTATGTCACGGAGCTGCTGTCAGCGCTGTATGTCACGGAGCTGCTGTCAGCGCTGTATGTCACGGTGCTGCTGTCAGCGCTGTATGTCACGGAGCTGCTGTCAGCGCTGTATGTCACGGAGCTGCTGTCAGCGCTGTATGTCACGGAGCTGCTGTCAGCGCTGTATGTCACGGAGCTGCTGTCAGCGCTGTATGTCACGGTGCTGCTGTCAGCGCTGTATGTCACGGAGCTGCTGTCAGCGCTGTATGTCACGGAGCTGCTGTCAGTGCTGTATGTCACGGAGCTGCTGTCAGCGCTGTATGTCACGGAGCTGCTGTCAGCGCTGTATGTCACGGAGCTGCTGTCAGCGCTGTATGTCACGGTGCTGCTGTCAGCGCTGTATGTCACGGAGCTGCTGTCAGCGCTGTATGTCACGGAGCTGCTGTCAGCGCTGTATGTCACGGAGCTGCTGTCAGCGCTGTATGTCACGGAGCTGCTGTCAGCGCTGTATGTCACGGAGCTGCTGTCAGCGCTGTATGTCACGGTGCTGATGTCAGTGCTCTGTATTACGGTGCTGCTGTCAGTGCTCTGTATCTCCTGCACCCTCTTGTTTGCCTACCCTGGTCCCTGACCTTCCCTCTCCTCCATTGCCTTCATTAGCTCCATAGTCCTGAATTGTCAGAACAATTTCCCAAATAAAAAAAAAATGCTTGTAGTTATCGATCCCAAATTCACCTCATACATGTATTATGCTATTGTCCAGGTGGTGGGACTACGTGCTACCCCCTAATAATTACCCCGTGGCCGCAAATTCGACCTAAAGGTTTGCGAAATTCGCCTCCCATTGAAGTCAATGGAGCCCGCGGCGAACGGTCGTTTTCGCGAACGTTTGTGTCCGTTCGCGTTTCGCGTTCGCGAAACGTCCCGTCGGAAGTTCGTCCATCACTAACTGTGTATGCACCAAGCACTTATCATGTTTTCTGTATATGTTATTTTATGTACTGTATAGCACTGTGTAGATGAGGTTTGGATTATTTAAGTGGATTAGTGACCAGTACTACACAGAAAGAAAAGGAGTATCACAGGTTTTTATTGTTTTTTTTGGTTTTAAAGAATGACTAATGAAGGTAAAGATATTTCCCTTTGTTCTACTGTAGAGTACCAGGGGGAGTGAAATAGACAGTTCTGTCATTAAGTGCCAGTTCACACTGCAGCACTGTCTGGGATAGGATGTGATTCATATCGCACTGTAGTGCAAATCACATGCAATCTCTGTGAGATGCAATTTCAGCCATATAGATAGGATTGCTGAATTTGCATCACATTCAGACCAAACTCGCACAGGACCCTTTTTTGGTCCGCAGCACAATCAGATCCCATGGGTGTTCACACCCATGCAATCCGATTCCTGTCTGAATTTGCAGATCGCACTGAACAAAAAACCAAGTGCAACGTGCACTGAACAAAAGAAATCACATTTGACATCAATTACCATAGGATATGGTGCATTTCTGTATACAACGAGCAGGGTATTTCAGATAAACGGGTACCTAAAGCAGTTAGGCCATCCGAGGGAATGATATTCCAACACTGTCCTGCCTGTATGTGTGGGTTGCAGGGGATGAAAGGTGATATATATTATACCTGAGCTTAACTTATGAGCCATGGGGCTAGAGGTTAGCAGCAGGCCTTTGCTTTGTTGTGGGCACCAACATCAGATTTCAGGGGGTGGGTCTGTGCATATGGCTGCATCTTCCATCCATCTGTCCCATATTTTGTTAAACTTGGCTGTGCACCCCCTGTGTGTGTATAGCACTTTCTTATAGGGGAGTGTGGAATAAATTGATCCCTTCCATAGCTGGATAGTCGGAGGAGTTGTTCTAATCCAGGTGCGGGCAATTTGCATCCTGGCCAAGAATAGCATTTCTTGTAAAAATATACTGAGATATTTCTCCTCTTTGGGGAGAGAGAGGATGCCTAATAGACACTGACGGGGGCATAGGGATAAGGGAGAGCCCATTCGGTCATGGAGAAATCTGACCACCTGGGACCAGTAATCTTAGAGCTTCTGACAGGACCATAGCAAGTGATAGAATGTACCCCGAGGGTCTCCGCATTTGGGACACGCAGAGCTTTAGTTGGGTTTGAACTTAGACAGAAGAGTTGGGGTGAGGTATGATCTATGGAGTATATATAGGTGCGTGAGCCTATCTGATAATTTAGGGGATACTACCTTGGAGACGGTCAGTGCATCCATCGCCCTTCCTCCATTGCTCCCAAGTCTGCCTCCCGTTGGATCTTAAGTCGCTGCACATGTGAGGCGGTCGCGGCCAGTATGAGGCCATTATAAAAAAAAGGAACATCAGTCTCTTAGCCCTTGTACACACGGTCGGACATTCCGACGGAAAATGTCTGATCGGACCATGTTGTCGTATAATCCGACCGTGTGTGGGCTCCATCGGACTGTTTCCGTCTGAATATCCGATGGAGAAAGTTTTAGAGCCGGGCTATAAAATTTTCCAACAACATGATCCGATCGGACTTTGTCTGATCGTTTGTAGACAATTCCGATCGGACAAAGTGCCACGCATGCTCAGATCAAATTCCTAGACCAAAGCTATTGGCTACTAGCCTGAATGTTGTCCCATCGTAACGAAATAATGTCACGTTACGAACGATCAGATTTTCCGACAACTTTGTCCGACGTGTGTATGCAACACAAGTTTCGGACAAAATCCAACGGATTTTGTTGTCGGAATGTCCGACCGTGTGTACAAGGTCTTAGGGTCCTGTCCGCGGATCACGTCCAACAGGGGCACGGAGACTCCAAACTGGATATTGAGAGCATGTTGGAGCTGTAAATAACGGAAGAGCATTCGGTTAGGCAATTCAAAGTCATCCGATTCTTAATTATTTTTAGTGGAATAGTGTTGTACAGACCCAGTGTGGATGAACTGTAAGCACACAACTGAACTGATAGCAGAACAGAGTGAGAGTTTGCCTAATCTTCTAATCATCAGTTTTAGGCTGTGGCAGGCTGTCCATACAAGACGCAGGTGCATCACCCCTCTAATCCATGCACCCTTGGATCCCAATATTTTTTTTTATTAGCACATGATTAGAACCAGAGGCTCTTATTATCTTCAAAAAAAGGGTTGTGTGACAACAGTAAATTAATATTGGCTATTGTCACCCTGATTCTCCTCCCAGCCAATCAGGAAGCCAGTCCTGAGACCTGTCACCTGATTGGCCGAGAGGAGAAGCGAGAAGAAGGGGAGAAGGGGGAAGGAGATGCAGGGGAAGCTGCCATGAAGCCCAGAAGAAGGAGATGCAGGGTGAAGATGCCGCCCAGAGGAAGCAATGCCTGCGACCTAGATGGGGTAAGTGCGGGGCTACCGATCGACCGGGGGGGAGTGGGTGGATTGTTTACCGACCTCTCCAAAAAATTATACCACCAGCTGCAACTGATTTTAGGTGTACTGTCTGGGCATCTGTCTTGCTTATCTTCTCCACTCCTAGCCTTAGTGTGACTATGAGGTCGGATCTTGTCATTATGATACAAAAGTCATTCTTTCATCAGTGAGTGGACACAAGATAGTTGGCTTAGGATGGCAAGAAGAATAAACGAAAAGGGTCTCGTAAAAAGCCCACCTAATGTCTACACTTCTTTGTGCAATGTTATTGAAACCTAAGGCTGAATTACTCCTTTAAATGTATTATTTTGCTTAGCAGTAAGTTTTAAATATATTATTGCTTAACAAGTGAGCTTGTGTTGAAACTGAAATTCGATTTGAGGAACTTGCATATGTACCAGACAATGGTGGTTATTTACGAAAGGCAAATCCACTTTGCACTGAAAGTAAACTTGGAAGTAAAGTCACTGTAGATCCGAGGGGGACATGCAAGGAAAATAAAAAACAGCATTTTAGCTTGCACATGATTGGATAATAAAATCAACAGAACTTCCACTCATTTCAGATCTAGCCTTTAGATTTAGAGCAACTGTACTTCCAAGTACACTTGCAGTGCAAAGTGGATTTGCCTTTCGTAAATAACCCCCAATGTGTCTTGACTGACAGGAAACCATAGGGTTTTTTTTTTGTATATTCTAAGTGACATAATAGTTCTGCTTAGATACAGATACAGTATGTAAAGAATTCTAAATATACGTATCATTATAATTGGTTAATTGAATAAGTAGGTTTATAAAGGAAACATGTAATTTGAACATGTACCCCTTATTGGTGGAAAATAATTAACACCCATCTCATCCGGTGTATTTAAGATCTTGTACAAGCCAAAAATAAATGAACAGTGTGTAGACCTGATCTGTGTTGTTAATTATTATATATTCACTGTTCCCTGTGCAGATCTGGGTGTGCCTAATGGAGTAATGCCAGCAATAAGGTAAGGTAATTTGAAAATAATAAGGTGATAGTTAGGGCTAGAAATTATAGGTTAAAGGAGCATCCCGAAATAAACCTTGTCCTGGCTCTTTAGACTGGTTGAGAAGACATAATTTCCTCAGTTAAGAGCACAGCTTATCAACCAGTTCCATATGTACCCCAAGAGATACCTCAAGCATTTTTAGGGATGCATCCGCTTGTAAAAAATAATCCATTATTAACAGTGTAATGTTTTGGTATATTAAGTCAGATATATAACAGATTTTGACCTTGTGTTCTTAAAAACACAATTTATTGTTTGAAAACATTTAGACACAAAGGAATTAATGATCAATGTATACTTGATAAGGGGTGCAGTACAGGATACAGCAATGATGAGAAGTGGTTGTCACAGGAGATGGACACTCCTGGAAGTGTCTGTTTCAGAATGATATTCACCCCAGGATTGCTCTGCATTAGAGAAGTGTGTAGGGATCAGGGACAGCAGGATAGTTAAAGAATTCCAGCCAAAGCTCGTTTGGCTGTACCTCTCCTATGGATCACAGAAGTGCAGTTCATTTTGCACTCCTGTGACTCGTTTTCAGCAGAGAGCGGGTTGGGGTCTGCTCTCTGCTGACATCAATTTCAGTCCAGGCATCACTCCATCCCGACCACCGGAGTCTGGATCCGCCAGATGCCTGGACTGACACCAGTCTCAGAGAGCCGCTGAGAGCCTGAGATGGTCGCTCCTCCCCCTCCACATCTCATCACTCCAGTGAGTGAGGAGCCCATCCCTCCTTAAAGGCACATGTATGTGCTTCCACTGTGGAGGCTCCCAAAAATGTATAAAGTTAGGACTGCAAATATTAGTGGGGTGCTGTAAAGTGTCTCTGCAGTAGGGATGAGCCGAACCCCCCCCCCGGTTCGGTTCGCACCAGAACCTGTGAATGGACCAAAAGTTTGCGCAAACTTTGGAGCCTTGTTAAAGTCTATCGGACTCAAACGTTAAAAATTCAAAAGTGCTAATTTTAAAGGCTAATATGCAAGTTATTGTCCTAAGGTTTGGGGACCCGCGTCCTGCCCCAGGGAACATGTATCAATGCACAAAAACAGTTTTAAAAATGCCCGTTTTTTCAGGAGCATTGATTTTAATGATGCTTAAAGTGAAAAAAAGGTGAAATATTCGTTTAAATATCGTACCTGGGGGGGTGTCTATAGTATCTGTGAAGTGGCATGTGTTTAGAACTGTCCCTGCACAAAATGACATTTCTAAAGGAAAAAAAGTAATTTAAAACTGCTTGCGGCTTTAATGTAATGTCTGGTCCTGGCAATATGGATGAAAATCATTGAGAAAAATGGCATGGGTACCCACTCAGCCCATTACTAGCCCCTTTGGGTCTTATATGGATATTAAGGGAAACCCACGCATCCACATAAAAAAAAAGAAAGGCGTGGGGCCCCCAGGCCCTATATACTCTGGACTGCAGGAAAACAGGTGGTGCAAACAAGACAGAGACTGTAGGTTTGTTGTTAAGTAGAATCTGTTTATAATTTTGAACTGGTAAACATTTTTAAAGTGTAGCTCCAGCCAAAAAATCTATTTTTAAGCTTTTTGGAAAACATAGAGAAGGGTTATCACCCCTGTAACATTTGTTTTGCTGTATGTGCACCTCTTCAGAAGATTTCACCACACTTTCTGTCCCAATGACAAATGTTTTTTGAAAATTTGGGGTTTTTACTGAAACAAGGATTGGTGATAAAGCATCAGTGGAGAGGAGACAAGTTTTTCCCATATTAACTCTTACAGGAGAGAATTTCCCTTTCTAGGGGCATATTTCATCTCACTTCCTGTCTCCTTTCATTTGCAAGTAGGAGTCGTTTGTAAGTTGGATGTTTGAAAGTAGGGGCCTGTCCTATATATGTAGAAATTTGGGCCTTAGGTGTTTGTGTTGCCACAACACTGTAAGCCCAGTTACTCTTGGTAGGCACTTGAACAACCTGCTGTGAACTATTATATCAAGAATTGTAATTACATGCACCTGTTGAACAGGGGGAGAAAAATTGGGCCTTTGGTGGTGGTGGTGGTGTTTCCACAACACTGTAAGCCCTCACAGCTACTCTTGGTGGGTGCAAGAATGGGCCCTGCTGTGAAATATTAGATCAAGATTTGTAATTACATGCACCTGTTGAACAGGGGCAGAAAAATTGGGACTTAGGCACTGGTGCCACAACACTGCAACCCCTCACAGATACTCTATTTGGAGCACAGGAATGAGCCCTGCTGCAAAGTATTGCATCAAAAATTGTAATTACACTCCCCTGTTAAACAGGGACTGAAAAATTGGGCTTTAGGCACTGGTGCTGGTGTCACAGCACTGCAACCCATCACAGATATTGCAGAGTCTACCAACTGAAAAGGCAGCAGTTGAAGTGCTAGCAATTTTGCCAAGCTAGCATTCAACCACTGGGCATGTGGATGGCTGGGAGCGAACTTCTTTCGGTGCAGCAGCTGGGGCAAGGAAATTTGTCTGGTGCAATCTAACGTCGGTGTACCGATAGCAGATTGCCCGCAAGTACTTGGTTGTGACACACCTAATTCTATACCTTCATTCCTCTCAGTGCAGGACTGAAGGTATAGTGGGGTTAGAGATCCCAGCTGATGAGACGAAAAGGAGGGTTCCGCTTTGTTCTTTGGTGTAGGTCTTTTAGGTACACTTGCCAACAAACTGTATGGCAAGACAACATATGTCTGGTCAAGCATGTGGTGCCCAGGTGGCTGATGTTTTGGCCATGCGGGGATATGCTTGAGATATATGTTGCAAATAGCAGCGGTGCGATCTGATGCACTCATCTCAAAAAAGGCCCACACCAATGAACTTTTGGAATAACACGTAGAGACAGCAGCACCCTGAACATGTGGAGCTCTACGGTGTGATGCAGTTGGTGTGCTGCCCTTAAGCTGGCCCCTGAAGGGCATCCTACCTCATTAGAGATGTGCCTCCTCCTCCTCTCTATCAGGCACCTACATGGAATCAGTGACCTCGACATCCCCTCCCTTCTCATCACTGGAGCAAACCTGGCAGTATGCTGCAGCTGGGGGAGCATGACTGCCAGATTGCAGTCCTTCTCAGGCACCTCCTCTCTCTGGGATCACGTTACTGCCTTCCTCTAGCTGGGTACCCTCATCTAGCATGTACCCAACACTGTGGTCTAACAGTTTGGGGGACTCCTCAGGTGCACATGACAAGCATGTCCCATGGCCACGTGCTGATGAGGATGCACCATGTCCACAACCAGCACTGTTGACACAGAGCCTGCTTGCCCTCTTTTATTGGCTTGTGGCTGTCTGCCTATCCTTGTTGGCCTTCCAGACATACTAATGGCCTGCAGTGTGATGTAGCTGCACAAAGCTGGGATGTATATATATATATACTGATTATACTGCAGCTAGCAGAATCAACTGCCTGACTGTAGTAGTATTAGTATGAGTACACCAGCAATTGTCTTCAGGTAGCTTTAGGTGCACACTGTGCAGAGGGCACAGTACACTAACTGTAAATACTGCAGCTGCCTGCCTGTGATATTAATAGGATCAGAAGAACACCAGGAATTGTCTTGAAGGTAGCTTTAGGTGCACACTGTGCAAAGGACACAGTACACTAACTGTAAATACTGCAAGTACTAAAATCACCTGCCTGACTGTCAGTATATTAGGAAGAGAATAACAGCAATTGTCTTCAGGTAGCTTTAGGTGCACACTGTGCAGAGGACAAAGTACACTAACTGTAAATACTGCAAGTACTAAAATCCCCTGCCTGACTGTCAGTATATTAGGAAAAGAATAACAGGAACGGATCTAGCTAAACTGAATGCAATATATATATATATATATATATATATATATATATATATATATATATATATATATAATATAAATAATATATATAATATAATTTGGTGCGAACGGCCCATAACTTTGCAATTCGATGAACAACCAAACAGGTGATGTTCGAGTCGAACATGGGTTCAACTTGAACTTGAAGCTTATCCCTACTCTGCAGCTTACTCATGTATTTGAATATGTATGCAAACTAAACCCCTGTTTTTAACGCAAACTATTAGGCAGGTTAATTTGGTTGTTGGGAATTTCCTTTGGTTTTGTTTGACATGCATCGTCCTTCTATATGCTCCTTGCTACGAAGGCCAGTTATAGAATGGGGACAGTGGCCTATTTGTTTGCCTTTTTTTATACTAAAAGAGTCACTTCCAGCTGAAAATTATTGCAGTTATTATAAAGCCTGAAAAAATTAACATTGCTTACATACTTATTCTTTATTTTTTTATCTACAGCCTAATGGCAACAGAACCTGCTGGAGATGTTTCAAGAATTAGTTGTAAGAATGTACATTCATTTAGGTACATTTTGGAGAATATTCTTACCAGTGTTTTATCACTTTCCAGTCCAATCGCTTCACCCAAGGCACAGTCAATTCTTCCCTGTTTTAAAATGGGTAAAAAGGGATTTAATACATGAGATTACACACACACATATATATATATAATTCATATTCAAATTTGACACATTCCACAAGAAAACTAAGTATGCTGGAGCAGGAAAGCAGTAAAAAAAAAATATAACAATTTCAGTTTAATGTAGACAGCTGCACCAGATTCTGTGTGCACCAGCCCTTGGTGTCTGCCAGTTGGGTTTGGGGACTGATCCAGAAGTGACAGCAATTGGAGGCTCTTCTGAACAGTGATTTTTCTCAATTGCAGAGACAATTCTTCTAATGCCGCATACACACGATCAGACTATCCGGCGGACTTAGTCTGGTGGACAAACCGCAGTAAAGTCCGCCGAACCTACCCACACGCGGGACTTTTCCAGCGGACTAGGTCTGGCGGACTATCTGCAGTACTTTTGAAATAAACGGACTTGCCCACACACGGTGGAAAGTCCGTTCATTTTGAGCATGGCTCCAGGTAGCCGGGACTAGCGAATGAAGTCATTGTCGCCGCCTTCAGCAGCGAGATTGACACGTCGTTGGCCCCGTCACCTGGTATGGACTTAAAGGGGAAGCCCTATGCCAAAAAAATGGTGTGGGGGTTCCCCCTAGGTCCATATCAGACCCTTATCCGAACACGCAACCAGGCCAGTCAGGAAAGGGGGTGGGGACGAACGAGCGCCACCCCAAAGCACCTTGTCCCCATGTTGATGAGGACAAGGGCCTCTTCTTGACAACCCTGGCTGTTGGTTGTCGGGTCTGCAGGCGGGGGGCTTATCGGAATCTGGGAGCCCCCTTTAATAAGGGGGCCCCAGATAACGTCCCCCCACCCTATGTGAATGAGTATGGGATACACTGTACCCCTACCCATTCACCTGTGAAAAAAATGTAAATAAAACACAACACACATGGGTTAAAAATAGTTTATTGCACAGCTCCAGGGGTCTTCTTCCGTCTTAGGGGGTCTTCTTGCCGGGCTCCTCCGCTATCTTCTGCTAGTGGAGGAGCCCGGCTTTCTTCCTCGCAGCCTCTCGGGGATCTTCTTCCAAATTTGGGGGTCTTGTCCCCCTCTTCGGTTCTTCTTGCCGGGCCTCCTTCTTCCAGCTCTTTTACTGGAGGTGGCCCGGTCTTCTGTCGCCGCTGTCACCACTGTCGCCGATGACTTCGTCGCCTTCTGTTCTTCTGTTCCTCTGTTCTTCTCTTTTTCTCTTCTTGAGATGTTGCCTCGTCGCTGTCTCTGGCCGCAATGACAGGGACGCGGCGTGCAGCGACTTTTATAGGGACCAGCGTCCTCTTACACTTACCTTTCCAGGGCACCCGCAATGTCGGCCGCCCGAGGCCGACCCGTCCCTTGGTTCTCAGGTTCCAGCGCTGCCATCCTCACTAAGGGAAACAGACAGTGGAGCCTTAGCCCTTGTACACACGGTCAGACAATCCGATGGAAAATGTCCGATCGGACTATGTTGTTGGATAATTGGATAATAATGTGTGGGCTCCATCGAACTGTTTCCTTCTGAATATCCGATGGACAAAGTTTTAGAGCTGGGCTATAAAACTTTCTGACAGCATGATCCGATCGGACTTTGTCCGATTGTGTGTAGAGAATTCCAATCAGACAAAGTGCCACGCATGCTCAGATCAAATTCCTAGACCAAAGCTATTGGCTACTAGCCTGAACGTAGTCCTGTCGTAATGAAATAACGTTGTCACGTTATGTACGATCTGATTTTCCAACTGTGTGTATGCAACACAAGTTTCGGACAAAATCCCATGGATTTTGTTGTCGGAATGTCCGACCGTGTGTACAAGGGCTTATGGTTTCACTGCCCGTTTCCTACTGGACATGCGCAAGTCGTGCAACGCTTTGTGAATGGGCGCACTGTGTTAGGAAACACATAGTTCCCAGAACATAGCGTGCCCCATTACCCAGAAGACAACGTGAGGAGGACACCTAGTAACAGGGATTTCTGGTAAGGTAAAAAAAAAAAAATTTTTTTAAGAATATTAACCGGTTCCCGACCAGTGCACGCCGATGCACGTTGGCAGAATGGCACGGGCAGGCATATTCGCATACAGGTGCTTCCAATCTTTAATGCCGCCCTGCCATCAGAAGCGGGCCACCGGCGGCGTGCTCATGTGCTAGTCGGGACCCCCGTGAGTCCGGTCGCGGGTCCCGCAGACTCGATCACCGCGAGCATACCCGCGATCGTCTCACGGGGTGGCTAAGCAAGGAAATGCCATTGTAAACAGCATTTCCCCGTTCTGCCTAGCAACAAGTGACGCTAATTTCTGCTCCATGTGATTGGAGCAGAGATCAGTGTTCACTAAATGAAAACAGTTAGTAACACACCCCTAGGAACACTTAACCCCTACACTGCCACCCACTGGTTAACCCCTTCACTGCCAGTGTCATTTACACAGGAATCACTGCATTTATATAGCAGTGATTGCTGTATAAATGACAATGGCCCCAAAAATGTGTCAAAAATGTCTGTTGTGTCCGTCATAATGTCGCAGTCACAATAAAAATTGCTGATCGCCGCCATTACTAGTAAAAAGAAATATTAATAAAATGTCATAAAACTATCCCCTATTTTGTAAACGCTATAATTTTTGTGCAAACCAATCAATAATCGCTTATTGCGATTTTCTTTACCAAAAATATGTAAAAGAATACGTATTGGCCTAAACTGAGGAAAAAAAACCTGTTTTTTTTATATATTTTTGGGGGATGTTTGTTATAGTAAAAAGTAAAGAATAATGCATTTTTTTCAAAATTGTCGCACTATTTTTGTTTATAGCGCAAAAAATAAAAACCGCAGGGGTGATCAAATACCACCAAAAGAAAGCTCTATTTGAAAAAAAGGACATCAATTTTGTTTGGGAGCCACGTCGCACGACCGCACAATTGTCAGTTAAAGCGACGCAGTGCCAAATCGCAAAAAGTGGTCTGGTCTTTTACCAGAAAAATGTTTTTTTTTTTTTTTTTGGGTGGCCCTCCACTTTAAGATACAAAAGGGCCTTTCCCTCCTCTGAAAGTTTAAATATATTTATATACTCCACTATGTTATTATTTTTACTTGATTGCTATCTAAAAGGGTTAATAACCCATCATGTGATAGCATTGGGCAGATGAAAGGTACTCTTTATGGAGACATTAGGGGTCTAATAAAGCCCAATGCCTTTCCTGCCCCCACCATCTAACGGAGCACAGATTTTTTTGGTTAGGCCGCGTACACACGGGCGGACTGTTCGCCCAACTTTGTCCGCTGAACAGTGTTTGGGCGGACAGTCCGCTCGTGTGTGGGCTTTCAGCGGACAGTTTCAGCGGACAGTTGGACGGACAAGGTTTTTCGGAAATTCCGAAAAACTGTCCGCTGAAACCTTGTTTGAGCGAACAGTCCGCCCGTGTGTAGGCTTGTTCGTCAAACAAAGTTGCGCGCATGCTCAGAAAGGATTTTCACGCCGAAAGCTATAATGCAGTGTATAGGACGTCGTATTTTTCGTCCCGTCGTACGTGCCGTTCACGTCATCGCGCACGGTTTCAGCAAACTGTTCGTCCGCCGTGTGTGGCCATGTCCGTCCATGCTAAGTTTGAGCGGACTGTTTGCCGAAACTGTTGGACGGACAAAGTTGGGCGAACAGTCCGCGCGTGTGTACGCGGCCTTAGATGTGTTCCCTGGCTGTACCAGCCATGAATTAGAGGACCGGCAATTGGAGGTCATAAAATCATTTTTGCTTCTGATTCCTTTGTTTACAGGGGGTATCAAGACATGGATTTCCCTGCTCTCCATCTTGAACGATCTTGTGGTCCCAAACATCGGGTAAAGTAAAAGTGAGAGGACCCAGGAACCATAGGTGGCACTGGTGGGGGGAGGGGGAACATCACTCCGCCCACTCTGGCAAAGTGCTTGGCGGCTATAGAGCCACCAAATCACTTTCAATTTGAAGCCGGGAGCTGCCTGAGCAGACAGAGCACAAGGTAGAAGCCATCAATTTATGATTAAAGGTTCACTCTTTGTGCCTCAAAAGAGCTGAAATAGTTAATACACTTTTAGTTGCATTTTAAAAACTACACTGCAATACAAAATATGGACTTTTCTCTGTCTACTGTGTTAATTTCACCAATCCCTACTGATTTTACTTATTGTAATATTTTGGCAACATGAAGGGACGCATAGCAGCCAATTAGAGATGATTTTACTGACGTCAAGATGGACTGGATGCATTCTAATTGGTTGTTATCTTATAGCAAAATGTTTTTAAGACTTTTTGGAATACATTGTAGCAAATGTTCAGGAGGTTTGGAATTGAGTACATGTGAACAATGTATAGTTGCCATGCTCTGTGGGCTTATTCAAGTAGACATTTCAAGTATAGCAAACTGGATGTAGAATGGATATAGATTTCAACTCATTCCCAAAACAGAAATGATTGATAATTAGTTGTCATGTTTTATAATTCATTGCATTCACATTATAAAAGGTTCTTACCAATAGTTTTGAAAGTCCAGAAGCAACACCAGTTGCACCACTGTTCTTTGACTATAAAAACAGAAAATAATGAATGTAAATTAAAAATTTTATCCAGCACAGTGCTTATGGCATTCAAAATACTGATTCCAAATGTTCTGTATTGTTTGCTGGATTTAGAGTAAATGAATGTTAAAGCTAAATAATAAAAACATAAGTTGTGCTAGAAATGAAAAATCACAAATTAAGTGACATATAGTGCAAATGAATTAATTAATTAATAAGTAGTGAACATTAAAAAAAAAAATCATAAACACAAAAATAAATATAGAATAAAAAATTGATAGTGGGTACAAAGAGGACAAAAAAAATGATGAATGGATGAGAAAATGAATGAAAAAATTAGTCCGTTGAGGTAGTAAATTCCAGAGGTTATCCACCTCTGGAATTTACTACCTCTAGGAAGGAGAGGGTGAGAAAGAGGAAGAATCTCGATCTGAGCATAAGATCCCTGGGAGACTGGGACCGTCCAA
Source organism: Lithobates pipiens (assembly GCF_037356315.1). Taxonomy (NCBI): domain Eukaryota; kingdom Metazoa; phylum Chordata; class Amphibia; order Anura; family Ranidae; genus Lithobates; species Lithobates pipiens. The sequence continues at coordinate 257,268,258 of NW_027507785.1, forward strand.
GTCGGAGTGTATATTTCCAGATTAGAGTGACTGCTTGTCTGGACCCATCATATCCCTCTGAGTGGCTACCGTTCATAATAGGAGAATTTTGGAGGTGCTGGAGACCTACCAGACCCCACAGAGGGCTTAATCTGCCTGTGCATATGACCTCGCTCTTGATTGGGTCCACCTGTTCAGGTAAAGGTTCCCACTTACAGAGTGAGATCTTCTCCTCAGATCGAGGTTTTCTCTTTCTCCCCCTCTCCTTCCTTCTGGTGAAGGTGCATAAACTCTGGAATTTACTACCTCAACGACTCATTTTTTATTCATTTTTTCATCCACTCATCCTTTTTTTTGTCCTTTGTATCCACGATCAATTTTATTCTATATTTATTTTTGTGTTTATGAATTTTTTTGAATGTTCATTATTTATTCATTAATTTATTTGTACTATATGTCACTTAATTTGATGATTCTTTCATTTTTAGAGCAACTTATGTTTGTATTATTTCACTTGCACCATAGAGATATTTGATGGTTTTTGTTGCAGCTATTTTTTATTTTATTCTGTGTTGTACTTTAGCGCAGTATTAACCTGTTTTCTACCCATAATCTTAATGTTAAATCTAACCTAACCTGGCCACAAATGTTCTTGCTTTCTTTTAATGAAAAAATGTCAACTAAAAAAATATTATATTGTATAAAATTGCTACATAAACCATACTGTAATTTAAGGTCAATATAAACTGAAAATGTAATTTCCTGCTTGTATGATTGGCTGACTGGTTTTCTCAGAAATCTGCACTACAATGTCAAATTTTAAGCATTCTCTGCAATAGAAATGTAAGTTTTGGGGAGATACTCCCCATGGTTTAAATAAGGATTAAATACATCTAAATGGTTGCAGACACTGCGGCTTTCCTCATTATAGCATTGGAAGTACACCACCATCATAATAAACCAGATCCTTACATTCAATCTACAATTAGACCCCTTTCACACCACACCGCCTATAGCGTCGGCGTTAAAAACGCTGCTATTTTTAGCAGCGTTTTACCACCGGATTTCCAGCGCATTTCGGCCGCTAGCGGGGCGTTTTTACCCCCCGCTAGCGGCCGCGAAAGGGTTAAAATTGCCAGCAATACGCTGCAATAGCGGTGTTTTGCCGGCGGTATTACAGCGCTGCCCCATTGATTTCAATGGGGAGCAGCGGTGGAGGAGCGGTAAACACACCGCTCCTTCACTGCTCCAAAGAAGCTGCTGGCAGGGCTTTTTTCTGGCGTCCTGCCAGCGCACCGCTGTAGTGTGAAAGCCCTCGGGCTTTCACACTACACGCAATGGTGCAGCTTCTTTAGGGCGGATTGCAGGCGCTATTTCTAACGCTATAGCGCCTGCAGAATGCCCTGGTGTGAAAGGTGTGTTAGTGTTAAAGAGACATCTATTTCTTCAGAGCCGAAAAAGTTTGTTAAAATGCAAGCAATGTATATTATTCAACCAGGGAAAGGAGGGTATTTTTCTCAACAAAAATGTATCAGAAAAACAAATTTTTTTTTTTTTTTTTTAATTCTAGAACATATTTAACCTTCTTGTGCCTGCGCTATAGCCGAATGACTGCTACAGTGCGGGCCTTAATTGCCAGGAGGCCATCTATAGATGAGAATCGGCTTATCGCAGATCGAAATAAGGGGCCGATATCAGTCTCTTACCACGTAATTAGCTGTCAGCCAATGACAGCTGATCACATGATGTAAATAGAAGATCTGTAAATAAATTCACATTTCTCCATGGTTTGCATCTTTACAAATTCTGCAAGCATAGAAAAATACTTGTTCATCCATTAAAATTCCAGTGAGCGTGTTGCTTCCTGTGTACTTTGCCTCTGTTGCACTGAAACTTTTTGGACTACAGAACATCTCCCCTCTATGCTAAGGAGGCAAGGTGGGGGGCACGTGTTTTGTTGTCTAGATCAGCAAAAAGCAGCCCAAAGTGATAACACTGCTCCCCCATATATTCAGTATAGTAGGAAAGAATTGTCACACTAGAATAGGAAGTGTACTAATAGAAGGAGCACTAGTGAAAATAAAAGCACCCCGATGTAAAAACCTGGGAAAAGAAAACTACCGCAGTCATCACCAGGCATGTACTGGCCATCGGGGCTACTGGGAGTTTCTTGTTGGGGCAATGGCTCAGTGGGCCGGTTTCAGTGACAGCCAGTGGCGTCGCTAGGGGGTGGCTTTTAGGGCTATAGCCCTAAATATGGCGTCCAGAGCCCCAAGTCCTAGGGGTCCCCAACCACAGGGCCATAGCCCACTACCATGCTGTGGCCTCTCTGCAGCTGTGCAGTGGGCAGCACGGGACAGCCAGAGAGCGGGCGGGCAGCAGGGGAGAGCCAGGCAGATGAGAGAGAAGAGAGATGACATAATTCCTAATATAAGTGAGGGGAGCTCTCTGGGGAACCTGATGTAAGTGGGGGGCTCTCTGGGGACCCCGATGTAAGGTAAATGCTCTCTGGGGACCCTGTTGTAAGGGAGAGGCTCTCTGGGGACCCTGATGTAAGGGGGCTCTCTGGGGACCCTGATGTAATGGGGGGCTCTCTGGGGACCCCGATGTAATGGGAGGCTCTCTGGGGACACTTATGTAAGTGGGAGGCTCTCTGGGGACACTTATGTAAGTGGGAGGCTCTCTGTGGACCCTGATGTAAGAGGGGGACTCTCTGAGGATCCTGATGTAAAGGGGACGCTCGCTGGGGAGCCTGATGTAAGGAGGGGCTCTCTGGGGACCCTGGTGTAAGGGGGGGCTCTCTTGGGACCCTGGTGTAAGTCATTAATTCAAATCATGTCATTCTAAAGGCGTCTGTAATGTTGGAATGCATATTTTTCTTGAAATAAAGAGTTAAAAAAAAAAAGGAAGCCATTTACAAATACAATAGAATGTATGTATATATGTGTTTTTGCACAATTGCGTATAGTTTACATACTGTTTTTTATACGTGTTTGCAAAATTAAATTGGGGCGGTCTGGATGAAGCCCAGGGCCAAATTTTTGTCCCAGTCCAGCCCTGGTCATCACATCTAAGGACTAGTGAGCTGAACAATAATACAATATAATCATTTATTTTTGGGTTTACATACACTTTATAACCATAGTTTTGACTTGGGCAGAAGTAAAAGCCCCATGTACAGGTTGGGTGTAGGATCCAAGCAGGGCCGGTGCTACCACTAGGCGGACTAGGCAGCCGCCTAGGGCGCACTGCCGCCTAGGGCGCCCGGCCACTGGTGACTCTCTTCCCTCTCTCTGCAGCCAGTAACTAAGTCAGTCTCAACACAACAGGCAGCCGCTCCCCAGTCCCTCTATACAGTGTCAGAGGCGCAGCGGCGGCGGAGAACTGTGTCATCCCCTGCGCCTCTGATCATCACAGTGCCAGAATGCTAGTAACCTGTCTGTCTGTGTTTCACTACAGCCAGATCTGCCTCTCTCTCTGCCCAGTTCCCATATGCTGCACGGTCCGTTCTCCCCCCATAACTCCGCCTCTTCCCCTCTCCTCAGCCTCTCCAGCAATGTCTATTGTCCAGGGCTCGATGCTTTTAGCCTCTACTGTGCGGGCACTCTGCAGGATCAGAGCGCTCTCCCACCGACACAACACTGCCAACATCCCCTCTCCTGGTAAGAGACTTCATGATCTCTGCTGCTGTTTCTTCTCAGCTCTGTTTTCCTCCCAGTGAGGCTGTGGTCACATGTAGTGGAGCCTGGAGAACAGGCACATGTCCCGCATGATGCTGCAGCCCAGTTAGAAGAAGGTAGCTGAAAAATATGTCACCAGGCAAACCATGTGTACTGTACAGGGTCTGAGCCAGGAAACAGGACACCAGGGTGGCTGGGGAACTGCACATACAGAATCCTCACAGTGTGTAGTGGGATTGAGCAGCAGACTATAGCTTTGGGAAGGATGTCCTGTCACTGCTTCAGTGCCCCAACAGGTATGCAGATGCACACAGGTTGGGTGAGACACAACCAGAGTGATGGTAGTATTGCTCATAACATCATGTAATACTGACTGAACTGCACTCTACACATGTGTCAAATATAGTATTATGCCCTACACTGGTTGACAGACCTATGCTGCTTGCTGTCTCTTGTATTTATGTGTGCTTTAGGCTGGGTTCACACCGCTGCGGGTGGGAGACCCGGATGTGATTCGCACCGCACTGCAGTGCAAATCACATCCGATCTCTGTGCGATGCGAGTTCAGCCATACAGATAGTATACAGATAGTATACAGATAGTATGGCTGAATTCGCATCGCACCCGCCCCAAACTCGCACAGGACCCTTTTTTTGGTCCGCAGCAGAATCGGATCGCATGGGTGTTCACACCATGCGATCCGATTCCTGTCCGAGTTTGCAGATCGCACTGCGATATGCGGACTGATCTGGGGGTGTCATTAAGATTTCATTGACACTCCCAGCAGTCCGCATAGGGCAGTGTGAACTGCCGGCGGGAGGCATGCGATGCAGGAAAACGCCGCGGATTCACGGTGTTCCCGCATCGCTCCAGTGTGAACCCAGCCTTACACTGCTTTCAACTTTGCTTTGTCCGTTTTGCTACCAAACACAGACAGATCATGGATCCACTGCATCCACTTAAAATTCCTTCCAGAAAGTATAAATAAAATTGGACATCCCAGTGATTGTAAGGTTAGGTGGGCAGTCTATACAGATGTGACTCCCCCAGCCTACGTACAATAAGTGTGTTTTTTAGTGGCTGATTGTGTGTTAAAACAACATTGTCTTGAGTGGCGGTGTAGAATATTTGATATTTAATATTTATTCTTTTTAGTCATTGTGCCACATTGCTTTTTAGATGGATTTTATTTCATGCTACATCTCACAAGGTAACTTATTTTATTAGCAGCAGCTATTCTTTATTGCTGCTAAATTTTTTGTATTTTGGAGGGGGAAATCCTCCATAAATGTACAAATCACTGTTCAGCCATCTTTGATCTGATCTATCATCCCTGATCACTGCCCAGGCCTGGAGTACACAAAGATGAGGTGTCCAGGGATCTGTCCTGTCAATACCACCTGGTGATTGCTGGCATATACAGAGCTGGCCCTCACACACCAGACTTTTAGCCCCAGTTCACACTAGAACGCGGTGCAGGAAAACCACCATCCATGTGCATTTTCCACACCACATTCGGGGGGGCGGCAAAATTAGGTTTCGTCTAGGGTGTCAAATATCCTTGCACCAGCCCTGGATCCAAGGTGCTCCACAGGAACACTAAGATCAATCTGAATACTGTCACAGGTCATGAGGATTATCAATAAACCCCACATGGTGCCAGCTTCTGGGCACTGTTACCTTAGGTAGGTAAGATATTTGTTTTTATTAATGATTTGATTAACAAAAAAAATCCCACACAGTATAAAGCAGTTTTATAAAATCACAGATTGTATGAAGTAGAGACACACATGTTTTTACTAACAGAATGAACAATTCGATTATTTTGGATTACTTGGGGGAATATGCCCCATCATTTATGTTTCATTTTGCCAGAGCTGTAATATTCCCTAATATTTTTATGTTTGAATACGGTATAATAATATCTAGGTAAGAATTACCTTACAATAAAGATCTTTCAGGTCAGTTAATATGTCCGGAGTAATTTTCTGAAATGAAATACAGCAGTTCACATAACAACTCATATCCACATGACAAACATTTATTGAATAAGCACAAATAATAGCAAAACTGTTTATACCTTCATATATAGTATTGAGATGAAAACAACCTTAGCAGACCTGACTTTCCCCCAGAGATTGGTCACTAACCGTCTACTATTCTGCAGCTGTCACTATCAAAAACATGTATGGATTGTATTGACTCAATAACTGGATTAAATATTGTTTCTTAAATCTGCAGGGAGTTCATCTTGATTAACCGTTTCCCGACCAGCTCACATAGACATACTGCGGCACAATGGCACAGCTGCGCGAAACCCCTTACGGGTACGGGTTCTCCTTTAGGAGCTGCTAGAGAACACAAGCTTGCGCCTGCTGCACGGCGGAGGACCCAATGCGCGTGGCAAGTGTGTGCGATCGCTGCTGGTCACACACGATCGCGTGCAGGAGAGCCAGCACAAAACACACAAATCCCTTCTGTGAGGGGAGATGAGACATATCGTTTGTTCCTACTAAGTAGGATCAAACGATAGGTCTCCTCCCTCAGTCAGTCCCATTCCCTTACAGTCATTGTCCTGCATTTTAACATGTAGTTTGAGACTATAATTTTATTCTGCACTTTGTGGTAATTTAGTTAAAACTTGGTCTTATTCTGCAGTATGTGGAGTGAGACTCCACATGTTGATTAAACTAACTGCAATCTAGTGAAGATTTTGTCTCATTTGCAGCATGTAGAGTGATACTCTGCATGTTGCTTGCAGTTAATTTGATAAGGCTACTGTCTTGTATCTTCAATTGGTTATTGCCCTTGTACAGTGTGTGGAGCAACACTTCTGTCTCGCTCCGCGCTTTGTCTACTATAAACCTAGCACAGTCTTTTCTTGTATTGCAACATGTGGAGGGAGTTTTTAACTTCACTGGAGACTTTTGTTTTTATTTTGCAGCATGAGAAGTGAGACTCCACATGTTGCTTATAGTCTATTTAGTAAGACTATTGCCTTGTATTTTCAATCTTTGTAGCTGCATCAAGCTTTCACATTGTTAGTTATAGCTTTGCTTGGTTTGCTCTAAATCTAAAATCATATTTATATATTACTATGCTTCTCCTTGCTCACGCAGTTTGGGTCCTTCTTATTCTTTGCCCTTACGTCTTTGTATGTTTTTTACATACATGTTCGTGCGGGCAAAATTGGATTAATAATTATGTTCCAATAGTCAATTTTAATTTTATACATGGACATTTTTATATCTGTGATGGCATTTAGTATATATGCTTTTTTTTACTTTTTGTATAACAATTTATATCAAATCTCTTGCAGGTCCTTTTGATGATTAATTTTATTTTGTATATACTGGTAGTCCTTTTGTAACTTTTAAATCTGTATCTGCATTTGTATTATTATCTATTATACATTTTCCTTTATTAGTTACAATTTATTTTAGCCTTCGATTGCACCATATTGGGAAGCTGCATTTAGCTTACGACCACACACACACATTTATATATCTATCTTTTTATTTATTCATTTGAATTAATTGTATTTGTTTGCTCTTTGTTTCTCCCCTCCAGGTGCCATTCATTTTGAGCTTTTACAAGGTCTTATTTTATGGGGAGGTTTCTTTCAACATTCCTTGCATTTGATTGGCTGTCTATTTTTCATTAGCTCCATATCTACAGATCAGATTTTGTTCATTCAGCTATGACTAAGCATTTGTTTGTGATGTGGAAAGCGTTAGCTGGTTGTCCCTGGTTTCTATGCTTCAGCTATGACTGTTTTTGGATTTGAATCTTTCAATAAAGATGCCTTCAGCGGTGTGCGGCCATTCAGGATTTTTCCTTCCTTCCTAATTTGAGCAGAGCCAGCACTTGCAAGATCGTATAGGGTGGGTGTCTTCAACAGGTCTGGAGCCTTTGAGCTGCAATTTCTCTTCCACAAATCTTTCCCATAGTTTGTAGACGCTATAACTTTTGCGCAAACCAATCAATTTGCTTATTGTGATTTTTTTTTTTTTTAAATACCAAAAATATGTAGAAGAATATATATTGGCCTAAAGTGATGAATAAATGTATTTAAAAAAAAATATGAATATTTATTATAGCAAAAAAGTAAAAAAATATAGTTTTTTTTTTTTTTTTGTTTTTTTTGTTTATAGCACAAATACCACCAAAAGAAAAGCTCTATCTGTGGGGAAAAAAAGACGCAAAGTTTGTTTAGGTACAGCATTGCACGACCGCGCAATTGTCAAAGTGACGCAGTGCCGAATTGTAAAAAGTGTCTGGTGAGGAAGGGGGTAGAATCTTCTGGGGCTGAAATGGTTAAAATAGCATGAAGCTATATTATGTCCATTACGCTCTGTGATAAATCTGTAAAAATCTCTTAAGTAAAAATCTATGTTTAGTATTAGACAAATGTCCAAATCGTATGTAAATGTGTAGATTCTGGTCCCATAGCAACCAAAAATTCTAAACATGACAGAGTCTTTTTTTTTTTTTTTTTGCCATTTCTAGTTTACAGATGATATGATATGATATATACATACCGTGAGGGCTTCCTGCAGGCATGGTGATTGTAAAAGTTTCCCTACCTATTGGAGGATATGATTTCTAATTAGTATATATGGGTAATTTAAAGCTATACATAAAGAAATAATGTAAGACATCATACAGGAAAAGAAAGACATGCAAAGGTAATACACCATTTTTAAAATACAATATGAGAAGAAATATTGTATTTAATAAATGATATACAGTATGTTTTACATGAGCAGGGTGTTTGGTTTCTTCAAACAGTTATGGTGGTCTCATTGATATAGTGCTAATTTTTGTTATAGTCACACATATTTCATAGCAATAATATACCAAATTGTATAAAAAATAAATAAAAGTAGTCCTTATTAATTGCCTAATAAAAATGTATTTACAGAGGAGTGCATTGGAAAATATGAAGTTATTTAACATAATAAACAAAATGTCTCAGTTGTCAATATACAGTTTTGGCCTTACCAGTGCGCAAACAAGCTTTGTCTTTAATTCATCTATTCCCAGTTTTTTCTGAAAAAACAAAAGCACAAAAAAGATCATTAGTATTTTTCTTTACAAAAATGATTGCAGTAAGGCCAGTACCCTGTCCACATAGACGTCAATGGGCTGTATGCACACAACAACTAGTGGTTCAAGCCACATAAACATGCGGCCCATTCACAGACGAATGGTCCCAGCGCACCTGTGAGTGAGGATTAAAAACACAAAAAGTATTCTTTCCTGAGAACAATAATAATCTCATTCAATCTTCAAGTTGTCCCCCTTTCTAAGTGTATGTCACTTACACGATCCTAACTCATCAGTCTCAGCTTTATCCCCTTACTTTCTTGGGACAGGTCCTCTATATCAGTGGTCATCATCAACCCTGTCCCCGGGGCCCACTCATTTGATCTCATTTGCTGCTCAGTGATTTGCAGTATTCTAGTCTGCATCTCCCCCAAGGTAATACATAAAACCTGGCCTGTTAGTGGGCCCTGAGGACAGGGTTGATGACCACTGTTCTATATATTGGAAAACTATGAACCAAGGGTTTTGATTTACTAATGTAATACAGATGGTTTGTGCAAATTAAACTTTTACTTGCTGGCCATACACATGAGGAATTTCAGATAATTTCTGCAGAATTGGCCAACATTCAAGCCATAAGTGGTCCTGCAAGCACCACCTAGCTCAACAAAATTAAATCTAAGGCTACTTTCACACTGGGGCGGGCGGGCGCCGGCAGTAAACCTGCGCTATATTTAGAGCCACTTTTCCGCTGCTAGCGGGGTGGTTTTAACCCCCGCTAGTGGCCGAAAAAGGGTTAAAACTGCCTGCAAAGAGCCGCTGGGTTTGCAGCGCTGCCCCATTGTTTTCAATGGGAAGGGGCGCTTTAGGAGCAGTGAATACATCCGTTCAGGTCCGCCTAAAAAACTGACAGGTGGACTTGAACGGATCTGTTGTGTGAAAAAGCCCTAACTTGGATGGGGCAATAGACTGATTTCTCTATTTGCTTGTGGGACTGAATGACATACACCAAGCCATGTATGGTTAGCCTTAGAAAACTAGATGAATCTTTGTTCGCTTTGAATGCAGAATAATGCGCAAAGGAAATAGACAAAAAGGATTTTTGCCTTCATGTGATTGGAAGATAGTTTAGTGAATAAGGTAGAAGTTATTTTCAATCCAGAGTCTCTATTTCTTTAGTAAATAAACAAGTAGCATTTACCATAGCAGAAAATATTCTTACTAGAAATAAACTAATTAATTCTTTAAAATCACCTGTTCACCTTCTCTTATTCTTAGGACCATGGCACACTAGAGACCCTGAACTACTGATAGAGTAATTACTCAATGATGTGTTGCTTCCTTGCAGGTCTTATGAGCAAGCTATCTGTGGTCGAGTGATATTTTGTAGTATTTTTGTCATTTTGGCAGTTACAGCACATACAATTAAAGCGGAGGTCCACCCTAAAATGGACCTCCGCTCATCGGAATCCCCCCCCCCTCCGGCGCCACAATCGGCACCTTTCAGGGGGGAGGGGGGTGCAGTTACCTGGATAATCCAGGTAACTGCACCCACTTCCGGGCTAGCTCTCTGCGGAAAGGGGCGTACGTTACGCCCCTTTCCGCAAGCGCCCGCCCCCTTCAGCAAGTGCCCCGCTGCCTGCTGGGAAACACACAGCTCCCAGAGGCAGCGGGGACCGTCCGGATTGCGCCGCGCGGCTCGCGCATGCGCAGTAGGGAACCGGGAAATGAAGCCGAAAGGCTCCATTTCCTGATTCCCATACCCAAGATGGCGGCGGCACGAGCGAGCGATCGGCTTCGGGTGCCGACATCGCGGGCGCGCTGGACAGGTAAGTGTCACTATTTAAAAGTCAGCAGCTGCAGTATTTGTAGCTGCTGGATTTTAAAAAAAAAAAAAAAAAACGCGGAGTCCCGGTGGACTCCCGCTTTAAAGAAGTATGTATAAACCAGTGAATATGGCATTACACAATAATTCACTGCAGGTGAATATCCCTAGGGAATTTGTTTAAATAGGCAATAAACTATTCACCACCAGTGAATGTTCAGTGAATGCCACCTTCACTACATAAATGTACTGAGCTGGAGTAATTTTATAAATATGTGATGCATACTTTTGGGGGTTTTGTCCTGCATTTTACTATTTTAGTCAATTGAAGAACTGCTGTCTCTGTCTTTTTTTTTTTTTTTTCAATTATATCTATTCCAATTTATAACAAAATAGCAATTGCAGCACTGATTCAATAATACAGTATAGAAAATGATTCAGTGTGGAAATTCATGCACAATAAATCATTCAATAAATACTATGATAGAATAAAGTTTTTTTTTTTTTAAACTAAAGGCATTATATTTTTAACCAAAATTAATTTTAAACTAAATAAGTTCAAATAAAGCAATCCAATAGTGTAACGACTAAAAAAATCCCCATCGCCAATATTATTTTTCCAAATAAAGAAAAATCTTTGGTTCAAGGTGACTACTACCACTAATACGGGAAAACTCACTTACCAGAAGCGTGCGCCTATCTCGCTACAAGACCAGTGTTTGCCGAGCCTTGTAGCGAGATAGGCACGCACTCCTGGTAAGTGCATTTTCCTGTATTGGTGGTAGTAGTCACCTTGGATCAAGGATTTTTCTACACTTGGAAGAATAATATTGGTCATGGGAATTTTTTAGTTGTTACACTGTTGGATTTCTTTATTTGAACTTATTTAATTTAAAATTAATTTTGGTTAAAATATTTTAATGTATCCTTTGGAGGAATTTATTTAATCGCAATGTTTATTGAATGATTTATTGTCCATGAATTTTCACACTGAATATTTTATATTATTGAATCAGTGCTGTCATTATTTTGTTATATTACTTTTTGTATTTATTTATAGCTGCTGGTTATTGGTAGAATAATAAGTTACCGTATATACTCGAGTATAAGCCGAGATTTTCAGCCTCTTTTTTGAGGCTGAAAGTGCCCCCCTCGGCTTATACTCGAGTCATCGCTGTCTGCCCGCTCGATCAGCGTGTCGAGCAGACAGACAGCGGCCATTCTATAATTCAAAAGCCGCGCCTCCGGCTCCGCCTTCGCCTGTGATAGGCGGAACACTGAATTTCCCAGCAGCCTGTGTTCCGCCTATCACGGACATCGTATCATCCTCGTACTACGGACGAGGATGATACGATGTCCGTGATAGGCGGAACACAGGCTGCTGGGAAATTCAGTGTTCCGCCTATCACAGGCGAAGGCGGAGGCGCGGCTTTTGAATTTTACAATGGCCGCCGAGGCGCCGACGAAGAGGGCACGGGACGGAGGCAAGGCAAGGCACGGCACGGGACGGAGGCAAGGCAAGGCACGACACGGGACGGAGGCAAGGCACGGCACGGGACGGAGGCAAGGAGGCAAGGCACGGGACGGAGGCTCGGGACAAAGGCTCGGGACACAGGTAGGCTGGACACACACACACACACACACACACACACACACACACACACACACACACACACACACACACACACACGGATGGAGACACACACACACACAGGGATGGATGGATACACACACACACAGGGATGGATGGATGGATGGAGACACACACACACAGGGATGGATGGATGGAGACACACACACACAGGGATGGATGGATGGATGGATGGAGACACACACACACAGGGATGGATGGATGGATGGACACACACACACACAGGGATGGATGGACGGACACACAGGGATGGACGGACACACAGGGATGGACGGACACACAGGGATGGACGGACACACACACAGGGATGGACAGGCATGTCTCACCCTCGGCTTATACACGAGTCAATAAGTTTGCCAGTTTTTTTGGGGGTAAATTGGGGGCCTCGGCTTATATTCGGGTCGGCCTATACTCGAGTATATACGGTATTTGGTTCACAGTTTTGCAATATAATTCTCTTATAATTTATTCTATCCCTCAGCCCTGAAAGGTTTATACACTAGACATGGGCGCCGTCAATAAATTTGTTTAGTTTAGTTCTATTACGGTTCGTATTAGAATTAATTCGTACTTGGTAATTCGTGTCCGAAATTCAATTTCAATTCGTACGAAATACGAATTGTCGTTAGGTTCGTTAACTTGTACGAACATTCTTTACAATGAATTTAAAGGCAAAAATATATATCTATACCTCAATATGACAGTTGATGCTGATGGAAGTTTGGTTTTTATCCCCTGCTGTGCTCGGTATGTCAGCACAGCACAGGAATGGTGGAAGCCCCTCATAATGAGCACAGCAGGGGTACAGCCCCAGGAGGAGGTCAGTATAGCACAGGGATGGTGGGAGCCCCTCATAAGAGGCATAATGAGTCCTCGGCGACGACTGATCCAAAATTCGTAAACAAAAGTTCGTATTTCGTATAAAATTCGGACACATGGCAATTCGTATTTCGGATCCTCCCGAATGTACGAATTTAGGGAAATTCGTACAAAACAAATCTAACATGTCTATTATACACTAGGGATGAGCCGAACACCCCCCGGTTCGGTTCGCACCAGAACTTGCGAACGACCCCCGCGTTCGGCACGAACGTTAGAACCCCATTGAAGTCTCGAAGTTCGAATTGGAAAGTGCTAATTTTAACGGCTAATATGCAAGATAGTGTGCTAAAAAGGGTTTGGCGATCTGCCTCCTGCCTCAGGGGACATGGGTCACTGCAAAAAAAAGTTTTAAAAACTACCGTTTTGGCGGGAGCACTGATTTTAATGACGATTAAAGTGAAAAAAAAAGTGAAATATTCCTTTAAATATGGTGCCTGGGGGGTGTCTATAGTATGCCTGTGAAGTGCCACGTGTTTCCCGTGTTTAGAACAGTCCCTGCACAAAATGACATTAAACGGAAATAACACCATTTAAAACTGCTTGCGGTTTTAATGTTATATCTGGTTCCTGTAATATGGTTGAAAATCATTCAGAAAAATGGCATGGGTAGCCCTCCCTGCCCATTACCAGCCTATTTGGGTCTTGTACGCATATTAAGGGGAACCCCGTACCCATATTAAAAAAAGGAAATGCGTGTGGCCCCCAGGCCCTATATACTCAGAACAGCAGTATACAGGCGGTGCAAACAAGACAGGGACTGTGTAGGTTTGTTGTGTTAAGTTGAATCTGTTTGTCATTTTCAAGCGGTACATTTTTAAAGTGTAGCTCCAGTCAAAAAAAATATCTTTAAGCTTTTTGGAAAACATAGGGAAGGGTTATCACCCCTGTATAATTTGTTTTGTCGTCCATCTTTTTTCATCTCACTTGCTGTTGTCTCCTTCCGTTTGCAAGTAGGAGATGTTTGTAAATTGGATGTTTGAAAGTAGGGGCCTGCCCTATATGCTCTGCAGAAATGGCGGAACAAGGTGTTGGTTTTGCAACAACATTGTAAGCCCTCAAAGTGACTCTTGGTGGCCGCTGGAGCGCCCTGCTGTGAACGATTATATCAAGAATTGTAATTACATGCCATTGTTGAACAGTGGTAGAAAAATTGACCTTTGGTGGTTGTGGTGCTGGTGCCACAACACTATAAGTCCTCACAGTTACTCTGGGTGGGCACAGGAAGGGGCCCTCCTGTGAAATATTATATCAAGAATTGTAATTACATGTCCCTGTTAAACAGGGGCAGAAAAATTGGGCCTTAGGCACTGGTGCCATCACACTGCAACCTCTGCCATACACTCTAGTTTTATTGCAGGAATTAGCCCTGCTGCAAAGCATTGCATCAAAAATTGTACTTAAACGCCCCTGTTAAACAGGGGCAGAAAAATTGGGCCTTAGGCACTGGTGCCATCACACTGCAACCTCTGCCATACACTCTAGTTTTATTGCAGGAATTAGCCCTGCTGCAAAGCATTGCATCAAAAATTGTACTTAAACGCCCCTGTTAAACAGGGGCAGAAAAATTGGGCCTTAGGCACTGGTGCCATCACACTGCAACCTCTGCCATACACTCTAGTTTTATTGCAGGAATTAGCCCTGCTGCAAAGCATTGCATCAAAAATTGTACTTAAACGCCCCTGTTAAACAGGGGCAGAAAAATTGGGCCTTAGGCACTGGTGCCATCACACTGCAACCTCTGCCATACACTCTAGTTTTTTTGCAGGAATTAGCCCTGCTGCAAAGCATTGCATCAAAAATTGTACTTAAACACCCCTGTTAAACAGGGGCAGAAAAATTGGGCTGCTGGCATCACCCAGAACCAAAAATGTTCTTCCAACATATCAGCGGAGGAGGAAGAGGATAGACAATCAACATAACAGGACAGTCACTCAGCATCAGCATAGGCAGTCTTGAAGGGATGTGGTATTTCAAAAAAAATTATTCGGTTACATCAGCTTCAGGTGCTTGGTAGCTGTGGGTGATCCAAGACTGATTCATCTTGATGAAGGTCAGTCGATCAACTGATTCGGTGGACAGGCGCACCCTGTGATCGGTAACGAAGCCACCAGCAGCACTGAAGGTGCGTTCCGAAAGAACGCTGGATGCAGGACAGGCCAGGAGCTCAATTGCATACTGTGCAAGCTCTGGCCAGTGATCCATCCTCAAGACCCAGTAAGCCAGAGGATTTTCAGTGGGAAAGGTGTCCAAGTCTGACCTTGCCCCTAGGTATTCCTGCACCATGTAAATTAGACGCTGGCGATGGGTGCTGGAACCAATCATACCTTGGGGCTGCGGACTAAAAAATTGTCTGAACGCATCAGTCAGACGGCCACCTTCTCCACCGCTCCTTCTGACTGATGCCTCAGCAACACGTTGTCCAGGACCAGGAGTTTGTGACCTCCCAGTCTCTGGGAACGCGTTGCACAGAGCTTTCTGCAAGGCCTCCCGGAGATGTCTCATCCTCTGCTCCCTCTGCGATGGCAAGATAAGGTCGGCAACCTTACCCTTGTACCGTGGATCAAGGAGAGTGGCCAGCCAGTAATGGTCCCTCTCCTTGATCCGAAGAATACGAGGATCCTTCCGCAGGCTTTGCAGGATCAGGGAGGCCATGCAGCGTAGGTTAGCTGAGGCATTCGGTCCGGAGTCCTCTGGGTCACTAAGGACAACATGATCCGCAGCTACCTCCTCCCAGCCACGTACAAGTCCACGTGTTTCTTGGGACTGTAAATCATCCCTATAAGACTGCTGCTGCTGATGCTGAGTGCCAGCCTCCACCTCCATGCTGACACAATCATCCTCCTCCTCCTCTTCCTCCTCCTCACCCTCTTCCTGTGTGATGGGTGGCACAGCAGGAACACTGTCTGGATAAAGGGGGCCTTGAGAGGCAAGGAAGTCCTCCTCTTCCTGCCTCTGTTCTGCCTCAAGTGCCCTGTCCATTATTCCACGCAGCGTATGCTCCAAGAGGTGGACAAGAGGTATAGTGTCACTGATGCATGCACTGTCACTGCTCACCATCCTTGTGGCCTCCTCAAACGGTGACAGGACAGTGCATGCATCCCTGATCATGCCCCACTGGCGTGGTGAGAAAAAACCAAGCTCTCCTGACCCTGTCCTGGTGCCGTAGTCGCACAGGTACTCATTGATGGCCCTCTGCTGCGTGTGCAGCCGCTGCAGCATGGCCAATGTTGAGTTCCATCTGGTGGGCATGTCACATATAAGGCGGTTCTTGGGCAGGTTCAACTCCTTTTGGAGCTCAGCCAGCCGAGCACAGGCATTAAATGATCGGCGGAAATGCACACAGACTCTCCTGGCCTGTTTCAGGACATCCTGTAAGCCGGGGTACCTGCCCAAGAACCGCTGCACCACCAGGTTAAGGACGTGAGCTACACAGGGCACATGGGTCAGTTGTCCCTGTCGGAGGGCGGAGAGGAGGTTGGTGCCATTGTCGCAAACCACCATTCCTGGCTTAAGCTGGCGTGGCGTCAACCACCTCTCGGCCTGCCCCTGCAGAGCTGACAAAACATCCGCCCCAGTGTGGCTCCTGTCCCCCAAACAAACCAGCGCAAGCACGGCATGGCATCGTTTTGCCTGCGTACTTGCGTAGCCCCTGCAACGCCTACGGAGCACCGCTGGTTCTGAGGACAGAGCACTGGAAGAGGCCGTGGAGGAAGAAGAAGAGGAGGGGGTGGAGGAGAGAGGTGTGTCACAACCAATAGTAGCATTTTGGAGGCGTGGTGGCGGAACAACCTCCAATACTACTGCACCTTGTCCTGCATCCTTCCCAGCAGCCAGAAGAGTGACCCAATGGGCCGTGAAAGACAGGTAACGTCCCTGTCCATGCCTGCTGGACCATGAGTCAGCGGTAATATGCACCTTACCGCTGACCGCCCTGTCCAGCGAGGCAAGGACATTGCCTTCCACATGCCGGTAGAGAGCCGGAATTGCCTTCCGTGAGAAAAAGTGGCGTTTGGGGACCTGCCACTGAGGAACCGCACATTGTACAAACTCACGGAAGGGGGCCGAATCTACCAACTGAAAAGGCAACAGTTGAAGTGCTAGCAATTTAGCCAAGCTAGCATTCAACCGCTGGGCATGTGGATGGCTGGGAGTAAATTTCTTCCGCCGGTCCAGCAGCTGGGGCAGGGACATTTGTCTGCTATAATCGGACGTGGATGTACCACTAGCAGAGTTCCCGGAAGCACTTGGCTGTGACACACCTAATTCTACACCTTCATTCCTCTCAGAGCAGGTTTCAGAGAGGACTGAAGGTCTAGTGGGGTTGGAGATGCCAGCTGATGAGGAGCAAGGAGAGGTCCGCTTTGTTCTTTGGTGTGGGTCTTTGAGGTATGCTTGCCAACGAGCTGCATGGCAGGTCAACATATGTCTGGTCAAGCATGTGGTGCCCAAGCGGCTGATGTTTTGGCCACGTGAGATACGCTTGAGACATATGTTGCAAATAGCAGCGGTGCGATCTGATGCACTCGTCTCAAAAAAGGCCCACACCAAAGAACTTTTAGAATAACGCGCAGAGGAAGCGCTCTGCGCAGAGGAAGCGCTCTGCGCAGGCGGAGCTCTGCGGTGTGATTCAGTCGGTGTGCTGCCCCTAAGCTGGCCCCCGGAGAGCATCCTGCCTCGTTGGACATGTGCCTCCTCCTCCTCCTCCTCCTCCTCCTCCTCCCTCCTTCCAGGCACCCATGTGGAGTCAGTGCCCTCATCATCCCCTCCCTCTTCATCGCTGTAGCAAACCTGGCAGTATGCTGCAGCTTGTGGAACATTACTGCCAGATTGCTGTCCTTCTTGAGCATCCCCTCTCTCTGTGCTCACGCTACTGCCTTCCTCTAGCTGAGTGTCATCATCAGAGCCCACCAAACACTGGGCATCCTCCTGGAGCATGTACCCAACACTGTGCTCAAAGAGTTCAGGAGACTCCTCAGGAGGACGTGGTGGGTCTAGGGAAGGAGTCACTGATGATGACATTGAGAGGAGGGACGACGATGTGTTGGCAGCTGCTTTTCTACTACCCTGAGACTGGGTGAGAGAGGATGAGGAGGATGAAGAGGGCTTGGTCATCCACTCTACCAAGTCGTTGGCATGTTGCGGTTCAACATGTCCAGCTGCAGAAAAGAAGGACAAGCATGTCCCATGGCCACGTGCTGATGACAATGCACCGCGTCCCCGACCAGCACTGTTGTCTCTAGACACAGAGCCTGCTTGCCCTCTTTTATCGGCTCGCGCCTGTCTGCCTCTCCTTGCTGGCCTTCCAGACATGGTAATGGCCTGAAGGGAGTTGGGTAAAACAGTAGTTGGGTAGTTTATATTGTGCTGGAGGCACACAACACCCACTAACTCCTGCAGATGCCTTTTTTATAGAACAGCAGAGTTAAAGGGGTATATACAGATGTATACTGTGCTGTGCTGGAAGCACACACAACTTCCAATAACTCCAGCAGATGCCAATCGGGCCCAAATACAGAACAGCTATGTAGGTGGATAATAGCGGTATGTACTGGGTACAGAGCAGGCACACAGCACGCACTATCTCCTGAGTGACACTGCTGACTGCAAGCTCTATTGTTAAAGATGGACCACTAGCTATATAGGTGAGGTGAATATCACGGTGTATACTGCGGTCAGGGCACGCAGACAATAACAAGAAAACAGCAGAGTTAAAGGGGTATATACAGCTGTATACTGTGCTGTGCTGGAGGCACACACAACTTCCAATAACTCCAGCAGATGTCAATCGGGCCCAAATAGAGAACAGCTATGTAGGTGGATAATAGCGGTATGTACTGGGTACAGAGCAGGCACACAGCACGCACTATCTCCTGAGTGACACTGCTGACTGCAAGCTCTATTGTTAAAGATGGACCACTAGCTATATAGGTGAGGTGAATATCACGGTGTATACTGCGGTCAGGGCACGCAGACAATAACAAGAAAACAGCAGAGTTAAAGGGGTATATACAGCTGTATACTGTGCTGTGCTGGAGGCACACACAACTTCCAATAACTCCAGCAGATGTCAATCGGGCCCAAATAGAGAACAGCTATGTAGGTGGATAATAGCGGTATGTACTGGGTACAGAGCAGGCACACAGCACGCACTATCTCCTGAGTGACACTGCTGACTGCAAGCTCTATTGTTAAAGATGGACCACTAGCTATATAGGTGAGGTGAATATCACGGTGTATACTGCGGTCAGGGCACGCAGACAATAACAAGAAAACAGCAGAGTTAAAGGGGCATATACAGCTGTATACTGTGCTGTGCTGGAGGCACACACAACTTCCAATAACTCCAGCAAATGACAATCGGGCTCAAATAGAGAACAGCTATGTAGGTGTATATAGTGGTATGTACTGGGTACAGAGCACGCAGACAGCACGCACTAACACTACTGACTGCAAGCTCTATTATTAAAGCTAG
Organism: Lithobates pipiens; assembly: GCF_037356315.1. Classification (NCBI taxonomy): domain Eukaryota; kingdom Metazoa; phylum Chordata; class Amphibia; order Anura; family Ranidae; genus Lithobates; species Lithobates pipiens. The sequence continues at coordinate 257,287,796 of NW_027507785.1, forward strand.
ATCACTAGCTATATAGGTGAGGTGAATATAGTGGTGTATACTGCGGTCAGGGCACAGACAGTAACCACTACACAAGAGCAAAATAGTAAATCAGCCAAAAACGATTGGTGTGTAACTGTGTTGAAGGTACACAGAACACCCACTGCTTCAGATGCTAACAAACACTACACGAGGCCGCCTGAAAGGCAGCTTTATATAGTGTGGGGCGTGCACTACACTGTCTGAGCTATGATTGGCCACAGGCAGGATGCCTGTGACCAACCATTGCTCTTCCCGCTACTGGCGCTGCGATTGGCCAAGCATGCGGGGTCACAGTGCATGCTTGGCCAATCGTGAGACAGCAATGCATTGCGCCATCGCAGTGCATTGTGGGCCACACGAATTTTGCCGCGAACGTCCCAAACGTTCGGAATTCGGCGAACGCACGGACGACCGATGTTCGAGTCGAACATGCGTTCGACTCGAACACGAAGCTCATCCCTATTATACACCTATTCCAATGTCCCTGAAGAATAAGTAGCTCTTACTTTATAGATAGATGGGCTTATCTGATACAGATATGACAATATCCAAATTAGTCATATAGCTAATTTTAGATGATCACAACTGGATCAGATAAATTGCCTTGTAATGCGCTTTACACTGTCATCTTTTTTGTAATAAATAAGCTTATACAAAGATCTGCTGCAAGCCCTCATCTGACTCCACCTTGGCCTGATTTACTGAGACTGGGGTGTCCGTTTATGAAGCAGTGATCAGTGGAGATCCAGAGGATCGCCGCTGATCACAGCCCATAAACAGTTTATAAACCAGAGATAATCGGGGGAGAAGTGTTTGAATTTGTTCTCCCGCCGATTACCTCCACACACTGAGAATCCTCATAGAATGACACAGTAACGGCCAGTTTATGAAGCTGCGATCTCAGTGCTTCACTGGCGATTTGTGTCAGAATTCACACTCCCCGATTCACCAGCTCAGAGGTGGAGAACCGGGGAGTGAAGAGAGAATGTGGGGGGATCTGAGGAGGAAAGAGGAAGATAATTAACTTCCTTATGCCTCGTTCAGACCCCCCCAACACTGTAACCATGTCCCCCTGTCATAGTTATGTGTATACACACATATATATATATATATATATATATATATATATATATATAAAATGTGTGTGTATATATAATGTCTGTGTGTGTATACATGTATATATTATGTAGGGGGACGCTTTATTTCACTAACATTAATCACACCGTTTGTCAGTGTATTGAGCTGTGATAATTTATCACTGCTGAATAAATTGACATCTCTGTGTATCAGTGAATTTCTAGTACTGTAATCTCATAAAGTCTCACGAGATTCCAGTATTAGGGGCCGTTCTCCAGTGTTAGAAGCGTTTGTAGATCGCTTCACTTCTCCAAGGGTGAAGCGATCTACTCCGCTTCATAAAGTGGCACACAGAGGAGAAAGATCTCCTCTGAGAATGCCGGAGAATGAAGCAGTGAATAGATTTCACTGTTTCATAAAAGGACACCTGATTTACTAGGAATTGAGAATCTTCACATTATAAATTGAATGAAGGTTCACTTCAAGAATCCAATTATAAAAATAAAAACAACTACTCCCTGTTCACTTATTTCATCTGCCCATGATTGGGTAATTTATTGGGGAATATTCTCAAATCATTCTCAGTATCTCTCTGACCGGCTGATATGAACAAACAGAAATGAAGCGAGTGAACAAACAAACTTACCAAAATCTCTATACCAGTGGCAAGGGCTTCTACTCCAGTTCCTCCAGCTGACACCAAAAGGTCTTCCTATAAACAAAATGCAACACGATTGTGTATGTAAACATGCCAAATATTTCACATAATACAGATAAGGTGTAGCTTTAAAAATTTCAGATGATTTATACAGAACAAACAAGTTAAAATTTCAGAAAAATGAACTTACATTTAAAAAATGTTTTTTTGTTTGTTTGCATTGTAGATGTATGTGCTCATTTATGTTTCTAGTGTTGACATTTTTTTTCTTTTTAAATATTACATTGCTGTATCAAATTAGAAAGTGATCACAATATCTACAATATTCACAGTAACAGATCCCAAAAAAACATGGAGATATATTTACGGCATTAGGAGCTTTGATGTTTTATGATAAGAGGCACATACACTTTTTATATGTCTTTATTTTTGTCATGTAGCCATTTACTATGAAAGATTGTGAACTTTGATATATATGCCTGTGAGAATGGAATCATTTGTGAATATATATAAACAATCCAATCCTGATGCATGTACACAGAACATGAGCGATACCCTCTGCTCCCATAAATAGAAGATACGCTACAATACTTGTCATGCAGCACCTCGGGTGATTTATTTAAATATTTGCAAAATCCACAAACTTCATATGTTATAAATTCATGCAATTTGTATAACATTTTTGAAATGCCCAAAGTCCTTCCTCGGGTCAAATATAAAGCTGAAAACAAATCATCTCCATCTTAAGCCCCAGTTCACACTGAATGCGGCTTTGCAATAGCACTACCTCGGTGCGATTTCATGTGCAGCTTGTTAACATTTGTGCAAATCCATGCACAGATGTCAATGCCTAAAAAGACAGCAACCAAGGGTTCATACATGTCACAGCCACAATGCTTTGCTTCATGGCCAGAGCAGGAATTACACCTACTGTTGCATTCTGTAGGCATTACTATCCACCAAACGTGACACAGTCAAGTGAATGGAGCCAGTCTACAACCACCCCACAGCCACATACATTGCACATGGTAACAGCACAGTGGTGTGGCATTTATATGGTTAAAACAGGTGGTGAGGAGGTGAGATATTTCCTTCTTAAGCTGGTCATTCACTATTCATCATTATTATTTGCTGAATGTGTGATACATATGCATATTAGTTGTATAGCTATTTAAGCGCCGCACATTTGATATATCAGTTTGCATTGTCACATTTGGCAAAGTGTGGGAAGTGTTGGCAAGCTGTTTTTTTATTTTTTTATTTTATTTTCACTATTTTTATTTTATTTTTTATAGATTGTCACTAGTTAGGCCTCTCACCTGGTTCAAGAGTTTGCATGGATTTATTACATGTAAAGTTTTTGGATTTTACAAATATTTAAATAAATCACCCAACGACCTTTTCTGAAGTCTGGTGATTGGAATATATGCATCTAAAGCTGGCCATACACCTATAGATTATCTGCAGATTTTCCATGGTTAAATGGAAAAAGTGGGAGATTCCTCCATCCACATAGTTTAGCGAATATGGAAGAAATCTGTTGTATATTTTCCATCTAACCATAGAAAATCTGCAGATAATCTACAGGTGTATGGCCAGCTTTAGTAGTGGGGCTGTGAGGCTGATGACATCATTGTGTGCTGCTAGAGAACAGGAAGCGCTGTGATCTGTATACTACTGTACTGCTGGCTCTGTTATGCTCTTGTACATTCTACACCTGTGAGTGTTTTTATCCTTTTCTTTCTTCAGTAAAACAAGGGTGAGCATTATTTCAGTTTATTCTGTTTTATATGTACTGCACTCATTACAACGTCTGAACCTTGGATGGATCTAAGGGATCACGGCAAATGCAGTATTGGATTCCTTACTTTCCCTTAAAGGGAAGGAAGCACTTTTGGCTTTTACGTTTTTATGTCTGGATTGAAGGTGAGCTGCCTAACTTACCACTGGTGGAAATTGCACTAAGTTTATGCATGAGGAGGTTCACTTTTATCACACCAGAAGAATCATTTATTGTGGAAGTTTGGATAATTCACTTAAATATTCAGTATTATGTTAGTTTATGGACTTTTTTGGCACAAATATACTTTATTACTGATGCACTTCAACCTCCCTGATGACATTCCCGAGTGTGGGTTAAATTTCAATACCATTAGTGGTAACCCCAAGCCACACTCGCGATTGCATTGCAGATTTCTGTTACAACGTACTTACCTTATCACCAGGATTCTGTGATGTCCCCCCCGCTGTGTCCTCCTCCCCGATGCTCTGTGTTCCAGGCTCCATTCACTGTGAGCGTTAAGACGCATGGGGGCGGAGCCCAGTGGAAAATTCAAAAACTACAAAATACATAACACATACAGTACACTGTAATCTGTAAGATTACATTACTGTATCAAATCATTTCACCTCCCTTTTGTCCCTTGTGCTTTGTCCAGTGCCCTGTATGCACTTTTATATTATATATACTGTTCTTTCTGCCAGGAAATTTGAGAATGTCCATGGCAACCAAAAAGTGTCCCTTTACGTCAAAAGTGGTTTTAGACCAGCTAGAAAACAGCGATAGTAAATTAGAACACTTGCAGAATTGAGCGATAGTGATTTGTGGGGAAATTAATTATATAATTAAATATATTTTTTAAATTATTTATATTATAATTTAGGATTTTATGTTTCAAATTTTATCATACCCTGGATGTCTACCAGACTCTTATTTGGACAGATTTAAGTGAGTTATTCCTAAGAAATACAGGCCTCCAATATAAAACGCCAAATTACCATGCAAAACAATGTATCACTTTGAGATTCAAAAATCCGACATAATCATACCGCCAGGGAGGCTACTGGGATTTCATAATTGGATACACTTATGTATTATGTGTATAATATTTTATTTATTTGTGTTTTATTCATTGAATTGAATTTTGCATTACGCTACATTTTTTTTTAGTTCAAGGTAGTGCTGCGCTAACGGGGCTAAAAATCACCCAAAGTGTTACAGACCAGGTAATACATTGGGGCCAGTTTGCGGCAACCAGGTGAGGAGTACAAGGACAATTGTGTCATGCCTACAGTCAAGCATGGTGGTGTGAGTGTCATGGGCTGGGGCTGCATGAGCGCTGCCGACACTGGAGAGCTAAAGTTCATTGAGGGAACAATGAATGCCAACATGTACTGTGACATACTGAAGCAGAGCATGATCCCCCTTCCTTCAGGGGACTGGGCCAAACGACAGTATTCCAACTTGATAACAACTCCAAACACACCTCCAAGATAACCACTGTCTCGCTAAAGAAGCAGAGGGTAAAGCTGATGGACTAGCCAAGCATGTCTCCAGACCTAAACCCTATTGAGCATCTGTGGGGCATCATCAAACGGAAAGTGGAGGAGGGCAAGGTCTCTAACATCCACCAGCTCCGTGATGTCACCATGGAGGAGTGGCAACCTGTGAAGCTCTAGTGAACTCCATGCCCAAGAGGGTTAAGGCAGTGCTGGGAAAAGGGTCACTTTGGGCCCAATTTGGACATTTTCACTTAGGGGTGTACTCCTTTTTGTTGCCAGTGGTTTAAACATTAATGGCTGTGTGTTGAGTTATTTTGAAGGGACAGAAAATTGACACTGCTATACAAGCTGTACACTTTACATTGTAGCAAAGTGTAATTTCTTTAGTGTTTGCATGAAAAGATTTATAAAAGATTAACAAAAATGTGAGGGGTATACTCACTTTTGTGAGATACTGCGTGTGTGTATATATATATAGATAGATATAGAGATATATATATATATATATATATATATATATACATATAGATATATACATGCATACATTTACCATAGTGTTTGTATTGTTTTTAGATGAGGCTAAGCAGAAATTATTTAATTTCTTTCATTCATCAAAAGTGTTGCCAATCTTTGTAAAAAAAAAAAGTTACCATTATTTTAACCTACAAATGCAAACTGCAAGCACAGTGACCAATTGACAATAAGTAATCATTTTTGTTTGCTCTGTATGCTGTAATTTAATGAAAGGAAAATGTGATTGATTATCATAGATTCCTGCACTTTGCACATCTTCATTGTTCATTGAAATTGTTTACTGAGTTGAATTTTTGTCATGGAGCAAAAAATACTGACATCTGAATATCAACTCATGAAGAGAAGCATTTGAAAATAGAATTTTGATTTGAAGATGTTGCCTTGTACATGATTGGATGATGCTTTATTGAATCAGGATTACTGAAATCATTTGGATTTCTGCCATTTGTCATGTCTGAATGGGGCTCATGAGCTGGGAACACATGTCATACATTATATTAAAATGAGATATAAAAAATATAGGTAGATGGAGAGAGACTTACTAAATTTTTATCACCAAGATCAAAATGACAGGATACACACTTCTGCAACAAGAGTATAAAGTAAATTGTTTTAGATAATAATAATAATAATAATAATATTGATAATAATAACAGTAATAATAAAAAACTTAAGTGAAAATAGTAGATAAGGGGATTCTGTAAATTTTTGTGATTTGAGTAGTATCTTTTTTCCATGACTATTTATTCTCTGCATTAAGAAAAAAAATGTTTTTTTTCAGCTCCTTCCCCCATCCCCCATTATACTTACCTGAGCCTGATCTCTATCCAGTGCTGTACCTGAGAGCAGCAGCTCCGTCCACTCTCTGTCTCTCCTCTCTGGCCATGGAGGCATCCATCGGCTACTGATACTGTCAATTACAGCCATTGAGCAAAGAACAGAGGTGGGGCTGAGCTGCGCTGTGTGTGTTAATGGACACACAGAGCCCAGCTCACGATCAATGAGCTTTAATGCCCCCCTAATAAGCCGCTTGCTATGGGGGCACTCAGAAGGGGGATGGAGCCAGGAGCACCGGCGGGGACCCCAGAAGAGGAGGATCTTGGCTGCTCTGTGCAAAACCATTGCACAGAGCAGGCAAGTATATATGTTTATGAATAAAAAAGTATTGTTTGGGGAAAGAAAATTAATAAAATTCCCTTCACAGTACAATTAGCTTAAAGCTTAGGGGCAGCAAAACTCAAAACAAACAAAGAAAAAAAAAACCTTACAGTCAGTAGGATGTGTCCCTTGTGCTGATTCCTTTTCTGGTGAAAACCTCCTCCACCCTGTGCCCCCCAACCCCACCACTCTAATCTTCCAGTGTGGTCGGATTCCATTTTCTTTTACTGGATAGACTTTAGTAAATATTTTCCTATGTTCATGTTGGCCATAAAAAGAAAGGTCTTACAATTAGTACTCCATACCAGTACACCAATGAATATTTCTGCTGCATCGTTGTAATTCTTTACATTTCCATCCTCCTAAAAAAATAACAGAGTCAAACTTACTACAAAGGAATGTGAGAGCATCCACTGCCATTAATCATATAATACATGACAAATGGTTTGTATAAAATGAATTGTATACAGTTATTGTAATTGCCCTATTAAAAATGTAAAGCAATTTCAAGGAACGAATAAACTTTAATAAAAGACTTTGGCTGGGTGACAGCTGGTTTCTGTGCCCCTCTATGCCAGCATATTCTATAGCAGTGTTTCTCAACTTCAGTCTTCAAGGCGTCCCAACAGGTCATGTTTTCAGGCTTTCTCTCAGATAAAACAGCTGTGGTAATTACTAAGGCAGTGAAACTGATCATATCACCTGTGCAAAATAATGGGAGGCCTGAAAACATGACCTGTTGGGGGGCCTTGAGGACTGGCGTTGAGAAACACTGTTCTATAATAAGGCCATTGGCCTAAAGTGTCATGGCAAATGTAATTTTAAACTGATATATGCCACAATAGTGACTATCACTTATCTCCGCTGTACAGCGGTTTATGTGGCTGTGATGAGGAGTGGAGATGTTGTTCTGTCTCCCACTGCAGGAAAATCAGAGGAAATGATCTCCCTCCTCACTTCTCCACCTCAGAGATGGTAATAGTAGAGAAAGAGAAGAGAAACAGTCACAATGTGATGAGGGAGCAGATGAATGTCACTGCTTGGCAGGAAAATCAAAGACTCATTCAGGTTTATATATTTACCTATTTGTGTGTACATATACAACTATAAATATACAGCATATGTATATATACATGGCAGTTTTTTGTGGGGTGCAATATATTGCCATGCTTCTTATGGCTTATAAAAGACAGAGACATTTACACCTTAAAAACATTTCCTATTACTTAGGAGATCATGCTCTTTTATATTCCCCGGGATCTAATGGGGTATATTATCACTAGACCTCAGTATATTCCCGTCCTGTATGTGGACAGTAAAAGTAACAATAATAAAAGTCCTATTGAATGGAGACCCTGCATGGATAATTGTGTTTTATCATAAATACATTTGGTTACAAATGTAATAGGAATGTCTTAATATAAATAAAAACACATTTTCTTGCAAAACCCCTGCCCAATAAGTCTTTTATTAACAATTGGTTTTATTTTCCCTGCTTACTTCAATATTATTATTTTTTTATTTAAGGGAATTTTCTCCTAACTTCCAGTACACATCATAGTCATTCACTGCATATTCCATCCACTTTTATTGGAGAAGAACAATTGTTAATAAATTCCCTCATCTGAGGGATTTATATGTAGTGAATATAAAAAAGTATGTAGCGCTACCTTTTAAACAAAAATAGCAATATTAAATAAACCACCTAATCAGTGACACAAATCAATATACTGTACATGTATAGATATAAATAAATGTGCAAATCTAAAAACTGTGCATCAATAAATAGATAAATCTGCAAACACAATGGTGCAAAAATATCCAATAGTGGATATCAAATTATTGAACAGCACTGGATTCTTTTTGAACACTTGAATTGCACATGGACTTTCTTCTTTTTTGCTATTTTGCACTGTGATTGTGTCACATAGTTTTTGCGATATTTGCACATCTTATGATATTGGACTAACCACCCATGTTGTATGCAATTTTGCACTTTAGTCATTGTGATATTTTTGCACCATTGTGTTTGCACATGTATCTATTTATTGATGCACAGTTTTTAATTTGCACATTTATTTATATCTATATATGTACAGTATATTGATTTGTGTCACTGATTAAGTGGTTTATTTAATATCTCTATTTTTGTTTAAAAGGTAGCGCTACATACTTTTTTTTTAATATTTTGCTAGATAGTGTGGAGATCATTATTTATGTTAGCAGCTTCCTTTAGTTCTATTTATATTAGTTAGTTTCGTTTGGGGTTGTTGATTTGGGGTTGTGCGCACTAGTACCTTATCTATAATATGTAGTGAATAGCTGTGATATGTGCAGGATAGATTGCACCTTGTTAAATGGACACCTAAGAAAACAAGCAGTGCGTGACAGGATTAATTGCAAACATTAAAAACATCATGACCCTTATTTTTAAATCTTTTCTCTACCACCTCAAACTTCTGAACATCCTGGCTTTTTGTATTATTTTCTGTATGTTTAAATAGTTTTTTAAAGTTTAAAAAGGTTCTGTATAGGACCCCGCAGAAAAAAGAGCAACTGCATTTCAGGGGCTTAACAAACTTTCCCTTCATCATGATTCAGGTCTGTTTTCATGGACTCAGATAAACAGATATCAGACAAATCAGTGGTTTTGCCAGTGTTAATGAGCACATCAAAGGACCTGATGAAGGGGGAGTCTTTTTGGCCCCTGAAATGCATTGTTTTTTTCTGCTATGAACCAGTTTTATTAATTAAAGCTTTGGTTGCATGTCTGGTGCTCTCATTAGCATGTACATAGAGATTTCCTCTCACTTCCTGATGCATCTTCAGAATGGAAATTAAATTGAAATCTTCCGTTTTGGTACGCAGACAGCAAAAAACAAAGCGTAATGGGTACAATAAAAAAAAAAAAAAAATGAGAAAGCTTGAACATTTCATGCTTATTTAGTTATATCTTTATTTCTTTTTTTTTTAAATAACTATTTAGTCTACTCTCCTGCTGTTAATAGGCTAAACTCAAGTGAGCTGATGATGGTGAAAATTATTATTTTGAAAGAATTATTCCCAGGCACGTTATGAAGATAACAACATCTCTATTACATATCTCAAATTTCAGCTTCACTTGTTATTCTCAGCTCTCACCTCTGTTTTACACAAACTGCTTCACAATGGTGACTGGTGATAAACTTTTTTTGGGGGGTGGCAAACAATCTCTCCCCCAGGTCCGCACTCACGCATCCACCTCTGTGGATTCCCAGGTGTTCCATCAGATTACCGCTACCTTTCAGATCATGAAGTGTTTGGAATGCATAGCACATGTGCAGTAAGTATTGTTTGGTGGGAATGTCACTTCCGATACACGATCTGATGGGTAACTGTAATCTGATAAAACACCAGCTTCCTCGGCTGCTCGTCCCGGCCAACCCAATCTGCAACCTGTCCTGATTGGCCTGAAGTAGAAGCTGGAAGACAATAGCAAGTATTGATTTGCTAGTGTCACAAGTAGGTGGGTTCAGGGCGCAGTGCTCTGCTCCCCAATCCCAACCTTTTTCAAGTCAATTAGAGCCTCAGGCTCTAATCATATGGCTTGAGAAAAAAAAAAACTCATAGAAACCTGAGTCCAGCGCCCTGCTTGCATCCCTGCATGCAAACTAGGGAATGGCACACTAACTGGAGGGAGCAGCGCCCTGCACCCCTTATGGACCGGACGCTCCTGCTACTTCATGAGCCAAATAATCTCATTGTTATACTTAGTAGTAGATAACTGGAGGTGAATGTCATTTTCCTTCGATTTCCCTTCTAAATGTTTTTTTTATTTGTCTGAATTTCTCACTTCCTCCTTCTCCTCAGTAAACTTCACATCATCATCTGAGCGGTGTTTAGTCAGCCAGCACAGCTTAACAGGAAGTGAGAAATTCAGACAAAGAAAACAAAGAAAAAAACATTTAGAAGGGAAATTGAAGGAAAAGGTAGGTGAACCAACAATGCACTAGCTTAAAGGAACCTATTTAGAAAATAAAAAACGAACCTTTACAACCCCTTTAACTACAACTAATTCTACCATGACCTGGGTAAATGAGATGCTCCACAGACATTATTTTTGTATAGGGACTTCTCATAAGCAGTGCTTTCAAAGCAGGGTTATTTAGTAACACCTTGTTATAGTCACAATAAAATGATGTACCTGAAATTTATTGTATGCACAAACATATTTGCCAATAGCGGGAAGTAAATATCCAAGTTTCTGAAAATGAACAACATATGTTAGTGGTGAATATATCCAACACTATTAACAAAGAAAAGCATTGTAATAGTACAGGGTTATGACAGTTTGTTTGGCAAGTAGAGCTTTTGAAATGAATGGAGCTAATTTAGTAAATGAATAGAGACTGTTTAGTGAATGCCTTAGTTTAGTAAAATAATGACACTGTGTTCACTTCAATCACGCAATCATAATTAAGCCAGCCATACATGGATCAAAATTTGGTCAGTTCAGCAGGGACCGGCTGAATTCCGTTCCATGTATGGGCTAGCTGTTTGTACATAAGTTGATCTATCAATTGATTTATGCATAGTCTGTTGTTTTTTCCAGAATGATTAGTGCCACCAGCTCCACACCCGACAGAACACAAAAGCTCTGCTGCAGTGATTGCCCCATCCACACTGAGTGTGTGGATAGGGGAATCTGATCTTTTCTTGTTTAACCCGCTGGTTGAAGGAAAACAAATATTAGTGTATGGGCTGCCTTAACCACTTAATAACCGGCCTATAGCCGATTAACGGCTATAGGTCGGTTTGCTATCTCTGAGAGGCCGTTAATTAACGGCCTCCCGGAGAATCGTTCCCAGGGGGCGCGCACGCCGGAACATCCGTGCTCGCCGAGTTCACGGGACCCGGCGCAACACGGATCGCGGTAAAGGACCAATGGCAGCGGTCCTTTACCACGTGATCGCTCCGTCCAATGACGGAGCGATCACAAATGTAAACAATTCGGCTTTCCGGGTCAAGCTAAGGTCATCAGTCTCCTCTCCTCACACCGATGCAGCGTGAGAGGAGAGGAGAACATTCCAGTGAAACTAAAAAATAACCGTGAGTGCCCAGCAGTGCCCAAATAGTGCCACAACAGTGCCAGAACAGTGCCAGACCAGTGCCAGACCAGTGCCATCTATCACCTGTGCCACATCTGTGCCACCTGTGCGACCTGTGCCACCTTTGCCACCTCTGTGCCACCTCTGTGCCAGCAGAGCCACCCCAGTGCCACCCCAGTGCATACCAGTGCATACCAGTGCCACTACAGTGCATACCAGTGCCACACCAGTGCCACACCAGTGCCACCTGTGCCCATCAGTGCCACCTGTGCCCATCAGTGCCACATGTGCCCATCAGTGCCACCTGTGCCCATCAGTGCCATCTGTGCCCATCAGTGCTCATCTGCGCCACTGCAGTGCCACATCAGTGCCGTCTGTGCCCACCAGTGCCGCCTGTGCCCACCAGTGCCGCCTGTGCCCACCAGTGCCGCCTGTGTGCTAATCAGTGCCACCAGAGCCACACCAGTGCCACCAAAGTCACTATAGTGCCCATCAGTGCCACCTGCGCCCATCAGTGCCACCTGCGCCCATCAGTGCCACCTGCGCCCATCAGTGCCACCTGTGCCACTGCAGTGCCCCATCAGTGCCGCCTGTGTCCATCAGTGGCGCCTGTGTCCATCAGTGCCCACCTGTGCCCATCAGTGCCCACCTGTGCCGCCTGTGTCCATCAGTGCCCACCTGTGCCGCCTGTGCCACGACAGTGCTCTGCAGTGCAGCCTCACCAGCCACAAGAATGGCAAAAAAATATTTTACTAGTGAGGAAGCCTACAAGCTTCTAGGTGGTTGAGGTATTAGATGTGTAATTTATGCTCCTAGAACGCCTGAAGTTGCTACTTCAATGTTGGACTTGTGTATGTGGCCAGGCTGTGTAAAAGTCTAACACATGTGGTATCACCGTACTCAGGAGGAGCAGCAGAATGTATTTTGGGGTTTCATTTGTGGAATGTATATGCCGTGTGAGAGAAATAGCCTGGTAAAATGACAATTTGGTGTGAAAAAAAATTAAAATAAAAAAAATCTTTATTTTGCAAAGAATTGTGGGAAAAAATTACAACTTCAAAAAACTAACCGTGCCACGTACTAAATACCTTGGAATGTCTACTTTCCAAAAAGGGGTCATTTGGGGGGTTTTTGTACATTACTGGCTTGTTAGGGTCTCCAGAAATGAGATAGACTGTCAGTACATCAGCTGTGATCAAATTGATACATTTTCAGTGATTGGCACCATAGCTTGTAGACCCTATAACTTTCACGCAGAATAAATAATATCCACTAATTTGGGTTATTTTTACTAAAGACATTTAGCAGTATACATTTTTGGCCAAATTTATGAAGAAAAATTACTTATTTGCAAAAAAATTTAATAGAAATGAAGAAAAATGCTTTTTTTTACAAAATTTTTGGTATTTTTTCATTAATAGCACAAAAAATAAAAAACGCAGAGGTGATCAAATACCACCAAAAGAAAGCTCTATTTGTGGGAAAAAAAGGACGAAAATTTCAGATGGGTACAGTGTTGCATGACCGAGTAATTGTCATTCAAATTGTGAGAGCACTGAAAGCTGAAAATTGGTCTGGTTATTAAGGGTGTTTAAGTGCCCAGTGGTCAAGTGGTTAAATAATCCTGTGTATTAAATGTAAACACAATTTTTCCTTACTCACTTTGCTATGTAAACAGCCTCTCTATATCTTTAGTACAGTAACCTTGTAAAAGTGAGGATTTTTTAATGAAACAAATTCAGGATAACATTGCTTTTAAACTTAAAATTAAAGATGCAATATATCTGTAGATGACAAAAATGTAATACAATTTTGTAACAAAATCAACAAAATGTATGTAACCAAAAACAGTTCTATACCATAAGATATATGGGACCTACAACCCATTCTATATTCCAATCGTAAAATTAGAGGTGACATAACAACATGATTTAGTATTTGAACAGTTGTACTGGATTTCACTTACCCATTCAATGCATTACCCAGATTCATATTGAACTAAATTAAAAATAACACACTCTATCTTGTCTTGATGACAAATTAAACAAATAAATAACAAAAAACAATTGTTTATTTTAATTTTAAATTCTATGTTACCGTTACTGATTTTGCCAGACAATTAGGGTCATCTGCATAAGGATTAACTGGACAATCAGTACCTATAATGCAACATAGACATAGTTTATTGCTCCTTGAAAACAATCTAGCAATATAATACAAATCTTATTTAATGATTAATAGTGCTTAACACCATTACTCTCACCATCAGGCGTCTGAGCTTTGGTAGCGACGGCAAACAGTGCAAAAAGCAGGATAACCTTCATTGTACTGATTGCTGATTTCAACTCAGTGGGTGGTTGCCTGTACATCTCAGCTCCTCTTTTATACTTGTTAAAGTCAGTGACATCATTAAACACATGACATTGACACTGGCACATGTCCTAGACATCTCTTTCATGATCGTGAAACATCCAATCAGATCTGTTGGCAGCAGTTAAGAAAGCAAAGTGTGCTTGCCAAGATTACATTTAGGCTTTCAAAGACAAGTCTTTTTAGTTTTAATTTTGCTTCCTACCATCTCATCTTTCTGCACATCATGGCCTTTGTACGATTTATTTGTATTTTATTATAATGTTTTTAAGTGTTAAGAATTTTCTGTACCAGGCTAAACCATTTGTCTTGGCACTTTCCTTTTTAATCCAACTAGACTTTGTTTTTATATTTTATAGGTAAAATACAACAGACGGTTCCAGAATAAGTACTCGGATAAATTGTTATATTAAATATTATATAGTGTATATTTTATAAAATTATATGGAAAGTATTAGATAGATCCTGCTATATTACATTCTTTAAATTGTCATAATCAGCAATGCACCTCATCATGCCCACCAGTCAGGTTCTCACTAATGTTAGTAGGACTAGATGTGCTTATTAAAACAACTAGGAAGAGTAGTTAAAAAATTAGTAATACATCAAACTTTGACCTAAAACCTAAAAACATATAAGTCCATGAAAGTCCAGTTTTATTGAAAGAAGCACTTATTTTGGCTGCAGCACCTGGAATAGGAACATGGGTGGATCCCATTAGTACATATAACACAAAACAGAGAGACAGAGGGAAATACCATCTTAAGCTGGGCATAGACGGTTCCAATGTCGGCTGGTTCCTACTGAATCAAACCATGTATGGCCAGGCTGAATATATCCATATTGATCTTGGGTACAACCAGCCTGTGGGATTTTACATGCAATTATTGTTAGCAGCTGTTATATCCATTAGCAATAATCACTGTGGAGGGGAGGATCTGTCCATGCTGGGAGAACACAAAGGCTCTGACTGTGTTGATGAGGGAATGGAGCAATCTTTTTTCCTGCAACCCATCTGGGAGGTATCTTAGCCAGTTACAGTCTGTGTAATGTTCTCAGAGAATTCAATGCACTTGAGATGGCCTTGCGGTCCGCCCGGCGGTCGGTTCGCGACAAATTTTGCTCGTCCGCGATTCGCCAAACCGGCGGACTTCTGGCGCTGTTCGTGGGGGCCATATTTGTTTACATTGTGAAGAACTATGACCCACGACACATCCATCATGGGGTACAGGACAGCCAATTGAGACATTTCAGCACATGGACAATTGAACATTCCCCCTACCTTATAAATAGACCTGATTGGCGGCCGTTTTACATTCTGTCTTCTGTCAGTGTAGGGAAAGGACGCTGTGTGGAGCAGAAACAGTCAGTCTGGTTAGATTTGGGCTTACCGTTACCTTCTGTTTTCCTTGTGGCACATCTAGGGGATGTCCCGTGGTAAATGGCCCCGTAAATGGGAGACTGACAACAGATCCACTGGAATGGATTTTATTTGTAAAAACTTAGATAATGAAACAGTCTCTTAAAGTGGTTCTCCACCCTAAAGTGGAAGATCCGCTCATCTGATCCCTCCCCCCTCCGGTGCCACAATCTGCACCTTTCAGGGGGAAGGGGGGTGCAGTTACCTGGATAATGAAGGTATCTGCACCCACTTCCGGGACAGACCGCCGCAGATGCCCCCCCGTTGTGTTCCGGGAAACACACAGTTCCCAGGACACAGCGGGGACCAGCAGAGACGCGCAGCGCGACTCGCGCATGCGCAGTAGGGAACCGGGCAGTGAAGCCGCAACGATTCACTTCCCAATTTCCTCACAGAGGATGGCGGCGGGGGCAGCAGAGAGATGAGCGATCGCTCGTCATCTGCCGCCGACATCGCTGGACCCTGGGACAGGTAAGTGTGAATTTATTAAAAGTCAGCAGCTGCAATATTTGTAGCTGCTGGCTTTTAATATTTTTTTTAAAGGTGCAGAACCACTTTAAATTGGTATCAGTGGGTTGGTGAGGAAGTTCAGGTACTCTTAGAGTCAAAGTCAAAAATATTAAAGAACTTGCTTACTTTGACTGCATCCAGAGAATAGCCATTTGCAAGTGGATGATCACTCAGGTTGGACAGTCCCTCTCTCATAAGGCCTAGCAGCCAACAAGGTGCTTACTCAGGAACAAGTCTCTGCCACAGACGTTGTTTTAGAACATACAAGGTAATGTCTCTGCCACAGACGTTGTTTGTAGAAAAAGTAGGGAAAATAAGCTTGAAAATACTTGTAGGATACCTGGATCTCTCAGCCTGCTTGGCGATATCCACAAGACCGGATTCCCTCGGTTACTTCAGCCTTTCCAGACTCTTGCTAAGAAAACCAGCTCATACCTGGTGTTCCTCTGAAGAGTCTCTCCCGAACTGGAGACGGCACTCAACCACCTCAGAATCCTTCCTTTTGTTTCTTTGGCCAGAGACATCAAAATCAGGTGGATCCGCACCCCAGGCCATAGACTTCCTGGGGGCTGGTCAGGAGAACCAGGACCATGAAGTCAGTACATCATTTTGGATCAGAACCCCAAACCACGTGACGTCCGCATCTTAAATACTCTCTCCCAGAAAGCACAGCGAGAGCACCCCCCCACTGGGTGGCCTCCGAGAGAGATTAACTTAAGCATCTAACCAGACCATAGTTCCATGCCTGCCAGAAGAGACCATGCCCCTTGTGGCCAGGCTGAACATCTCATGGTCCAGTCAAACTGATGCTGAAGTCTAATTTAGACAACTGTACCCAAACCAAACTGCAGTTTAGGCAAACTTTAACTTTGGAAAAACACATAGCGCGTGCTCTTCAGAAGCCGATGCTACATGTATGTCCCTTTAAATTTACCGCCGTGCCGGTCGGGACCTCCATGAGTCAGATTGCGGGTTCCGCAGACTCGATCACCGCGGGGATACCCGCGATAGTCTCTTGGGGAGGAAGAACAGGGAGATGCTAATGTAAACAAGCATCTCCCTATTCTGCCTAGTGACAGTGTCACTGATCTCTGATCCCTGTCATCGGGAGCAGAGATCAGTGACATATCACACATAGCCACTCCCCCCACAGTTAGAAACGTGCCCCAGGACATACTTAACCCCTACACTGCCACCTAATGGTTAACCCCTTCACTGCCAGTGTCAATGTGTCAAATGTGTGAAAAATGTCCTATGTGTCCGCCATAATGTCGCAGTCACGATAAAAATTGCTGATCGCCTGCCATTACTACTATTAATAAAAATGCCATAAAGCTATCACCAATTTTGTAAATGCTATAACTTTTGCGCAAACCAATCAAACGCTTATTGCAATTTTTTTTTACCAAAAATATGTAGAAGAATACATATTGGCCTAAACTGAGAAAAAAAAAGTTTTTAATATATTTTTGGGGGATATTTATTATAGCAAATTGTAAAAAATAATGATTTTTTTCACAATTGTCACTCTTTTTTTGCTTATAGCGCAAAAAATAAAAACAGCAGGGGTGATCAAATACCACCAAAAGAAAGCTCTATTTGTGGGGGAAAAAGAATGTAAATTTTGTTTGGGAACCACGTTGCACGACCACGCAATTGTCAGCTAAAGTGATGCAGTGCTGAATCGCAAAAAGTGCTCTGGTCTTTGGCCATCAGCATGGTCCGGGGCTTAAGTGGTTAATATTGTGTTTAATGAATACTGATAACTTGCTTACATCCACCAGAAATACAGGTAACCGCGAATTACAAAGACCCTCTATGCAGACCAGATTATCAGATGGGTGAAAACTATATACTGCCAAGTATTTGTCTCTTGAGTATTCTATTTAATGGGGTTAAAGCGGGGTTCCACCCTAAAGTGGAACTTCTGCTCATCTGAACCCTCCCCCCCTCAGGTGTCACATTTGACAGCTTTCAGGGGGGAGGGGGTGGAGATACCTGTCTAAGACAGGTATTTTCACCCACTTCCGGGCATAGACTCCCACGGGAGTCTATGCTGTTTCCTGTCCCACCGCGCTGTCTGCTGGGACACACACGGGTCCCAGAGACAGCACGGACCATTCCCATTGCCCTGCGCGACTCGCGAATGCACAGTAGGGAACCGGGAAGTGAAGCTGCAACACTTCACTTCCTGATTCCCTCATCGAGAATGGCGGTGGCAGCAGCCCAGAGCCGAGCGATTGATTGGCCTCAGCTGCCGACATGGGACAGGTGAGTGTCCATTTATTAAAAGTCAGCAGGTGTAGTATTTATAGCTGCTGGCTTTTAATTTTTTGTAGATGGAATTCCTCTTTAAGGGGAAAATCACATCCTGTAATATGGCGCACAGAGACACCTTTTCATGGCATTGATCTATGGTCACTGTTGTGGAAATTAATGTACGCTATGTGCAATCAACTTCACTTGCATTAATAAGCGCACTTTTCAGCTCTTTTGGATAATGCAATTGAGTGCACTCATGTTTACCAATTAAAACAGACACAGCGGTTGTTATTACATTGGAAACTCCCCAGACAATCCTGGCTGACAATGGGAGCTCCATTATTTATAGGACTTTGGATGAACTGAGTAGTCACCTTTTGTTATCCCTTTTCAATCAAGCCCATGCATTCCTTCAAAATGTAATGGTGTAATACAAAACTTAACCAATGAAAAAACATGTGTATATTCAAAATAACAATGACTAGGGGAGTGTCTGATCATGTCCGCGCAGACCAGTGTGCACAATTTACCACTCTTTGTACCTGAAAACTGTGCTTCTACAGTTAACAAAGGAAGCCACATATAGTGAGATTGGCGTGTAAGAAATCTTGAATGCTGTTCCGGCAAAGCTCGCACACACATTCCCGCTTCTACCATTGGCATGAATCCTTATTCTGTATTGTTCAGAGAACAATGCATAGCCAGATTATACTACCATCTGCAGGGGCATTTCATGGTCTCTCCACATGGTGATCAGACACACAGAAAGACATGAGCGCACGTCCCTTCTGCAAAAGCAGATAGGTATCAAAAGAATGTCTTCACAGAGTGAACATATCCCCACCAAATGAACAAATCTGTGCATAATGCAGGGGCCCTCGCTGGCGGACATATCCTCACAGGGCAAATACCTTTCCACATCCACAAGAAGCTTTTCACTACCAATGGTCCTTCGCCGGTGACGGTTCGCTCCGGTTCACTCTTATGAATGAGCCGCATGTGGAACTAACACTGGGAGACACTTTGACATGCATACATATTGAATACATCTTAATAAAATTTCTACACAATCACTTGTCTAACAAGCAGGCCTGTGAAGTAGAGCTTTGTAATCAATGAATATCTCTATGCCCAGTAGCTTTAACCTCCCTGGCAGTATGATTATTTACAATTTTTGATGCTCAAATCGGTATAATTCTTTTGAATAGAAATTTGGCAATTTATATTGTAGGCCTGTAATTCTTAGGAATAACACACTTAAATCTGCCCAAACAAGAGTCTAGTAGACATCCCAGGTATGATAAAGTTTGAAACACGAAATCATAAATTATAATATCAAAAATAACTATAAAAAATTATACCAAATAATAATATAATAATAATGAAAAATGTAAAAAAAAAAAAAAAAAAGGTAATCAAATCAAAATCGGTGAAATTTGTTCGGTTGCATAATTGTCGCTGTTTCAGTGTTTGATGACAAATTTCCCCACAAATGTCTATCGCTCAATTCTGCAAGAGACCACTGTTTTCTAGCTGGTATAAAACTGCTTTTGATGTAAAGGGACGATTTTGGTTGCTATGGACAATCTCCAGTTTCCAGGCAGAAAGAACAGTATTTATAATATAAAACTGCATGCAGGGCATTGGAAAACCCACTAGGGACAAAAGGGATGTGAAATAATTTCATACAGTAATGTAATCTGTAAGATTACAGTGTACTGTATATATGGTATGTGTTTCACTGTTTGAATTTGGCGCTGTGCTCCATCCCCGTGCGTAGCAATGTTCGCAGGGCTCGGCTCTGATGAATCGAGCGGAAACACAGCGGCTGCGCACAGTGGGGAGACATCGCAGGATCCTGGGGACAAGGTCAGTAAGCTGTACCTGGATCCTGTGATGCTATCCCGAGTGTGGCTCGGGGTTATTGCTTTTGATACTGAAAATGCACCCCGAGCCCCACTCGGGAATACCGTCAGGGAGGTTAAGTCACAAGGGTTATCATTAAAGCAGATCTTTTTCTTTCTTTCTAAATGATTGAGTTCTGCTTTAATCTCTACATTTCCAACAAATCCAACCAGACCCAGGAATGTAGAATAATGGGGATGGGGTAGGATTTTGTATATATGGCTTATGGTGAGAGGCTGTGTATATGCCTGTTGGTAGGTGAGCTAGAGTTTTACATATGGCTTTAAATGTTAACAATTATAATGCCTGTAAGTACATACAAAGGGCAATGGGGTAAACATAGTGTGGACTAGGGATGAGCCGAACACCCCCCGGTTCGGTTCGCATCAGAACTTTCAAACTGACCCAAAATTCGTACGAACTTTAGAACCCCATTGAAGTCTATGGGACTTGAACGTTTGAAATAAAAAGTGCTAATTTTAATGGCTAATATGCAAGATATTGTCCTAAAAAGGGTTTGGGGACCCGGCCCCTGCCCCAGGGGACATGGATCAATGCCAATTTTTTTTTTAAAACTGCAGTTTTTTCTGGGTTCACTGATTTTAATGACGATTAAAGTGAAAAAAAAGTGAAATATTCCTTTAAATATCACACCTGGGGGGTGTCTATAGCATGCCTGTGAAGTGGCACGTGTTTCCTGTGTTTAGAACAGTCCCTGCACAAAATGACGTTTAACTGAAAAAAGCCATTTAAAACTGCTTGCGGTTTTAATGTCATGTCTGGTTCCGGCAATACGGATGAAAATCATTGAGAAAAAAATGGCATAGGTAGCCCTCCCTGCCCATTACCAGCCCCTTTGGGTCTTGTACGGATATTAAGGGGAACCCTGTACCCAAATTTAAAAAAGGAAAAGCGTGGGGCGCCCAGGCCCTATATATTTAGAACTGCAGTATACAGGAGGTGCAAACAAGACAGGCACTGTGTAAGTTTGTTGTGTTAAGTAGAATCCGTTTGTAATTTTGAACTGGTACATTTTTAAAGTGTAGCTCCAGTCAAAAAATCTATTTTCTTGATCATACATCACGGGACACAGGAGCTTCATTACATAGTGGGTTATATAGGCACCTCTGGTGATTGGACACTGGTTGACCCTAATTAAGGAGAATTCCTCCCCTATATAACCCCTCCCATCTGGGAGGCACCTCAGTTTTTTCACCAGTGTCTGGGTGATGGTCACGTAAAACTTAGCTCTATGCAGGTCCCTGCGAGGGCCGAAGGGCTACAACAAACCGGATCCATACCTCGGGCCGATATTTGACTCCCAAGATGGTATGGTACCCGGGCCTCGTCTGCCGAAGAAGCGAGGTTTTGCCTGTAAGTCCTCTCCATTGGAAGACTGGGCTCTGGGAAAACCAGACTTGGGGTACTGTTTACTCAGAGCGCCCGAAAGTTTCTGGCAGAGATTTCTACATGGCCCAGGTGGGAGGATCTTTTTGTAAGAACCCCAGATATACCTGAAGGTTGGCTAACAATACCCGCCGTGATGGGTGAAGGCTGGAATTGGTCTGATTCAGCAATTCCTGCGGCGGGGACAGGTAAGGGAAGTCATCCTGTATATTTAAATATATGAATGGATTTCTTCATTGTGAGTAGTTGTATGTCTTACCTGGTTTCCACCACTAGAGGGAGTAAGAGCAGCCTGATGCATACTTACATGCCTTTCAATACAAACACGCTCAGTGAAAGCCTGGTTTCTCCAGCTACTCACGTCTCCATTACAGTCCCTGCCACAGATGAAGGTAAACAGGGGTCCCACGCAGTTCAGGGGTCCCACGCTGCTCCGTTTTGGGTTCTCCTCCCCCCCCCGGATTCCGCGGTCCTCGTGCACGCACGCGGATGCATGCACCCGCGCCGGGTGCGCTCCCGGCCTTAGGGAGGAGGGGGGTGTGGTTGCAAGCCGTGCATGTCAGTGTGCACGGCGCTGTACTCGGCAGGCGCCAGGCGGCAGTTTTTAAAAAGCCCAGAGCGTCAGGGGACTGTAACTGGAGACACAGGAGCTGTGGGCAGTAAGCATCCGTGGGGATTGGATCCAGGCAAACCTTAAGACACCTACTCAGCATCAGGTTGTGCAGTTTAAGCATATATTGATTTATTGTGAGACTTTAAGCGCAACAGTGATCGCACTTGTACTAGTACCTCTGCTTTGTAGCCTAGTACTATGTCTCCTCGTAAGAGGGTTTCAGGGGGAGGTAATAAGAGCACTGGCAAGTCACCGCCTAGGTCCAGGGGTTCCAAAAGTGCCTGTAAATTACCATCCCCCTCTGCAAGACTGGAGCCAGCCTCTCATAACGAGTCAGTGCACCTGTCAGGTTTTGCAGCCTCTCCTAATGTCGCAGCCCCGGTTTATGTCACTGAGGACTCCCTTAGGGCTACATTGGAGGGTTTTGAAGGGAGAATCATGAATTTTATTTCTGCTTCCCTAAAAGATAGCAGGAAAAGGGGTAGATCCCCCTCCCTCTGCTGAAATCCCTCTCTCGGATAGTTGTTCTGAAAATGAGGAGGGATCCCTATCTTTGGATAGGGATCATGAGCAGTCGGATGAGTCAGAGGAAGAGGAGATAGTCACCTCCTCCCAGGCACTCAGAAAGCAGGTGCAGTATTATACTGAATTGGTGCGTACCACATTCAGAATGCCTGCTGCTGAAGTCGCTATGTCCTCTGTCTCTTCCCTGGGAGTCAGGAAAGCCCCACAGACTGCCTATTCCTTTCCAATTCATCCTTTAATGGATAAATTGATGTATGAGGATTGGGGACATCCCGATAAACTGTTTACTCCTCCCACAAGGTTTTCCATGCATTATCCTGTGGAGGAAAGTTTCACCAAGAAGTGGGGGGTCCCATCTGTCGATGCGGCTGTTTCTTGTGTGAATAAAAACCTAACTTGTCCTTTGGATAATGCGCAGGTATTCAAGGATCCAACTGATAAAGGGCTGGAAACCTTATTAAAAACCTCCTTTTCCATAGCTGGCGCTGTGGTGCAACCTACAGTCGCAGCCGTGGGGTTGTGTCAGTTCCTCAAGGAACAGGTTAAACGGATGTTTGGGCTCCTTCCCAGTGAGGAAGTAGAAAATTATGCAGAATTGCCTCACATCCTGTGTTTCATAATTGATGCGATTTTGGATTCTGTCCAACAAGCATCACGTTTATCCCTCATGTTGGTACACATGCGTAGGGCTCTATGGCTAAAGAATTGGGCTGCTGAGCTGTCATGCAAAAAGCATTTGACTGGGTTCCCTTTTAAAGGGGAGCGTTTGTTTGGGGAAGAATTAGATAAATTCGTCCAAAATATTTCAGGAGGTAAGTCTACTCTCCTTCCAGTCAAAAAGAGCAAGCGTCCTTCATTCAGGCGTGCTCTCTCTCCCGAAGCATCAAGCTCTTAACAGTGGCGACGGCCTTCTCAGTCCTCCTCTGCTAGAAAGGCTCAAGGCCGAGTCCAGGGACAGAAAAAGACTTGGGGGCGAAAGCCTGCCAAGCAGAGCCCCAAAACCTCCTTGTGAAGGGGCGCCCCTGCTCGGCAGAGTGGGGGGAAGGCTCCTGCAGTTGCAGGCGCCTGGCGGGAAGAGATTCAGGACAAGTGGGTGATCTCTTCAGTATCTCTGGGCTACAAGCTAGAGTTTTTTCAGGAGATTCCACCTTCTCGTTTCCTAAGGTCAAGGATCCCCAGGGATCCAGTAAAGCAAAAACCGCTATTCCTGGCCTTAGATCAATTACTATCCCAGGGTGTGATAGTAGAAGTGAGCCCGAAAGATCAGGGTTCAGGGTTTTATTCAAATCTCTTCACCGTTCCAAAACCAAATGGAAGTGTCAGACCTATCCTGGATCTGAAAGACCTAAACCGGTTTTTACACATCCAGACCTTCCGAATGCAGTCAATCCGCACTGTGGTCTCCTCCCTGCATGGGGGAGAATTCATGGCATCAATAGATATCAAGGATGCATATCTCCATGTGCCAATTTTTCCCGCACACCAGAAATTTCTAAGGTTCGCGGTAGAGCGGCGCCATTTTTAATTTGTGGCCTTGCCGTTCGGGCTTGCTACAGCCCCTCGAGTCTTCACAAAGATTCTGGACCCTCTCTTAGCAATCTTAAGAGTTCAGGGTATAGCCGTCATGGCTTATCTAGACGACTTGCTTCTCGTGGAGAGAACTGCAGCGTTCCTAAGTCGCAGCATCACCAAAACGCTAGAACATCTAGAACGCCTAGGTTGGATTATAAACCTAGAAGAGTCGTCCCTACAACCGACTACCAGGTTGGAATACCTAGGTATGATTATCGACACCGCTCAGGGCAGGGTGTTTCTTCCAAGGCTAAAGGCCTTGGCCATCGGAGATCTGGTGCGCCTGATTCTGGGCAGAAGATCTTCCTCCATTCGGTTGTGCATGAGACTATTGGGAAAGATGGTCGCCTCCTTCGAGGCCGTCCCATTCGCCCAGTTACACTCGAGGCCTCTGCAAGGATGCATCCTTGCGGCTTGGAACAGGAAGCCCCAATCCCTGGATCTTCCTATGCGTTTATCCCCCGGGACACGCAAAGTCTTGTCTGGTGGTTACAAACCAGGAATTTGCTGAAAGGCAAAACTTTTCTTCCTCTCTCATGGAAGATTATCACAACAGATGCCAGCCTGACAGGCTGGGGAGCTGTATTGGAGGGAACGTGCTCGCAGGGGAAATGGTCTGCGACCGAAAGTCTACTGCCCATAAATATCTTGGAGATTCGGGCAGTTTACATGGCACTCATAGAGTGGTCTTACAGACTGCGAGGTTTCCCGATTCGGGTTTAGTCCGACAATGCCACCGCAGTGGCTTATATCAATCACCAGGGCGGTACCAGAAGTCTGTGGCCCAAAAGGAGGTGAATCGCATACTTGTCTGGGCAGAAAAGCATGTTCCGTGTCTTTCTGCAGTCTTCATCCCAGGAGTGGAGAATTGGCAGGCGGATTTCCTCAGCCGCCAGCAGTTGTGCCCAGGAGAGTGGGCTCTGCACCCCGACGTGTTTCAGAACATATGTCACAAGTGGGGCACTCCAGACGTAGATCTGTTTGCATCCAGGTTCAACAGGAAACTGGACAAGTTTGTGTCAAGGACAAGAGATGCACTTGCTCAGGGGTCAGATGCTCTGACGGTTCCCTGGGAACAGTACAATCTGATCTATACCTTCCCCCCGAGCCCGCTACTGTCGCGGTTCCTGGGAAGGGTCAAGAGGGAGACTAAGTCGGTCCTTTTGGTGGCCTTGGCTTGGCCCAGGCGACCATGGTATGCAGAAATCATGAAGTTGGCAGTAGGCAGGCCATGGACCCTCCCTCTCCGGCCAGATCTGCTCTCACAGGGTCCAATCTACCATCCTGCTTTACGTAGTCTGAATTTGACGGTTTGGCTGCTGAGACCCACATTCTGAGAGACCGTGGCCTTTCGGGGCCAGTCCTTTCTACTCTGGTCAATGCCAGAAAGCCGGCCTCCAGGCGTATTTATTACAAAATCTGGAGGACATATGTTTCCTGGTGTGAACTCAGGAAGTGGCATCCTAGAAAGTATGTCATTAACAGAATCTTGGCCTTTCTCCAGTCAGGCCTAGAAATGAATGTGGCCATAAGCACTATCAAAGTGCAGATTTCGGCCCTGTCGGTATTTTTTCAAAAACCGCTTGCATCACATTCCCTGGTACGGGCTTTTATCCAGGGGGCTATGCGGACAAAACCGCCAGTTAAACCTCCGGTATGCCCATGGGATCTGAATTTGGTTCTCTCGGCCTTACATAGGCAACCATTTGAACCTTTGCATCTGGCTTCTTTAGCTCTCCTGACTAAAAAGCTGGTCTTCTTAGTAGCCATATCCACGGCTAGAAGAGTATCAGAGTTGGCAGCTCTTTCCAGTAAAGAGCCGTATTTAATTATCCATAAGGACCGGGTGGTCATGCGTCCCAACAGGTCCTTTCTACCTAAGGTGGTTTCGGGTTTCCATCTGAATCAGGATGTAATCCTACCATCCTTTTTTCCGGACCCTCAGTCCACAGAGGAAGAGTCTTTACACACTTTGGATGTGGTTAGAGCAATCAGTGTTTATCTTCAAGCAACTTCGGAGATAAGGAAGACTGATTGTTTATTTATTCTGCCGGAAGGCCCCAGAAAGGGTCAGGCAGCGTCAAGGTCCACCCTCTCAAGGTGGATCAGACAAGTTATTTCTCAGGCCTATGGCTTAAAGGGGAAGATTCCTCCTTTTCAGGTGAAAGCGCACTCTACTAGGGCTGTCAGTGCTTCTTGGGCAGTGCATCACCAGGCCTCCCTGGCTCAGATCTGTAAGGCTGCGACTTGGTCATCAGTCCACACATTCACCAGATTCTATCAGGTGGATGTCAGAGGGCAAGAGGATATCGCCTTCGGGCGCAGTGTACTGCAGGCTGCAGTTTAGGTCCTCAGGTCCCTGGCGGTCTATGTTTATGATCTGTGTCTCCCTCCCCTCAATCTGAGCATTGCTATGGGACATCCCACTATGTAATGAAGCTCCTGTGTCCGGTGATGTATGATCAAGAAAATGGGATTTTTATATACAGCTTACCTGTAAAATCCTTTTCTTGAGAGTACATCACGGGACACAGGGCTCCCGCCCCTCTTGGGTTTTACGTGGTTTCTTATTGCTTTGCTACAAAACTGAGGTGCCTCCCAGATGGGAGGGGTTATATAGGGGAGGAATTCTCCTTAATTAGGGTCAACCAGTGTCCAATCACCAGAGGTGCCTATATAACCCACTATGTAATGAAGCTCCTGTGTCCCGTGATGTACTCTCAAGAAAAGGATTTTACAGTTAAGCTGTATATAAAAATCCCATTTTTAAGCTTTTTGGAAAACATAGGGAAGGGTTATCACCCCTGTATAATTTTTTTGCCGTCCATCTTTTTTCATCTCACTTGCTGTTGTCTCCTTCTGTTTGCAAGTAGGAGACGTTTGTAAGTTGGATGTTTGAATGTAAGGGCCTGCCCTATATGCTCTGCAGAAATGTGGGCCTAAGGTATTGGTGTTGCCACAACACTGTAAGCCCTCAAAGTGACTCTTGGTGGGCGCTGGAGCACTCTGCTGTGAATGATTATATCAAGAATTGTAATTACATGCCATTGTTGAACAGTGGTAGAATAATTGGGCCTTTGGTGGTTGTGGTGGTGCTGGTGGTGTTGGTGCCACAACACTATAAATTCCCACAGTTACTCTTGGTGTGCGCAGGAACGGGCCCTGCTGTGAAATATTATATCAAGAATTGTAATTACATGCCCCTGTTAAACAAGGGCTGAAAAATTGGGCCTTAGGCACTGGTGCCAGTGCTAAGACACTGCAACATCTCCAAGATACTCTAGTTGGAGTGCAGGAATGAGCCCTGCTGCAAAGCATTGCATCAAAAATTGTAATTACATGCCCCTTTTAAACAGAGGCTGAAAAATTGGGCCTTAGCCACTGGTGGCGTCACCCAGAAGCAAAAATGTTCTTCCAAGCTATCAGCAGGATCATTGAGGAGGAAGAGGATAGTCAGTCAACATAACAGGACAGTCAATCAGCATAGGCAGTCTTGAAGGGATGTGACATTTCCAAAAAAAATTGTTCAGTTACATTAGCTTCAGGTACTTGTTAGCTGGTGGTGATCCAAGACTGATTCATCTTTATGAAGGTCAGTCGATCAACCGAGTCGGTGGACAGGTGTACCCTGTGATCGGTTAAAAAGCCTCCAGCAGCACTAAAGGTGCGTTCCGAAAGAAAGTTGGATGCAGGACAGGCCAGTAGCTCAATTGCATACTGTGCAAGCTCTGGCCAGTGATCCATCCTCAAGACCCAGTAAGCCAAAGGATTTTCGGTGGGAAAGGTGTCCAAGTCTGACTTTGCCCCTAGGTATTTCTGCACCATGTAAATCAGACGCTGGCGATAGTTGCTGTAACCGATCATACCTTGGGACTGCGGACTAAAAAATTGTCTGAATGCATTGGTCAGATGGCCACCTTCTCCACCGCTCCTTTTGTGACTGACCGAAGCCTCAACAACAAGTTGTCCAGGACTAGGAGTTTGTAACCTCCCAGTCTCTGGGAACATGTTGCACAGACCTTTTTGCAAGGCCTCCCGGAGTTGTCTCATCCTCTGCTCCCTCTGCGACGGCAAGATAAGGTCAGCAACCTTACCGTTGTACTGTGGATCAAGGAGAGTGGCCAGCCAGTAATGGTCCCTCTCCTTGAGCCCGAAGAATACGAGGATCCTTCCGCAGGCTTTGCAGGATCAGGGAGGCCATGCAGCGTAGGTTAGCTGAGGCATTTGTTCCAGAGTCCTCCGATGTGATGTGAGCCACACACAGCACATCGTTCAGTTGTCCCTGCCGGAGGGCGGAGAGGAGGTTGGTGCCATTGTCGCAAACCACCATTCCTGGCTTAAGCATGCATGGCGTCAACCACCTCTCAGCCTGCCCCTGCAGATCTGACAAAATCTCTGCCCCAGTGTGGCTCCTGTCCTCCAAACAAACCAGCGCAAGCATGGCATGGCATCTTTTTACCTGCGTACTTGCTTTGCCCCTTGAACGCCTACAGAGCACCACTGGTTCCAAGGTCAAAGCACTGGAAGAGGCCATGGAGGAAGGAGAAGAGGAGGGGGTAGAGGAGAGAGGTGTGTCACAACCAGTAGTAGTATTTTGGAGGCGTGGTGGCGGAACAACCTCCAACACTACTGCACCTTGTCCTGCATCCTTCCCAGCTGCCAGAAGAGTGACCAATGGGCCGTGAAAGATAGGTAATGTCATTGTCCATGCCTGCTGGACCATGAGTCAGCGGTAATGTGCACCTTACCATTGACTGCCCTGTCCAGCAAGGCATGGACATTGCCTTCCACATGCCGGTAGAGAGCCCGAAACGCCTTCCGTGAGAAAAAGTGGCGTTTGGGGGCCTGCCACTGAGGAACCGCACATTGTACAAACTCACGGAAGGGGGCAGAGTCTACCAACTGAAAAGGCAGCAACTGAAGTGCTAGCAATTTAGCCAAGCTAGCATTCAACTGCTGGGCATGTGGATGGCTGGGAGTGAACTTCTTTTGACGGTCCAGCAGCTGGGGCAGGGAAATTTGCCTGGTACAATCAGACTTCGGGGTACTGCTAGCAGAGTGCCCGCAAGTACTTGGCTGTGACACACCTAATTCTACACCTTCATTCCTCTCAGTGCAGGTTTCATAGAGGACTAAAGGTCTAGTGGGGTTGGAGATCCCAGTTGATGAGGAGCAAGGAGAGGTCCACTTTGTATTTTGGTGTGGGACTTTAAGGTATGCTTGCCAACGAGCTGCATGGCAGGTTAACATATGTCTGGTCAAGCATGTGGTGCCCAAGCAGCTGATGTTTTGGCCACGTGAGATATGCTTGAGACATATGTTGCAGATAAGTGTAAAATAAAAAGGTTATGGCGCTAAACCCTATCAGTGATGTGATGAGTTAACTTATCATCAAAACCTGGTGTTTATTTTTTATATAAAAAGAAAAAAACTGTTGGTGATAACGTGCAGAGATTTCCTAAAACAGTTTTATCCAAAGAAAATTGTGTGTGATTAATGTGGAGTCAACATTCATGTTCCATTATAATTAAAACCAAAATGGGTATTAAATTATCATATGCGTATCAACCTACTATGGATAGGTACTAAAAACATGTAAACATTCATTTAAGTGTGCAAAATGGTGGAAATATTGTTAGTGACATGGACATTCACTGTACTGTTCATTTAAGCACAAGAGACTCCATTTTGTCCTCCTTTGCTTTAGTGTTCTGTAACCTTCACCTAACACACAGAAACCTCTCCTACTAAACACTCTCTACTCCCCCCTCCCTTCTCACTGTTTTACTTTTGCAATTGTTCTATTCGCTAGCTTTTAATAATATATTTCTATTTGTTTAGCTCTTAATAACATATTTCTATTTGTTAGTTTTTAATAACATCTCACACCACCCCTTTCTTATCTATGTATAAAATAACATGTAATAATAAATTTTGACACTGAACGGACATTTTAAACACAGTGATTGAGTCCTGTGAATCTGTTCCTGCAGCTGCAGTATTAACTTTGTTTTAGAGTCCCAATCAGAAATCAGTCATAACAGTTTTGGCGAGTCAGAATATCAGGAGCTTGGCAGAGTTTCCAGAAGGAACCGCGCTTTGATCTGGATCATCGGGAACGCAGACATCTAAACGCCGGCTAGGTAAGCTGTCCTTAAGCTTGCTATATTTCTGCCTTTCCTATGTATCCTATCTGTCGGTTCTCAAGGAAACCAGACCACTCTCGGACCTTTCTGGTTGGGTAACGTGTGTGTGTGAATGTGTTTGTGTCCCCCTTCACGGGCTGGACTGTGGGTGGATAGGGAGAATCCTCTGCAGTTCCCTGCGTTGACTCCTTGTGGGCGACCTGGGTCAGAGGTGCATGGTAGGGTCAGATAAAACTCAGAGAAGAGAAGAGACAAGGAGGGTCTCTTAATGAGTGTTTTGTCTATTGTCATAAACCCCTTCTATCCACGTAGATAAGTGGAGACTTTTCTTGTAAATCTGCAGATTTGCTGTACTATTTGTTTTAGAGGCAAGAGTGTATAGGCACAGATAGAGAAGACTGGCCAGTCATTATGGGCATTAATTTAAGTAAGAGAATGAAGGGAGAGAAGCCTTCAGAAAATGCCCAGCGCAAGATGAGCGCTAGAGAATATATGAACCGAAGGTACGGTTCCGCCTATACTGAGCCCCTAGATAAATGGGTAGAATGGACAAAAGGAACAGCTAAACCTTTAAAATCTGAAGGGACTTTTGATTTACAAGTATGGCAAACTTTTCTGCACGATTATGGCCCACTACTGTGCAGTGAAGGAACGTGGAGAATAGCTTGCACATGGGAGACAGAAGCTAAAGTAGCAAATCAAACTGGCTTGATGGAGATGTTTAATAAAAGTACTGCCCAAATTTACTACGTTTGGCCAGAAGACTCTGTAGAGGAGGACCCCCCACCTTATGTGGCTGCCAGTTTGGCTTTAAGGGGTCCACGCACAAAAGCAAAAGAATTAGATTACATGGAACATACAAAAGATGAGCTGGGCAATATAGTAGAGAGCAGAGGTTTAACAGCCCCATATCAACCTACAAAGAGGGATTTGGCTCGAATCTTAGAAACAGATGATTGGCATAAATCCAAAGGCACATATGCAAAACTAGATCTCTCTGAACTTAAGGCTTTGGCCAGACAAAGAGAGATAGAGTCTGAACTTCCGGAGCAAACCCTAATTTCCAAATTGTGGCAGCAAGATGAAGAGAGAAAGAAGGGAGATGCCGCCCCTTCTGCCCCGGTCATAGATCAATCTGTTGCAGTTTATCCTGTCAGAACCCAATTAGTTTTTGAAGGTAATGCTGTTGACAGTAAGTCTCAAATTAAATGGCATGTACCTTTTAGTCCCCAAGATATGAGATCCATATTAGAGGGATTGGGAGACCCTAGAAAGAATCCAATTGGGTTTGCAAACAAACTTAGCGCTGCACAGGAAGCATATGAGGCTTCTGCTACTGACATTCATCAGCTTCTTATTAAAGCAGTGGGAAGCAACATGTCTGGTTATATACTTAAAGAATGTGGTGTAGACATCAAAAATCTAGGTAAGATGGTTAGTGGACGGGAGGTTTGTGAGAAATTGAAGGAAAAATTGCCCCAAATATATGGACAAACCAGACATGCTGAATTTATGAATGCCAAGCAAGGGAAAGAGGAGGCATCAGGGGCTTATTGGAGGAGGTTAAGTGATATGGCTGAGGAAGCAGGCATTAAAATAGAGGAAGAGAAGGCGGGAGAAACTGCAAGTCCATCTACACAACTGGTGAAACAAAGGTTTCTTGATGGTTTAATACCCCAGTTGAAAGAAAAGTTGTTCACAGCAAGGCCTGAGGCAGGCAATATGTCTATTCGAGACGTCCTGCCTATCCTGTTATCCATAGAAAACAGGATTAACCAAAAAGACAGCAAACCCAAGGTTATGTATGTGGGGAAGCAGAGAGGTAGAGGAAGAGGTAAAGGCAATGTCAGAAATCGTGGCAATCGGGGACCAATCATATGCTACAATTGTGATGGGGAAGGACACATAGCCAAATACTGCCATCTTCCTGACCGTAGACTGGAAAAGAGCTCAGAGGCACCTCATGCTGATCCCAGTTCTCTGCCAAAAGCAGTGGATCAGGCATAGGAAAATGGCATGCCAGTATCAATCATGTTAAATAGGGGAGACAATGGTCCCGAGGCCAGAGTAAAAGTATTTTTACGAGAACTCCCCTATCCTGGAGGAGAAACAGAATTAACCTGTTTAATAGATACTGGTGCAAGCCGAAGTGTTTTTAATATAGAGGACTTACCTCCAGGATTATTATCTACAAATGTTATCTCTGGTGTTGGCCTAACCGGGACCTCAACTGATTTGGTTGAGTCCAAGCCACTTAAACTCAGGCTAGGACAGCAAACAGAAATTGTCACTAAAGTGTTAGTTTCAGACACAGTTCCTACCAATCTTTTGGGAGCTGACATTTTGAATCAAATTTTAGCAAACATAGACTACACTCCTACAGGAGTCCAAGTGGTCAGTAGTCTGTCAGGAGAAGTTTTAAATACTGCGTGTGGAGTATTTTTAATTCAAGACTCCACTCCGCCATTTCCACCAGAATTGAAAGTGATTCCTGCTGAATTATGGGCCACCAGCAAATATGATGTAGGTCTGCTGGATTGCACCCCAGTCATGATAAAAATTAAACCAGGAGCCCATCTCCCACAGATTAAACAGTACCCACTGAGTATTGCTCAGATTGAGGGGATAAAGGATCAAATCACTCAACTGAAAGCCGCAGGGGTTGTTGTACCAATTAAGTCCCAAGTCAATACACCCCTGTTCCCAATTGCAAAGAAGCCAGACAAGAAGGGTGGGCAGGTGACATACCGCATGGTGCATGATTTGAGAGCCATTAACAAAATAATTGAGGCAGATACCCCGATTGTGCCCAATCCCCACACTTTACTAAGTGGAATACCTGCCTCCAGCACCTGCTTTACAGTGATTGATCTTGCAAATGCTTTCTTTTCGGTGCCTCTGCACCCAGATTGCTGGCATATCTTTTCTTTTACCAATGACGCCCAAAAATTAGCATGGACAAGATTGCCCCAAGGCTGTGTGAGTAGCCCCTCTGAATATAATACTGCGTTAAAGCAGGTATTGGACCAATGGTCCCCCTCATACCCAAACACAGTCTTGCTTCAGTACATAGACGATTTGCTTATTTGTTCTGATACAAAAGACATTTGTAGCAGAGAAACCGTAAGCCTTCTCATGTTTCTCTATAACAGTAACAACAAAGTTAGCAAAGATAAGCTACAATACTGCCAAGAGAAAGTGATCTTCCTGGGTCACTGCATTTCACATGGAATCCGTCACCTAACCCCAGATAGAGTTAAAACTCTACAAAAATTTGAAAAGCCAAGAAATGTACGGCAACTACGTGCCTTCCTGGGGTTAGTGGGATATTGTAGGGACTGGATTCCAAATGCATCAGAACTTATGGCTCCTCTATATGAGGCTACCACTAGAAACCCTTTCGACCTCACATGGGAAAATGAATTGCAGATGAAGGAGCTTATTAAAATTTTGTCTGAAGCTCCCGCCATTGGACTTCCTGACTATAATAAGACTTTCTCGTTGTTCTGTCATGAAGTCAATGGATTTGCTGCAGGTGTACTCACCCAGCTACATGGAGACAAACAGAGGCCTGTGATGTATGTATCAGCCTCATTAGACCCTGTCATTAAAGGCTCCCCCAGTTGTATGCGAGCCATAGCAGCCTGCATTTTGCTGCTAGACAAAGTAACTGAGCTTGTACTAGATTCTGCTCTGATCCTGTATATGCCACATGCAGTACAGGAAATCATGAATCAAGTAAATACCAGACATGTGTCTGCCAGTAGATTTGACAAGTACCAGTCTGCTCTTTTTGCTCCATCGAATTTAACAATCAAACGGTGTGTTACTTTAAATCCGGCTACTCTTCTTCCTATAATTGATGAGGAAGATGCAACAAATGGTACTGATGTAGAATCAGAGAGTTTTTCTCATGATTGTATGGCTCTGATGGAGGTAGAAAGGGCCTCTGTCACACCAGCAAAAGATGAGCCTTTATCAGATTGTGACACACACTTATTTGTAGATGGTTCCAGATTTTACACCGATGATGGTCAGCCACACACAGGTTTTGCTGTAACTACTACAGACACCATTTTACACCAGGAGGCATTGGCACCCCAGATGTCAGCACAGGAAGCGGAGTTGTGTGCTGTAGTCAAAGCATGTCATCTCCTAGAGAATCAAAGGGGAAACATTTACACTGACAGCAGATATGCGTTTGGAATCGCTCACGATTTTGGGCCTATTTGGAAAGCACGGAATTTCCTGACTAGTGCAGGGAAGCCAGTGAGACATGCAAAACTCATAGAGCGGCTATTTGAGGCCTTTCAGAAACCAGCAGAAGTTGCCATCTTGAAGGTAAAAGGGCATGCAAGGGGAAATGACATGACAGCCAGAGGAAACGCTTTAGCGGACCAAGCGGCAAAGGATGCTGCCCTTATGGCATTGGGAGTCACACCCACTGTAGGGGTCGCCCAGGTAGCGGGGACAGATTCCCCTCATCAAGAGCAGTGGGATGTAGAAACTCTAATTCAGTTGCAGAACCAGGCCCCTGATGAAGAGAAGGATAAGTGGAACAAATGTAATGCTACCCAAAATCAGCAGGGCCTGTGGAGCGCTGACAACAGGTGGTGTCTACCCAGGAGTTTGTACCCAGTTTTAGCACAACTGGCACATGGCGTCAGTCATCTTGCTAAGGGCGCGATGGTGGCACTTACTGACTGCTATTGGATAGCACCTGGATTTAGTGCATTTGCAGCCAGGTTTTGTGCTTCATGTCTCACTTGTGCTCTGTACAATGCAGGGAGGCCTGTCCATGTTCCCCAAAAGCATTCTCCTAGGCCAGATTTCCCTTTCCAAAGAATTCAAATAGACTACATTCAGATGCCCAGAATAGGCACCTATGAGTTCGCTTTAGTTTGTATTGACATGTTTTCAAGCTGGCCAGAGTGCTGGCCGGTAGCCAAAGCAAATGCAAAAACAACAGCAAAGAAAATTTTGAATGAAGTAGTTTGTAGATATGGAGTTCCTGAAACGATTGAGAGTGACAGAGGAACCCATTTTACTGGGGAAGTAATGAAAGAGGTAATGGAAGCCCTTCACATACAGCAAGCTTTCCATACACCTTATCATCCACAAAGTAGTGGCAAAGTTGAGAGACTTAATGGAATTTTGAAAAACAGATGTGCAAAAATTAAAGCAGATACAGGAAAAGGATGGGTGGAAGCTTTGCCATTAGCCCTATATTCTGTACGAACTACCCCTAAACAACCACATGGGCTGTCCCCCTATGAGATTTTATTTGGAGGGCCACCCAAAACAGGGCTATATTTTCCCCAACAGTTGCAGGCTTCTCACTCTAGTCTGTTAGAATATGTTCAGATTTTGCAAAGAACTTTGAATAAAATACATGAAGGTGTTTATAAATCTATCCCCGACCCAGATTCTGTTTCAGGTATTCACAGAATCCAACCAGGTGACTGGGTGGTGGTCAAGCGACACGTCAGAAAGCCGCTAGAACCAAAATTTGACGGACCACATTTGGTGCTTTTGACAACCGGTTCCGCAGTCAAGTTGGAAGGAAAGCCCTCCTGGATTCACGCCAGTCACTGCAAGAAAATCCTGAAGTGATGATATCCTTTGAAAAAATGATGATGTTGTTCTTTTTCTTTTTGTTGTTTGTGAGAACTGAGACATGGAAACATAACCCTTTCATACAAATGTTAAAATTGTATGCAACCCATAGCAACGCTAGTGACTGCTGGGTGTGTTCTCACTTACATCCCCAAACAGGAACAATACCCATGATAGCAATGCCTCTCAAATTCACTGATCTAAACAGGACCAGAATAAATGGCTCATACATCGTCTCCACAGCTAATGAGCACAGATCAGTAACTTTGATGGTTTCGAAACAGATAGACACTCCACAGATTTGTTTAAACATTACATGCCCGTTTAACACTAAATGTACACGGTTGGGCAATTCAGATTGCACCAGGGCAAAGATTACAGTTTATGGAGGAAACCATGGTCAATATTACTATATCCCAGATCCAGAACTAAATAGAACCCTTTATGGTACAAATTGTTCACAGTTCCCAATATGTGAAAATATCGGTTACCTGAGATTCCATGTTATTGCTTCCAGTTTCTTAGGCGCAGGCATACCGTCCATACGTAGAGGGTTATATTATATATGTGGAAATAAAGCTTACGCCTGGCTTCCTGCTAATGTTACAGGTACATGTTATATTGGGAAGTTAGCACCTGCTTTGGCTGTTCGCAAAGATACAGTGCGAGCAAATCAAAGTCCAGAATACCCTTTAGTGTTCAAAAGAGAGCTGTTCACTGAAGGCGACATGACATGGTCATGGTTCCCTTCCTGGACAGGATGGGGAATTGAAGCAATGAAAAGAATAAATAATTACACTAGAATTGTAGATGAGATTATTAACCTTACTACCACTGATATAGGTTTATTAAGTGAAGAAATGGCTCAGATTAAAAAAGTAGTATTAGAGCACAGATTAACGCTGAATTTTCTCACTGCAGCTCAAGGTGGGATGTGTAAGTTATTTCGCACCGACTGTTGTATATACATTTCTGATAATGAGGACATTATAAAAGGACATCTTGCTAAGATAAGAGAACTACAGAATAAGGCCAGAGATATTGCTAAAGATGGATGGAACCCCTTTAAGGCTTTAGGAGGTTTTGGTGACTTTTTATATGGTATAGCAACATGGTTACAGAAACTAGGCGCTTACATTGCGATGTTCCTATTTCTCATATTTGTCATTTACTTCCTCATCAGGCTGTGCCTCCGTGTGACTACCCGCTGTACCGACAAATGGTCCACCAGCCCTGATGAACCCATTATTGTGAGAAAGTTAGGAGAGAGCTGAACAGGACGCCGTCTCTCTGCGCCAATGTAACAGGAGTTACCAGCAATCGGCTGAATGTAACGCGGAGAAGAATGGTGTCAAATAAACAAAAGGAGGGAAATGACATGGACATTCACTGTACTGTTCATTTAAGCACAAGAGACTCCATTTTGTCCTCCTTTGCTTTAGTGTTCTGTAACCTTCACCTAACACACAGAAACCTCTCCTACTAAACACTCTCTACTCCCCCCTCCCTTCTCACTGTTTTACTTTTGCAATTGTTCTATTCGCTAGCTTTTAATAATATATTTCTATTTGTTTAGCTCTTAATAACATATTTCTATTTGTTAGTTTTTAATAACATCTCACACCACCCCTTTCTTATCTATGTATAAAATAACATGTAATAATAAATTTTGACACTGAACGGACATTTTAAACACAGTGATTGAGTCCTGTGAATCTGTTCCTGCAGCTGCAGTATTAACTTTGTTTTAGAGTCCCAATCAGAAATCAGTCATAACATTAGTATTCAACAATGTGCTAGTTCAGAACAGATTGTGCAAACATGTGCAAAAAATGTGCAAAAAAGCAACTAAAGGTCAGAACAACCAGGGATCAGAAATAATTCAACCAAAAAATCGCATGAAGACGCAAAATGTGCAAATAAACAACAACTAAGGATCAGAACAACCAGGGGTCTGATATATTTTCAACCAATAATCGCATGAAGACGCATCTATGTCCAATGTAAGTCCAAAGTTAATATTTGGCTTAGTAATACTGCCTCTTCAGATTATTGTTGTAATTGGTACATAAAGTCAATAGGGAATATTTGATTCACTCGTGCAAATAGTGCGGGTTTTCAATTAGAGAACTTCATCCCCCGGTGCGCCACTCAGTGCTATAGTATGTGAATGCTCTCACCAGAGTTAGTGCCCCTGTGGGGCTGGATGGACCTTCACAATGTAAGCCACTGTGTCGCTCTCTGGCTGCTGCTGGTGCACTGGGTGAAGCTTCGTTATTCCGTCCGTATGGTATCCAACGTTAATTATATAAGGAAAGACATATCATAGTGTAATACGTTCTTAACCAAATCGTTCGTTTATTAATATTAAGATCTACTCACATTTTACATTAAAAGCATATGCGTATGGAAAAAACTCAGCCGTTCGTCTCAAACGAGTGCACACAACGTGGCCACGCCCTACGCGTTTCGTCACTACGACGTCCTTTGGACTTACATTGGACATAGATGCGTCTTCATGCGATTATTGGTTGAAAATATATCAGACCCCTGGTTGTTCTGATCCTTAGTTGTTGTTTATTTGCACATTTTGCGTCTTCATGCGATTTTTTGGTTGAATTATTTCTGATCCCTGGTTGTTCTGACCTTTAGTTGCTTTTTTGCACATTTTTTGCACATGTTTGCACAATCTGTTCTGAACTAGCACATTGTTGAATACTAACAATATTTCCACCATTTTGCACACTTAAATGAATGTTTACATGTTTTTAGTACCTATCCATAGTAGGTTGATACGCATATGATAATTTAATACCCATTTTGGTTTTAATTATAATGGAACATGAATGTTGACTCCACATTAATCACACACAATTTTCTTTGGATAAAACTGTTTTAGGAAATCTCTGCACGTTATCACCAACAGTTTTTTTCTTTTTATATAAAAAATAAACACCAGGTTTTGATGATAAGTTAACTCATCACATCACTGATAGGGTTTAGCGCCATAACCTTTTTATTTTACACTTTTCATTTCCCTCTCCTCCCCAATAAGGAAGTGAGGGTTTCAGGCACAGGCAGCTCTAACCCAGTATATTTCCTTTTCTCTCTTCATTTTTCTAATTTTATTTCACATATTTCTATCACATTGGAGATCTGATTTTTCCATAGCGCGACTTTATTTATTCATTTATATGTTGCAGATAGCAGTGGTGCAATCTAATGCACTCGTCTCAAAGGCCCACACCAAAGAACTTTTGGAATAATGCACAGAGGCACCACCCTGCACAGGAGGAGCTCTGTGGTGTGATTCAGTCGGTGTGCTGCCCCTGAGTTGGCCCCCGAAGGGCATCCTGCCTCGTTGGAGATGTGCCTCCTCCTCCTCCTCTCCATCAGACATCCACGTGGAGTCAGTGACCTCATAATCCCCTCCTTCTTCATCACTGGAGCAAACCTGGCAGTATTTTGCAGCTGATGGAACAAGACTGCCAGATTGCTACTGCCTTCCTCTAGCTGGGTATCATCATCAGAGCCTTCAAAACACTGGGCATCCTCCTGGAGCATGTACCCAACACTGTGATCAAACAGTTCAGGAGACTCCTCAGGAGGACATGGTGGGTCTAAGGAAGGAGTGACTGATGACATTGAGATGAGGGAAGAGGACGCATTGGCAGCTACTTTGCTAGTACCCTGAGCCTGGGTGAGAGAGGATGAGGGGGATGAGGAGGGCTTGGTCATCCACTCTACCAAGTCTTCAGCATGATGCGGCTTAACACGTCCAGCTGCCGAAAATAAGGACAAGTGTGTCCCATGGCCACGTGCTAATGACGATGCACCGTTTTCACGACCAGCACTGTTGTCTCTAGACACAGAGCCTGCTTTCACTCTTTTATTGGCTCGTGACTGTCTGCCTCTCCTTTTTGGCCTTCCAGATATAGTAATGGCCTGCAGGGAGATGTGAAAACCAGCAATTGGGTAGCTTTAGGTGCACACTGAGCAGATGACACAGTACACCAATTGTAATTACTACAGCTGCCTGCCTGTGTTACAGAAACAGAACAACACCAGCAATAAGGGGTAGCTTCAGGTGTATACTGTGCAGGAAGCACACATCACCCACTGTAATTGCTGCAGATGCCTGTATTACAGAACACCAGTAATAAAGGGTAGCTTCAGGTGTATACTGTGCTGGAGACACACAACACCCGCTTTAACTGCTGCAGATGCCTGTATTACAGAACACCAGCAGTAAAGGGTAGCTTCAGGTGTATACTGTGCTGGAGGTACACAACACCCACTTTAACTGCTGCAGATGACAGTATTACAGAACACCAGTAATAAAGGGTAGCTTCATGTGTATATTGTGCTGTAGGCACACAACACCCACTTTAACTGCTGCAAATGCCTGTATTACAGAACACCAGTAATAAAGGGTAGCTTTAGGTGTATATTGTGCTGGAGGCACACAACATCCACTTTAAGTGCTGCCTGTATTACCCTTTATTACTGGTGCCTGTATTACAGAACATCAGTAATAAAGGGTAGCTTCAGGTGTATATTGCGCAAAAAAATAAGTAAAACATTCCACTGTAAGTATAAACGGCTTTTTTTTATTATTTAGAGAAAAAGATGCATTCCAACATTACAGACACCTTTAGAAGGAAATGTTTAACCACTTTCAGACCGGACCATTTTGCTGGTAAATGACCAGAGGTCTTTTTACACTTTGGCACTGCGCTGCTTTAACTGGTAATTGCGCGGTCATGCAATGTTGTACCCAAACAAAATTTGCGTCCTTTTCTTCCCACAAATAGAGCTTTCTTTTGATGGTATTTGATTGCCTCTGCGATTTTTATTTTTTGCGATATAAACGTAAAAAGACCGCAAATTTTGAAAAAAAATGATATTTTCTACTTTTTGTTATTAGAAAAATCCAATAAACTCAATTTTAGTCATACATTTAGGCCAAAATGTATTCAGCCACATGTCTTTGGTAAAAAAAAAGTAAATAATTGTATATTTATTGGTTTGCGCAAAAGTTGTCACATCTACAAACTAAGGTACGTTTTCTGGAATTTACGCAGCTTTTAGTTTACGACTGCGTATCTCATTTCTTGAGGTGCTAAAATGGCAGGGCAGTACAAAACCCCCCCAAATGACCCCATTTTGGAAAGTAGACCCCCTAAGGAAATTGATAAGAGGCATGTTGAGCCCATTGAATATTTTATTTTTTTGCCTCAAGCGATTGAATAATGACAAAAAAAAAATATTTTTTTTTTTTTACACAAAGTTGTCACTAAATGATATATTGCTCACACATGCTATGGGCGTATGTGAAATGACACCCCAAAATAAATTCTGCTGCTTCTCCTGAGTACGGGGATACCACATATGTGGGACTTTTTGGGAGCCTAGCCGCATACGGGGCCCCGAAAACCAAGCACCGCCTTCAGGCTTTCTAAGGGCGTAAATTTTTGAGTTCACTTCTCACTACCTATTACAGTTTTGAAGGCCATAAAATGCCAAGATGGCACAAAACCCCCACAAATGACCCCATTTTAGAAAGTAGACACCCCAAGCTATTTGCTGAGAGGCATGTTGAGTTCATGGAATATTTTATATTTTGCCACAAGTTGCGGGAAAATTACAAACTTTTTTTTTTTTTTTTTTTTTTTCACAAAGTTGTCACTAAATGATATATTGCTCATGCATGCCATGGGCATATGTGAAATGACACCCCAAAATAAATTCTGCTGCTTCTCCTGAGTACGGGGATACCACATATGTGGGACTTTTTGGGAGCCTAGCCGCGTACGGGGCCCCGAAAACCAAGCACCGCCTTCAGGCTTTCTAAGGGCGTAAATTTTTGAGTTCACTTCTCACTACCTATTACAGTTTTGAAGGCCATAAAATGCCAAGATGGCACAAAACCCCCACAAATGACCCCATTTTAGAAAGTAGACACCCCAAGCTATTTGCTGAGAGGCATGTTGAGTCCATGGAATATTTTATATTTTGCCACAAGTTGCGGGAAAATTACAAACTTTTTTTTTTTTTTTTTTTTTCACAAAGTTGTCACTAAATGATATATTGCTCACGCATGCCATGGGCATATGTGAAATGACACCCCAAAATAAATTCTGCTGCTTCTCCTGAGTACGGGGATACCACATATGTGGGACTTTTTGGGAGCCTAGCCGCGTACGGGGCCCCGAAAACCAAGCACCGCCTTCAGGCTTTCTAAGGGCGTTACAGTTTTGAAGGCCATAAAATGCCAAGATGGCACAAACCCCCCCCAAATGACCCCATTTTGGAAAGTAGACACCCCTAAATTTAGGGGTACACTAGTGAGACTAGGTAATAAATGGCGGGTGCCCTGAAACTATAAAAAAATAACTAACCAACCAGCGTCACCTGTAACAGTTATATGGTGATCACTGGTGAAAGGGTTAACTAGGGGGCAATCAGGGGGCTTTATGCGGTAGTATATGGGGGTCCCTGGCGCTATAAAAAGCTGCGGCGAACCTAAATACCTACCTGCCTAACTAGCGTCACCTGTGACACTAATACAGCGATCAGAAAAACAATCGCTTATTAGGCTGGGTTCACACTGGAGCGATGCGGGAACGCCACGAAAGCGGCGGGTTCCCGCATCGCATGCCTCCCGGCGGCAGTTCACACTGCCCTATGCGAACTGCTGGGAGTGTCAGTGAAATGTTACTGACACCCCCAGATCAGTTCGCATATCGCAGTGCGAACACCCATGCGATCCGATTCTGCTGCGGGCCAAAAAAAGGGTCCCGTGCGAATTTGCGGCGGGTGCGGCGGGTGTGGCGGGTGCGGCGAATGGCTGAACTCGAATCGCACAGAGATCGGATGTGATTTGCACTGCAGTGCGGTGCGAATCACATTCGTTCTCATAAACCGCTGCAATGTGAAACCAGCCTTAGTGACACTGGCGACGGGGGGTGATCACGGGGTTAAACCTTTATTGGGGGGGTTAGGGGGGTACATTAGAACTAAAGGGGGCTAACTCTAACTGCCCTAACAGTTATTACAGTCACAAATGACACCAATGCAAAAAAAAAAAAAATGACATTGGTGTCACTGTGACTGGGGGGCAGGGGTAATTGGGGGGGTGATCGGGGGGTAAAGGGGGGGTGTGAGTGTGCCTGGCATGTTCTACTGTGTGTGTAGAGTGTTGGTGCAACTCACCGATCCGCTCTCCTCCGTGTCGGAACGAAAAATACCGACACGGAGGAGAGAATACATCACTTCCTCTCCTGTGTTTACATTACAGGAGAGGAAGTGATGTCACGGGGGATTCCTATTCGTCGGGAGCGATCGCGAGGGGGTGGCCATGAATGAATGGCCGCCCCCTCATCCCGGATCGCTCTCGAAGGAATGCCGACCGCCGCAGGCACCGGGGGGGGCCCGATCGGGCCCCCCACTCGCGGGCAGGCAGGGACTTATATATACGCCCATATGCCTGCCCGTGCCATTCTGCCGACGTATATCGTCGTGCGGCGGTCGGCAAGTGGTTAAGTTACGCTCCGTTCAATGGCAGGTGTCATAAATAAGGAAACAGTTATAAATAACATCTTATGTTTGAATATAATATTAACAAGAAACAGTTCAAATAATAACTTGTGGGAATCACAAACATAAACAGACAGGGAAATATCCACTGTAACATACAATGCGAATTACAAAGGCAGTATAAACGGCTAACCATACAAAAAGGTCCAAAATCACTGTTAGGGCTTATAGAAGAAGCTTAGAAAACAATTCACTTTTCTCTGCAACTTTGTCAATGATCACTTCAGAGTCAAGAGAGCAGAGGATGTCCTTTTCTGTTGACATCAACATAAAAGCTTCCATATGCTCTTGTGACAGCTTGGTTCTGAGTCTGCTTTTAATGAACTTGAGTGTTGAAAATGTATGTTCACAAGCAATCTGAGCGATGGACAGGGTGAGTAGGAACTGGTATGCAAGACCTAGGAGGTGGTAGGCATTTGACATTA
Organism: Lithobates pipiens; assembly: GCF_037356315.1. Classification (NCBI taxonomy): domain Eukaryota; kingdom Metazoa; phylum Chordata; class Amphibia; order Anura; family Ranidae; genus Lithobates; species Lithobates pipiens. The sequence continues at coordinate 257,331,983 of NW_027507785.1, forward strand.
GATTGAACCTCCTGAGAATCTGGTAGCAACACAGCGGGCTTTCTTTACATGAGGAACACTTCTTACATTGGATTTCAACTTGCTCATCTTCACTCTCATTCTAAAATGTTTTTACCTTGTATTCATCTAGTGGAGACATTTTTAATCTTTCTCACTGAAGAGCAAAACTGCTTAATTCACTCTGAAGATCACTTGCTTCACTGTCAAATTTCAACAGACATTTGCTAAGTTCTTGGAACATAAGTGGTGAAAGAGACGAGGACTTTAACTGAACAAAGTTTCTTGGGTCCAGAAATGCAAGGTCAGCATAGAGTGTGCCATGACTCAGGAATCTTCTGTGCAATGTCTCTGTAGCTGTGTCCATTATCGGATTGTGCACTGTGACTTCATAAGCCTTTTCTGGACTTGTGATCGTTTCAGCATGAGCAATCTCTCCAGGCATGGTTTTCTTCTTCCTTTTTCTTTGTGATGGCAATGTAGACTGAACTTCCAGTTCTATCTCTTTGTCCTGCTCCTGCAATTTTTCATTTGCCCATAGAACAAATTTCTCTGCAGCTGCGCTAACTGAGGCAAAATCTCTAGACATATTTTTAAGACTTTCATGTGTTGCCATAACCATTCTATGAGCAGACCTTATATCCATCCCCTGCGTTTGAAGGTATTTGGACAATGCTGAAGTCTTCTCAAATATCCTGAGGAAGGTTTGTGCCGTCAGTATCATCTCATACTTCAGCAGAGCTTCTACAAATCCTCGTGCTTGAATGCGAGCAGTCGTTTTTAAGGTAATATTTTCTTGTATTGCTGTCAATGCAAGAATGACATCCACGTAGAGACAATTATCTGGATTTGCAAATGATCCAAACACTTTCCTGAGAGCGTTATCCTTGGCCCACCACCGTGTCTCTCCAATTAGTCAGAGTCGTCTCTGGTGCTTGTCTTGGCTCTCACTTTCCCACACATTCATCCTTTTATATGACTCACAAAAGAACACTGCGGTGTCATTAAGCACTGAAAAAAGTGATCCACATTGAATTACTGTTTGGGTTGTGTCAGCCAAAACTAGGTTAAGAACATGGGCATAGCACCAAACATGCACTTGATTTGGTGAAAATTTGGACATCTGAGTTGAAAAGCCTTTGTAGCGGCCTTGCATGTTAGAGGCACCATCTGTAGCATGTCCAATGCAGTTACTCAAGTCTAAATTGATCTTCTCTGCAAGCTCTGAAACAATATCCACAAAATATTGTCCAGTAGATTCCTTACACTTGACAATGCTAATAAGCCTTTCATGAATGGTGTCTATAACATATCGCAAAACAATAGAACACTGGTCTTGTGAGGTGATGTCTTGTGTGGTGTCAATCTGCACCGAGAACTAGTGATGGACGAACGGTTCGCCCGGCGGTCGTTTCGCGGCGAATTTCGGTCGTTCGCGGTCCGCTCGTTCGCTCGCCTTTTCCCGTCGTTCGCCCCGACGGACTTACATGTTTAATGTGTAAAAGAACTTTGACCTATGATGAGACGTCTATCATGGGGTACAGGACAGCCAATTGAGACATGACAGCACATGGACACTTGGACATTCCCCCTAACCTATAAATACACCCGATCCGGCGGCCATTTTACATTCTTTCTTCTGTCACTATAGGGAAAGGTTGCTGTGTGGAGTAGGGACAGATAAAACGCTAGCTATTTGGTACACAAAAGTTATTTTCAGGACTGGTATAGGTGTTAGGTGGATATAGGTTTGCTGTGCTACTGATTGTTGCAGCAGCCTGAGTGTCTTTTGTCAGTTTAGAGAAAGGGAAAGGACGGTGTGTGCTACAGGGACAGCCAGATTAGTCTTTCATCATCATCATCATTAGCTGTTACTATCAGGTCCACAAAAGAGCTGTTCCAGTAACCACTAATCGTTCCAGTCTACTCTTTTTTGCCACTTTGTATAGGGACAGGAAGGAAGCAGTGTTGTCAGGCAGTGAGGGTCAGTTTAAAGACTTGCTGTTACTATTAGTTCCACAAAGGTTCTTTTCAGGACTGATATCAGTGGTACGGTAATAGGCTTGTACACGTATAATATTCTTTCTTCCAAATATAGAAAGAATATTATACTTGACTGCTGCCCTTCTGCTGCAGTCTGCTAATCATTCACAACTCACTTGTTCCACAAAGCTCTTTATCAGGACTGGTAACTTGGTCTGTCTAGGGTGCTACAGTACATAGGGTTGAGTGCGGTACAGTCTGCTGTTCTGTAAGGACCGCTATCGGTCCACAATAGATAGGGTTGAGGTGCACTACTGCTGACTGCTGCCCTATACTGCAGCAGTCCTTCATTGGCATAGGGACTGATGTACAGTCTGCTAAACACTAACACACAACCTGCTTGGTCCACAAAAGTTCTTATAAGGACTGGTAACTTGGTTTAGGGTGCTACGGTACATAGGGTTGAGTGCGGTACAGTCTGCTGTTCTGTAAGGACCGGTATCGGTCCACAATAGATAGGGTTGAGGTGCACCACTGCTGACCGCTGCCCTATACTGCAGCAGTCCTTCATTGGTATAGGGACTGACGTACAGTCTGCTAATCAGTCACACACAACCTACTTGGTCCACAAAGGTCCTTATAAGGACTGGTAACTTGGTGAAGGGTGCTACAGTACATAGGTTTGAGTGAGGCACAGTCTGCTGTTCTGTAAGGACCGGTATCGGTCCACAATAGATAGGGTTGAGGTGCACCACTGCTGACCGCTGCCCTATACTGCAGCAGTCCTTCATCGGTATAGGGACTAAGAGTTTTGTCACAGGGTCATTTAAAAAATGACAGGCAGAGGAAGAGGCAGGCCCTTCCGCAGGGGTGGTAGGGGTAGGGCAGGAGAAACAGCCTTGAGCCAAAGTGGGAAGTTGCAGAAGGTGCGTTCAATTACTTTAAAGGACGCACCAGACTTGGTTGAGTGGCTCACTCAGCCTTACTCTTCTGCACCCTCCTCATCCTCTCGATCTGCACCCTCTTCTTCACTCTCTGCTATGTGCACCCCCAAAGACACTACCACCAACAACACCACCACCACCACATACCTTCCGCTTGAGTCACAGGAATTATTTTCCGATCCATATCAAGAGGACATTTCTGATGCGCAGCCACTCTTGGTATTGGATCAGGAAGAGGCGGTAGCAACAACCGCTACTCAGCAGTCTGACGACAGTACCCAGATCAGCCCAAGGAGGAGGTTGGTCCCCGGTGTTGCTGCCTACTCCGAGATCTCTACTTATAGCGGTGGGGAAGGTGACGTTGATGATGACGTGTCTAGTGATGTCACGTGGGTGCCCACAAGAGAGGAAGAGGAGGGGAGTTCAGAGGGAGATATGGACCAGCAGATAGGGAGGAGAAGCAGCAATAACTTACATTGCACAGCAGGGACAAAGCAGACTGCAAATGTATCAGGAGCGAGTCATCGACCATGTACGGTCACATCTGGCGCTCCCAGGACACCGGCACATGGCTCTGCAGTGTGGGCTTTTTTTAACGTGTCCGCTGCTGACAATAGCGTTGCCATCTGCAATCTTTGCAGTCAACGCGTTAGTCGCGGTAAGCCCAACACTCACCTAGGGACGACCGCCTTAAGAAGGCACATGAGCAGCCATCACCGAGCCCAGTGGGAGCAACGGAACACACAAAGCCACACTGCAGGCTCTCACCGTCCAGCCTCGTCTTCTACTTCTCCTTCTCCTCTCTCCTCACAATTGTCCTCCACTCCACCTTCCATCACGCCAAGCTCACGTTTTTCTGCAAAAAGGCAGGCTTCCGTGGGCCTAATGTTCGAGTGTAAAAAAATGATGACGCCGGATAACCCTCTTGCCCAACGGTTGACGGCTGGCTTGTCAGAACTGATAGCCCGCCAACTAACCAATATCACTTTTACTGCCCACTGGGTGAACCTTCTGACGGCCGTCAAGCGTGTAACCCGTGGCACCCGTGTAGATTTGGTTTTACCGCCACGGATTGCATGCAGGCCTGACTCTTCTCCTCCTCCTCCTCCTACTCCATCCTCCTCCCTCTCCTCCTCAGCTGCCTCCTCCTTTTCCGCTGCTAGCGTCTCTTCCGCTGCACCGCCCAAGCTCCCCAGAACCTATTCCACATGCCAGGTGAGACGTTGCCATGCCGTGCTGCGTCTGTTGTGCCTGGAAGCCAAGAGCCACACTGGCCCGGCACTCCTTTCAGCTTTGCGTTCACAGGCAGATCAGTGGCTAGCTAACACCGCTCAATTTGACAGTTGGTAAAGTGGTGTGTGACAACGGTGCCAATCTGCTTAGCGCATTGAAACAGGGCAAAATCACGCACGTGCCGTGCATGGCACACGTCTTAAACTTGGTCGTGCAGCGATTCCTTGTCAAATACCCTGGGGTCCAGGACATCTTGTGGCAGGCAAGGAAAATCTCGGCCCATTTCAGAAGATCTTACACGGCCATGGCTCGCCTTGCTGACATTCAGCGGCGACACCATCTGCCGGTCAGACGTCTTATTTGCGATTGCCCGACGCAATGGAACTCAACCTTCTATATGCTTGATAGGCTGCTCCAGCAGAAACGTGCAGTTAACATCTACCTGTATGAACTCTGCGAAAGAAACGGTTCTGGGGAGCTGGGGTTTTTTTCACCGTGCCAGTGGCTGCTCATGCGCGACGCATGCAGACTTCTGCGCCCATTTGAGGAGATCACCAAACTGGTCAGTCGCAGCCATGGCGCCATCAGTGACATGGTACCTTATGCCTTCTTTATGGAGCGTGCATTGCGTCGTGTCATTGATCAGGCTGTGGAGGAGCAGGAGCGGGAAGATGAGGAAGTCGCAATGCTGGATGAATTCCCAGGGGGGGCTACTCTATCTGAGACAAGTCAACAACAGGAGTCTGAAGAGGAGTCAGAGGAGGATGGTGCCGGGGCGGATGAGCAGGAGCAAGAAGAGCATGCTTTAAACCTTTCTGGGATCCCTGTTGTGCGTGGATGGGGAGAGGAGAATGAAGAGGACGACATTATCCTGGATGATGAGCAGGAGCCAGGCCACCACACCGCTTCCACTTTAGTGCAAATGGGGGCCTTCATGCTCCAGTGTTTTAATAGGGACCCCCGTATAAAAAGCATAAGGGTCAAGGACCAGTACTGGGTGGCAACGTACTTAGACCCCCGGTACAAACACAAAATGGTGGAAATGTTACCGCCGTCGCAGAGGGCTGTCAGAATGCAGCACTTCCAGGCCTTGCTTCGAGAAATGCTGCATTCTGCTTTTGCGTGCGCTGGCAGAGGAGCAATTCCCACTCCCAGAGAAGGATTTGCGGGTACCAATCCAACAGCGCCTGCAAGAAGAGGCCGGTTTGAAGATGTGTTGGTGACTTCGGATATGAGGTCATTCTTTCAGCCGACCCATCGACAGGTGTCATCCCGATCCAGCATCACGGAACGCCTAGACCGTCAGGTGTCCGACTACATGGGGTTAACGGCCGATGTGGACACTCTGAGGAGTGATGAACCCCTGGACTACTGGGTGGGCAGGCTTGACCTCTGGCCAGAGCTTGCCCAATTTGCAATCGAACTGTTGGCTTGCCCCTCATCCAGTGTCCTGTCCGAAAGGACATTCAGCGAAGCAGGGGGGATCGTGACCGATAAGCGTACTCGCCTAGCTCACGACAGTGTTAACTACCTCACATTTCTAAAAATGAATGAGGCATGGATCTCGGAGGAATTCAGCACATGTGACCAGTAGACCATGTATATGTCTATAAACTATTTTTTTAATCAAGCACACAGACCTTCTTTCTTCATTTGGCTCACTTCCTTGTCCCAAAAAAGCACATCGTACTATATGCCCCTACCCTCCTCTTTGAAGAGGTTGAGCGGTGTCATATTTCGACTGGGGCTGCTTATGATATCCCTGTGCTGTGCTGACTTCCTCCTGGGGGTTCTTATTATGAGGGGATCACACCATCCCTGTGCTGTGCTGACTTACTCCTGGGGCTGCTTACGGTGCTGGTGTGAGTGCTCTCTATCACGGTGCTGGTGTGAGTGCTCTCTATCACGGTGCTGATGTCAGTGCTGTATATCACGGTGCTGATGTCAGTGCTGTATGTCACGCTTCTGATGTCAGTACTCTCTATCACGGTGCTGCTGTCAGTGCTGTATATCACGGTGCTGATGTCAGTGCTTAATGTCACGCTTCTGATGTCAGCTCTCTCTATCACGGTGCTGCTGTCAGTGCTGTATATCACGGTGCTGATGTCAGTGCTGTATGTCACGCTTCTGATGTCAGTGCCCTCTATCACGGTGCTGCTGTCAGTGCTGCATATCACGGTGCTGATGTCAGTGCTGTATGTCACGCTTCTGATGTCAGTGCTCTCTATCACGGTGTTGCTGTCAATGCTGTATGTCACGGTGCTGGTGTTAATGCTTTATGTCACGCTCCTGATGTCAGTGCTCTCTATCACGATGCTGTTGTCAGATGCCTCTATCACGGTGCATGTGTCATTGCTGTATGTCACGCTGCTGGTGATCATCTCCTGCACCCTCTTCTTTGCCTACCCTGGTCCCTGACCTTCCCTCTCCTCCATTGCCTTCATGCGCTCCACAGCCCTGAATTGTCAGAACAATTTCCCACATAAAAAAAGAATGCTTGTAGTTATCAATCCCAAATTCACCTCATACATGTATTATGTCATTGGCCATGTGGTGGGACTATGTTTGCCCAGCTAATAATTATCTCGTGGCTGCAAATTCGACATGAAGGTTTAAAACGTTCGGTTTCGTGAACGTTTGGCCCCGTTCGCGTTCGCGAAACGTCCCGTCGGAAGTTCGTCCATCACTACCGAGAACATTACGGCATTCTTTATGTCTCTCACAATGGTCTCCTGAATAAGGTGCTGAATGGTTTCAATTACAGAATTAATGGTTCTTGCAGACAGTAATGTAACCAGGGAACCTCTGCCTTTTGCCCCAGTCTGATGTAGCTTCTTAGATATTTCAATGCATTCTTTTAAATGACATCAGACATCATACTTGCTTAACAGGAGTATAATCTCTAAAAAGTTGCCATGATCAATATTGCTGTCATCAAGCATGTATGCAGCCTCATTCTCTGACCTATAGCTAAGTCCTCTTTTGCCGATCAATTTGACAACATCAACCACACGCTCCAGTATTTGTCGCCTCTTTCTGATTTGTTCTCTGTGTGAGGACAGCTGACTTCCACTAAGTAAATGTTTAATGCCAGATTTAGAGGCATTTAAGAAGTATGCTTCTGCACATGTTTTGTGTGCCATGCTCTTTTCATGTTCCTCTGTGCGCTGATTAGGGATGAGCTTCGTGTTCGAGTCGAACGTACGTTCGACTCGAACATTGGCTGTTCAGCCGTTCGGCGAATTCCGAACGTTTTGGCCGTTCGCGTCAAAATTCGAGTGGCGCGCGCGCGGACCACAATGCACTGCGGTGGCGCAGTGCATTGCTGCCCCATGATTGGCCAAGCATGCACTGTGACCCCGCATGCTTGGCCAATCGCAGCGCCGGCAGCGAGGAGAGCCATGATTGGCCACAGGCATCCTGCCTGTGGCCAATCATAGCTCAGGCTGTGTAGTGCACGCCCCACACTATATAAGGCCGCCTTTGAGGCGGCCTCGTGTAGTGTGTTAGTTAGCATCTGAAGCAGTGGGTGTTCTGTGTACCTTCAACACAGTTACACACCAATCGTTTTTGGCTGATTTCCTATCTTGCTGCTGTGTAGTGGTTGTTGTCTGTGCCCTGACTGCAGTATACACCACTATATTCACCTCACCTATATAGCTAGTGATCTAGCTTTAACCACTTAACAACTGCCCATTGCCGATTAACGGCTTCAGGGCGGTTGTTTAACTCTGAGAGGCCGTTAATTAACGGCCTCCCAGAATTCTGCTCTCGCGCGCCCCCTGGGGCGCGCACTCGAGAGCATCCATGACCGCCGGGTCCACAGGACCCGGCGCATCACGGATCACGGTAAACGGCCGCTCATAGTGGCCGTTTACCACGTGATCGCTCCGTCAAATGACGGAGTGATCACTTGTAAACAAACCGGCGGCATGTTATGACGCCGGTTCCTCCCTCCCCTCTCTGTACCGATCGGTACAGCGGAGGGGAAAGAGATCGGTGTCAGCAGCGATGTGGGCTGCATCTGCAGTGCCCACATCGCTGCTCACCGAATTTAACCCCTCAATTCCCTGCCAATACTCTGCAATACCAGTGCATACTCTGCAGTACCCCGCCATTACTCTGCAGTACCCCGCCATTACTCTGCAGTACCCCGCCATTACTCTGCAGTGCAGTACCCTGCCATTACTCTGCAGTACCCCGCCATTACTCTGCAGTGCAGTACCCTGCCATTACTCTGCAGTACCCTGCCATTACTCTGCAGTACCCTGCCATTACTCTGCAGTACCCTGCCATTACTCTGCAGTACCCCGCCATTACTCTGCAGTGCAGTACCCTGCCATTACTCTGCAGTACCCCCAATACTCTGCAGTACCATGCCATTACTCTGTAGTACCCCCAATACTCTGCAGTACCCTGCTATTATTCTGTAGTACCCCGCCAATACCCCGCCAATACTCTGTAATACCCTGCCATAAATTGCCATACCCAGCCATACTCGGAGATACCCAGCCATACTCGGTGATACCCTGAAATACCCAGCCATAGACGCCCCCCACCCCTCACCGCCCTCCGGTGCTTCTAACAACTCGCCAGTACGTTCAAAGCCTGAATCTTTTTTTTATTTTTTATTTCAGGCTTCCCAGCCTAGAGGTGAGATGTGGGGTCATATTGACCCCCCAGATTTCACTGTAAAGAGGACCTGTCACCCCATATTCCTATTACAAGGGGTGTTTACATTTCTTGTAATAGGAATAAAAGTGATCAAAAATATATTTTTGGGGAAAAAAATGTCAAACTAAAATAAATAAAGTAAAATGAACAATAAAAAAATAAAATAAAAATTAAAGCGCCCATGTCCCCATGTGCTCGCATGTGCCACACATGTGAGGTATCGCCGAGAATGTTAGAGCGAGAGCAATAATTCTAGTCCTAGACCTCCTCTGCAACTCAAAACATGTAACCAGTAAAAAAAAAATGAAAGCGTCGCCTATGGGGATTTTTTAAGTAGCGACGTTTGGCGCCATTCCACGGGCATGTGCAATTTTGAAGAGTGACATGTTTGATATCTATTTACTCAGCATAACTTCATCTTTCACTTTATGCAAACATTGGGCTAACTTTACTGTTTTTTTTGTTTGTTTTTTAAGCACAAAACTGTTTTTTCCCCCAAAAAAACGCGTTTGAAAAATTGCTGTGCAAATACCGTGTGAGATAAAAATTTGCAACGACCACCATTGTATTCTCCAGGGTCTTTGCTAAAAAAAATATATATATATAATGTTTTGGGGTTCTCTGTAATTTTCTAGCAAATAAATTATGATTTTTACATGTAGGAGAGAAATGTCAGAATTGGCCTGGGTGCTCCAGAACGCCTGATGGCGCTCCCTGCATGTTGGGCCTCTGTATGTGGCCACGCTGTGTAAAAGTCTCACACATGTGGTATCGCCGTACTCGGGAGTAATAGCAGAATGTGTTTTGGGGTGTAATTTGTGGTATGCATATGCTGTGTGTGTGAAATAACCTGATAATATGACAATTTTGTGGAAAAAAAAAAAAAAGGAAATAGGCCGTCAGTACTTCAGGTGTGATCAATTTTCAGATATTGGCACCATAGCTTGTGGACTCTATAACTTTCACAAAGACCAAATAATATCCACCAATTTGTACTTATTTTTACCAAAGATATGTAGTAGTATGAATTTTGGCCAAAATTTATGAAGAAAAAATGACTAATCTGCTAAATTTTATAACAGAAAGGAAGAAAAATTCATTTTTTCGCAGAATTTTCGGTCTTTTTTCTTTTATAGCAGAGAGGTGATTAAATACCACCAAAAGAAAGCTCTATTTGTGTGAAAAAAGGACAAACATTTCCTATAGGTCCAGTGTTGCATGACTGAGTAATTGTCATTCAAAATGTGAGGGCACCGAAAGCTGAAAATTGGTCTGGTTATTAAGGGTGTTTAAGTGCCCAGTGGTCAAGTGGTTAATAATAGAGCTTGCAGTCAGTAGTGTTAGGAGTGCGTGCTGTCTGCGTGCTCTGTACCCAGTACATACCGCTATAATATAGGGCAGGCCCCTACTTTCAAACATCCAACTTACAAACATCTCCTACTTGCAAACGCAAGGAGACAGCAGCAAGTGAGATGAAAAAAGATGGACGACAAAACAAATTATACAGGGGTGATAACCCTTCCCTATGTTTTCCAAAAAGCTTAAAAATAGTTTTTTTGACTGGAGCTACACTTTAAAAATGTACCGGTTGAAAATGACAAACAGATTCAACTTAACACAACAAACCTACACAGTCCCTGTCTTGTTTGCACCGCCTGTATACTGCTGTTCTGAGTATATAGGGCCTGGGGGCCACACGCATTTCCTTTTTTTAATATGGGTACGGGGTTCCCCTTAATATGCGTACAAGACCCAAATAGGCTGGTAATGGGCAGGGAGGGCTACCCATGCCATGTTTCTCAATGATTTTCAACCATATTGCAGGAACCAGATATAACATTAAAACCGCAAGCAGTTTTAAATGGTGTTATTTCCGTTTAATGTCATTTTGTGCAGGGACTGTTCTAAACACGGGAAACACGTGGCACTTCACAGGCATACTACAGACACCCCCCAGGCACCATATTTAAAGGAATATTTCACCTTTTTTTTTTCACTTTAATCGTCATTAAAATCAGTGCTCCCGCCAAAACTGCAGTTTTTAAAACTTTTTTTTGCAGTGACCCATGTCCCCTGAGGCAGGAGGCAGGTCCCCAAACCCTTTTTAGGACACTACCTTGCATATTAGCCGTTAAAAATTAGCACTTTCCATTTCGAACGTTCGAGTCCCATAGACTTCAATGGGGTTCTAACGTTCGTACCGAACGCGGGGGTCGTTCGCAAGTTCTGGTGCGAACCGAACCGGGGGGTGTTCGGCTCATCCCTAGCGCTGATGCACATGTTTCCAGTCTGTCATACCACTTATAAATGGAAATTTGTCAGCTAACTTGGCAAATGCTATGCAGACAGAGCAATGTAATGCATGGCGTTCTTGGCAGTAAGTAAGCCACTGTCTATGAGTACCATCCTTGCACCAGAACACTTTCTGTACCAATGGATTACTTGATGTTTGTTGCGGATGATAATTAAAAAATATCTTCACGTTTTCCTGGTGGGGACGAATGTAATAATCAATGTTTTCCTTGGTGACTTCACTTTCCTCTGTATATGCCGCCATTTCTGTACTCTCTCCTTGGTTTACATCTCCTCTGTCAGCTACTCCCTCATGCGTTATGTCTTCTGCTCTCTCTAATCCTCTATCTTTTTTTTCTCACCTTCTCTCTCTTGTCTACATTCATGTTCCTGCTCATCTCCTCTATCCTCTTCACATTCAACGCCTGCCTTGTGTTCTCTCTTCTCTCCACTCTCCTCTATTGTGGACCCAGCCTGAGAATGGACATATAGTAAGTCACAACTGTAGGCATAATATGTTCCAAAAAGTCCACAAATCTTTATGTTGTTTAAAAAGGAATAAAAAATGAATGTCTGACTTACCACAGCAGTTAGGCCTGCGCTGCTCTCAGCTTTTGCTGATGTTCCAGCAAATAATACATCTAATTTTACACATTTAGTAGCTTCTGCCTCAAGTGCTTGCTTTTTTTTTTTCTCTTAACTTCTCAGCTCCTCCTTTACGTTTATTCTTGTGTTTTAACATGTTTGTTGTTGCACGTCACACCTAATGGGTTTAGTTAAAGTGTAATACATTATTTAAACATTGCTCTAGAATTTCAAAACTGCTTATATACTTCTGGAGTAAACTTCTATTAATCTTATGTTATTATCTATGCTATTAAGGTTTGAACATGCAATACAGACACATATATACTTGTCGTGAATTGGCAAAATAATTGAAAAATCTAGGACAGGGCAACTAATCTAGGGCAACTAATCTGGAATGGATTGTTGCATTGCAGATTTTTGCATCTGCATTTCCCCAAATAAAGAAATGTACCATTTGCAAAGTTTTCCTGAGACCCATTTTCAGCAGAGAGTGGGCTTAAGTCCACTCTCTACTGATGTCACAGAAATCAGTCCAGGCACCGTGTCATCATGACAATAAAGTCTGGACCTGCCAGGTGCTTGGACTGATACCCGCCGCCTCAGCCTCTCAGAAAGCCGCTGAGAGCCTGAGACAGCCGCTCCCCGCTCCTCCACAGCTCAGCACTCCAGTGAGCATGGTGGGCAGAGCAGAGAGCTGTTGATTTACAAGCAGCAGCTCTCTGCTCAGGCAGCTAAGAGAACCTGAGCCATCAGCGGTGTTTGATGGTTTGGTTCTCAGTGCAGAGGCGACGGGGGATAGATGCTGCATCCACCTAGGTAAGTATAAAACAGGAAAAGAAAAAACATACTTCTCTTTTAATTAATTAAAAACGTAGCTGGTGGTTGTTGTCAGTTTATGTTATACAGAAAGTAGCCTTTTACTCCATGATGCAGGAAGCTCCAAAGAGTGTCAGCAACAGCAATGGTAGCAGTGGCAGCTCCTTTTCCAGCCACATCTCAGCCAATATTAAAGAAGAGGACTGCAACCCAGAAGAGGAGAGTCCTCCAGAAGTGCCCTGTTCACCTATTTCCAGGGAGATATCAGCTCAGTGGTGGATGAGCACTTCAGCAGAGCTCTCAGCCAACCCAGCAGTTATTCCCCAAGCAGTGCTGCTGCCAAGACTTCCAGTACTGCCACGGGTCACTGATGAATGAATGTACTGCCACTGAACACTGAAGAATGAATGTACTGCCACTGGTCACTGATGCATTAATGACTGACCAGTGGTCAGCCATTAATGCATCAGTGACCAGTGGCAGTACATTCATTCATCATCAGTGATCATGACCAGCAGTGTTAGTACATTAATTCATCAGTGACCATGACTACAAGTGTAAGTACATTCATTTATCAGTGACCATGACTACAAGTGGCAGTACATTCATTCATCAGTGACCATGACTACAAGTGGCAGTACATTCATTCATCAGTGACCATGACTACAAGTGGCAGTACATTCATTCATCAGTAACCATGACCAGGGGCAGTAAATTATTCATCAATTACCGTGACCAGTGGCTGCAAATTCATTAACCAATGACCGTGACCAGTGGCAGTAAATTATTCATCAATTACCGTGACCAGTGGCAGTAAATTAATTCACCAGTGGCCGTAAGTTCAGTCATCATTTACTATGACCAATGACATTAAATTATTAATCAATTACCATGACCAGTGACAATAAATTATTAATCCGTTATCGTGACCAATGACATTAAATTATCAATTACCATGGATAGTGACAATTATTAATCAATTACCGTGACAATAAATTGATAATTTATTGTCACTGGTGATGGTAATTGATTATCAGTTACCGTGGACAGTGAGAATAAATTATTAATCAATTACCGTGACCAGTGACAATAAATTATTAATCAATTACCGTGGACAGTGACAATAAATTATTGATCAGTTACCGTGGGCAGTGACAATAAATAATTAACCACTTGCTTACTGGGCACTTAAACACCCTTCCTGCCCAGACCAATTTCCAGCTTTCGGTGCTCTCACACTTTGAATGACAATTACTCAGTCATGCAACACTGTACCCACATGAATTTTTTGTCCTTTTTTCCCCACAAATAGAGCTTTCTTTTGCTGGTATTTGATCACCTCTGGGGTTTTTATTTTTTGCGCTATAAATGAAAAAAGACCGAAAATTTTGAAAAAAAAATGCATATTTCTTTGTTTCTGTGACATATCTATGGTAAAAATAACCCAAATTAGTGGATATTATTTGGTCTTTGTGAAAATTAGAGAGTCTACAAGCTGTGGTGCGAATCACACAAAATTGATCACATCTGATGTACTGGTGGCCTATCTCGCTTCTTGTGACTGGAACAAGCCAGGAAAGTACTAAGCTCTCGTAGATATTGGGTAGTCTGACATACCAATGCTCAGCAGTGCTTTCTCCGGGGAGGGGCGGGTAAGGACACCTGTGATCCGTGCTATTAATTTAAACACCTTGTTCCAGAAGCTCCGCAATTGCGGACACTTCCACCACATGTGGATCAGCGTCCCCGCCCGGCCACACCCCCTCCAACACTTACTAGATTTATCGTCTGAAAATTTAGCTACTATATAGGGAGTGAGGTGCCATCATGCTATTATCTTCACAGCTAGTTCCTCATAGTTCGAACATCTCGAGAAGCAGATATTATTTCTAATTGCTAGTAACCACTGTTTATCAGTAAAATTTTTCCCAAGATCTGTCTCCCATCTCTCCAGATGTCCAAACCGATGAAAAAATGATTTCGCATTGAGCAAGTCATACATTAAAGAGATTCCCTTAAGTTTAGGGTTAGACGAGTTTAAAAAATCCCACACAGTTGTAATAAACATAGAGCTAGACAACTTCTTTTTTTGGTACCAAGATACAATTTGAAGATAAGTCAGGAACTCAGTCTGGGGGATATTAAATTTACTTTGGATTTCCTGGAAAGGCATAATGTAGTTACCCTCTATAAGGTCGTGAACGTTTTTTATCCCCCCCTTTCGCCAATTGGATAAAGACATATTCGGAATTAACCAGAGAAGTGAGTCTTTAGGGATGGGCACCGAGGTGAGGCTTTCTGCAGGGTGGGATGATGCAATTAATCCTCTCCATGCTTGAAGAGAAGCCTGGATGGTGGGGTGGTCACTAATAAACTTAAATTGCTCAAAATTATAGGTAATTAGAAAGGAACGGAGTGACTTGGGGTGTATCCATGCCTGTTCCATATGGCACCAGGGTTTCGATTCTAGGGGGAGAACCAACTACGTAGCTGATCCAGAACCGTGGCTGTAGCATGATCCTGTAGAATGGGAACACCAAATCCACCCACTTGTTTCGTTTTACTCTGCACAGTGGATGGAAATCTGGCTCTCTTCCCTGCCCAAACGAATGCTAACATTTGTGGAAAACAGTGCAGCGCTTAATGTGTAACACGTGACTGAATGTAGTGAAACAATAAATCAGGAAAAAAACTTTCAAAGATAATGTTTCCAAAAAGTAAAACATCAATGATAAACAATACACATGTGCATATTGTGCAATAAACAAAAAATGGGTTATTGAACCAAAAAAAGGGTAAAAAAAAAACACTTTTAGAAGGACAAAAAATAATTATTTAAACTACAGCTTAGTGCTGTGAAGCACAAACTTGTGATTAAGTGAAAAAAACAAACAACAAAATTGAAAAACAAATCAAAACAAATCCCATGCTTTGGATAAATGAAGTGATTTACAAGGCCCCATAAATGTGAAGATATAAGTTCATTAGATAGAACGTGAATGGAACTTTATAGTTGAACGTGAATGAAGCTTTAAAATTGGTCCCAGGTGTCACTGGTATAGGTGCTTGACCACGTAAATTCTTTCACTCTACAGTTTAAGTAAGTAGTAAAGGCTTACCAGAGCCACCTTTAGTGTGCGCAAATACGAACTCCCCAAGTGTTGGGATCGGTTAAGATCGTTCCTCCGACACTGCTCGTGTGAATGGATGACTCGAATCACCTTTCCGGATAGGAAGGTAAAGATTGACCCACACCTTCGGGTGTTCCTTGAGCGTCGTCCGTTCCGGTCCGTTCGAAAAATGTTGGCGTGTCACCAAATGGATGAAAAAGGAGAAAAGCGCCCAATCGTGTGATAAAGTCTAAAACATATGTACTTTATTTTCCAACCAAATAGGCGTTGAAAGATACAAATGACTCAATGGAGTCGTATAAAATTGAACGAAAAAAATTGCTAGCAAAAATATAAAATAAAGCGGATAAAATTAGCACGAGGTGTGGGTAGATACGTCTACACCTCGTGCTAATTTTATCCGCTTTATTTTATATTTTTGCTAGCAATTTTTTTCGTTCAATTTTATACGACTCCATTGAGTCATTTGTATCTTTCAACGCCTATTTGGTTGGAAAATAAAGTACATATGTTTTAGACTTTATCACACGATTGGGCGCTTTTCTCCTTTTTCATCCATTTGGTGACACGCCAACATTTTTCGAACGGACCGGAACGGACGACGCTCAAGGAACACCCGAAGGTGTGGGTCAATCTTTACCTTCCTATCCGGAAAGGTGATTCGAGTCATCCATTCACACGAGCAGTGTCGGAGGAACGATCTTGTCCGATCCCAACACTTGGGGAGTTCGTATTTGCGCACACTAAAGGTGGCTCTGGTAAGCCTTTACTACTTACTTAAACTGTAGAGTGAAAGAATTTACGTGGTCAAGCACCTATACCAGTGACACCTGGGACCAATTTTAAAGCTTCATTCACGTTCAACTATAAAGTTCCATTCACGTTCTATCTAATGAACTTATATCTTCACATTTATGGGGCCTTGTAAATCACTTCATTTATCCAAAGCATGGGATTTGTTTTGATTTGTTTTTCAATTTTGTTGTTTGTTTTTTTCACTTAATCACAAGTTTGTGCTTCACAGCACTAAGCTGTAGTTTAAATAATTATTTTTTGTCCTTCTAAAAGTGTTTTTTTTTACCCTTTTTTTGGTTCAATAACCCATTTTTTGTTTATTGCACAATATGCACATGTGTATTGTTTATCATTGATGTTTTACTTTTTGGAAACATTATCTTTGAAAGTTTTTTCCTGATTTATTGTTTCACTACATTCAGTCACGTGTTACACATTAAGCGCTGCACTGTTTTCCACATTTCTGTTAGTTGGACCTAGTATCTGGTTTTTTGTGCTCAGCTGCTATTTTCTTAATTGATTTTTCCCATATCAACTATTTTTTTACCAAGCGCAAGTTTCACTCCTTTTGTTTTTGAATGCTAACATTTGTCGCTAAAGAGTCTTAAAAAAGGGGATGGGTATAGGGATCGGTAATGCCCTGAAAAGATATGTCAATTTGGGAAGTAGGATCATTTTGTAGGCTGATAGACGTCCGTGCCAGGATATATAATGTTTCTGGAGCTTATTTATGTCTGACTGAAGCTTATCTAACAATGGGGGAAAAGTACGTACCCAAATACTGTATGGAATCTGTGGACCATGGGTACGGAAATTCTCTTTGTAGTTTTGCTTTCAGATGATCTTCAATACCTATGCCTAAAATACATGATTTATTTTCATTAATTTTGTAATAGGATACCTTGCCGAAATTTACTATAATGTCATGCGCCACAGTAATGGATTTCTGGGGATTGGAGAGGGTCAAAATGACATCGTCCACGAAGAGCGAGATCTTATGTTGTTTATTTTGGGAGGGTATTCCTTGTACTTCTAACCGATGTTTAATTGTTTCTGCAAAGGGTTCCATTACCATCGCAAAAATAATGGGAGATAGCGGGCAACCTTGTCTGGTGCCGTTCGTTATGCGCAAGTTTTTTGAGAACATACAGTAGGTGCCGCCGATATTGTGTCAATCTTGCTGCTTCTAGCGGCGAGATTGACACCCTACAAGCTCCGTTGCTGGAGCCAGCACCGAGCTGGCACGCACCGGGAAAGGAAAAATGTTTCTTTTCCTTTCCCGATAAGCGACAAGCATCTCTGGCCGGGTTGACACTGGTGCGGGGATCCAAATTGGATTCCCGCCAATACCAGGCACTGTTTGGTATGAATCCTAAGGGAGAACTCCACGCCAAATGTAAAAAAAAAAACGGCATGGGTTCCCCCTTGGGAGGCATACCAGGCCCTTAGGTCTGGCAGGGATTTTAAGGGGAATCCCCTTCGCCGACAAAAAAGGCGTGGGGTCCTCTCCAAAATCCATACCAGACCCCTATCCGAGCACGCAGCCCGGCCGGTCAGGAAAGGGGGTGGGGACGAGTGAGCACCCCCCCTCCTGAGCCGTACCAGGCCGCGTGCCCTCAACATGGGGGGTGCCTTGGGGAAGGGGGGGGCGCGCGGCCCCCCCACCCCAAACCACCTTGTCCCCATGTTGATGAGGACAAGGGCCTCTTCCCGTCAACCCTGGCCATTGGTTGTCGGGGTCTGCGGGCGGGGGGCTTATCGAAATCCAGGAGCCCCCTTTAATAAAGGGACCCCCGGATCCCGGCCCCCCACCCTATGTGAATGAGTATGGGGTACAATGTACGCCGCGCGCCCCCCCTTCCCCAAGGCACCCCCCATTTTGAGGGCACGCGGCCTGGTATGGCTCAGGAGGGGGGCGCTCACTCATCTCCACCCCCTTTCCTGACCGGCCGGGCTGCGTGCTCGGATAGGGGTCTGGTATGGATTTTGGGGGGGGCCCCACACCGTTTTTTTCAGCGAAGGGGGTTCCCCTTAAAATCTCTGCCAGACCTAAGGGCCTGGTATGCCCCCGAGAAGGCATGCAGGCTTCATGAGTGAGGCGACTCTGGCTGCTATAGGAAAATGATTATATCACAATGTAACTTATGCCGCATACACACGGTCAGAGAATCCGTCAGAATGCGTCTTATCGGACCGTGTCGTCAGATAATCCGACTGTGTGTGGTATGCATCGGATTGATTCCGTCCGAATCTCCGTCTGACCCAATTTTCCAACATGTTGGAAATATTTCCCGACCAACTGGGCCAGTCGGACATATTCCGATCATGTGTAGAGAATTTTGATCGGACCAAGTGCCACGCATGCTCAGATCAAATTCCTACATCAAAGCTATTGGCTACTAGCCTGAACGTAGTCCTATCGTAACGAAATTACGTCATCACGTTCTGAAAGATCGGATTTTTTGCCAACTTGGCCCGACCATGTGTATGCAACAGTTTCGGACAAGATCTGACGGACAAAATCAGACTGGCAAAATCCGACGGATTTGGTTGTGGAAATCTCCGACCATGTGTACGTGGGCTTAGACGCTTCTTTCCATGCCATTTGGCGTTTATACGGACTGTTAAGACCCTTTACGTTTAGAGATGAAATTGTAAAGCCATAGTGTGGCACACAGCACTCGTACTTGACTTTTAGTAGGTTCTGGTGAGATGTTCCGTAGGGGTGAAAGTTCTAGTGGATTTTCAAAGATAAGGCCCGTACCTAATTGACTGTCTATGTCAACCGGATGAGTCCAATTCTGTACCCTCAGTAGGTTATAAGGAGGAGGACCTCGGTGGGGTCCAATAATAAAACAAATACTAAATAGAACAGGAAAAATAAAAAAATAGAGATTCGCTAAGGAATCTGTGCTGGCAAAATACCGCTAAATCCTGGGGGGGTAGAAGCGGGTTAGAGTAGAAATGAAAAGATAATAAAAAAATCGTAAACGTAGCAAAAAATTGTAAGCCTTCTTCCTGAGCATATAGGTGATTTTAGTACGACCATTGTAAGGTAACTTCAGCCTGTCCCAGCGTCCGAGCTTGTGCTCGTGGAAGGGGGCGATCCTGTCCTGTCTGGATCCATGCATGGCGGATTCAAGAGTTGCCATTCTTCTAAGAGTCGGATACCATCTGCAACTTTAGCCACTATGTACGACCTTCATGAGTGATCAGCAGCTTAGCTGGGTACAGCCATCTATAGGGGATTCGATGGTTGTTCAGCGGTTTGGTTATTGTGACCAGTTGCCTGCGTTGTTGCATAGTATAGGCCAAGAGGTCGGCAAAGAATGACAAGTCTCAAAGTTCAATGGGTAAGTCCTCCCGCCTCCTAGTCTCCCTCACAAATCTTTCTTTTACGTGGTAGAAGTGGACCCTGAATATAGAGTCCGTGGGCAAGTGAGCCGGGATGTTCTTAGGTCTAGGCAGTCTATGGATACTATGGAATTGCCGCCTTCAGTAGATTAATAAAATACTCTCTCAACTCTTGTGGCTTAATTGCCTCTGGGATTCCGCAAATCTTGACGTTATTACGTCTCGAACGGTCCTCAAGGTCCGCTAGTTTTGCTTTAATGGCCACAAGTTCCTCGTCTCTGTCGTTATGGGCATCTGCCAACTCATTGAACGTATGCGCAAATTCCCCCATTTTTACTTCAATATGGGATACCCTGTTAGATACTGTAGTCACTTCTGATTTGAATTGCTGAGTAATGGACATTATGTCTGCGTGCAAATTTGAGCGCAGGGACACTAACATGTCCTTTAATGTGGTGTCCATTACAGGCTGATTTAGCATAGGGAAATCAGTATTAGAGTCCTGCAATTCTCTGGTGTCATCCAGTGAGGAATTGAAAGCACTCACCTCCTCTGTGTCAGCCACTGGTTCCTCCGTTTTTTGTCTGCTTTTCGCCGGGCTGGATAAAGCTGAAGGCGGCATGGAATGTGAGTGTGGCACCTCTGAAGGTAGATTTCCATCGTTAGACGCTCTGCTCTATTCCGCTGGGGTTGTGAGCCTCGTGAGCAGCCGCCGTGCATGCCGGCACCATCTTGGGCAGGATGCTGGCGCTGATGTGCGAAAAAATCCAGCATTTTGCCGGTCTTGTCATGTCCTTTCTTTTTCTGGATCGCATCAGGGAGGTTGCCCGCAGGTGCTAGTACAATTCTCGGCCTGAAACGAGGGCTATCACCGCTGTAAATCACCTTTTTAGCCCAGGATGTGACGGAGCCTCTCTACTGTGTGTCCATACGCTCCGCTGGTTGGCCACGCCCCCCTATCAGTAAGGCTTTTGACTCAGTCACCTGGCCTTATATGCAATTTACTCTAAAAAAAAAAGGGTTTTGGTAATCATTTCCTGACTTGGATCTCTTCCCTCTATAACAATCCCAGGGCGTATATTAAATATGCAGGTTATAAATCAGAAATAATAGACATCAGAAAAGGCACCAGACACAGTTGTCCCTTATCCCCACTACTTTTTGCCCTACTTATGGAACCTTTGGCACAATTAATTAGATCTAACCCAGATACCAAAGGTATTGAACAAGGTGGGCATCACCATAAACTGTGTCTTTGTGCGGATGACATACTTATTTATCTATCTCATCCCCACATTTCTGCCCCAATTCTTCTGCAAATATTGGATACATTTTCACATATTTCCGGTCTCTTTGTAAACCCCACCAAATCAAATGCATTGAATATTTCTATAAAACACTCTGACCTATTACAGGCTCAATCCTCTCTACCTTTCAATTGGGTTGATCGCCAATTACCATATTTAGGTGTACACCTTACATCCTCAATTTCTGATCTTTTTGTAGCTAATTATTTACCCCTGCTGAAGCAAGTTACAGGCTTACTAAAGCAATGGTCCGCACTACCACTATCATGGATGGGTCGGATTAACGCAATAAAAATGTCAATACTGCCTACGTTTTTATATTTATATAGGGTACTTCCCATTTCCATACCTTCATATTTTTTACGACTCACACAGCGTGGAATTATGTCTTTTATTTGGAAGAATATTAAACCCCATATACCTAAATCCACTTTATATATTAGTAAAACCAGTGGAGGCTTGGGGCTACCTAACTTCGCTTCTTACTACTTTGCAGCTCAACTATCGATACTCCCTAAATATCATTCAACAGAAGACATACCTTTATGGGTATCTATTGAAGCCATTGATTGTGACCCCATATCAGTGGCCAATCTACTATGGATTCAGCCAAAGGACAGATCGCATCTGACTAATCCTATCACAAAACATTCATTGGTTATCTGGGATAGATTTGGTAGTTCATGTAAATTACAATCAGTACATAATCCACTTCTTTCCTTTCTAGGGAATCCAGCTTTTTATCCTGCATGGACATTTCCAAAATCTTTTTCAACATGGTCTTCTACTAATCTGACTAGATTCTATAAGCTATTATCCTCAAATGCCTTTCAAACATTCCCTATGCTATGTACATACTAAGGGCTCTCAAACAATGAGATATTTCGATATCTACAAATTATAAATTTCTATATGCCTCTTATTGGGTCAGGTTTAGCACTTAGTCAGATGTCTAAATTTGAACATATTTGTATAAGTGACCCACACGTTAAAGGTTTAATTTCATGTGTGTACCAAACCCTTATTACTACCCCCAATGAGGTACTTCCATCATATTCTGTTAAATGGGCACAGGATTTGGGTCGAATATTTAACAATGACTGGTCCAACATTTGGTTAGCAACTAAATCATCATCTCCCAACTGTTATGCTTTGGAAACTAACTTTAAAGTTCTGGCACAATGGTACCTAGTACCAGCAAGGATTGCAAAATTTTCTCCATCTTACCCTAATCATTGTTTTAGAGGTTGCTCCTCTCCTGGTACTCATTTTCATATATGGTGGGATTGTCCGGTGGCGCAAGAATTTTGGAATAACATATTTGCAATGGCCTCTAAAGCTTTAGATATCTATATTGCCCCAGACCTAGCTATTGCACTTTTAAATCTCAAACCAGATTCACTCACACGGACACAATTCAAACTACTTGTTTATATTAATACAGCAGCTAAACAAACCATAGCTAAGGCATGGAAAACCAAAAATTTAATTGTGGCGGAAGCCAAACACAGACTGAACAAAGCTCTCATGTTCGATAAAATGACAGCTATTGAAAACAATAATATTAGTAAATTTCACATGATTTGGCAACCATGGGTTAAACATTTCTTTCCTTCTGATTTTGACCAGTCATTGCTGTTCCCACAATAAAATCCTTGTGTATCGCTGTTGTGCTATTGATTTATGTCATGTGCCAGGTCACTACCTCGAGAGTTTTCATCTCATCCCTTTTCTTCTCTCTTTTCCTCCTTTTCTATCCCTCTTCTTCTTTTTTTCTTTTTTTCTTTTATTTATGTTTTATATTTCAAAAGTTGGTTTATTTCTCATCAACATAGAGAAACAATCTCTCTTTTAGAGGGTCTATTCTTTAAAACGTTCTTTAAATACTGGTTGTGCTGAGCTAAAGTTAACCAGGAAAAGAGTTTTACTTTTTATTTTTTTTAATACAAACGTTTTTTATTAGTTGTAGAATAGCAAACAGAAAAACAAAAGTAGATACAATGCTGTAGTATAGGTTAACATCCAGGTACACTCCATTTACATACAGAGAAAGAAAAAAAAATTTTTTCCAGCATCGTGATGAAGAAAAAAAAAAAAAAACAGAAGGAAAACCCATTATAGATCCTACACGACTAGCTCCGGCCAGTCGTAGCAAGGGATACCATTCACAAACAGTCGGGTTATCCGCATAGGATTAACTTAACATGAAACAAATGTTTATCTAAAATGCTGACTATACATGCGTGAACCTATTCGGAACGTTGTCCTGCTCTTTGGTAACTAGTTTGAACTAAGCTCAGTGTGTACCGGTGGTCATCTCCATCTAGCAGTGTAAACTCAGAAGCCGAAGCTTTGAAAAGAGAAGACCAAGCTCAACCCTTCTGGAGGCCAGCTCCATCCTAATCTTAAACAACCTCTGGAGGGGGACTGGGTAAAGGCCCCACTCCAGCAGGCCCGGTGTTAGTGGGCCACTTGGCCCATTTAGCAGTATGTGTATGCATAGTATCCATGATAGTATGATGGATGCGCTCCATGAGGCGGATAGAGTCCATCCTATGGAGAACTTGTGACCAGGGAATTAAGTGCGTGCGCCAGTGTAGTGCTATCGTCCAATGAATGGCACAGAAGAAGGTATGGAGCAACCTTTGGTCAGTTAGAGGGATCCCTGGGATCGGTGCGAATAATAGGCAGTGTGTAGCTGTGAGATCAATCCTATATCCCAGAATGGTGGCCACTGTGGTAGATACCTGGTCCCAGACGGGCTGAAGTTGGGGGCAGCTCCAAAAGGTATGAAATAATGTGCCCGCTGTCGGGCAACCCCTCAAACAGAGGTCAGGGGCCGACGAATAAAACTTATGAACTCTAGTGGGGGTTAGGTACCATCGTGTATGCAGTTTCACCACAGTGTCTTTTACAGCCATTGATTTGGAACATTTATGCATATTCTGAAACATAGCTCGCCAGTCCTCGTCCGAGAATTCCGTGGTCAGATCCCCTTCCCACAAGATCATAGCCCTGGATTTCCCTGGTTGTTGGGTTTCAATAAGGTGCTTGTACAAAGTAGAGATAATGCCTCTATCTCTTGAGTGGCGATAGCATATAGATTCAAACTGTGCACTGCCTGGAACCTGAGGGGTCCTATAATGTGTTTGAAAAAAATGGCGAATTTGAAGGAATTTATAAAATTCCCCACTTGGTATCTTATATTGTGCACGGAGCTGTGAGAAAGAGATGAAGTTGACGGTATTGTCACACAGATCCCGCAAAGTGACCAATGAGTTCCGGATGCACCATCGGAAGGTGCCAGGAGATTCAAAAGCCAGAGGGAATCTCCTATCACCCAAAAATGATGCCATCCGGGGTCTATCAGGACATAACTTAAATTTGAGACGATAAAGAGACCAGAGATAATAAGAACGGCTGACAATGGTGTTAAGAGGAGCCAGATCACCCGGCTTCAGTCCCTCCTGCCACAGGAGGCCTAGGGGAGGAAGTATGGACGTATGGACTGAGTTTCAAATTGGAGCCAGGGTACCCCAACCGTGGGGGCATGCCATTGTGCCGTCTGGGCTAATCTAGCCGCCAAATAATACATCCATATATCGGGTAATCCCAGGCCCCCCTGTGGCATAGGTCGATGCAGCATGGGCTTCCCAAACCTTGGCCTCTTATTTTGCCAAATAAAAGTGTTAATTTCTCTCTGAAGTGCAATGAGGGATTGGCGAGGGACATACAGAGGGAGAGCCCTAAAAAAATACAATAATTTTGGTAAAATAGACATCTTGATGGCTACAACTCTACCCATTAAGGGTATCCGAAGCGTTGACCATAATCGCAGCCATCTTCTGACCGCAATAAAGGTGGGGGGGTAATTGGCGTTATATATGTCTTTCAAGGAAGGGGCTAAATGAATACCGAGGTATTGCAAAGTGCGGTTAGACATGGAGATTCCGAATGAGTTTTGAAGGTTATCTATCTCCGGAGGGATGAAATTGATAGGGAGGGCAGAACATTTGGCTAAGTTGCCCCCCAGTCCAGAGAGCCCCTGGAATGAGCGAAGAATCTCTAGAAGGCTAGGTAGTGATATCAACGGATTGGGTAAAAACATGAGGACATCATCCACATAAAGGCTTATTTTATACTCCCCTTCCTCCTTTACATACCCTCCGACATCCGGACTAGCCAAGATCGCCCTTGCCAAGGGCTCCAAGGCCAGGGCGAATATCAGAGGGGACAGGGGACATCCCTGTCGGGTACCCCTGCCCAACGAAAAATAATCCGAAGAGCAACCAGGGAGCCGTATCCTTGTCTAGGGGTTATGATACAATGCCTTAAACCCATTCACAAATTCACCTGCAAAACCAAACTTAGCCAAGACCAGATCTACATACGGCCATAGAATACTATCAAATGCTTTATGAATATCTAGCCCCAAAATCAAGACTTTGCGAGAGAAAAGGTTTGCATCCTGGATTATATTCGTGGCCAATCTAATATTATCTGTAATTTGCCTATCGGGGATAAAACCTGTTTGTTCTGGGCCTATAAGGGTACTAATGATGGGGGCCAATCTGTTCGCTAAAATTTTCCCTAAAATTTTTATGTCGTTATTTAAAACCGAGATAGGTCTATAGTTTTGGGGCAGGGTGTGGTCCTTGTGCGGTTTGGGGATCAGCGTCATATTGGCACACAACATTTCATCGGGTAGTTTATGTCCTTGTAATGTCTGATTAATAAGTTTTGTCAATCTAGGGGCCAGTATCTGGGAGAAGTTTTTATAGTATAAAGAGGTATAGCCATCAGGGCCGGGTGCGGTCGAAGATTTAAGTGATTTAATGGTGGCCATGACCTCTAGGTCGGTACAAGGGGCGTTTAAGGTGGCTAGCTGAGATTCCGAGAGGGAAGGGAGGAGTAAAGAAGCCAACCAATGGTCAGCATTACAGGGCATAGGTTGTGAGGGGGGATAACAAAGTTTGATAAAAGGACTTAAAAATTTGCAGTACCTCTCTAGGATGGGTAACCATGTGGCCGGAATTGTTTCTCAATTTATAAATATGTGCAGGTTGTAAGGATTGGTGAAGTTTGCGGGAGAACATGCCCGAGGCAGTATTACTATGTAAGAGGAACTTGGCTTTGGACCAGCGCAATGATTTTTCCGTATGTTCTGAGAGTATAGTGTCCAATTCAGCCCTTTTTTGGTTGATTGATAGTAGCATATAGGGATGAGCTTCGAGTTCGAGTCGAACTCATGTTCTACTCGAACATTGCCTGTTCGCCTGTTCAGCGAACAGTGAACAATTTGGGCTGTTCGCAGCAAATTCGAAAAGCCGGAACACCCTATACAAGTCTATGGGAGAAATCTAAAGTGCTAATTTTAAAGGGTAATATGCAGGTTACTGTCCTAAAAAGTGTTTGGGGACCCAGGTCCTGCCCCAGGGGACATGGATCAATGCAAAAAAAAGTTTTAAAAACGGCCGTTTTTTCAGGAGCAGTGATTTTAATAATGATTAAAGTGAAACAATAAAAGTGTAATATTCCTTTAAATTTCGTAGCTGGGGGGTATCTATAGTATGCCTGTGAAGGGGCGCATGTTTCTGGGGCTTAGAACTGTCCCTGCACAAAGTGTCATTTGTGCAGGAAAAAAAGTCTTTTAAAATCACTTGCGGCTATTGTCGGGTCCCGTAATACAGAGAACATTCAATGAGTGTTCTCTGCATTAGCCGACAATTCATTCATTCATTGATTAAAAAAAAAAAAAAAAAAAAAAGCGTGGGGGTTCCCCTAAATTCAATTACCAGGCCCTTCAGGTCTGACATGGATATTAAGGGGAACCCCGTGTCAAATTAAAAAAAAAAATTGACGTGGGGGTCCCCCTTAATATCCATAACCAGACCCTTCAGGTCTGATATGGATTTTAAGGGGAACCCCGCATCAAATTTTAAAAAAAAAATGACGTGGGGGTCCCCCTAAAAATCCATATCAGACCCTTTATCCGAGCACGCAACCTGGCAGGCCGCAGGAAAAGAGGGGGGGACGAGAGAGCGGCCCCCCCTCCCTCCTGAACCGTACCAGGCCACATACCCTCAACATTGGGAGGATGCTTTGGGGGTCTGTGACCCCTCAAAGCACCTTGTCCCCATGTTGATGAAGACAAGGGCCTCATCCTCACAACCCTGGCCGTTGGTTGTGAGGGTCTACGGGTCGGGGGGCTTATCAGAATCTGGAAGCCCCCTTTAACAAGGGGACCCCCAGATCCCGGCCCCCCCCCCTGTTTGAAATGGTAAGGGGGTACCATTTCACAAAGAAAGTGTCAAAATGGTTAAATAAGACAAACACACTTTTGAAAAATTTCTTTATTAAAAATAAAAAAAATAAAAAAAAGATTCCAGCGGTGCTAATCCACTCTTGCTATCCAGCGACGGGTCTCCGGGGTCCAGCGATGGATGATCATATCAAGCGACGGGGGATCTCTCAGTCCAGCGCTGTCCATACATCCTTCTTCTGTCTCCACTCCGGAGACACTGCAGCATCCCAGCGCTGACGTTTCTTATATTAGGAGGGCGGGGCCACCGCGCCACCTGACCCCGCCCCTCTGACGCTGGAGAGGGAAGCCAGGGGTTCCCCAGTGATGTGTGGGTGACCCCGCCCCCCTCTGATGTAACGGAAACCTGCGTTACATCAGAGGGGGCGGGGTCACCCACACGTCACTGGGGAACCCCTGGCTTCCCTCTCCAGCGTCAGAGGGGCGGGGTCAGGTGGCGGGTGGCCCCGCCCTCCTAATATAAGAAACGTCAGCGCTGGGATCTCTGCAGTGTCTCCGAAGTGGAGACAGAAGAAGGATGTATGGACAGCGCTGGACTGAGAGATCCCCCGTCGCTGGATATGATCATCCATCGCTGGATCGCTGAATAGCAAGAGTGGATTAGCACCGCTGGAATCTTTTTTTTATTTTTTTTATTTTTAATAAAGAAATTTTTCAAAAGTGTGTTTGTCTTATTTAACCATTTTGACACTTTCTTTGTGAAATGGTAGGGGTACTTTTGTACCCCCTTACCATTTCAAACAGGGGGGGGCCGGGATCTGGGGGTCCCCTTGTTAAAGGGGGCTTCCAGATTCTGATAAGCCCCCCGCCCGCAGACCCTCACAACCAACGGCCAGGGTTGTGAGGATGAGGCCCTTGTCTTCATCAACATGGGGACAAGGTGCTTTGAGGGGTCACAGACCCCCAAAGCATCCTCCCAATGTTGAGGGTATGTGGCCTGGTACGGTTCAGGAGGGAGGGGGGCCGCTCTCTCGTCCCCCCCTCTTTTCCTGCGGCCTGCCAGGTTGCGTGCTCGGATAAAGGGTCTGATATGGATTTTTAGGGGGACCCCCACGTCATTTTTTTTTTAAAATTTGATGCGGGGTTCCCCTTAAAATCCATATCAGACCTGAAGGGTCTGGTTATGGATATTTAGGGGGACCCCCACGTCAATTTTTTTTTTTTTATTTGACACGGGGTTCCCCTTAATATCCATGTCAGACCTGAAGGGCCTGGTAATTGAATTTAGGGGAACCCCCACGCTTTTTTTTTTTTTTTTTTAATCAATGAATGAATGAATTGTCGGCTAATGCAGAGAACACTCATTGAATGTTCTCTGTATTACGGGACCCGACAATAGCCGCAAGTGATTTTAAAAGACTTTTTTTCCTGCACAAATGACACTTTGTGCAGGGACAGTTCTAAGCCCCAGAAACATGCGCCCCTTCACAGGCATACTATAGATACCCCCAGCTACGAAATTTAAAGGAATATTACACTTTTATTGTTTCACTTTAATCATTATTAAAATCACTGCTCCTGAAAAAACGGCCGTTTTTAAAACTTTTTTTTGCATTGATCCATGTCCCCTGGGGCAGGACCCGGGTCCCCAAATACTTTTTAGGACAGTAACCTGCATATTACCCTTTAAAATGAGCACTTTAGATTGTGAACGTTCGAGTCCCATAGACTTTAATAGGGTTCTAAAGTTCACACGAAGTTTAGGTCTGTTCGCAGGTTCTGGTGCGAACCGAACAGGGGGGTGTTCGGCTCATCCCTAGTAGCATATCTGCAGAATGTGTGCTAGCATGTGCCTGGTATAGTGTGCGTAAGTCCTGGGTGAGTGTCTGAATCTTTTTGAGTTTCTGCTTCTTTTAAGTGACTGCGATCTCAATTAGATGGCCACGAAGTACTGCCTTATGGGCAGTCCAAAGAACTTGGGGGGAGATGTTATCTATATCATTAATATTAAAATAATCATCTAGGTGACCTGCTATTCGGGTGTACGTTTCAGGATCCGATAGTAAAGAGTCGTTCAACCTCCATGAAGCGACCGTGGGAGAAAGGCCGACATGCGAGGTATGGAAGGCCATCATTTGGTGATCCGACCAAGGGCAGGGGTGGATAGTCACTATAGCTGAGTTGGCTAATAAAATAGGTGAAGCAAAAACGTAATCAAGTCTTGCGTAGCTATCGTGGGGATGAGAGTAATGTGCATATTCCCTAGCACCAATATTCAATGCCCTCCAAGTGTGAATGAGTTGTAATCTATCAAATGATTTGGTAAGAAATTTAGGGAACGCTTTAGCACTGTGTGACGTTTTGCTTCTGTCTAGGGATGGGCTCGCCACTAGGTTAAAATCTCCTCCCACGATCAGGTGGGGAGAGATGTATCTATCCAGCGTACGTAAAAATGCACTATAGAAAGCCCCTTGCGCTGTATTTGGAGCGTACAAATTGGCAATAGTCACGGCCTTGCCCTATAACATACCCTGCACAATAATAAATCTACTACCAGGATCCTTGTAGACGTGGGAAGGCTCAAACTGGACTGAGTTACGGATAAACACCGCAACTCCTCTGGCCCTGGACTCAAACGTGGTGCAGTAGTGTAGTCTATAAGATTTATCAAAAAATTTTGGACAGGCCACCGATGAGAAATGGGTCTCTTGTAATAAAATGATGTCCACACCCATTTGCTTATAACAACGGAAGGCCTTCCGCCACTTCTGGGGGGAATTTAGACCCCTCGCATTATGGGAAATAATATGCAGACCCATGGTGCCCAGTTGGTATACATGCGCCACTGAAAATTACCCGAGAAAAGTTTGTTATCTCACACCAGAGTCCAACGCCAGAGGAGCCATCAGCAGGGAGCGGCCCATCCAGTTCATGACCTTGGCCAAAGAACCTATAGTAATAAGCGCTAAGAATAGGCAAGACACCCATACAGACTTGACATTGAGCATTAAAGTCAGCAGAATAACAAAAAAAACAAACAATAACGTAACGTAACTTATAACTCTATGGGGTCGGGGTGGGAAATCCATCCCGACAAAAAAGGTGTAACCAGATAGGCCTTCCGGCCCTTACTTCCACTTGCTCCACTCGCACCCCGCCACAGCGGTGGGTAGAGAAAAAGGTCCAAGAGGGTATGCCCCTCAGTCGTATAGTGTCAGTCAAAAATAAAAATAAGAAAAAAAGTAGAAGAACCCCGGTCCAATGGGGGAGCTAGTAGCGAGGATCAGAGAAGGGGATCAGGTGGAGAGCGGTGGGCAAGTTTGGAGGGGGGGAGTGATACTAGTCCAAAAAAGAAAAGAAAAAGGAACCAGGAAATAATCCTCCCTGGGGACTGGGAGAATCAAGGTAGCTAACAGAGCCATGTCCATTTAGCACAGGAGAAGAGGGAGCTCCCACCAGACAGGAAAGGGGGAATTTTCTCCAGTTCTAGTCCTTATGGTAATTTCTAATATCCTGCTGTCATTACTCCGACAGTGGAGGGAACTCCGTATATACTAAGGTACGGTCAGATTTCAGGCAATGGTTGTAGTCTACGGGAACGTCTATCCCTCTGAGGCGATGGGGTGGCCCAAATGGGAGATGGACGAGGAGTTGGGGGGTGCCTCGGTGTCTGCTGTCGTTCCTGCAGGCCCAACCGCACCAAGATTTCCTTACCCTCTGCAACTGTAGTGGCGATGTGTGTGGAACAATTGTGCGGTATGATCAATTTAAATGGGAAGCCCCAGCGATAGCGTATCTGCGCAGTTTGTAAAGCCGAGGTGACTTCTCGCATCCTTCTTCTTTTTTCCAGCGTTGCAGGTGCAATATCTGGGAAGATTTGTATAGAAGCCCCATCTAATTGAATGCGAGGCGTGGTACGGGACGCCCTGAGAATATCTTCTTTTACAAGGATATCCTTGAGGCACAAAACAATGTCCCGGGGGGGTCTCTCCGGGGGAGGTTTAGGTCTCAGTGCCCTATGCAGGCGGTCGCAAATAAAGGAATCCCCGGGATGGTTTGGCAGGAGTTGCTGGAATAGCTTAGTAATCGCAGCCGAAAGGTCGGTCACCGATTCGGGGACCCCCCGCACCCTAACATTGTTCCTTCGGTTGCGGTTGTCCAGGTCTTCCAAATGATTCTGGAGCTGGACAACCGTGTCCCCCAGTGCCTCATGGTCTCTCCGGAGATCTGTGTAGGCCAAGTGAAGTTCGTCATGCTTGACTTCTAGGAGATCTGTTCTACCTCCCAGGGTCGCTAGCTCCTGTGACAGTGTGCTAGTTGATTTTTGTAATTCCGCCTGGAATTTTTTGGCCAATCTATCGTACATATTAGCTAGACTGTCTTCCAGGTCAGCTTTTGTCAAGGGAGTGTCCCCGGTACCTGTAGGAGAGCCCACCGACCGCGGGGCCTCCGCGTCTGTGTAGGCCTGGGCGCCATCTTGGGACATCTCTGGCCACTCGGTGACTCGCAGAAGGTAGTTAGTAAGGGATCGTTGGGTGGTTTTCCGCTTGCCTTTCTTGGACGTCGGCATGCACAAATGGTCCCACAGGAGGGAGAGGCTCTTTGTGTGTCGATCGGTGCTCGGAATCGTCCTGGGGAGTGCTTTAGATTCTCCGTCGTCCCCGGAGCTCCTAGGCTTAGGCTCCTACTCGCTCCGTGCCGCGCATGCGCCCCCCAGTTTTACTTTTTAATTATATCTGCCCCCACCTGTTCACAGCTTGAACCCATTTGGGGTGGACAGGTGGTCTGGAGGCATATTTCATTAATTCTCTCATATAATTCGTTCCTAATTTAGTTAAGTACTTATAATATTATAGTATACAATCTCTATGTTACTTATACTTTCACTTATAACATACCTAATCTATGTGATCAATACCTGATTATAACTATATTGTTAATTTACGATACTCATGATATGATGCTCGTTATGATCTGTAAACTTCCCTTTTTTTGTTTTCTCTTGAAATTCAATAAAAAGATTTAACAAGATATTACATTTTATGGTAAATAAATAAATGCATGAAAACACCACATTTGAATTCTTTTCTGGAGCTTCGTAATAAAATATAAGTTAAATTTCCAGTCTCAGGAGGAGCACTGCCAGAAAATACTTTTTTGGGGGCAATTTATCGGGGCAATGGCTGACGTTGGTCTTCAGTCATCACGGCACCATGGTTGTTATGGTGGCAGGATGATTGAAACACATTATCTCTATTATTTCATTGTTATAGAAAATAAAATAGTGCAACTCACCATAATGCAGAATCAGTGGGAGCCCAGAGTGTGTCACTTGCCACCGTCGCCTGCCACCAGATGCAGATTGTCACTTGTCACACGTTGCAGATTGTCACTTGCCACGACACCTGCCACGAGTTGTGAATTGTCACTTGCCACGTCACCTGCCACACGTTGTGGATTTTCACTTTCCACCTCACCTGCCACCAGATGCAGATTGTCCCTTGTCACACGTTGCAGATTGTCCACTTGCCACGTCACCTGCCACAAGTTGCGGATTGTCACTTGCCACATGACCTGTCACACATTGCGGCGTGTTCACTTGCCATGTCACCTGTCACAAGTTGCGGATTGTCCACTTGCCATGTCACCTGCCACACATTGTGGATTGTCCACTTGCCACCTCACCTGCCACAAGTTGCAAACTGTCCACTTGCCACACATTGTGGATTGTCCCCTTGCCACATCACCTGCCACAAGTTGAAGATTGTAACTTTCCTGCCAAGGTGGGGAATGGGGATTGTGACTTCTGTTTCCCAGTCTGAGTCAGGCAGCAGAGAGATGATGTAATCTCTCTGCTGCCTGCACAGTGAGTGAGGGTGGAACTGCCAGGAAGCAGGGCGGGCGCCGGACAGTGAGAGATGATGTAATTTCTCTGCTACACCACCAGCTGATTGGTCACCCACGAGCCTCCCAGCTGGCAGCTCCCCCCCCTCCGCCGAGCCACCCAGCTGTGTCCACTTGTACAGTCAGTGTGATTGTACGAGCTCGGAGTGGATGGGCAGCTCAGCGGCTCTCCCGTTGCCCACTCACCAGGCCCTCCTCGGCTGTGAGCCCCATAGCGCCCGCATGGGTCTCTATGGCGGTAGTTCCGCCACTGCTCCAGTGGCAACTTGTGAAGCTCTGGTGAACTCCATGCCCAACAGGGTTAAGGCAGTGCTGGAAAATAATGGTGGCCACACAAAATAATAACACTTTGGGCCCAATTTGGACATTTTCACTTGAGGTGTACTCACTTTTGTTGCCAGGGGTTTAGACATTAATGGCTGTGTGTTTGGGTTATTTTTAGGGGACAGCAAATTCACATTGTTATACAAGCTGTACACTCACTACTTTACATTGTAGCAAAGTGTAATTTCTTCAGCGTTGTTACATGCAAAGATAGAATAAACTATTTTAAAAAATGTGAAGGGTGTACTCACTTTTACGAGATACTGTATTAAAGCGTGTTTGTTCCATGCAGCCCTCCTCTCTTCCAAAGCTCTCACTTTTCATGAATCTTCTTTTATCTACCCTGGCAGGTATATATCCATTCCTCTACATTCATGACAAAATTAGCTCCTCCTCCCATTCCCCCCAAAAAACCTAAGGTCTGTGTATGGTTCACAATGATTCAGTAATTTATAAGAGATAAATAACAGTCCCTTATCAACTGTAAGCTTAAGCCAGTGAGATTCAAATCATGTTAGCAACTCTGCCATTCTAAATCCCCTCAGGTGGGAGGCAATAAAAAAAAAAGCAGTGACTGTTCCTCCTCCATGGGAGGCTCCCACTGACTGATGCATGTTCACTGTGACAGCTCTCTTATAAAGCTGAGAGCAGGGCCACCCGTGATGTAATCGGGTGACCTCGCCCCCCTCTGATGCCAAGGGGGCTTCCACGACACTGCAACCTCTCCCAGATACTCTAGTTGGAATGCAGGAATGAGCTCTGCTGTAAAGCGTTGCATCAAAAATTTTAATTACATGCCCCTGTTAAACAGGAGCTGAAAAATTGAGCCTTAGGCCGCGTACACGTGGGCGGACTGTCTGCCCAAACTAAGTTCGTCAAACAGTCCGCTCAAACTTTTGAATGAACGAACTTGCCCACACACGGCACTTTTTGAGCGTACTAATACGGCAAACTAAGTTCGTCGTACTAAGTCCGCGCAACCTTTGAAATGAACGGACTCGCCCACACACGCAGAGGACAGTCCGCTCATTTCAAGCGCGTGTCAAGGTAGGCGGGGCCCGCGACGCAGACATCGTGGGCTCCGCCGCCTGGAATGGACTTAAAGGGGAATCCAACGCCGAAAAAAAATCGGCGTGGGGTTCCCCCAAAGTCCACAACAGACCCTTGTTCGAGCACGCTACCCGGCCGGCCAGGAAAGGGGGGCGAGCGAGCGCGCCCCTCCTCCTGAGCCATACCAGGCCGCGTGCCCTCAACATGGGGGGTGCCTTGGGGAAGGGGGGGCCGCGCGGCCCCCCCACCCCAAAGCACCTTGTCCCCATGTTGAGGACAAGGGCTCTTCCCGACAACCCTGGCCGTTGGTTGTCGGGGTCTGCGGGCGGGGGGCTCATCGGAATCCGGGAGCCCCCTTTAATAAGGGGGCCCCCGGATACCGGCCCCCCACCCTATGTGAATGAGTATGGGGTACAATGTACCCCTACCCATTCACCTGTAAAATAAAAGTACCCAAAAAAAACACAACACACGAGATAAAATATTTTATTGCACAGCTCCGGGGGTCTTCCGTCTTCGGGGGTCTTCTCGCCGGACTCCTCCGCTATCTTCTTGTAGCTCTTTTGCTAGCGGAGGAGTCCGGCTTTCTTCCTCCCCGCCGCCGGCCTCTTCTCCCGACTTCGGGGGTCTTGTCCCCCTCTTCGGTTCTTCTGCCGGGCCACCGCGCCTTCTTATAGCTCTTTTGGAGGTGGTGGCCCGGTCTTCTGTCGCCGCTGTCGCCGTCGCCGCCTTCCGTTCTTCTTCTTCTTCTTCTTCTTCTTCTTCTTCTTCTTCTTCTTCTTCTCCAGGAGATGTTGACACGACGCTCTCTCCGGCCGGAATGCCAGAGCCGCGCTGCCACTTATATAGTGACAATGGGGCGGTGTCACATGGGTTGATGTCACATGGGGACTATGACATCGTAAGGGGGCGGGGTCACCATGTGACCAACCCATGTGACATATACCATGTGACACCGCCCCATTGTCACTATATAAGTGGCAGCGCAGCGCGGCTCTGGCATTCCGGCAGGAGAGAGCGTCAGAAGAAGAAGAAGAAGAAAAAGAAGAAGAAGATCGGACTCCTCCGCTAGCAAAAGAGCTACAAGAAGATAGCAGAGGAGTCCGGCGAGAAGACCCCCGAAGACGGAAGACCCCCGGAGCTGTGCAATAAAATATTTTATCTCGTGTGTTGTGTTTTTTTTTGGGTACTTTTATTTTACAGGTGAATGGGTAGGGGTACGTTGTACCCCATACTCATTCACATAGGGTGGGGGGCCGATATCCGGGGGCCTCCTTATTAAAGGGGGCTCCCGGATTCCGATGAGCCCCCCGCCCGCAGACCCCGACAACCAACGGCCAGGGTTGTCGGGAAGAGGCCCTTGTCCTCATCAACATGGTGACAAGGTGCTTTGGGGTGGGGGGGCCGCGCGGCCCCCCCTTCCTCAAGGCACCCCCCATGTTGAGGGCACACGGCCTGGTACGGCTCAGGAGGAGGGGCGCGCTCGCTCGCCCCCCTTTCCTGGCCGGCCGGGTAGCGTGCTCGAACAAGGGTCTGTTGTGGACTTTGGGGGAACCCCCACGCCGATTTTTTTCGGCGTTGGGGTTGCCCTTTAAGTTCATACCAGGCGGCGGAGCCCGCGATGTCTCCTTCGCGGGCCCCGCCTACCTGGACACGTGCTCGAAATGAGCGGACTTTTCTCCGGGTGGGAACAGTTCGCTCATTTCGAAAGTACAGCGGACTGGCACACACACGGGCGGACTGTCCGCTGAAACCAAGTTTCAGCAGACAGTTTTTCGGAAATTCCGAAAATCTTTGTTCGTCAAACAGTCCGCAGAAACTGTCCGCTGAAGCCCACACACGAGCGGACTGTCCGCTGAAACACTGTTCAGGGGACAAAGTTGAGCGAACAGTCCCCGCGTGTGTACGTGGCCTTAGGCCGCGTACACACGAGAGGATTGTCCGCCCAACTTAGTCCGCTGAACCATGTTTCAGCGGACAATCCGCTCGTGTGTGGGCTTCAGACAATCTGACGAACCAAGTCTTACGGAATTTCCGTAATTTTGTCAGTCCAAACTTGGTTTCAGCGGACAGTCCGCTCGTGAGTAGGCAAGTTGGACGTACTAAGTATGGCGCATGCTCAGAAAGGATTTCCATGGCGGAAGGTTGCATTGCAGTGTATTGGACATCGAATTTCTAGTCCCGTCGTACGTGCTGTATACGTCATCGCGCAAGTTTTCAGCGGACTGTCTGTTCATCGTATGTGGTCAAGTCCATTCATTGAAAAGTTGGACGGACTGTCTGTCAGACTGTCTGACGAACTTAGTTGGGCGGACAATCCGCCCGTGTATACGCGGCCTTAGGCACTGGTGCTGGTGCCACAACACTGCAACCTCTCCCATATACTCTAGTTGGAGTGCAGGAATGAGCCCTGCTGCAAAGCATTGCATCAAAAATTGTAATTACACACCCCTGTTAAACAGGGGCTAAAAAATTGGGTCTTAGACACTGGTTGCTGGTGCCACGACACTGCAACCTCTCTCAGATACACTAGTTGGAGTGCAGGAAAGAGCTCTGCTGTTAAGCATTGCATCAAAAATTGTAATTACATACCCCTGTTAAACAGGGGCTGAAAAATTGGGCCTTAGACACTGGTGGCGTCACCCAGAAGCAAAAATGTTCTTCCAAGCTATCAGCAGGATCATTGAGGAGGAAGAGGATAGTCGGTCAACATAACAGGACAGTCACTCAGCATCAGCATAGGCAGTCTTGAAGGGATGTGATATTTCCAATAACAAATGTTCAGTTACATCAGCTTCAGGTACTTGGTAGCTGGTGGTGATCCAAGACTGATTCATCTTTATGAAGGTCAGTCGATCAACCGAGTCAGTGGACAGGCGTACCCTGTGATCGGTTAAAAAGCCTCCAACAGCACTGAAGGTGCGTTCCAAAAGAACGTTGGACGCAGGACAGGCCAGTAGCTCAATTGCATACTGTGCAAGCTCTGGCCAGTGATCCATCCTCAAGACCCAGTAAGCCAAAGGATTTTCGGTGGGAAAGGTGTCCAAGTCTGACCTTGCCCCTAGGTATTTCTGCACCATGTAAATCAGACGCTGGCAATAGTTGCTGTAACCGATCATACCTTGGGGCTGTGGTCTAAAAAATGTTTGTGACTGACCGAAGCCTCAACAAGTTGTCCAGGACTAGGAGTTTGTAACCTCCCAGTCTCTGAGAACATGTTGCACAGACCTTTTTGCATGGCCTCCCGGAGTTGTCTCATCCCCTGCTCCCTCTGCGACGGCAAGATAAGGTCAGCAACCTTACCCTTGTACTGTGGATCAAGAAGAGTGGCCAGCCAGTAATGGTCCCTCTCCTTGAGCCGAAGAATACGAGGATCCTTCCGCAGGCTTTGCAGGATCAGGGACGCCATGTAGCATAGGTTAGCTGAGGCATTTGTCCTCCGATGTGACGTGAGCCACACACGGCACATCGGTCAGTTGTCCCTGCCAGAGGGCGGAGAGGAGGTTGGTGCCATTGTCGCAAACCACCATTCCTGGCTTAAGCATGCGTGGTGTCAACCACCTCTCAGCCTGCCCCTGCAGAGCTGACAAAATATCTGCCTCAGTGTGGCTCCTGTCCTCCAAACAAACCAGCGCAAGCATGGCATGGCATCTTTTACCTGCGTACTTGCTTTGCCCCTTGAACCCCTACAGAGCACCACTGGTTCCAAGGACAAAGCACTGGAAGAGGCCATGGAGGAAGAAGAAGAGGAGGGGGTGGAGGAGAGAGGTGTGTCACAACCAGTAGTAGCATTTTGGAGGCGTGGTGGTGGAACAACCTCCAACAATACTGCACCTTGTCCTGCATCCTTCCCAGCTGCCAGAAGAGTGACCAATGGGCCGTGAAAGATAGGTAATGTCCCTGTCCATGCCTGCTGGACCATGAGTAATGTGTAATGTGCACCTTACCGTTGACTGCCCTGTCCAGCGAGGCATGGACATTGCCTTCCACATGCCGGTAGAGAGCCCGAAACGCCTTCCGTGAGAAAAAGTGTTTGGGGGCCTGCCACTGAGGAACCGCACATTGTACAAACTCACGGAAGGGGGCAGAGTCTACCAACTGAAAAGGCAGCAACTGAAGAGCTAGCAATTTAGCCAAGCTAGCATTCAACTGCTGGGCAGGTGGATGGCTGGGAGTGAACTTCTTTTGACGGTCCAGCAGCTGGGGCAGGGAAATTTGCCTGGTACAATCAGACTTTGGTGTACTGCTAGCAGAGTGCCTGCAAGTACTTGGCTGTGACACACCTAATTCTACAACTTCATTCCTCTCAGTGCAGGTTTCATAGAGGACTAAAGGTCTAGTGGGGTTGGAGATCCCAGTTGATGAGGAGCAAGGAGAGGTCCACTTTGTATTTTGGTGTGGGACTTTAAGGTATGCTTGCCAACGAGCTGCATGGCAGGTTAACATATGTCTGGTCAAGCATGTGGTGCTCAAGCGGCTGATGTATTGGCCACGCGAGATACGCTTGAGACATATGTTGCAGATAGCAGTGGTGCAATCTGATGCACTCGTCTCAAAGGCCCACACCAAATAACTTTTGGAATAATGCGCAGAGGCACCACCCTGCACAGGCGGAGCTCTGCGGTGTGATTCAGTTGGTGTGCTGCCCCTAAGTTGGCCCCCGAAGGGCATCCTGCCTCATTGGAGATGTGCCTCCTCCTCTCTATCAGGCATCCACGTGGAGTCAGTGACCTCATCATCCTCTTCCTCTTCATCACTGGAGCAAACCTGGCAGTATTTTTCAGCTGATGGAACAAGACTGCCAGATTGCTACTGCCTTGCTCTAGCTGAGTATCATCATCAGAGCCTTCAAAACGCTGGGCATCCTCCTGGAGCATGTACCCAACACTGGTCAAACAGTTCGGGGGACTCCTCAGGAGGACAGGTGGGTCTAGGAAAGGAGTGACTGATGACATTGAGATGAGGGAAGAGGACGCTTTGGCAGCTACTTTGCTAGTACCCTGAGCCTGGGTGAGAGAGGATGAGGAGGATGAGGAGGGCTTGGTCATCCACTCTACCAAGTTTTCAGCATGATGCGGCTCAACGCGTCCAGCTGCCGAAAATAAGGACAAGTGTGTCCCATGGCCACGTGCTGATGACGATGCACTGCTTTCACGACCAGCACTGTTGTCTCTAGACACAGAGCCTGCTTTTCCTCTTTTATTGGCTCGTGACTGTCTGCCTCTCCTTGTTGGCCTTCCAGACATAGTAATGGCCTGCAGGGAGATGTGAAAACCAGCAATTGGGTAGCTTTAGGTGCACACTGAGCAGATGACACAGTACACTGATTGTAATTACTACAGCTGCCTGCCTGTGTTACAGAAACAGAACAACACCAGCAATAAGGGGTAGCTTCAGGTGTATACTGTGCAGGAGGCACCCATCACCCACTGTAAATGCTGCAGATGACTGTATTACAGAACACCAGTAATAAAGGGTAGCTTCAGGTGTATACTGGGCTGGAGACACACAACACCCACTTTAACTGCTGCAGATGCCTGTATTACAGAACACCAGCAATAAGGGGTATCTTCAGGTGTATACTGTGCTGGAGGCGCACAACACTCACTTTAACTGCTGCAGATGCCTGTATTGCAGAACACCAGCAGTAAAGGGTAGCTTCAGGTGTATACTGTGCTGGAGGTGCACAACACCCACTTTACCTGCTGCAGATGCCTGTATTACAGAACACCAGAAATAAAGGGTAGCTTCAGGTGTATATTGTGCTGGAGGCACACAACACCCACTTTAACTGCTGCAGATGCCTGTATTACAGAACACCAGCAATGCCTGTATTTCAGAACACCAGTAATAAAAGGGTATCTTCAGGTGTATACTGTGCTTGAGGCACACAACACCCACTTTAACTGCTGCAAATGCCTGTATTACAGAACACCGGTAATAAAGGGTAGCTTTAGGTGTATATTGTGCTGGAGGCACACAACACCCACTTTAACTGCTGCCTGTATTACCCTTTATTACTGGTGCCTGTATTACAGAATGCCAGTAATAAAGGGTAGCTTCAGGTGTATATTGTGCTGTATATTGTAGCTTGGTATATGGTAATTTCAGGTATATATTGTACTGTATATTGTAGCTTGGTATATTGTAGCTTGGTATATGGTAGCTTCAGCTGTATATTGTAGCTTGGTATATGGTAGCTTCAGGTGTATATTGTGCTGTAGGCACACAACACCCACTTTAACTGCTGCAGATGCCTATATTACAGAACATCAGCAATAAGGGGTATCTTTAGGTGTATACTGTGCTGGAGGAACACAAAACCCACTTTAACTGCTGCAGATGCCTTTATTACAGAACACCAGTAATAAAGGGTAGCTTTAGGTGTATATTGTGCTGGAGGCACACAACAGCCATTTTAACTGCTGCCTGTATTACCCTTTATTACTGGTGCCTGTATTACAGAACACCAGTAATAAAGGGTAGCTTCAGGTGTATATTGTGCTGGAGGCACGCAACACCCACTTTAACTGCTGCAGATGCCTGTATTACTGAACACCAGCAATACCCACTTTAACAGCGCTAGGTTAGCAAGCCACAAAGACACTGTCCCTGCCTATCCTGCTCTTTCCCTGACCGCCACAACACACTACACAAGGCCGCCGCGCTGGCGGCCTTATATAGTGTGGAGCGTGTACTTAATCCCCCTGAGCTATAATTGGCCACAGGCATCCTGACAGAACAGAACATTGGGCTGTATTTTTGTAAAAATGTAGTATAAATGTCACAAAGTGCACAGTGGGTGAAGCTGGTACAAGAACAATATGACATTTTCCTTGAAGTGCCTAAGGACAAATGCCTGAGGTGTTTATTTTGTAGTGTGTACAGTACACATTAAGTTAACAGGAACCATAAGGAAGATTAAAGAAGCTGTTGATATTATTTCCTGGTTCCATTTGGCAGATTCATTAAAACATGCATACTACTTAAAACTCGCCAGAGAACTTGAGTTTCAATAGGAGGAAAACTAGATTTACTCTGCAAGTTTCCCCAAATACTTACTCACAAGCTCAGAAAACATATGAATGCTTGACCATTTGTACGTTGTCATGGAACCAATAAAAAGACGAGAGTAGGATGTGTATAAAGCTTAAATCTTACAGACCCTCTATCTACCCAAACACTGTATGCAGACATTCCCACTATAGCTGCTGTAGTTTCTGTATCAATTCAAAGAGTGGGAGGTAATATTATGCAGAGCTAAGGCCCAAATGAGTCAAACATCTTTTTTTAACTACTAATTTAAATTAAGGTGAAGATAAAAACGTGCCATCGGCTGTCTACAGAAAAGAAGGGGAAGCCTTGTGAATAGTTAAACTTGCTGAATTTGCTCTACTAAGGCATGAACTGTCTATCCTTATCCAGTTGATCAGATTTTGAATATCTGAATACTTCCATTCAGCAAGTTAACATCTTACAAATCCAGAAAAAAAAACAGAATGGATCGTGTCCATTTTGAAGTGTTTCATATGTAGAGAAAAGACTGATTCTGTAATAGTATTGATATTACATTTTATGGATGCATGCATGTGCGGATGCCTAGGAGAACAGTAATGCCGGCTTAGAGCTCCGCTCCTGTGACGAACGCGCTGGAGGACTACAGGTCACAGAAGTCCCTAATTCTACACAAAATGAGAGAAAAACCTACTACTAAGACTCAGGCATATATAAGTATGGTTTTAAAGTGTACAAAGGGTAAATTTAAAAGTGGAACAAGCAAAGAGAAATTACCTCAGCCGTCTTCCAAGATGGCTGCAGCAGTCTCCTCACAGCCTCATTCTTCACAGCTGGCTAAACCTCCTAAATTCAATATAAACACCACAGAAAATACTGATTGTGGTGCTTCGGTATTAGAATCAGAATTTCAATCTGTCATATTTAAAAAATTTGAGCATATTTTACAGAAGGCTTTGAAACAGACATCAGATCATATTACTGACAAACTGACAAGAGAAATTTGAGAGCTGGGTCAGAGAACAGCTGAATTAGAGATACGAGTAGATGATATTGAAAGTCAAACTCAGCACTACATTTCTGAATTTAATAGTCTCAAAGAAGAGAATGTCATATTTCAGTCACGTTTAGAGGACCAGGAGAATAGAGACAGAAGGGCCAACTTGAGGATCAGAGGAATTCCAGAGACTGTTATGGATGTGAATGCCACTATGATTGCTTTATTTCAGGAATTGCACCCTGGTATCTCGGTGGAGAGATTAGAAATGGACAGAGTGCATAGAGCGTTAGCGCCACGTAAACCTAACGGCCCTCCCAGGGACATAATTGCCAAAATGCACTATTTTCGTACAAAAGAACAATTGTTGGCAGCAGTGAGAGAAAAGGGTTCCCTAAT
The DNA here is from genome assembly GCF_037356315.1 of Lithobates pipiens. Classification (NCBI taxonomy): domain Eukaryota; kingdom Metazoa; phylum Chordata; class Amphibia; order Anura; family Ranidae; genus Lithobates; species Lithobates pipiens. The sequence continues at coordinate 257,375,047 of NW_027507785.1, forward strand.
GTTCCAAGGACAAGTATACCAACTCTTCTCAGATTTATCTCCTATTACAGTGGCTAAAAGGCGAGCTCTTAAACCACAGCTACAAATACTTCAACAGCACCTATCATTGGGGGTTTCCTTTCTCCCTCAAATTCACACATCTGGAAACCAGATATGTACTGTATGTCGCTCTTTAGAGGACTTACAGTCAGCCTTGGTCGAATTAGGTCTTGCAGATCAAACCACAATTAAAGACCAATTCCGCAGAGGATCAGCCTCCAGGTCCCCTCAACAAAACACTGCAACCAGCTCTAAGTCATCTACTCCTTCTCGCCATAATCAGCATAAATGTGGTCGATTTGAACTTCAGCCTCCTAATACTGAAGACTCTATGGACTGAGTTTAAAATAAATATATTTTTTCTCCTCTTTGATACAGTTCCTCTTTTTCAGAACTGCAGGATTCCACTTTTTCTGAAACAACTTAATTTTTAAGTTACTAATTTTTGCAACTTTATGGCCCTTTGGCTTACAATTCTTTGCTGGCCCTCTTCTATATAAAACTTTTTTTTTTTTTAACTGCTTATTTACTTAAATTCCCCTCCCCCCTTTTTTTTCTTCCGACTTGACATTGTGGGAAGCCCATAAAACCGTTGTTGGGGGTAAGTTGATACAACTAGCTGCAAAGCTTAAAAAAGAACGTAAACTCATGTTAAAGCTGGAAGCTAACTTCACTTCCTGTCATGATACGTAGTGATGGACGAACTTCCAACGGGACGTTTCGCGAATGCGGACCGCGAACGCGGCCGATAGTTCGCAAAACGGAAAGTTCGCGGCGGGCCCCATTGACTTCAATGGGAGGCGAACTTTGCAAACCTTTAGGTCAAATTTGCAGCCACAAAATAATTATTAGCTGGGCAAACATAGTCCCACCACATGGCCAATGACATAATACATGTATGAGGTGAATTTGGGATCGATAACTACAAGCATTCTTTTTTTATATGGGAAATTGTTCTGACAATTCAGGACTGTGGAGCGCATGAAGGCAATGGAGGAGACGGAAGGTCAGGGACCAGAGTAGGCAAAGAGGGTGCAGGAGATGATCACCAGCAGCGTGACAAACAGCAATGACACCTGCACCGTGATAGAGTCATCTGACAGCAGCACCGTGATACAGAGCACTGACATCAGCAGCGCGACATACAGCAATGACACCTGCACCGTGATAGAGTCATCTGACAGCAGCACCGTGATAGAGAGCACTGACATCAGCAGCGTGACATAAAGCACTGACATCAGCACCGTGATATACAGCTCTGACAGCAGCACCGTGATATACAGCACTGACAGCAGCAGCGTTACATTAAGCACTCACACCAGCACCGTGATATACAGCACTGACAGCAGCACCGTGATAGAGAGCACTGACATCAGAAGCGTGACATTAATCACTGACATCAGCACCGTGATATACAGCACTGACAGCAGCACCGTGATATACAGCACTGACATCAGAAGCATGACATTAAGCACTGACATCAGCACCGTGATATACAGCACTGACAGCAGCAGCGTGACATTAAGCACTCACACCAGCACCGTGATATACAGCACTGACAGCAGCACCGTAAGCAGCCCCAGGAGGAAGTCAGCACAGCACAGGGATGGTGTGATCACCTCATAATAAGCAGGCCCAGGAGAAAATCAGCACAGCACAGGGATGGTGTGATCCCCTCATAATAAGAACCCCCAGGAGTAAGTCAGCACAGGACAGGGATGGTGTGATCCCCTCATAATAAGCAGGCCCATGAGTAAATCAGCACAGGACAGGGATGGTGTGATCCCCTCATAATAAGAACCCCCAGGAGGAAGTCAGCACAGCACAGGGATGGTGTGATCCCCTCATAATAAGAACCCCCAGGAGAAAGTCAGCACAGCACAGGGATGGTGTGATCCCCTCATAAGCAGCCCCAGTAGAAATATGACACCGCTCAACCTCTTCAAAGAGGAGGGTAGGGGCATATAGTACGGTGTGCTTTTTTGGGACAAGGAAGTGAGCCAAATGAAGAAAGAAGGTCTGTGTGCTTGATTAAAAAAATTGTTTATAGACATATACATGGTCTACTGGTCACATGTGTTGAATTCCTCCGAGATCCATGCCTCATTCATTTTTAGAGATGTGAGGTAGTTAACACTGTCGTGAGCTAGGCGAGTACGCTTATCGGTCACGATCCCCCCCTGCTGCGCTGAACGTCTTTTCGGACAGGACACTGGATGAGGGGCAAGCCAACAGTTCGATTGCAAATTGGGCAAGCTCTGGCCAGAGGTCAAGGCTGCCCACCCAGTAGTCCAGGGGTTCATCACTTCTCAGAGCGTCCACATCGGCTGTTAACCCGATGTAGTCGGACACCTGACGGTCTAGGCGTTCCCTGATGCTGGATCCGGATGACACCTGTCGATGGGACGGCTGAAAGAATGACCTCATATCCGAAGTCACCAACACATCTTCAAACCGGCCTCTTCTTGCAGGCGCTGTTGGATTGGTACCCGCAACTCCTTCTCTGGGAGTGGGAATTGCTCCTCTGCCAGCGCTCGCAAAAGCAGAATGCAGCATTTCTCGAAGCAAGGCCTGGAAGTGCTGCATTCTGACAGCCCTCTGCGACGGCGGTAACATTTCCGCCATTTTGTGTTTGTCCTGGGGGTCTAAGTACGTTGCCACCCAGTACTGGTCCTTGACCCTTATGCTTTTTATACGGGGGTCCCTATTAAAACACTGGAGCATGAAGGCCCCCATTTGCACTAAAGTGGAAGCGGTGTGGTGGCCTGGCTCCTGCTCATCATCCAGGATAATGTCGTCCTCTTCATTCTCCTCTCCCCATCCACGCACAACAGGGATCCCAGAAAGGTTTAAAGCATGCTCTTCTTGCTCCTCCTCATCCGCCCCGGCACCATCCTCCTCTGACTCCTCTTCAGACTCCTGTTGTTGACTTGTCTCAGATAGAGTAGCCCCCCCTGGGAATTCATCCAGCATTGCGACTTCCTCATCTTCCAGCTCCTGCTCCTCCACAGCTTGATCAATGACACGACGCAATGCACGCTCCATAAAGAAGGCATAAGGTACCATGTCACTGATGGCGCCATGGCTGTGACTGACCAGTTTGGTGATCTCCTCAAATGGCCGCAGAAGTCTGCATGCGTCGCGCATGAGCAGCCACTGGCGTGGTGAAAAAACCCCCAGCTCCCCAGAACCGTTTCTTTCGCAGAGTTCATACAGGTAGACGTTAACTGCACGTTTCTGCTGGAGCAGCCTATAAAGCATATAGAAGGTTGAGTTCCATCGCGTCGGGCAATCGCAAATAAGACGTCTGACCGGCAGATGGTGTCGCCGCTGAATGTCAGCAAGGCGAGCCATGGCCGTGTAAGATCTTCTGAAATGGGCCAAGATTTTCCTTGCTTGCCGCAAGATGTCCTGGACCCCAGGGTATTTGACAAGGAATCGCTGCACGACCAAGTTTAAGACGTGTGCCATGCATGGCACGTGCGTGATTTTGCCCTGTTTCAATGCGCTAAGCAGATTGACACCGTTGTCACACACCACTTTACCAACTGTCAAATTGAGTGGTGTTAGCCACTGATCTGCCTGTGAACGCAAAGCTGAAAGGAGTGCCGGGCCAGTGTGGCTCTTGGCTTCCAGGCACAACAGACGCAGCACGGCATGGCAACGTCTCACCTGGCATGTGGAATAGGTTCTGGGGAGCTTGGGCGGTGCAACGGAAGAGACGCTAGCAGCGGAAAAGGAGGAGGCAGCTGAGGAGGAGAGGGAGGAGGATGGAGTAGGAGGAGAAGAAGTCAGGCCTGCATGCAATCCGTGGCGGTAAAACCAAATCTACGCGGGTGCCACGGGTTACATGCTTGACAGCTGTCAGAAGGTTCACCCAGCGGGCAGTAAAAGTGATATACCTTCCCTGCCCGTGTTTACTAGACCACGTGTCTGTGGTCAGATGTATCTTGGCACCGACACTGTGTGCCAGAGATACATTCACTTGCCGCTGAACATGGCCATATAGCTCTGGGATGCCCTTCTCTGAGAAATACTTCCTTCCTGGGACCTTCCATTGTGGAGTTCCAATGGCCACAAATTTGCGAAAGGCCTCCGAGTCCACCAGTTTATATGGCAGTAGTTGGCGGGCTATGAGTTCTGACAAGCTAGCCGTCAATCATTGGGCAAGAGGGTTATCCGGCGTCATCATTTTTTTACGCTCGAACATTAGGCCCACGGAAGCCTGCCTTTTTGCAGAAAAATGTGAGCTTGACGTGATGGAAGGTGGAGTGGAGGACAATTGTGAGGAGAGAGGAGAAGGAGAAGTAGAAGACGAGGCTGGACGGTGAGAGCCTGCAGTGTGGCTTTGTGTGTTCCGTTGCTCCCACTGGGTTTGGTGATGGCTGCTCATGTGCCTTCTTAAGGCGGTCATCCCTAGGTGAGTGTTGGGCTTACCGTGACTAATGCGTTGACTGCAAAGATTGCAGATGGCAACGCTATTGTCAGCAGCGGACACGTTAAAAAAAGCCCACACTGCGGAGCCATGTGCCGGTGTCCTGGGAGCACCAGATGCGACCGTACATGGTCGATGACTCGCTCCTGATACATTTGCAGTCTGCTTTGTCCCTCCTGTGCAATGTAAGTTAGTCCTGCTTCTCCTCCCTATCTGCTGGTCCATATCTCCCTCTGAACTCCCCTCCTCTTCCCCTCTTGTGGGCACCCACGTGACATCACTAGACACGTCATCATCAACGTCACCTTCCCCACCGCTATAAGTAGAGATCTCGGAGTAGGCAGCAACACCGGGGACCAACCTCCTCCTTGGGCTGATCTGGGTACTGGCGTCAGACTGCTGAGTAGCGCTTGTTGCTACCTCCTCTTCCTGATCCAATACCAAGAGTGGCTGCGCATCAGAAATGTCCTCTTGATATGGATCGGAAAATAATTCTTGTGACTCAAGCGGAAGGTATGTGGTGGTGGTGGTGGTGTTGTTGGTGGTAGTGTCTTTGGGGGTGCACATAGAAGAGAGTGAAGAAGAGGGTGCAGATCGAGAGGATGAGGAGGGTGCAGAAGAGTAAGGCTGAGTGAGCCACTCAACCAAGTCTGGTGCGTCCTTTAAAGTAATTGAATGCACCTTCTGCAACTTCCCACTTTGGCTCAAGGCTGTTGCTCCTGCCCTACCCCTACCACCCCTGCGGAAGGGCCTGCCTCATGGCGAGGAGAGCACTCCAAACAGAGTATCAAAACCAAAGAGGGAAGGGGTAACTCTGAGATATTAACCCACTAACCTCTGCTGCGGAGTCTGTCACAAGATTTGCCTGGAGAAACAGTTATCATCTGCATTCACTATAAGCGATTTTTGCCCGACACGAGAGTGCTGGGCAATACTGTTGGTGAGTGTTCTAAACGAGGTGGGCACGAACAACTAGGGTGCGGTGGAGGTTTTGCGTTTTATGGACACTTTGTTATAGAACTTTCACTGGAGAAGGAGTTTTTGAATTACTGCTATCATCATTTTTTTTTTATTAGACATTGAGTGTGTCTGATTTAATATCGTATTTTTGAGACCAAATTTTGTTTGGGACTGCACATCGTTATTAGAGCACTATTTGTAGCAGAAAACATTTTGTTTTGTTTTATTTATTTGCTCTATTTATGTTTTGTCACTTATTCACTTTATTTTTATGCGATTCCTTGATTGCTATCACCTATATGCAATTTTTGGTTGTCATTTAATCACAATTGTCTTTAATGTCTATTGTATTGTATTTATGCACATGCGTTTATAATTTTCACGCAGTTTAGTTTTGGATATTGCAGTACACTGATATCTAGCAGTGTTTTGTTTGTAGCGCCACAAGGTGATTTTTGTAGCCTTTTGGTCAATTTTCCTTTTTTTCACCTTCTGAGAGATATATTCAAATATTTAAGTGGCAGCTAGGGAGAGAGGGGGGTATTTGAGCGCTGTGATGATACACTAGAGGGGAGGCCATTTATAGTGTATCTCGAGTTTTTTCTGCCTCTTCCTCTGCCTGTCATTTTTTAAATGACCCTGTGACAAAACTCTTAGTCCCTATACCGATGAAGGACTGCTGCAGTATAGGGCAGCGGTCAGCAGTGGTGCACCTCAACCCTATGTATTGTGGACCGATACCGGTCCTTACAGAACAGCAGCCTGTGCCTCACTCAACCCTATGTACTGTAGCACCCTTCACCAAGTTACCAGTCCTTATAAGGACCTTTGTGGACCAAGTAGGTTGTGTGTGACTGATTAGCAGACTGTACGCCAGTCCCTATACCAATGAAGGACTGCTGCAGTATAGGGCAGCGGTCAGCAGTGGTGCACGTCAACCCTATCTATTGTGGACCGATACCAGTCCTTACAGAACGGCAGACTGTACCTCACTCAACCCTATGTACTGTAGCACCCTTCACCAAGTTACCAGTCCTTATAAGGACCTTTGTGGACCAAGTAGGTTGTGTGTGACTGATTAGCAGACTGTACGTCAGTCCCTATACCAATGAAGGACTGCTGCAGTATAGGGCAGCGGTCAGCAGTGGTGCACCTCAACCCTATCTATTGTGGACTGATACCAGTCCTTACAGAACGGCAGACTGTACCTCACTCAACCCTATGTACTGTAACACCCTAGACAGACCAAGTTACCAGTCCTGATAAAGAGCTTTGTGGAACAAGTGAGTTGTGAATGATTAGCAGACTGCAGCAGAAGGGCAGCAGTCAAGTATAATATTCTTTCTATATTTGGAAGAAAGAATATTATACGTGTACAAGCCTATTACCGTACCACTGATACCAGTCCTGAAAAGAACCTTTGTGGAACTAATAGTAACAGCAACTGTTTAAACTGACCCTCACTGCCTGACACACTGCTTCCTTCCTGTCCCTATACAAACTGGCAAAACAGAGGAGACTGGAACAATTACTGGTCACTCGAATAGCACTTTTGTGGACCTGATAGTAACAGCTAATGATGATGATGATGATGATGATGACTAATCTGGCTGTCCCTAAAATAGCAGCAGACACAGCGCTCTGTCCCTTTCTCTAAACTGACAAAAGACACTCAGGCTGCTGCAACAATCAGTAGCACAGCAAACCTATATACACCTAACACCTATACCAGTCCTGAAAAGAACTTTTGTGTACCAAATAGCTAGTGGTTTATCTCTCCCTGCTCCAAACAGCAACCTTTCCCTATAGTGACAGAAGAAAGAATGTAAAATGGCCGCCGGATCGGGTGTATTTATAAGTTAGGGGGAATGTCCAAGTGTCCATGTGCTGTCATGTCTCAATTGGCTGTCCTGTACCCCATGATGGATGTGTCATCAGGTCAAAGTTCCTTTACACAGTAAAAACACGGAAGTCCGCCGGGCGAACGGCGCCAATAGTCCGCCGAACTGGCAGACCGCGAACAGCCAAAATTCGCCGCGAAACGACCGCCGGGCGAACTGTTCGGCCATCACTAATGATACGTTTCAATCTTCTCCAAATGCCATTAATAATGCTAAATTAGATAAAGCCCATTTAGATTTAGATCTATTTTTAATGGATTCGGCAGATAAACTCCTCCGTAAACGCCAACATACACAATACCTCAAAGCTAATAAACCAGACTCCCTTATGGCCAGATGTTTAAGATCAATAAATCAAATCAGATCCTCCATAAGATTGAAAACGTCCCGTGATTCATATACCAGTAATCCAGTCAAAATTTTAGAGGTGTTTTGTTCCAAATTAGCTAAAATTTAGTCCCCTGCTACTGATTTCAATCAGGCCAGTGCGGACAGGCTATTTTCTAATATTAATCTCCCTAATCTTGATATTGAACAAAGAGAGAGACTAGAAAGCCCTATTACTACTAATGAGGTTCAGACTGCTATAAAGGGACTAAAATTACATAAAAGGCCTGGCCCCGATAGCATATTTTAACACCAGTCTTAACCAGAGCCTTCAACTTCCTTCTGTCGGGTCATTTATTTCAGCCTGAGTCATTATCTTCTATTATAGTTATGTTACCTAAACCACAATCAGATTTAACTATCTGGTCTAATTATCGTCCCATTTTTCTCCTTAACTTAGACATTAAAATATTAGCTAAGGTCCTTGCGTCTCGTTTGAATAATTTTATAGGTCACCTAATTCATCAAGACCAAATGGGTTTTTTACCCAAGAGACAGGCAGGAGACAATATTAGAACACTATTACTTATTCAAGCCGCTAAAAACTGACGTATCCCAACTTGCCTTCTATCTTTTGATATCAGTAAGGCTTTTGACTCAGTCACCTGGCCTTATATGCAATTTACTCTCAAAAAATTGGGTTTTGGTAATCATTTCCTGACTTGGATCTCTTCCCTCTATAACAATCCCAGGACGTATATTAAATATGCAGGTTATAAATCAGCAATAATAGACATCAGAAAAGGCACAAGACAGGGTTGTCCCTTATCCCCACTACTTTTTGCCCTACTTATGGAATCTTTGGCACAATTAATTAGATCTAACCCAGATATCAAAGGTATTGAACTAGGTGGGCATCACCATAAACTGTGTCTTTATGCGGATAACATACTTATTTATCTATCTCATCCCCACATTTCTGCCCCAATTCTTCTGCGAATATTGGATACATTTTCACATATTTCCGGTCTCTTTGTAAAACCCTACCAAATCAAATGCATTGAATATTTCTATAAAACACTCTGACCTATTACAGGCTCAATCCTCTCTACCTTTCAATTGGGTTGATCGCCAATTACCATATTTAGGTGTACACCTTACATCCTCACTTTCTGATCTTTTTGTAGCTAATTGTTTACCCCTGCTGAAGCAAGTTACAGGCTTATTAAAGCAATGGTCCGCACTACCACTATCATGGATGGGTCGGATTAACGCAATAAAAATGTCAATACTGCCTACGTTTTTATATAGGGTACTTCCCATTTCCATACCTTCATATTTTTTACGACTCACACAGCATAGAATTATGTCTTTTATTTGGAAGAATATTAAACCCCATATACCTAAATCCACTTTATATCTTAGTAAAATCAGTGGAGGCTTGGGGCTACCTAACTTCGCTTCTTACTACTTTGCAGCTCAACTATCAATACTCCCTAAATATCATTCAACAGAAGACATACCTTTATGGGTATCTATTGAAGCCATTGATTGTGACCCCATATCAGTGGCCAATCTACTATGGATTCAGCCAAATGACAGATCGCATCTGACTAATCCTATCACAAAACATTCATTGGTTATCTGAGATAGATTTGGTAGTTCATGCAAATTACAATCAGTACATAATCCACTTCTTTCCTTTCTAGGGAATCCAGCTTTTTATCCTGCATTTCCGAAATCTTTTTCAGCATGGTCTTCTACTAATCTGACTAGATTCTATAAGCTATTATCCTAAAATACCTTTCAAACATTCCCTATGCTATGTACGAACTACGGGCTCCGAAACAATGAGATATTTCGATATCTACAAATTAAAAATTTCCATAGGCCTCTTATTGGGTCAGGTTTAGCACTTAGTCAGATGTCTAAATTTGAACATATTTGTATAAGTGACCCACATGTTAAAGGTTTAATTTCATATGTGTACCAAACCCTTATTACTACCCCCAATGAGGTACTTCCATAATATTCTGTTAAATGGGCACAGGATTTGGGTTGAATAGTTAACAATGACTGGTCCAACATTTGGTTAACTACTAACTGTTATGCTTTGGAAACTAACTTTAAAGTTCTGGCACAATGGTACCTAGTACCAGTAAGGATTGCAAAATTTTCTCCATCTTACCCTAATCATTGTTTTAGAGGTTGCTCCTCTCCTGGTACTCATTTTCATATATGGTGGGATTGTCCGGTGGCGCAAGAATTTTGGAATAACATATTTGAAATGGCCTCTAAAGCTTTAGATATCTATATTGCCCCAGACCCAGCTATTGCACTTTTAAATCTCAAACCAGATTCACTCACACGGACACAATTCTAAATTACTTGTTTATATTAATACGGCAGCTAAACAAACCATAGCTAAGGCATGGAAAACCAAAAATTGAATTGTGGCGGAAGCCAAACACAGACTGAACAAAGCTCTCATGTTCGATAAAATGACAGCTATTGAAAACAATAATATTAGTAAATTTCACATGATTTGGCAACCATGGGTTAAACATTTCTTTCCTTCTAATTTTGACCAGTCATTGCTGTTCCCACAATAAAATCCTTGTGTATCGCTGTAGTGCTATTGATTTATGTCATGTACCAGGTCACTACCTCGAGAGTTTTCATCTCATCCCTTTTCTTCTCTCTTTTCCTCCTTTTCTATCCCTCTTCTTCTTTTTTTCTTTTTTTATTTTATTTATGTTTTATATTTCAAAAGTTGGTTTACTTCTCATCAACATAGAGAATCAATCTCTCTTTTAGAGGGTCTATTATTCGAAACTTTCTTTAAATACCGGTTGTGCTGAGCTAAAGTTAACCAGGAAAAGAGTTTTACTTCTTAATTATATCTGCCCCCACCTGTTCACAGCTTGAACCCATTTGGGGTGGACAGGTGGTCTGGAGGCATATTTCATTAATTCTCTCATATAGTTCGTTCCTAATTTAGTTAAGTACTTATAATATTATAGTATACAATCTCTATGTTACTTATACTTTCACTTATAACATACCTAATCTATGTGATCAATACCTGATTATAACTATATTGTTAATTTACGATACTCATGATATGATGCTCGTTATGATCTGTAAACTTCCCTTTTTTTTCTCTTGAAATTCAATAAAAAGATTTAACAAGATATTACATTTTATGGTAAATGTAATATAGAAGTGTTAAGCAGCATGAAAACACCACATCTGAATTCCTTTCTGGAGCTTCTTAATAAAAATAGGATTTTTATATACAGCTTACCTGTAAAATCCTTTTCTTGAGAGTACATCACGGGACACAGGAGCTTCATTACATAGTGGTTATATAGGCACCTCTGGTGATTGGACACTGGTTGACCCAATTAAAGAGAATTCCTCCCCTATATAACCCTTCCCCTTAGGGAGGCACCTCAGTTTTGTAGCAAAGCAATAAGCAACCACGTAAAACCCAAGAGGGGCGGGAGCCCTGTGTCCCGTGATGTACTCTCAAGAAAAGGATTTTACAGGTAAGCTGTATATAAAAATCCTATTTTCTTGATCATACATCACGGGACACAGGAGCTTCATTACATAGTGGGATGTCCCATAGCAATGCTCAGGTTGAGGGGAGGGAGACACAGATCATAATTATAGACCGCCAGGGACCTGAGGACCTAAACTGCAGCCTGCAGTACACTGCGCCCGAAGGCGATATCCTCTTGCCCTCTGACATCCACCTGATGGAATCTGGTGAATGTGTGGACTGATGACCAAGTCGCAGCCTTACAGATCTGAGCCAGGGAGGCCTGGTGATGCACTGCCCAAGAAGCACTACAGCCCTAGTAGAGTGCGCTTTCACCTGAAAGGAGGAATCTTCCCCTTTAAGTCATAGGCCTAAGAAATAACCTGTCTGATCCACCTTGAGAGAGTGGACCTTGACGCTGCCTGACCCCTTCTAGGGCCTTCTGGCAGAAATAAATAAACAGTCAGTTTTCCTTATCTGAGCAGTTGCTTGAAGATAAAGACTGATTGCTCTAACCACATCTAAAGTGTGTAAGGATTCTTCCTCTGTGGACTGAGGATTTGGAAAAAAGGATGGTAGGATTACATCCTGATTCAGGTGGAAACCTGAAACTACCTTAGGTAGAAAGGACCTGTTGGGACGCATGACCACTCGGTCCTTATGGATAATTAAATAGGGCTCTTTACAGGAAAGAGCTGCCAATTCTGATACCCTTCTAGCCGTGGATATGGCTACTAGGAACACCAGCTTCTTTGTCAGGAGAGTTAAAGAAGCCAGATGCAGAGGTTCAAACGGTTGGGCTTCTAAGGCCGAGAGAACCAAATTCAGATCCCAAGGGCATACCGGAGGTTTGACTGGCGGTTTTAGCCGCATAGCCCCCTGGATAAAAGCCCGTACTAGGGAATGTGATGCAAGCGGTCTTTGAAAAAAGACCGATAGGGCCGAAATCTGCACCTTGATGGTGCTTATGGCCAAATTCATTTCAAGGCCTGATTGGAGAAAGGCCAAGATTCTGCTAATGACATACCTTCTAGGATGCCATCTCCTGGGTTCACACCAGGAAACATATGTCCTCCAGATCTTGTAATAGATACGCCTGGAGGCCGGCTTTCTGGCATTGACCAGAGTGGAAAGGACTGGCCCCGAAAGACCACGGCCTCTCAAAATGTGGGTCTCAGCAGCCAGACCGTCAAATTCAGACTGCGTAAAGCAGGATGGTAAATTGGACCCTGTGAGAGCAGATCTGGCCGGAGAGGGAGGGTCCATGGCCTGCCCATTACCAACTTCATGATTTCTACGAACCATGGTCGCCTGGGCCAAGCCGAGGCCACTAGAAGGACCGACCTCATCTCCCTCTTGACCCTTCCCAGGAACCACGATAGCAGCGGGTTCGGGGGGAAGGCATAGATCAGATTGTACTGATCCCAGGGAACTGTCAGAGCATCTGACCCCTGAGCAAGTGCATCTCTTGTCCTTGACACAAAGTTGTCCAGTTTCCTGTTGAATCTGGACGCAAACAGATCCACGTCTGGAGTGCCCCACTTGTAACATATGTCTCGAAACACATCGGGGTGCAGAGCCCATTCTCCTGGGCACAACTGCTGGCAGCTGAGATACTCCGCCTGCCAATTCTCCACTCCTGGGATGAAGACTGCAGAGAGGCACGGAACATGCTCTTCTGCCCGGACAAGTATGCGATTCACCTCCTTTTGGGCCACCAGACTTCTGGTACCGCCCTGGTGATTGATGTAAGCCACCGCGGTGGCATTGTCGGACTGAATCCGAACTGGGAAACCTCGCAGTCTGTGAGACCACTCTCTGAGTGCCATGTAAACTGCCCGAATCTCCAAGATATTTATGGGCAGCAGACTTTCGGTCGCAGACCATTTTCCCTGCGAGCATGTTCCCTGCAACACGGCTCCCCAGCCTGTCAGGCTGGCATCCGTAGTGACAATCTTCCATGAGAGGGGAAGAATTTTTTGGTCTGTAACCACCAGACAAGACTTTTGTGTGCCCGAGGGGATAAACGCATAGGAAGATCCAGGGATTGGGGCTTCCTGTTCCAAATCGCAAGGATGCATCTTTGCAGGGGCCTTGAGTGGAACTGGGCGAATGGGACGGCCTCGAATGAGGCGACCATCTTTCCCAACAGTCTCATGCACAACCGAATGGAGGAAGATCTTCTGCCCAGAATCAGGCGCACCAGATCTCCAATGACCAAGGCCTTTGGCCTTGGAAGGAACACCCTGCCTTGAGCGGTGTCGATAATCAGACCCAGGTAATCCAACCTGGTGGTCGGTTGTAAAGACGACTTTTCTAGGTTTATAATCCAACCTAGGCGGCCCAGATGTTCTAGCGTTTTGGTGACGCTGCGACTTAGGCACGTTGCAGTTCTCTCTACGAGAAGCAAGTCGTCTAGGTAAGCCATGACGGCTATGCCCTGAACTCTTAAGATTGCTAAGAGAGGGTCTAGAATCTTCGTGAAGACTCGGGGGGCCGTGGCTAGGCCGAACGGCAGGGCCACAAATTGAAAATGGCGCTGCTCTACCGCGAACCTCAGAAACTTCTGGTGTGCGGGAAATATTGGCACATGGAGATCTGTGCCCTGAATTCTCCTCCTTGCAGGGAGGAGACCACAGTGCGTATTGACTGCATCCGGAAGGTCTGGATGTGTAGAAACCGGTTTAAGTCTCTCAGATCCAAAATAGGTCTGACACTTCCGGTGAACGGTGAAGAGATTCGAATAAAAACCTGAACCCTGATCTTTCGGGCTCACTTCTACTATCACACCCTGGGATAGTAATTGATCTAAGGTCAGAAATAGCGATTTCTGCTTTATCGGATCCCTGGGGATCCTTGACCTTAGAAAACGAGAAGGTGGAATCTCCTGAAACTCTAGCCTGTAGCCTAGAGACACTGAAGAGATCACCCATTTGTCCTGAATTTCCTCCCGCCAGGCGCCTGCAAACTGCAGGAGCCTTCCCCCCACTCGGCCGAGCGGGGGCGCCCCTTCACAAGGAGGTCTTGGAGGTCTGCTTGACAGGCTTCCGCCCCCAAGTCTTTCTCTGTCCCTGGGCTCGGCCCTGAGGCTTTCTAGCCGAGGAGGGCTGGGAAGGCCGTCGCCACTGTTTAGAGCTTGATGCTTCGGGAGAAAGAGTACGCCTGAATGAAGGACGTTTACTCTTCTTGACTGGAAGGAGTGTAGATTTATCTAATTCCTCTCCAAACAAACGTTCCCCATTAAACGGGAACCCAGCCAAATGCTTCTTGCATGACATTTCAGCAGCCCAATTTTTTAGCCATAGAGCCCTACGCATGTGTACCAACATGAGGGATAAACGTGATGCTTGTTGGGCAGAATCCAAAATCGCATCAATTATGAAACATAAGATGTGAGGCATCTCTGCATATTTCTCTACTTCCTCACTGGGAAGGAGTTCAAACATCTGTTTAACCTGTTCCGTAAGGAACTGACACAACCCCACGGCTGCGACTGTAGGTTGCACCACAGCGCCGGCCATGGAAAAGGAGGCTTTTAACAAGGTTTCCAGCCCTTTGTCAGCTGGATCCTTAAATACCTGCGCATTGTCCAAGGACAAGTTAGGTTTTTATTCACACAAGAGATAGCCGCATCGACAGATGGGGCCCCCCATTTCTTGGTGAAACTTTCCTCCACGGGATAATACATGGAAAACCTCTTGGGAGGAGTAAACAGTTTATCGGGATGTCCCCAGTCCTCATACATCAAGTCAGCCATTAAGGATGAATTGGGAAGGAACAAGCAGTCTGTGGGGCTTTCCTGACTCCCAGGGAAGAGACAGAGGATGTAGCGACTTCAGCAGCCGGCATTCTGAATGTGGTACGCACCAATTCAGTATACTACTGCACCTGCTTTCTGAGTGCCTGGGAGGAGGGGACTGACTCCTCTTCCTCTGACTCATCCGACTGCTCATGATCCCTATCTGAAGATAGGGATCTCTCCTCATTTTCAGAACAACTGTCCGAGAGAGGGATTTCAGCAGAGGGAGGGGCTCTACCCCTTTTCTTGCTATCTTTTAGGGAGGCAGAAAATAAAATTCATTATCCTCCCTTCAAAAAACTCTCCAATGTAGCCCTAAGGGAGTCCTCAGTGACATATACCGGGGCTGCGACATTAGGAGAGGCTGCAAAGCCTGAAAGGGGCACTGACTCGTCTTGAGATGCAGGCTCCACTTTTGCAGAGGGGGATGGTAATTTGCATGCACTTTTGGAACCCCTGGACCTAGGCGGTGACTTGCCAGTGCTTTTATTACCTGCCCCTGAAACCCTCTTACGAGGAGACATAGTCCTAAGCTACAAAGCAGAGGTACTAGTACAAATGCAATCAGTTTGTTTGTGCTTAAAGTCTCACAATAAATCAATATATGCTTAACTGCACAACCTGATGCCGAGTAGGTGTCTTAAGGTTTTGCCTGGATCCAATTCCCACGGAAGCTTACAGCCCACAGCTCCTGTGTTTCACGTTACAGTCCCCTGACGCTCTGGGCTTTTAAAACGGCCGTTTGGCGCCTGCACCATAGCATTGAGCACACTAAACGTGCACAGCTGGCAACCACACCCCCCCTCCTCCATTAAGCCGGGAGCGCGCCCGCGCGCGTGCACGAGGCCCACGGGATCCGGGGGGGGAAGGAGAACCCAAAGGGAGCAACGTGGAACCCCTGGACCTGCATGGGACCCCTTTTTTACCTTAACTTGTGGCAGGAACTGTAAGGGAGACGTGAGTAGCTGGAGAACCAGGCATTCACTGAGCATGTTTGTTTGAAAGGCATGTAAGTGTGCATCAGGCTGCTCTTACTCCATCTAGTGGTGGAAACCAGGTAAGACATACAACTACTCACAATGAAGAAATCCATTCATATATTAAAATATATAGGATGACTTCCCTTACCTGTCCCCGCCGCAGGAATTGCTGATCTCAGACCAATTCCAGCCTTCACCCATCACGGCGGGTATTGTTAGCCAACCTTCAGGCGTATCTGGGGTTCTTACGAAAAGATCCTCCTACCTGGGCCATGTAAAAAGCTCTGCCAGAAACTTTCGGGCGCCCTGAGTCAACAGTACCCCAAGTCTGGTTGTCCCAGAGCCCAGTCTTCCAATGGAGAGGACTTACAGGCAGAACCTCGTTTCTTCGGCAGACGAGGCCCGGGTACCATACCATCTTGGGAGTCAAATATCGGCCCGAGGTATGGATCCGGTTTGATGTAGCCCTTCGGCCCTCGCTGGGACCTGCATAGAGCTAAGTTTTACGTGACCGTCCACCAGACACTGGCGAAAAAACTGAGGTGCCTCCCTAAGGGGAGGGGTTATATAGGGGAGGAATTCTCTTTAATTGGGTCAACCAGTGTCCAATCACCAGAGGTGCCTATATAACCACTATGTAATGAAGCTCCTGTGTCCCGTGATGTATGATCAAGAAATATAAGTTACATTTCTAGTCTCAGGAGGAGCACTGCCAGAAAATACTTTTTTTGGGGCAATTTATCGGGGCAATGGCTGATGTTGGTCTTCAGTCATCACGGCACCATGGTTGTTATGGTGGCAGGATGATTGAAACACATTATCTCTATTATTTCATTGTTATAGAAAATAAAATTGTGCAACTCACCATAATGCAGAATCAGTGGGAGCCCAGAGTGTGTCACTTGCCACCGTCGCCTGCCACCAGATGCAGATTGTCAATTGTCACACGTTGCAGTTTCTCATTTGCCACAACACCTGCCACAAGTTGTGAATTGTCACTTGCCACGTCACCTGCCACACGTTGTGGATTTTCACTTGACACCTCACCTGCCACCAGATGCAGATTGTCCCTTGTCACACGTTGCAGATTGTCCACTTGCCACGTCACCTGCCACAAGTTGCGGATTGTCACTTGCCACGTCACCTGTCACACATTGCGGCGAGTCAGGCAACAGAGAGATGATGTAATCTCTCTGCTGCCTGCACAGTGAGTGAGGGTGGAACTGCCAGGAAGCAGGGTGGGCGCCGGGCGGTGAGAGATGATGTCATCTCTCTGCTACACCACCAGCTGATTGGCCACCCACAAGCCTCCCAGCTGGCAGCTTCCCCCCCTCCGCCGAGCCACCCAGCTGTGTCCACTTGTACAGTCAGTGTGATTGTACAAGCTTGGAGTGGATGGGCAGCTCAGAGGCTCTCCTGTTGCCCGCTCACCAGGCCCTCCTCGGCTGTGAGCCCCATAGCGCCCGCATGGGTCTCTATGGCGGTAGTTCCGCCACTGCTCCAGTGGCAACTTGTGAAGCTCTGGTGAACTCCATGCCCATGAGGGTTAAGGCAGTGCTGGAAAATAATGGTGGCTACACAAAATATTGACACTCTAGGCCCAATTTGGACATTTTCACTTAGGGTGTACTCACTTTTGTTTCCAGGGGTTTAGACATTAATGGCTGTGTGTTTGGGTTATTTTTAGGGGACAGCAAATTTACATTGTTATACAAGCTGTACACTCACTACTTTACATTGTAGCAACGTGTAATTTCTTCAGCGTTGTTACATGAAAAGATAGAATAAACTATTTTAAAAAATGTGAAGGGTGTACTCACTTTTACGAGATACTGTATTAAAGCGTGTTTGTTCCATGCAGCCCTCCTCTCTTCCAAAGCTCTCACTTTTCATGAATCTTCTTTTATCTACCCTGGCAGGTATATATCCATTCCTCTACATTCATGACAAAATTAGCTCCTCCTCCCATTCCCCCCAAAAAACCTAAGGTCTGTGTATGGTTCACAATGATTCAGTAATTTTATAAGAGATAAATAACAGTCCCTTATCAACTGTAAGCTTAAGCCAGTGAGATTCAAATCATGTTAGCAACTCTGCCATTCTAATTCCCCTCAGGTGTGAGGCAATAAAAAAAAAAGCAGTGACTGTTCCTCCTCCATGGGAGGCTCCCACTGACTGATGCATGTTCACTGTCACAGCTCTTATATAACTGAGAGCAGGGCCACCCGTGTAGTTCCCGTGAACTACCTGTGATGTAATCAGGTGACCTCGCCCCCTCTGATGCCACTGCAACCTCTCCCAGATACTCTAGTTGGAATGCAGGAATGAGCCCTGCTGTAAAGCGTTGCATCAAAAAATTTAATTACATGCCCCTGTTAAACAGGAGCTGAAAAATTGGGCCTTAGGCACTGGTGCTGGTGCCACGACACTATGTATTCCTGCACCATGTAAATCAGACGCTGGTGATGGTTGCTGGAACCGATCATACCTTGGGGCTGCGGAATAAAAAATTGTCTGAACGCATCGGTCAGACGGCCAACTTCTCCACTGCTCCGTCTGTGATTGACCGAAGCCTCAGCAACACTTTGTCCCGGATCATAAGTTTGTAACCTCCCAGTCTCTGGGAAAGTGTCAAACAGACCTTTCTGCAGGGCCTTCCAGCCAGTAATGGTCCCTCTCCTTAATCTGAAGAATACGAGGATCCTTCTGCAGGCTTTTCAGGATCAGGGAGGCCATGCAGCATAGTTTAGCTGAGGCATTCAGACCGGAGTCCTCTGGGTCACTAAGAACAACATGATCCGCAGTCACCTCCTCCCAGCCACATACAAGTCCACGGGTTTCTTGGGACTGTAAATCATCCCTAAAAGACTGCTGCTGCTGATTCTGAGTGCCAGGCTCCACCTCCATGCTGACACAATCCTCCTCCTCCTCGTCCTGTGTGATGGGTGGGACAGCAGGAACACTGTCTGGATAAAGGGGGCCTTGAGAGGCAAGGAAGTCCTCCTCTTCCTGCCTCTGTTCTGCCTCAAGTGCCCTGTCCATTATTCCACACAGCGTATGCTCCAACAGGTGGACAAGAGGTAAAGTGTCACTGATGCATGCACTGTCACTGCTCACAATATTTGTGGCCTCCTCAAATGGTGACAGGACAGTGCATGCATTCCTGATCATGCCCCACTGGCGTGGTGAAAAAAAAGCTCCCCTGACCCTGTCCTGGTGCCGTAGACACACAGGTACTCATTGATAGCCTTCTGCTGCGTGTGCAGCCGATGCAGCATGGCCAACATTGAGTTCCACCTGGTTGACATGTCACATATAAGGCGGTTCTTGGGCAGGTTCAACTCCAAGCTCAGCCAGCCGAGCACTGGCATTATATGGTCGGCGGAAATGCACGCAGACTTTACTGGCCTGCCTCAGGACATCCTGTAAGCCCGGGTACCTGCCCAAGAACCGCTGCACCACCAGGTTAAGGATGTGAGCCACACAGGGCACATGGGTCAGTTTTCCTTGTCAGAGGACAGAGAGGAGGTTGGTGCCAAACCACCATTCCTGGCTTAAGCTGGCGTGGTGTCAACCACCTCTCAGCTTGCCCCTGCAGAGCTGGCAAAATATCTGCCCCAGTGTGGCTCCTGTCCTCCAAACAAACAACACCAGCAATAAGGTGGTAGGTTCAGGTGTATACTGTGCAGGAGGCACACAACACCCACTTTAACTGCTGCAAATGCCTGTATTACAGAAACAGAACAGCACCAGCAATAAGGGGTAGCTTCAGGTGTATAATTTGCAGGAGACACACAACACCCACTTTAACTGCTGCAGATGCCTATATTACAGAAACAGAACAACACCAGTAATAAGGGGTAGCTTCAAGGGTCCCTGCCTATCGTGCTCTTTCCCTGACAACACACGCCACGCTGGTAGCCTTATATAGTGTGGGGCATGTACTAAATCCTCCTGAGCTATAATTGGCCACAGGCATCCTGCCTGTGGCGAATTATGGCTCTTCTCATTGCCAGCGCTGTGATTGCCCAAGCATGCGGGGTCAGAGTGAAGTCTTGGCCAATCATGAGCCAGCAATGCACTGTGGTATCGCAGTGCATTGTGGGCCATGAGCGGCCCAAGAATATGGCGTGAACGGCCCACAAATTTCTGGATTCGCTGAACAGGCAAACATGCGTTCGACTGTTCGAACACCGAGCTCATCCCTAGAAACCAGCATGGATTTATGAAAGATCATTCTTGCCAAACCAACCTGTTAACATTTTATGAGTAAGTGAGCTTTAATCTGGATAGAGGAAGGCCTGTGGATGTGGTGTATCTTGATTTTGCTAAAGCATTAAATGCAGTATCCTATAAATGCTTACTTTACAAATTTAAGTCTGTTGGCATTGACAATAGTGTATGTACTGGCATAGAAAAGTAGTTACAGGAGCATGTCCAAGGGGTAGTTATCAATAGTAAATCTTCTGAATGGTCTAAAGTTGTAAGTAGGGTACCCCAAGGCTCTGTTCTGGGACCAATTCTGTTTACTTTGTTCATAATGATATAGAACAAGGATCTTATTAAACTATAGCCCTCCAGTTGTTGCCAAACTACACATCCTATAAAACCCTGACATTCACAGACATGACTAAGCATGATAAGAATTTTAGTGGTATGCTAGGTAGAATTGTATATAACCACTCTTAGATAGATTAAAATATCATTAATATACAACTACACACATATCTTTGTGGGGTATAATGGCCGCGGCCTTTATTATAGGTTTTATTAATATTGTATAAAAGCCATTTAATCTTTGAATTATAAATGCAAAAAAAATATTTAAATTATAAATAACATCACTGAGGCTTAGCTATTAAAAGCTCAAGCCAAATAAACAATAAAGTCCCTTTTTTCCTATAAAGGAAAAAGGACACACAACCTCATAACAGTAAGGGAAAACAGATTTTTTTCTTGCGCTGCTGGTTTACATATATCCAGGGTGGAGGAAGGCTAATGGGAAGGCAAAGGGGGGAAGGACAAACAAACAAAAAATGGGGTGATATTAGCGGATATTAGCAGGAAATGGTAGATTATAGCCACAGGGAAAAAAGGGGTTTCTTAGCACAAGCAGGGAGGCAGCATGTTCAAGGGTAGAAGGCACCTTTAAGAGATATACAAACAGAAAAAAACAGCGCCAACCTAAGTGCAGTATAATAAAACACAGGTATTTATTCACAAGGTAATCCACTCACTCTCTATTGGAGTAAAACAGGCACATAGTTTATATGGTCATCAGGTACATCACAGGGCTCGCTGGGGTAAGCTGTCCTCTTTGGCTGTGGGTTCTCGTCCGGTGATGCCAGTGGTTCCCAGCGTCTCTGGCTCGGACATGGGAAGGGAGGGTGGGATGCGCTGATCTTCTGTGTCCGGTATACTGCCGCTACTGACGCACGTTTTTCTCTTTTATAGGGCATCAGCTCGTGGTAAAACCGTTACTGAGCCCATGGACCAATCAAAGGTAAGTACATTAAACAATATTTAACTGTAAATTAACTTATTTAATTAAATCCCTTCTACCAGCGCCCCATACATAGTGGGCGGGGACAATTCTTGCCCCTCCCTCTATTATTATGGTACGCTTGGTAGAATTGTATATAACCACTCTTAGATAGATTAAAATATCATTAATATACAACTACACACATATCTTTGTGGAGTATAATGGCTGCAGCCTTTATTATAGGTTTTATTAATATTGTATAAAAGCCATTTAATCTTTGAATTATAAATGCAAAAAAACATATTTAAATTATAAATAACATCACTGAGGCTTAGCTATTAAAAGCTCAAGCCAAATAAACAATCAATAAAGTCCCATAAGCCAGGCTTATGGACAATGAGCACGGCACCCCAACCGGCCCACTGCCAACTCCACGCTAGATTGTATGTTCATATTAAATATATCCAAAGCTATATCAGACAGGTGAATATAATCAGGACGGTAAAAGCCAAGTACACCGCCCTCCAATTCCATGTGTCGATATGAGATACCTCCCATAAGAGGCATAAATTTAGCCATAGCTCTATTAACCTTTTTCCTAATTTTTTCAAAATACTTCAAAGAAGGAGAAAACCATTGGAAACGAGGAACGATTTCCAAAAAAAAACAAAATACACTCAGGCAGCAAAGCATGAAAGCATAAAAAAAAATCAGCTTTAATACTAGCTACCAAGTCCAAGGTTTGTCGGAAACCGATGTCATTCCCAGCTAAATGGAAAACCACAACATTGGGACTAGGACATTCAAAATGCAATAAAGAAAATACGCCCCTCAAATCAGTTCATTTCATACCCCTGTGCCCATACCAATGAAGAATATATCTAGAAGAGGGCAAATCCAAATTTGCACCACAACATCTGGATTTTGCTCGTTCGTGGGCCCAATACACAAATGAATGGC
The DNA here is from genome assembly GCF_037356315.1 of Lithobates pipiens. Lineage (NCBI taxonomy): Eukaryota > Metazoa > Chordata > Amphibia > Anura > Ranidae > Lithobates > Lithobates pipiens. Next base: position 257,397,480 of record NW_027507785.1, read on the forward strand.
CGATGATCCAGACGATGATAGGCTGATCTGAAATCAAACAAAATTGTTAGGACAAATATATTTGCTAAAACAATTAGAATTCCACCTACCAATCTTTTTAATGTCAGCAGCTGAAAAACCAATGTTGGCTGCGGCTGTAGCTGCACCAATACGAAAGGAATGAGAAGATATAGCCAAATGGTCTAAATTTAAATAGCGTAAACATTTTTTCAAAACTGCATTAAATTGAAATATGGTCAAAGGAAGACCGTTATCATGAATCAAGAATTGCTTGTCGATGGGAGGCCTCAAAGACAATTATTTCTTAGAATGATAAACAGCACATATAGAAAAGTTCACATTAGACCTAATAGTAATCGAATTCCCTCGTCCAATCTGATCACATTTGCTCTTGGGTAAATATAAACGAAGAACAACAGGTGCCAAATGCACAGGCGACTTAGCCAAGCCCAAATGAGAACATCGATTAGGTGGCAGGAGTTCAGAAATCCTTAGAGCTCCATAAAAGCAGACACAAAAGGAAACCTTGAATAACAAAGCTTCAAAAGGCGAAAAAACAAACTCTATCAGCGGCAGAGCAAAGCTTACCCAACAGGTCAACAGAGATAGGTAGTCTCTTATCTGGAACTGAAAATCGCCTACGATAACCCCATAATGCCAATTTTACAGAAAAATAAGAATTGCAAGAAGATCTACTGTGCAAACGTCTAAAAAATGAAACACCAGCTAATGTTTTAACAATAACAAAATACGAATATTGTTGAAACATCAAAGAATTCAAAAAGGCCAAAACAACACCCTCAGGAATAAAATCATCATTCAAATTAAATTGCAGCAAAAAACAACACCACCTATGTCACGCAGGTTCATAAAATGCCCACGTGGAGGGTGAAATAGCATTGTGCAGAGCAGACCGCACCAGCTTCAAATTAACGTCCATATATGAGGAGGACACGACTCCCCAACCGCTTCTGCATCTGGAACCAATGTGCGGAATTTGGACATCTGTTGGAGAGATAGAGAATCAGCCACAACATTACAAAAACGTTTTATAAACTTCGCTTTCAACCAAATATTTAGAGAAAGACACTTAAAAACTAAGTAATGTAGCATAGCGATAACAGGAATGGATTTTGACACCAAACAATTCACCGCATACACAACACCCTTATTATCAGAATGTAAAAGTATTATTTTATTTCTGAAATGGTCTCCCCACAATTCAATCGCTACAACAACTGGAAAAATTTCTAAAAGAACAATATTGTTCACAAAACCTTTTGAAACCCAAGAGCTGTGCCACAGTTCAGCCGACCATCTACCATGCCAAAATGCACCATAGCCAAAACCACCTGCAGCATCAGTATATAATTGAAGAGCGAAGGGGGACTGCCATAGCGAACGACCATTAAAAGAAATTAAAAATCTCTTCCAAATGTGTAGGTGAATTAACTCCCACAATTGCTCTATAAAGACGTCTGGAGAAAACTCGTCCCATAGGAATAACTCTAGTAGCGAAAGCTAACAAACCCAACAAAGATTGGATAGTTTTCAATTGAATTTTCCGTTTAGACAGAATAAAATCCAACAATAACCGTATTTTTTTTTTTTTTTCAACAGGAAGGCGAAATTCCATTCTAACCGTATCAATTTGTATACCTAAAAATTCTAAGCAAGTGCAAGGAAAAACAAATTTTTCTTCCGCTAAAGGTATTCCAATAAATGCACAAATCAATCTAAATTCATTAAAAATATGTAAACAATACAAACTATCCCTCTTTCCAACAAACAAAAAATCATCTAAATAATGTATACAATTATTGGAACCCGTTCTGTAACACACAACCCACTCTAAAAAAGAAGAAAAAATCTCAAAGTAATAACATGATATAGAACAGCCTATAGGCAAACATTTGTCAAAATAAAACTGATTCTCAAAAACAAAACCTAAAGAATTAAACGCCGAAGGACGTACTGGCAAAAGACGAAAAGCAGATTTTATGTCAGCTTTTGCCAACAGAGCCGACTCACCAACACACCTAATCTTATCGATAGCATCTTTAAATGAAGAATATGAAACTGAACACAACGTAGGATCGATTTCATCATTCAAAGAAAAACCATCAGGGTAGGACAAATGATGAATCATTCTAAAAGAACCAACTTCTTTTTTAGGAATGACCCCCAAAGGAGAAACCCTGAAATTCTCAAATGGCGGACTATTAAATGGGCCAGCAACCCTGCCCTCCTCAATTTCTTTATGAATTTTCTTACGAACAATGTAAGCATGTAACAAAACTGAACTCAAATTCCGAAAAACACACCCCGAACCATAGAAAGTTGGCAAAATAAAACCTAACCAAACCCATTAATTAAAATGTCCGCTTTCTTGGGTTCTGGATACAGAAGGAGCCAATGTAACATTTTTTCCAAATTCACTGGAGCTGTTGTTTTTAAGAAATGGATCCTTCGCAACAGCAGAATTCGTATGCACTTGCCTCTTAAAACAACGATTAGCTGGGTGCAACCCACCACAATGAGCGCATTCGTGTTTATACTTACAATTTTGAAGCCATTTACAATGGCCTTCATTGAAATTGAAGCACAATTACTATGAAAAGACCCACCAATAGGTACAAAAGGTTTAGCTATAGCCTTTTGAGGTAATAACAAGTTCAGCCACAGCCCTACATCTTTCATACCCCATTTCAAAGACTTATGAACCGAAAGTTTCTGTCGAAAAGGCCTCATTATAAGAGAACCAAGCTAAACCCGGAAAATTTTTATAAGCTTCCAAAATTATTTCAACATGTTGAAACATACCGCCACATAATTCAGGATGACGTTCGCCCATTATACTAGCATATATACAAAATGATTGTAATCAATTGTTAAAATTGCGGGCGCCTAAACGTCTCTTGTCATCATCTGATTTCTCACCATCCTTCTTATCAAACCTATTTTCTTTGATGGTAACAATGAAAGCAATTCAATATAATCTCCTCTCCAAATGTTTTATTTAACCGAAATAGGTAAATGAAAACCCAATGGAGATAATTCACATGCAAGTACTTCTTTAAAGTATGGTTCAGGAACATTAGAAACAGTAGCACAAGAGGGAACTATAGGTAAACCAGAGGAATTCAAATTAACATCATGTAAAACAGAAGAATTCGTAGCATTATGCACACCATCTTTCCAAACTGATACCAGAGCAGCATCATCAGCAGTGTGTGGTGAAACATTTTTTGGCAACAAATTAGACAAAAGTTGTGACATATATAACATAAAGTTTTGCAGCAAAGAGGCATCATATGACTCACCTCTAGTTAAATGTGAAACATCTGGAGTCTGAGGAACAGAAGGATGCTGAACAGCATCAGAAAGGGAGCAATCTGCAGTCATCTTAGGAGCCATGTTAGTTACCATGGCAACGTTGTCATGCATAATTGAAGCATCCTCAACATTAGGGATGAGCCGAACACCCCCCTGTTCGGTTCGCACCAGAACCTGCGAACAGACCTAAACTTCGTGTGAACTTTAGAACCCTATTAAAGTCTATGGGACTCGAACGTTCACAATCTAAAGTGCTCATTTTAAAGGGTAATATGAAAGTTACTGTCCTAAAAAGTGTTTGGGGACCTGGGTCCTGCCCCAGGGGACATGGACCAATGCAAAAAAAAGTTTTAAAAATGGCCGTTTTTTCAGGAGCAGTGATTTTAATAATGATTAAAGTGAAACAATAAAAGTGTAATATTCCTTTAAATTTCGTAGCTGGGGGGTATCTATAGTATGCCTGTGAAGGGGCGCATGTTTCTGGTGCTTAGAACTGTCGCTGCACAAAGTGTCATTTGTGCAGGAAAAAAAGTCTTTTAAAATCACTTGCGGCTAAATTGTCGGATCTCCGTAATACAGAGAACACTCAATGAGTGTTCTCTGTATTAGCCGACAATTCATTCATTCATTGATTAAAAAAAAAAATAAAAAAAAAAAAAAAAATAAAAAAAGCGTGGGGGTTCCCCTAAATTCAATCAAAAGGCCCTTCAGGTCTGACATGGATATTAAGGGGAACCCCGTGTCAAATTAAAAAAAAAAATTGACGTGGGGGTCCCCCCAAATATCCATACCAGACCCTTCAGGTCTGATATGGATATTAAGGGGAACCCCGCATCAAATTTTAAAAAAAAATTGACGTGGGGGTCCCCCTAAATATCCATACCAGACCCTTTATCCGAGCACGCAACCTGGCAGGCCGCAGGAAAAGAGGGGGGACGAGAGAGCGGCCCCCCCTCCCTCCTGAACCGTACCAGGCCACATACCCTCAACATTGGGAGGATGCTTTGGGGGTCTGTGACCCCTCAAAGCACCTTGTCCCCATGTTGATAAGGACAAGGGCCTCATCCTCACAACCCTGGCCGTTGGTTGTGAGGGTCTGCGGGCGGGGGGCTTATCAGAATCTGGAAGCCCCCTTTAACAAGGGGACCCCCAGATCCCGGCCCCCCCCCTGTTTGAAATGGTAAGGGGGTACAAAAGTACCCCTACCATTTCACAAAGAAAGTGTCAAAATGGTTAAATAAGACAAACACACTTTTGAAAAATTCCTTTATTAAAAATAAAAAAAATAAAAAAAAAATTCCAGCGGTGCTAATCCACTCTTGCTATCCAGCGACGGGTCTCCGGGGTCCAGCGATGGATGATCATATCCAGCGACGGGGGATCTCTCAGTCCAGCGCTGTCCATACATGCTTCTTCTGTCTCATCTCCGGAGACACTGCAGAGAGCCCAGCGCTGACATTTCTTATATTGGGAGGGCGGGGCCACCCGTCACCTGACCCCGCCCCTCTGACGCAGGAGAGGGAAGCCAGGGGTTCCCCAGTGACGTGTGGGTGACCCCGCCCCCTCTGATGTAACGGAAACCTGCGTTACATCAGAGGGGGCGGGGTCACCCACACGTCACTGGGGAACCCCTGGCTTCCCTCTCCTGCGTCAGAGGGGCGGGGTCAGGTGACGGGTGGCCCCGCCCTCCCAATATAAGAAATGTCAGCGCTGGGCTCTCTGCAGTGTCTCCGGAGAGGAGACAGAAGAAGCATGTATGGACAGCGCTGGACTGAGAGATCCCCCGTCGCTGGATATGATCATCCATCGCTGGACCCCGGAGACCCGTCGCTGGATAGCAAGAGTGGATTAGCACCGCTGGAATTTTTTTATTTTTTTTTTTATTTTTAATAAAGGAATTTTTCAAAAGTGTGTTTGTCTTATTTAACCATTTTGACACTTTCTTTGTGAAATGGTAGGGGTACTTTTGTACCCCCTTACCATTTCAAACAGGGGGGGGGCCGGGATCTGGGGGTCCCCTTGTTAAAGGGGGCTTCCAGATTCTGATAAGCCCCCCGCCCGCAGACCCTCACAACCAACGGCCAGGGTTGTGAGGATGAGGCCCTTGTCCTTATCAACATGGGGACAAGGTGCTTTGAGGGGTCACAGACCCCCAAAGCATCCTCCCAATGTTGAGGGTATGTGGCCTGGTACGGTTCAGGAGGGAGGGGGGGCCGCTCTCTCGTCCCCCCCTCTTTTCCTGCGGCCTGCCAGGTTGCGTGCTCGGATAAAGGGTCTGGTATGGATATTTAGGGGGACCCCCACGTCAATTTTTTTTTAAAATTTGATGCGGGGTTCCCCTTAATATCCATATCAGACCTGAAGGGTCTGGTATGGATATTTGGGGGGACCCCCACGTCAATTTTTTTTTAAATTTGACACGGGGTTCCCCTTAATATCCATGTCAGACCTGAAGGGCCTTTTGATTGAATTTAGGGGAACCCCCACGCTTTTTTTTTTTTTAATCAATGAATGAATGAATTGTCGGCTAATACAGAGAACACTCATTGAGTGTTCTCTGTATTACGGAGACCCGACAATTTAGCCGCAAGTGATTTTAAAAGACTTTTTTTCCTGCACAAATGACACTTTGTGCAGCGACAGTTCTAAGCACCAGAAACATGCGCCCCTTCACAGGCATACTATAGATACCCCCCATCTACGAAATTTAAAGGAATATTACACTTTTATTGTTTCACTTTAATCATTATTAAAATCACTGCTCCTGAAAAAACAGCCGTTTTTAAAACTTTTTTTTGCATTGATCCATGTCCCCTGGGGCAGGACCCAGGTCCCCAAACACTTTTTAGGACAGTAACCTGCATATTACCCTTTAAAATTAGCACTTTAGATTTCTCCCATAGACTTGTATAGGGTGTAGTGATGGACGAACTTCCGACGGGACGTTTCGCGAACGCGAAACGCGAACGGACACAAACGTTCGCGAAAACGACCGTTCGCCGCGGGCTCCATTGACTTCAATGGGAGGCGAATTTCGCAAACCTTTAGGTCGAATTTGCGGCCACGGGGTAATTATTAGGGGGTAGCACGTAGTCCCACCACCTGGACAATAGCATAATACATGTATGAGGTGAATTTGGGATCGATAACTACAAGCATTTTTTTTTTATTTGGGAAATTGTTCTGACAATTCAGGACTATGGAGCTAATGAAGGCAATGGAGGAGAGGGAAGGTCAGGGACCAGGGTAGGCAAACAAGAGGGTGCAGGAGATACAGAGCACTGACAGCAGCACCGTAATACAGAGCACTGACATCAGCACCGTGACATACAGCGCTGACAGCAGCTCCGTGACATACAGCGCTGACAGCAGCTCCGTGACATACAGCGCTGACAGCAGCTCCGTGACATACAGCGCTGACAGCAGCTCCGTGACATACAGCGCTGACAGCAGCTCCGTGACATACAGCGCTGACAGCAGCACCGTGACATACAGCGCTGACAGCAGCTCCGTGACATACAGCGCTGACAGCAGCTCCGTGACATACAGCGCTGACAGCAGCTCCGTGACATACAGCACTGACAGCAGCTCCGTGACATACAGCGCTGACAGCAGCTCCGTGACATACAGCGCTGACAGCAGCACCGTGACATACAGCGCTGACAGCAGCTCCGTGACATACAGCGCTGACAGCAGCTCCGTGACATACAGCGCTGACAGCAGCTCCGTGACATACAGCGCTGACAGCAGCTCCGTGACATACAGCGCTGACAGCAGCTCCGTGACATACAGCGCTGACAGCAGCTCCGTGACATACAGCGCTGACAGCAGCTCCGTGACATACAGCGCTGACAGCAGCTCCGTGACATACAGCGCTGACAGCAGCTCCGTGACATACAGCGCTGACAGCAGCTCCGTGACATACAGCGCTGACAGCAGCACCGTAAGCAGCCCCAGGAGGAAGTCAGCACAGCACAGGGATGGTGTGATCCCCTCATAATAAGAACCCCCAGGAGGAAGTCAGCACAGCACAGGGATGGTGGGAGCCCCTCATAATAAGAACACCCAGGAGGAAGTCAGCACAGCACAGGGATGGTGGGAACCCCTCATAATAAGCAGCCCCAGTAGAAATATGACACCGCTCAACCTCTTCAAAGAGGAGGGTAGGGGCATATAGTACGGTGTGCTTTTTTGGGTCAGGGAAGTGAGCCAAATGAATTAAGAAGGTCTGTGTGCTTGATTCCAAAAATTGTTTATAGACATATACATGGTCTACTGATCACATGTGTTGAATTCCTCCGAGATCCATGCCTCATTCATTTTTAGAAATGTGAGGTAGTTAACACTGTGGTGAGCTAGGCGAGTACGCTTATCGGTCACAATCCCCCCTGCTGCGCTGAACGTCCTTTCGGACAGGACACTGGATGAGGGGCAAGCCAACAGTTCGATTGCAAATTGGGCAAGCTCTGGCCAGAGGTCAAGCCTGCCCACCCAGTAGTCTAGGGGTTCATCACTCCTCAGAGCGTCCACATCGGCCGTTAACCCAATGTAGTCGGACACCTGACGGTCTAGGCGTTCCCTGATGCTGGATCCGGATGACACCTGTCGATGGGTCGGCTGAAAGAATGACCTCATATCCGAAGTCACCAACACATCTTCAAACCGGCCTCTTCTTGCAGGCGCTGTTGGATTGGTACCCGCAAATCCTTCTCTGGGAGTGGGAATTGCTCCTCTGCCAGCGCACGCAAAAGCAGAATGCAGCATTTCTCGAAGCAAGGCCTGGAAGTGCTGCATTCTGACAGCCCTCTGCGACGGCGGTAACATTTCCGCCATTTTGTGTTTGTACCGGGGGTCTAAGTACGTTGCCACCCAGTACTGGTCCTTGACCCTCATGCTTTTTATACGGGGGTCCCTATTAAAACACTGGAGCATGAAGGCCCCCATTTGCACTAAAGTGGAAGCGGTGTGGTGGCCTGGCTCCTGCTCATCATCCAGGATAATGTCGTCCTCTTCATTCTCCTCTCCCCATCCTCGCACAACAGGGATCCCAGAAAGGTTTAAAGCATGCTCTTCTTGCTCCTGCTCATCCGCCCCGGCACCATCCTCCTCTGACTCCTCATCAGACTCCTGTTGTTGACTTGTCTCAGATAGAGTAGCCCCCCCTGGGAATTCATCCAGCATTGCGACTTCCTCATCTTCCCGCTCCTGCTCCTCCACAGCCTGATCAATGACACGACGCAATGCACGCTCCAGAAAGAAGGCATAAGGTACCATGTCACTGATGGCGCCATGGCTGCGACTGACCAGTTTGGTGATCTCCTCAAATGGCCGCAGAAGTCTGCATGTGTCGCGCATGAGCAGCCACTGGCGCGGTGAAAAAAAACCCAGCTCCCCAGAACCGTTTCTTTCGCAGAGTTCATACAGGTAGACGTTAACTGCACGTTTCTGCTGGAGCAGCCTATCAAGCATATAGAAGGTTGAGTTCCATCGCGTCGGGCAATCGCAAATAAGACGTCTGACCGGCAGATGGTGTCGCCGCTGAATGTCAGCAAGGCGAGCCATGGCCGTGTAAGATCTTCTGAAATGGGCCGAGATTTTCCTTGCCTGCCGCAAGATGTCCTGGACCCCAGGGTATTTGACAAGGAATCGCTGCACGACCAAGTTTAAGACGTGTGCCATGCACGGCACGTGCGTGATTTTGCCCTGTTTCAATGCGCTAAGCAGATTGGCACCGTTGTCACACACCACTTTACCAACTGTCAAATTGAGCGGTGTTAGCCACTCATCTGCCTGTGAACGCAAAGCTGAAAGGAGTGCCGGGCCAGTGTGGCTCTTTGCTTCCAGGCACAACAGACGCAGCACGGCATGGCAACGTCTCACCTGGCATGTGGAATAGGTTCTGGGGAGCTTGGGCGGTGCAGTGGAAGAGACGCTAGCAGCGGAAAAGGAGGAGGCAGCTGAGGAGGAGAGGGAGGAGGATGGAGTAGGAGGAGGAGAAGAAGAGTCAGGCCTGCATGCAATCCGTGGCGGTAAAACCAAATCTACACGGGTGCCACGGGTTACATGCTTGACGGCCGTCAGAAGGTTCACCCAGTGGGCAGTAAAACTGATATACCTTCCCTGCCCGTGTTTGCTAGACCACGTGTCTGTGGTCAGATGTATCTTGGCACCGACACTGTGTGCCAGAGATACATTCACTTGCCGCTGAACATGGCCATATAGCTCTGGGATGCCCTTCTCTGAGAAATACTTCCTTCCTGGGACCTTCCATTGTGGTGTTCCAATGGCCACAAATTTGCGAAAGGCCTCCGAGTCCACCAGTTTATATGGCAGTAGTTGGCGGGCTATGAGTTCTGACAAGCCAGCCGCCAACCGTTGGGCAAGAGGGTTATCCGGCGTCATCATTTTTTTACGCTCAAACATTAGGCCCACGGAAGCCTGCCTTTTTGCAGAAAAATGTGAGCTTGGCGTGATGGAAGGTGGAGTGGAGGACAATTGTGAGGAGAGAGGAGAAGGAGAAGTAGAAGACGAGGCTGGACGGTGAGAGCCTGCAGTGTGGCTTTGTGTGTTCCGTTGCTCCCACTGGGCTCGGTGATGGCTGCTCATGTGCCTTCTTAAGGCGGTCGTCCCTAGGTGAGTATTGGGCTTACCGCGACTAACGCGTTGACTGCAAAGATTGCAGATGGCAACGCTATTGTCAGCAGCGGACACGTTAAAAAAAGCCCACACTGCGGAGCCATGTGCCGGTGTCCTGGGAGCGCCAGATGTGACCGTACATGGTCGATGACTCGCTCCTGATACATTTGCAGTCTGCTTTGTCCCTGCTGTGCAATGTAAGTCATTGCTGCTTCTCCTCCCTATCTGCTGGTCCATATCTCCCTCTGAACTCCCCTCCTCTTCCTCTCTTGTGGGCACCCACGTGACATCACTAGACACGTCATCATCAACGTCACCTTCCCCACCGCTATAAGTAGAGTAGGCAGCAACACCGGGGACCAACCTCCTCCTTGGGCTGATCTGGGTACTGGCGTCAGACTGCTGAGTAGCGCTTGTTGCTACCTCCTCTTCCTGATCCAATACCAAGAGTGGCTGCGCATCAGAAATGTCCTCTTGATATGGATCGGAAAATAATTCCAGTGACTCAAGCGGAAGGTATGTGGTGGTGGTGGTGGTGGTCGTGTTGTTGGTGGTAGTGTCTTTGGGGGTGCACATAGCAGAGAGTGAAGAAGAGGGTGCAGATCGAGAGGATGAGGAGGGTGCAGAAGAGTAAGGCTGAGCGAGCCACTCAACCAAGTCTGGTGCATCCTTTAAAGTAATTGAACGCACCTTCTGCAACTTCCCACTTTGGCTCAAGCCTGTTGCTCCTGCCCTACCCCTACCACCCCTGCGGAAGGGCCTGCCTCTTCCTCTGCATGTCATTTTTTAAATGACCCTGTGACAAAACTCTTAGTCCCTATACCGCTGAAGGACTGCTGCAGTATAGGTGAGCGGTCAGCAGTGGTGCACGTCAACCCTATCTATTGTGGACCTATAGCGGTCCTTACAGAACAGCAGACTGTACCGCACTCAAGCCTATGTACCGTAGCACCCTATACCAAGTTACCAGTCCTTATAAGAACTTTTGTGGACCAAGCAGGTTGTGTATTAGTGTTTAGCAGACTGTACGTCAGTCCCTATACCGCTGAAGGACTGCTGCAGTATAGGGCAGCGGTCAGCAGTGGTGCACGTCAACCCTATCTATTGTGGACCGATAGCGGTCCTTACAGAACAGCAGACTGTACCGCACTCAAGCCTATGTACCGTAGCACCCTATACCAAGTTACCAGTCCTTATAAGAACTTTTGTGGACCAAGCAGGTTGTGTGTTAGTGTTTAGCAGACTGTGCGTCAGTCCCTATACCGCTGAAGGACTGCTGCAGTATAGGGCAGCGGTCAGCAGTAGTGCACGGCAACCCTATGTATTGTGGACCGATAGCGGTCCTTACAGAACAGCAGACTGTAACGCACTCAGGCCTATGTACCGTAGCACCCTATACCAAGTTACCAGTCCTTATAAGAACTTTTGTGGACCAAGCAGGTTGTGTGTTAGTGATTAGCAGACTGTACGTCAGTCCCTATACCAATGAAGGACTGCTGCAGTATAGGGCAGCGGTCAGCAGTAGTGCACGGCAACCCTATGTATTGTGGACCGATAGCGGTCCTTACAGAACAGCAGACTGTAACGCACTCAGGCCTATGTACCGTAGCACCCTATACCAAGTTACCAGTCCTTATAAAAACTTTTGTGGACCAAGCAGGTTGTGTGTTAGTGTTTAGCAGACTGTGCGTCAGTCCCTATACCGCTGAAGGACTGCTGCAGTATAGGGCAGCGGTCAGCAGTGGTGCACGTCAACCCTATCTATTGTGGACCGATAGCGGTCCTTACAGAACAGCAGACTGTACCGCACTCAAGCCTATGTACCGTAGCACCCTATACCAAGTTACCAGTCCTTATAAGAACTTTTGTGGAACAAGCAGGTTGTGTGTTAGTGATTAGCAGACTGTACGTCAGTCCCTATACCAATGAAGGACTGCTGCAGTATAGGGCAGCGGTCAGCAGTAGTGCACGGCAACCCTATGTATTGTGGACCGATAGCGGTCCTTACAGAACAGCAGACTGTACTGCACTCAGGCCTATGTACCGTAGCACCCTATACCAAGTTACCAGTCCTTATAAAAACTTTTGTGGACCAAGCAGGTTGTGTGTTAGTGTTTAGCAGACTGTGCGTCAGTCCCTATACCGCTGAAGGACTGCTGCAGTATAGGGCAGCGGTCAGCAGTAGTGCACGGCAACCCTATGTATTGTGGACCGATAGCGGTCCTTACAGAACAGCAGACTGTAACGCACTCAGGCCTATGTACCGTAGCACCCTATACCAAGTTACCAGTCCTTATAAGAACTTTTGTGGACCAAGCAGGTTGTGTGTTAGTGATTAGCAGACTGTACGTCAGTCCCTATACCAATGAAGGACTGCTGCAGTATAGGGCAGCGGTCAGCAGTAGTGCACGGCAACCCTATGTATTGTGGACCGATAGCGGTCCTTACAGAACAGCAGACTGTAACGCACTCAGGCCTATGTACCGTAGCACCCTATACCAAGTTACCAGTCCTTATAAAAACTTTTGTGGACCAAGCAGGTTGTGTGTTAGTGTTTAGCAGACTGTGCGTCAGTCCCTATACCGCTGAAGGACTGCTGCAGTATAGGGCAGCGGTCAGCAGTAGTGCACGGCAACCCTATGTATTGTGGACCGATAGCGGTCCTTACAGAACAGCAGACTGTAACGCACTCAGGCCTATGTACCGTAGCACCCTATACCAAGTTACCAGTCCTTATAAGAACTTTTGTGGACCAAGCAGGTTGTGTGTTAGTGATTAGCAGACTGTACGTCAGTCCCTATACCAATGAAGGACTGCTGCAGTATAGGGCAGCGGTCAGCAGTAGTGCACGGCAACCCTATGTATTGTGGACCGATAGCGGTCCTTACAGAACAGCAGACTGTAACGCACTCAGGCCTATGTACCGTAGCACCCTATACCAAGTTACCAGTCCTTATAAGAACTTTTGTGGAACAAGCAGGTTGTGTGTTAGTGATTAGCAGACTGTACGTCAGTCCCTATACCAATGAAGGACTGCTGCAGTATAGGGCAGCGGTCAGCAGTAGTGCACGGCAACCCTATGTATTGTGGACCGATAGCGGTCCTTACAGAACAGCAGACTGTAACGCACTCAGGCCTATGTACCGTAGCACCCTATACCAAGTTACCAGTCCTTATAAGAACTTTTGTGGACCAAGCAGGTTGTGTGTTAGTGATTAGCAGACTGTACGTCAGTCCCTATACCAATGAAGGACTGCTGCAGTATAGGGCAGCGGTCAGCAGTAGTGCACGGCAACCCTATGTATTGTGGACCGATAGCGGTCCTTACAGAACAGCAGACTGTACTGCACTCAGGCCTATGTACCGTAGCACCCTATACCAAGTTACCAGTCCTTATAAAAACTTTTGTGGACCAAGCAGGTTGTGTGTTAGTGTTTAGCAGACTGTGCGTCAGTCCCTATACCGCTGAAGGACTGCTGCAGTATAGGGCAGCGGTCAGCAGTAGTGCACGGCAACCCTATGTATTGTGGACCGATAGCGGTCCTTACAGAACAGCAGACTGTAACGCACTCAGGCCTATGTACCGTAGCACCCTATACCAAGTTACCAGTCCTTATAAGAACTTTTGTGGACCAAGCAGGTTGTGTGTTAGTGATTAGCAGACTGTACGTCAGTCCCTATACCAATGAAGGACTGCTGCAGTATAGGGCAGCGGTCAGCAGTAGTGCACGGCAACCCTATGTATTGTGGACCGATAGCGGTCCTTACAGAACAGCAGACTGTACCGCACCCAAGCCTATGTACCGTAGCACCCTAGACAGACCAAGTTACCAGTCCTGATAAAGAGCTTTGTGGAACAAGTGAGTTGTGAATGATTAGCAGACTGCAGCAGAAGGGCAGCAGTCAAGTATAATATTCTTTCTATATTTGGAAGAAAGAATATTATACGTGTACAAGCCTATTACCGTACCACTGATACCAGTCCTGAAAAGAACCTTTGTGGAACTAATAGTAACAGCAAGTCTTTAAAATTATCCTCACTGCCTGACACACTGCTTCCTGCCTGTCCCTATACAAATTGGCAAAAAAGAGTAGGCTGGAACGATTAGCTGGAACAGCTCTTTTGTGGACCTGATAGTAACAGCTAATGATGATGATGATGATGATGATGAAGAAAGACTAATCTGGCTGAGCTGTCCCTAAAATAGCAGCATACAGCGCTCTGTCCCTTTATCTAAACTGACAAAAGAAACTCAGGCTGCTGACCTAACACCTATACCAGTCCTGAAAAGAACTTTTGTGTACCAAATAGCTAGCGTTTTCTCTGTCCCTACTCCACACAGGATCCTTTCCCTACAGTGACAGAAGAAAGAATGTAAAATGGCCACCGGATCGGGTGTATTTATAGGTTAGGGGGAATGTCCAAGTGTCCATGAGCTGTCATGTCTCAATTGGTTGTCCTGTAACACATGATAAACGTGTCACGAAAGGTTAAAGTTCTTGTATACATTAAACACGTAAGTCCGCCGGGGCGAACGACGGAAAAAGGCGTTCGAACCCGCGGACGGCGAAAGTCGGAAATTCGCCGCGAAACGACCGCCGGGCGAACCGTTCGGCCATCACTAATAGGGTGTTCCGGCTTTTCGAATTTGCTGCGAACAGCCCAAATTGTTCACTGTTCGCTGAACAGGCGAACAGGCAATGTTCGAGTAGAACATGAGTTCGACTCGAACTCGAAGCTCATCCCTACTCAACATCAGCAATTGTAGCATTTACTGTATCAGCACCATGTAATGCACTGGAGCCTATGTTCCCATCAGTAGCAGTATGCCCAGCAACATCCGAATGTTTTGTTTTCTTTTTCTTCTTCAAACTAGCACTAACAGTACCTTTTTCATTTTGCAGTCTCAAATCAATCAATTCAAATCTTCTCTGTTTTCTCCTCATACGTTTTCGGGCAGCCCGAGCATCCACTGCGCATGCACCGTCCTCGGAGAGAGAATAGGCCGAACAGCTGCGTACAATGGGAGCTCCGTTTATTTATAGGACTTTGAAAGGGGATAACAAAAGAGACTTGGTGACTACTTGGTGACTATTCAATTCATCCAATCAAAGCCCATGCATTCCTTCAAACAGTAGGTGTTATACAAAACTCAACCAAGGAAAACACATGTGTTTATTCAAAAATAACAATGACTAGGGGGGTGTCTGATCATGTCCGTGCAGACCAGTGTGAAAAAGTGTGCTTCTACAGTTAAAGGAACCCACATATAGTGAGATCGGCGACTAAGAAATCTTGAATGCTGTTCCGGCAAAACTCGCACACACATTCCCGCTTCTACCATTGGAACAAATCCTTATTCTGCATTGCTCAGAGAACAATGCATAACCAGATTACACTACTGCATTGTCAGAGAACAATGCATAACCAGATTACACTACCGTTCCTATGGACGCAAGGCTATCTGCAGGGAGATGTCATGGTCTCTCCACGTGGTGATCAGACACACAGAAAGACATGAGTGTACATCCCTTCTGCAAAAGCAGATAGGTATCAAACCGATAATGTCTTCACAGAGTGAACATATCCCCACTAGGGTTGAGTGAACCCGAACTGTAAAGTTCTTACTGGACTTTTGGGTTTTTGGGTCCTGGACCCGAACAATTTACTGTATGTTCGGGTTCGGGTTTGGTGTTCGGTAATGTAATGGCGCTTTTTTAACAGCTGCAGGGCAGTCCATTAACATTCCTTTAACTCATGTGCCCTTAGAAGCCAATCACAGCCATGCCTACTAATGGCATGGCTGTGATTGGCCAGTGCAGCATGTGACCCAGCCTCTATATAAGCTAGAGGCACATAGCACAGCACGTCACTCTGCTTTAGTTAGTGTAGGGAAAGGTTGCTACTGCTGCTGCTTTGAGGGAGAGAATTAGATCTACCTTGATTTTGTTGTGTGGGTGCAGTGCACATTCTTTTTACACTGCCCTGAGCCCAGTGCCAGAGAAAATATAGATAGTGTAGGGAAAGGTTGCTGCTGCTGCTGTTTTGAGGGAGAGAATTAGATAGAAGCCCTGCTTCAGAAATCAAATTACTCAGCGATCTACTTTTATTTTGTTGTGTGAATGCAGTGCACAATCTTTTTACACTGCCCTGAGCCCAGTGGCAGAGAAAATATAACTTGTAACCGTCAGTTAGTTAGGTTGGCGTTGGCAGGCATTTTATGCAAGCTCAGTGCACCAGCACTGCATATGTTACTGTGTTACGTTTAGATACTGTTGCTCTATTCTGCTATTCTAAAAACACCCATTTAAAGAGGAAGTAAACCCTGATGAGTTTACTTCCTCTTTCATTCCCTGCAAAGGCAAAGCATAATGGACTACTATGCATCACATAGTAGCCCATTATGTGTCATTTACCTGACACAGGAGCCAGCGAAGTCGCCGCTGTCCCCTGTAGTCCACTGCATCCATCTTGCTGGTGGCGTCTCGCAGCTCCGCCGCTGTCATTCGTCAGAGCCGCGATGACGTCACTCCCGCGCATGCGCACGGGAGCCGACACGCCCGGCAGATCCATTGTTGGAAATGCCACGCTCAGTGCGCCTGCGCGTCGCTGTCTACGGCGCATGCGCCGTAGACAGCGGTGCCTGTCTTCAGGCAAATATCTCCTAAACCGTATAGGTTTAGGAGATATTTCTTGGACCTACAGGTAAGCCTTAATCTAGGCTTACCTGTAGGTCAAAGTGGTTTGTAAGGGTTTACAACCACTTTAAGGCCAAAATAAATATTTTACAGTGTTTCCTGCATATCTGTATGTGCGAGATACACCATTTAGATACTGTTGCTCTATTCTAAAAACACCCATTTAGGGCAAAAAATATATATTTTGCAGTGTTTCCTGCATATCTGTACGTGTGAAATATACACTTTAGATACTAATAGATACTATTATTCTATTCTGCTATTACCAATTTTTTTTTTAGGGCAAAATTATTTTTCTGGGGTGTTTTCTGCATATCTGTACGTGTGAGATACACACTTTAGACACTGTTGTTTTATTCAGCTATTCCAAAACAAAAAAATGTAGGACAAAATTATTTCTTTTGAATAGCATACACCGTTTAGATACTGTTTAGATACTGTTGCTCTAGATTCTTCTATTCTGCTATTCAGATCCTAAATTTGAGAAATATGAGGAAAACAACAAATAAGGGATGTGGCCCCCAGTCGTGATGCTGCTGGTGGAGCTCCTGTTGCAGGGAAAGGATGTGGTCGATCTGTGCCAGCTACACACACAAGTGAAACACCTTCCTCAGGTGCGAGTAGGCGGCAGAGCCTGCAGCGGTATTCGATCGGGCCTAATGCGGCTCTACGAATTTGGAGGCCAGGACAAGAACCCACATGGAATCAACATCATGCAGGTGACCAGTGTAGTTCGGAGGAAGAGGCGGTGGTTGCTCAGAGCCACCAGCTCAGCAGAAGAGGGAGCAGGGGACAAAAGCGGAGCGTCCATCCCCTAGACAGTACGCCTGCTACCGCAGCAAGGGACCGAGCACACCAAAGCCAGGTCCAAGGAGTTCCCTAGCGTGGCAGTTCTTCACACAATGTGCTGATGACAAGACACAAGTGGTTTGCACGTTATGCAATCAGAGCCTGAAGCGAGGCATAAACGTTCTCAACCTGAGCACAACCTGCATGACCAGGCATCTAAGTACAAAGCATGAGCTGCAGGGGAGTAGACACCTCAACAATCAAGAAAGGTCTCTGGCTCTGCCTGCTTTCTCTTCTGCTGCAGTCTCGGCCTCTTCATCCACCTCTGTAGTGACAGTGGCATCTGGCAACCCGCAAACAGAGGATCTGCCAGCAACACTACCACCTGGGTCACCAACCATCTCCAAAATGTCCCATGGAAGTGTTTATCTCCCAAACACTGGAGAAGAAGAGGAAGTACCCCCCTACCCACCCGCGATCCCTGGCCCTGAATGCCAGCATTTCAAAATTCCTGGCATTTGAAATGTTGTCATTCCGTCTGGTGGAGACGCAGAGTTTTAAAAGCCTGATGGCATTTTCTGTCCCATAGTATGTCGTGCCCAGTCGCCACTACTTTTCCAGATGAGCCATCCCTTCCCTGCACAACCAAGTGAGGGATAAAATCAGGTGTGCACTGCACAATGCCATCTGTGGCAAGGTCCACCTAACTACGGATACATGGACCAGTAAGCACGGCCAGGGATGTTATATCTCCCTAACAGCACACTGGGTAAATGTAGTGGCGGATGGGCCTGAGGCGGATAGCAGTTTGGCGCATGTCTTTCCACCACCAAGGATTGCAGGATGCTTCAGTTTGCCTCCTGTTGCTAACTCCTCCTACTCCGCTTCCTCATCCTCTACCGCCTCCTCATCCAGTCAGCGTAACACCTTCACAACCAACTTTAGCACAGCCAGGGGTAAACGACAGCAGGCAGTTTTAAAACATTCCTGTTTGGGGGGAAAACCCTACACCACGCAGGAGTTGTGGAGGGACATGGAACAACAGACCGATGAGCAGTTGGTGGCAGTGAGCCTCAAGCCTGGCCTGGTGGTGTGTGATAATGGCCATAATCTCGTAGCAGCTCTGGGCTTATCTGGTTTGACACACATCCCTTGCCTGGCGCATGTGCTGAACTTGGTGGTCCAGAGGTTCCTTAAAAATTACCCCCATATGCCAGAGCTGCTGCAGAAAGTGCGGGCCGTCTGTTCTCACTTTCGACGTTCTCACCCTGCTGCTGCTTGCCTGTCAGCACTGCAGCATAACTTCGGCCTTACCGCACACCGACTCATATGTGACGTGCCCACAAGGTGGAACTCCACCTTGCAGATGCTGACCAGATTGTGCGAGCAGCAGCAGGCGATAGTTGAGTTTCAGCTGCAGCATGCAAGCGTGAGTCGCTCTGCGGAACAGCACCACTTCATCACCAATAACTGGGCCTCCATGCGAGACCTGTGCGCCTTGTTGTGCTGTTTTGAGTACTCCACCAACATGGCCAATGACACCATTCTCAGCATTACTATCCCAGTTCTATGCCTCCTTGAAAAAGCTTTGGGTGATGGTGAAAGAGGATTTGGCACAGGAGGAGGAAGAGGGAACATTTTCAAGGCTTTCAGGGCAGTAATTCACAAGTGGCTCCGAGGGTGGGTTCCTGCACCAACAAATGCCAGGTACACGAATGTCCAGCAAGGGCACAGTTCTGGAGGATGATGAGGTGGAGGATGAGGAGGAGGAGATGGAGGAGGAGGACCATGTTCACAGCAGGGTAGCACCCAGACCAGCTCATGGCCGTGGCTGGGAGGATACAGAGGACACAGATGATACCCCTCCCACAGAGGACAGCTTTTCGTTGCCTCTGGGTGGCCTGGCACACATGAGTGATTACATGCTGCAGTGTCTCTGCAACGACTGCCAAGTTGCCCACATTCTAACTGGTGCTGATTACTGGGTGGCCACGCTGCTGGATCCCTGTTACAAGGACAACGTACCATCCTTAATTCCCTCACTGGAGTGTGATCGTAAGATGTGCGAGTACAAGCGCATGCTGGTAGACGCGCTGTTGGTGGCATTCCCATGTGACAGTGGGGGCACAGTGGAAGCACAAGGGGAAGGCAGAGGAGGAGGAAGAGGTCACCAACACAGCCGGGGCACAGCCAGCACCTCAGAAGGCAGGGTTAGCATGGCCAAAATGTGGAAAAGCTTTGTCAGCACGCCACAAGAACTAGCACCACCAGTTGATATGAAACGTGTTAGCAGGAGGCAGCATTTCACCAACATGGTGGAGCAGTATGTGTGATGACAGGTTTGCTCCCTTCAACTTCTGGGTCTCCAAATTGGGCACATGGCCTGAGATTGCCCTTTACGCCTTGGAGATGCTGGCCTGCCCTGCAGCCAGTGTATTATCTGAATGTGTATTTAGCATGGAAGAGAGCGTTATCACAGACTAGGGCAGCCGCCTGTCCAGAGCCAATGTGGACATGCTCACGTTCATTAAAATGAACAATGCATGGATCCCACAGGACTTGTCCGTACCTTGTGCAGAATAGACATACCGGCCTTACCCAGCCATTGTTGTATTTTTGATCTTTCTCACTCTTTTGGGGTGTACCCTAATTTAAAAAAATAACATTAAAAACAAAAACCAGTGTTGGCTACCTCGTCCTCCTCCACCGCCACTTCCACCTACACCACCACATCCATCGCCATCTCAACCTCCTACTCCATATGGACCTCGTCCTCCTAGGTCAAGATTATTATTTTTTATTTTTTTAATTTCAAAGTATTTTATTTTGTAGCACAAGAATAATACATTTGAAAGTGACATTCAGAATATTGATTCAGTCAAAACATAGAAAGGTTACAGGCAGCGCAACAAGATGAATCAAGTGTAACACATCAGAGATATAAAATGTAAAATCATTTTAGACAGACATGGTAGTGTTAGAGTAAAGGGCTGGTATTCCTGTTAATGGTCGGAGGTGTACCTCCTCCCTGGACACCCCTAATGGGAGCTAGCTGTGCCCAAGAGGAGGAACTTAACCACCGACTCCTAGGAGTGAATGTAAGAAGAGGGACTGAAATGACCATGTGTCTTTTTCCCTAAGATAGGATTTGAATAAAGAGCTTGGATCAAGCCCATAAACTTTTCCTTCAATGCCAACTATAATTACTGACTTCTTCCGGGTTTTTATCTGGTTACGGTATTACTGCAATGTAGGCTGTGTTTAGCTGAGGATCAAGTGGGGTTCCCTGTTAGTGATGGCCGAACGGTTCGCCCGGCGGTCGTTTCGCGGCGAATTTCCGACTTTCGCCGTCCGCGGGTTCGAACGCCTTTTTCCGTCGTTCGCCCCGGCGGACTTACGTGTTTAATGTATACAAGAACTTTAACCTTTCGTGACACGTTTATCATGTGTTACAGGACAACCAATTGAGACATGACAGCTCATGGACACTTGGACATTCCCCCTAACCTATAAATACACCCGATCCGGTGGCCATTTTACATTCTTTCTTCTGTCACTGTAGGGAAAGGATCCTGTGTGGAGTAGGGACAGAGAAAACGCTAGCTATTTGGTACACAAAAGTTCTTTTCAGGACTGGTATAGGTGTTAGGTCAGCAGCCTGAGTTTCTTTTGTCAGTTTAGATAAAGGGACAGAGCGCTGTATGCTGCTATTTTAGGGACAGCTCAGCCAGATTAGTCTTTCTTCATCATCATCATCATCATCATCATTAGCTGTTACTATCAGGTCCACAAAAGAGCTGTTCCAGCTAATCGTTCCAGCCTACTCTTTTTTGCCAATTTGTATAGGGACAGGCAGGAAGCAGTGTTGTCAGGCAGTGAGGATAATTTTAAAGACTTGCTGTTACTATTAGTTCCACAAAGGTTCTTTTCAGGACTGGTATCAGTGGTACGGTAATAGGCTTGTACACGTATAATATTCTTTCTTCCAAATATAGAAAGAATATTATACTTGACTGCTGCCCTTCTGCTGCAGTCTGCTAATCATTCACAACTCACTTGTTCCACAAAGCTCTTTATCAGGACTGGTAACTTGGTCTGTCTAGGGTGCTACGGTACATAGGCTTGGGTGCGGTACAGTCTGCTGTTCTGTAAGGACCGCTATCGGTCCACAATACATAGGGTTGCCGTGCACTACTGCTGACCGCTGCCCTATACTGCAGCAGTCCTTCATTGGTATAGGGACTGACGTACAGTCTGCTAATCACTAACACACAACCTGCTTGGTCCACAAAAGTTCTTATAAGGACTGGTAACTTGGTATAGGGTGCTACGGTACATAGGCCTGAGTGCAGTACAGTCTGCTGTTCTGTAAGGACCGCTATCGGTCCACAATACATAGGGTTGCCGTGCACTACTGCTGACCGCTGCCCTATACTGCAGCAGTCCTTCAGCGGTATAGGGACTGACGCACAGTCTGCTAAACACTAACACACAACCTGCTTGGTCCACAAAAGTTCTTATAAGGACTGGTAACTTGGTATAGGGTGCTACGGTACATAGGCCTGAGTGCAGTACAGTCTGCTGTTCTGTAAGGACCGCTATCGGTCCACAATACATAGGGTTGACGTGCACTACTGCTGACCGCTGCCCTATACTGCAGCAGTCCTTCAGCGGTATAGGGACTGACGCACAGTCTGCTAAACACTAACACACAACCTGCTTGGTCCACAAAAGTTCTTATAAGGACTGGTAACTTGGTATAGGGTGCTACGGTACATAGGCCTGAGTGCAGTACAGTCTGCTGTTCTGTAAGGACCGCTATCGGTCCACAATACATAGGGTTGCCGTGCACTACTGCTGACCGCTGCCCTATACTGCAGCAGTCCTTCATTGGTATAGGGACTGACGTACAGTCTGCTAATCACTAACACACAACCTGCTTGGTCCACAAAAGTTCTTATAAGGACTGGTAACTTGGTATAGGGTGCTACGGTACATAGGCCTGAGTGCGTTACAGTCTGCTGTTCTGTAAGGACCGCTATCGGTCCACAATACATAGGGTTGCCGTGCACTACTGCTGACCGCTGCCCTATACTGCAGCAGTCCTTCATTGGTATAGGGACTGACGTACAGTCTGCTAATCACTAACACACAACCTGCTTGGTCCACAAAAGTTCTTATAAGGACTGGTAACTTGGTATAGGGTGCTACGGTACATAGGCCTGAGTGCGTTACAGTCTGCTGTTCTGTAAGGACCGCTATCGGTCCACAATACATAGGGTTGCCGTGCACTACTGCTGACCGCTGCCCTATACTGCAGCAGTCCTTCATTGGTATAGGGACTGACGTACAGTCTGCTAATCACTAACACACAACCTGCTTGGTCCACAAAAGTTCTTATAAGGACTGGTAACTTGGTATAGGGTGCTACGGTACATAGGCCTGAGTGCAGTACAGTCTGCTGTTCTGTAAGGACCGCTATCGGTCCACAATACATAGGGTTGCCGTGCACTACTGCTGACCGCTGCCCTATACTGCAGCAGTCCTTCAGCGGTATAGGGACTGACGCACAGTCTGCTAAACACTAACACACAACCTGCTTGGTCCACAAAAGTTCTTATAAGGACTGGTAACTTGGTATAGGGTGCTACGGTACATAGGCCTGAGTGCAGTACAGTCTGCTGTTCTGTAAGGACCGCTATCGGTCCACAATACATAGGGTTGACGTGCACTACTGCTGACCGCTGCCCTATACTGCAGCAGTCCTTCAGCGGTATAGGGACTGACGCACAGTCTGCTAAACACTAACACACAACCTGCTTGGTCCACAAAAGTTCTTATAAGGACTGGTAACTTGGTATAGGGTGCTACGGTACATAGGCCTGAGTGCAGTACAGTCTGCTGTTCTGTAAGGACCGCTATCGGTCCACAATACATAGGGTTGCCGTGCACTACTGCTAACCGCTGCCCTATACTGCAGCAGTCCTTCATTGGTATAGGGACTGACGTACAGTCTGCTAATCACTAACACACAACCTGCTTGGTCCACAAAAGTTCTTATAAGGACTGGTAACTTGGTATAGGGTGCTACGGTACATAGGCCTGAGTGCGTTACAGTCTGCTGTTCTGTAAGGACCGCTATCGGTCCACAATACATAGGGTTGCCGTGCACTACTGCTGACCGCTGCCCTATACTGCAGCAGTCCTTCATTGGTATAGGGACTGACGTACAGTCTGCTAATCACTAACACACAACCTGCTTGGTCCACAAAAGTTCTTATAAGGACTGGTAACTTGGTATAGGGTGCTACGGTACATAGGCCTGAGTGCGTTACAGTCTGCTGTTCTGTAAGGACCGCTATCGGTCCACAATACATAGGGTTGCCGTGCACTACTGCTGACCGCTGCCCTATACTGCAGCAGTCCTTCATTGGTATAGGGACTGACGTACAGTCTGCTAATCACTAACACACAACCTGCTTGGTCCACAAAAGTTCTTATAAGGACTGGTAACTTGGTATAGGGTGCTACGGTACATAGGCCTGAGTGCAGTACAGTCTGCTGTTCTGTAAGGACCGCTATCGGTCCACAATACATAGGGTTGCCGTGCACTACTGCTGACCGCTGCCCTATACTGCAGCAGTCCTTCAGCGGTATAGGGACTGACGCACAGTCTGCTAAACACTAACACACAACCTGCTTGGTCCACAAAAGTTCTTATAAGGACTGGTAACTTGGTATAGGGTGCTACGGTACATAGGCCTGAGTGCAGTACAGTCTGCTGTTCTGTAAGGACCGCTATCGGTCCACAATACATAGGGTTGCCGTGCACTACTGCTGACCGCTGCCCTATACTGCAGCAGTCCTTCAGCGGTATAGGGACTGACGCACAGTCTGCTAAACACTAACACACAACCTGCTTGGTCCACAAAAGTTCTTATAAGGACTGGTAACTTGGTATAGGGTGCTACGGTACATAGGCCTGAGTGCAGTACAGTCTGCTGTTCTGTAAGGACCGCTATCGGTCCACAATACATAGGGTTGCCGTGCACTACTGCTGACCGCTGCCCTATACTGCAGCAGTCCTTCATTGGTATAGGGACTGACGTACAGTCTGCTAATCACTAACACACAACCTGCTTGGTCCACAAAAGTTCTTATAAGGACTGGTAACTTGGTATAGGGTGCTACGGTACATAGGCCTGAGTGCAGTACAGTCTGCTGTTCTGTAAGGACCGCTATCGGTCCACAATACATAGGGTTGCCGTGCACTACTGCTGACCGCTGCCCTATACTGCAGCAGTCCTTCAGCGGTATAGGGACTGACGCACAGTCTGCTAAACACTAACACACAACCTGCTTGGTCCACAAAAGTTCTTATAAGGACTGGTAACTTGGTATAGGGTGCTACGGTACATAGGCCTGAGTGCAGTACAGTCTGCTGTTCTGTAAGGACCGCTATCGGTCCACAATACATAGGGTTGCCGTGCACTACTGCTGACCGCTGCCCTATACTGCAGCAGTCCTTCATTGGTATAGGGACTGACGTACAGTCTGCTAATCACTAACACACAACCTGCTTGGTCCACAAAAGTTCTTATAAGGACTGGTAACTTGGTATAGGGTGCTACGGTACATAGGCCTGAGTGCGTTACAGTCTGCTGTTCTGTAAGGACCGCTATCGGTCCACAATACATAGGGTTGCCGTGCACTACTGCTGACCGCTGCCCTATACTGCAGCAGTCCTTCATTGGTATAGGGACTGACGTACAGTCTGCTAATCACTAACACACAACCTGCTTGGTCCACAAAAGTTCTTATAAGGACTGGTAACTTGGTATAGGGTGCTACGGTACATAGGCCTGAGTGCAGTACAGTCTGCTGTTCTGTAAGGACCGCTATCGGTCCACAATACATAGGGTTGACGTGCACTACTGCTGACCGCTGCCCTATACTGCAGCAGTCCTTCAGCGGTATAGGGACTGACGCACAGTCTGCTAAACACTAACACACAACCTGCTTGGTCCACAAAAGTTCTTATAAGGACTGGTAACTTGGTATAGGGTGCTACGGTACATAGGCCTGAGTGCAGTACAGTCTGCTGTTCTGTAAGGACCGCTATCGGTCCACAATACATAGGGTTGCCGTGCACTACTGCTGACCGCTGCCCTATACTGCAGCAGTCCTTCAGCGGTATAGGGACTGACGCACAGTCTGCTAAACACTAACACACAACCTGCTTGGTCCACAAAAGTTCTTATAAGGACTGGTAACTTGGTATAGGGTGCTACGGTACATAGGCCTGAGTGCAGTACAGTCTGCTGTTCTGTAAGGACCGCTATCGGTCCACAATACATAGGGTTGCCGTGCACTACTGCTGACCGCTGCCCTATACTGCAGCAGTCCTTCATTGGTATAGGGACTGACGTACAGTCTGCTAATCACTAACACACAACCTGCTTGGTCCACAAAAGTTCTTATAAGGACTGGTAACTTGGTATAGGGTGCTACGGTACATAGGCCTGAGTGCGTTACAGTCTGCTGTTCTGTAAGGACCGCTATCGGTCCACAATACATAGGGTTGCCGTGCACTACTGCTGACCGCTGCCCTATACTGCAGCAGTCCTTCATTGGTATAGGGACTGACGTACAGTCTGCTAATCACTAACACACAACCTGCTTGGTCCACAAAAGTTTTTATAAGGACTGGTAACTTGGTATAGGGTGCTACGGTACATAGGCCTGAGTGCAGTACAGTCTGCTGTTCTGTAAGGACCGCTATCGGTCCACAATACATAGGGTTGCCGTGCACTACTGCTGACCGCTGCCCTATACTGCAGCAGTCCTTCATTGGTATAGGGACTGACGTACAGTCTGCTAATCACTAACACACAACCTGCTTGGTCCACAAAAGTTTTTATAAGGACTGGTAACTTGGTATAGGGTGCTACGGTACATAGGCCTGAGTGCAGTACAGTCTGCTGTTCTGTAAGGACCGCTATCGGTCCACAATACATAGGGTTGCCGTGCACTACTGCTGACCGCTGCCCTATACTGCAGCAGTCCTTCATTGGTATAGGGACTGACGTACAGTCTGCTAATCACTAACACACAACCTGCTTGGTCCACAAAAGTTTTTATAAGGACTGGTAACTTGGTATAGGGTGCTACGGTACATAGGCCTGAGTGCAGTACAGTCTGCTGTTCTGTAAGGACCGCTATCGGTCCACAATACATAGGGTTGCCGTGCACTACTGCTGACCGCTGCCCTATACTGCAGCAGTCCTTCATTGGTATAGGGACTGACGTACAGTCTGCTAATCACTAACACACAACCTGCTTGGTCCACAAAAGTTTTTATAAGGACTGGTAACTTGGTATAGGGTGCTACGGTACATAGGCCTGAGTGCAGTACAGTCTGCTGTTCTGTAAGGACCGCTATCGGTCCACAATACATAGGGTTGACGTGCACTACTGCTGACCGCTGCCCTATACTGCAGCAGTCCTTCAGCGGTATAGGGACTAAGAGTTTTGTCACAGGGTGATTTAAAAAATGACAGGCAGAGGAAGAGGCAGGCCCTTCCGCAGGGGTGGTAGGGGTAGGGCAGGAGCAACAGCCTTGAGCCAAAGTGGGAAGTTGCAGAAGGTGCGTTCAATTACTTTAAAGGACGCACCAGACTTGGTTGAGTGGCTCACTCAGCCTTATTCTTCTGCACCCTCCTCATCCTCTCGATCTGCACCCTCTTCTTCACTCTCTGCTATGTGCACCCCCAAAGACACTACCACCAACAACACGACCACCACCACCACCACCACATACCTTCCGCTTGAGTCACTGGAATTATTTTCCGATCCATATCAAGAGGACATTTCTGATGCGCAGCCACTCTTGGTATTGGATCAGGAAGAGGAGGTAGCAACAAGCGCTACTCAGCAGTCTGACGCCAGTACCCAGATCAGCCCAAGGAGGAGGTTGGTCCCCGGTGTTGCTGCCTACTCTACTTATAGCGGTGGGGAAGGTGACGTTGATGATGACGTGTCTAGTGATGTCACGTGGGTGCCCACAAGAGAGGAAGAGGAGGGGAGTTCAGAGGGAGATATGGACCAGCAGATAGGGAGGAGAAGCAGCAATGACTTACATTGCACAGCAGGGACAAAGCAGACTGCAAATGTATCAGGAGCGAGTCATCGACCATGTACGGTCACATCTGGCGCTCCCAGGACACCGGCACATGGCTCCGCAGTGTGGGCTTTTTTTAACGTGTCCGCTGCTGACAATAGCGTTGCCATCTGCAATCTTTGCAGTCAACGCGTTAGTCGCGGTAAGCCCAATACTCACCTAGGGACGACCGCCTTAAGAAGGCACATGAGCAGCCATCACCGAGCCCAGTGGGAGCAACGGAACACACAAAGCCACACTGCAGGCTCTCACCGTCCAGCCTCGTCTTCTACTTCTCCTTCTCCTCTCTCCTCACAATTGTCCTCCACTCCACCTTCCATCACGCCAAGCTCACATTTTTCTGCAAAAAGGCAGGCTTCCGTGGGCCTAATGTTTGAGCGTAAAAAAATGATGACGCCGGATAACCCTCTTGCCCAACGGTTGGCGGCTGGCTTGTCAGAACTCATAGCCCGCCAACTACTGCCATATAAACTGGTGGACTCGGAGGCCTTTCGCAAATTTGTGGCCATTGGAACACCACAATGGAAGGTCCCAGGAAGGAAGTATTTCTCAGAGAAGGGCATCCCAGAGCTATATGGCCATGTTCAGCGGCAAGTGAATGTATCTCTGGCACACAGTGTCGGTGCCAAGATACATCTGACCACAGACACGTGGTCTAGCAAACACGGGCAGGGAAGGTATATCAGTTTTACTGCCCACTGGGTGAACCTTCTGACGGCCGTCAAGCATGTAACCCGTGGCACCCGTGTAGATTTGGTTTTACCGCCACGGATTGCATGCAGGCCTGACTCTTCTTCTCCTCCTCCTACTCCATCCTCCTCCCTCTCCTCCTCAGCTGCCTCCTCCTTTTCCGCTGCTAGCGTCTCTTCCACTGCACCGCCCAAGCTCCCCAGAACCTATTCCACATGCCAGGTGAGACGTTGCCATGCCGTGCTGCGTCTGTTGTGCCTGGAAGCAAAGAGCCACACTGGCCCGGCACTCCTTTCAGCTTTGCGTTCACAGGCAGATGAGTGGCTAACACCGCTCAATTTGACAGTTGGTAAAGTGGTGTGTGACAACGGTGCCAATCTGCTTAGCGCATTGAAACAGGGCAAAATCACGCACGTGCCGTGCATGGCACACGTCTTAAACTTGGTCGTGCAGCGATTCCTTGTCAAATACCCTGGGGTCCAGGACATCTTGCGGCAGGCAAGGAAAATCTCGGCCCATTTCAGAAGATCTTACACGGCCATGGCTCGCCTTGCTGACATTCAGCGGCGACACCATCTGCCGGTCAGACGTCTTATTTGCGATTGCCCGACGCGATGGAACTCAACCTTCTATATGCTTGATAGGCTGCTCCAGCAGAAACGTGCAGTTAACGTCTACCTGTATGAACTCTGCGAAAGAAACGGTTCTGGGGAGCTGGGTTTTTTTTCACCGCGCCAGTGGCTGCTCATGCGCGACACATGCAGACTTCTGCGGCCATTTGAGGAGATCACCAAACTGGTCAGTCGCAGCCATGGCGCCATCAGTGACATGGTACCTTATGCCTTCTTTCTGGAGCGTGCATTGCGTCGTGTCATTGATCAGGCTGTGGAGGAGCAGGAGCGGGAAGATGAGGAAGTCGCAATGCTGGATGAATTCCCAGGGGGGGCTACTCTATCTGAGACAAGTCAACAACAGGAGTCTGATGAGGAGTCAGAGGAGGATGGTGCCGGGGCGGATGAGCAGGAGCAAGAAGAGCATGCTTTAAACCTTTCTGGGATCCCTGTTGTGCGAGGATGGGGAGAGGAGAATGAAGAGGACGACATTATCCTGGATGATGAGCAGGAGCCAGGCCACCACACCGCTTCCACTTTAGTGCAAATGGGGGCCTTCATGCTCCAGTGTTTTAATAGGGACCCCCGTATAAAAAGCATGAGGGTCAAGGACCAGTACTGGGTGGCAACGTACTTAGACCCCCGGTACAAACACAAAATGGCGGAAATGTTACCGCCGTCGCAGAGGGCTGTCAGAATGCAGCACTTCCAGGCCTTGCTTCGAGAAATGCTGCATTCTGCTTTTGCGTGCGCTGGCAGAGGAGCAATTCCCACTCCCAGAGAAGGATTTGCGGGTACCAATCCAACAGCGCCTGCAAGAAGAGGCCGGTTTGAAGATGTGTTGGTGACTTCGGATATGAGGTCATTCTTTCAGCCGACCCATCGACAGGTGTCATCCGGATCCAGCATCAGGGAACGCCTAGACCGTCAGGTGTCCGACTACATTGGGTTAACGGCCGATGTGGACGCTCTGAGGAGTGATGAACCCCTAGACTACTGGGTGGGCAGGCTTGACCTCTGGCCAGAGCTTGCCCAATTTGCAATCGAACTGTTGGCTTGCCCCTCATCCAGTGTCCTGTCCGAAAGGACGTTCAGCGCAGCAGGGGGGATTGTGACCGATAAGCGTACTCGCCTAGCTCACCACAGTGTTAACTACCTCACATTTCTAAAAATGAATGAGGCATGGATCTCGGAGGAATTCAACACATGTGATCAGTAGACCATGTATATGTCTATAAACAATTTTTGGAATCAAGCACACAGACCTTCTTAATTCATTTGGCTCACTTCCCTGACCCAAAAAAGCACACCGTACTATATGCCCCTACCCTCCTCTTTGAAGAGGTTGAGCGGTGTCATATTTCTACTGGGGCTGCTTATTATGAGGGGTTCCCACCATCCCTGTGCTGTGCTGACTTCCTCCTGGGTGTTCTTATTATGAGGGGCTCCCACCATCCCTGTGCTGTGCTGACTTCCTCCTGGGGGTTCTTATTATGAGGGGATCACACCATCCCTGTGCTGTGCTGACTTCCTCCTGGGGGTTCTTATTATGAGGGGATCACACCATCCCTGTGCTGTGCTGACTTCCTCCTGGGGGTTCTTATTATGAGGGGATCACACCATCCCTGTGCTGTGCTGACTTCCTCCTGGGGCTGCTTACGGTGCTGCTGTCAGCGCTGTATGTCACGGAGCTGCTGTCAGCGCTGTATGTCACGGAGCTGCTGTCAGCGCTGTATGTCACGGAGCTGCTGTCAGCGCTGTATGTCACGGAGCTGCTGTCAGCGCTGTATGTCACGGAGCTGCTGTCAGCGCTGTATGTCACGGAGCTGCTGTCAGCGCTGTATGTCACGGAGCTGCTGTCAGCGCTGTATGTCACGGTGCTGCTGTCAGCGCTGTATGTCACGGAGCTGCTGTCAGCGCTGTATGTCACGGAGCTGCTGTCAGCGCTGTATGTCACGGAGCTGCTGTCAGCGCTGTATGTCACGGAGCTGCTGTCAGCGCTGTATGTCACGGAGCTGCTGTCAGCGCTGTATGTCACGGTGCTGCTGTCAGCGCTGTATGTCACGGAGCTGCTGTCAGCGCTGTATGTCACGGAGCTGCTGTCAGCGCTGTATGTCACGGTGCTGCTGTCAGCGCTGTATGTCACGGAGCTGCTGTCAGCGCTGTATGTCACGGTGCTGCTGTCAGCGCTGTATGTCACGGAGCTGCTGTCAGCGCTGTATGTCACGGAGCTGCTGTCAGTGCTGTATGTCACGGAGCTGCTGTCAGCGCTGTATGTCACGGAGCTGCTGTCAGCGCTGTATGTCACGGAGCTGCTGTCAGCGCTGTATGTCACGGTGCTGCTGTCAGCGCTGTATGTCACGGAGCTGCTGTCAGCGCTGTATGTCACGGAGCTGCTGTCAGTGCTGTATGTCACGGAGCTGCTGTCAGCGCTGTATGTCACGGAGCTGCTGTCAGCGCTGTATGTCACGGAGCTGCTGTCAGCGCTGTATGTCACGGTGCTGCTGTCAGCGCTGTATGTCACGGAGCTGCTGTCAGCGCTGTATGTCACGGAGCTGCTGTCAGCGCTGTATGTCACGGAGCTGCTGTCAGCGCTGTATGTCACGGAGCTGCTGTCAGCGCTGTATGTCACGGAGCTGCTGTCAGCGCTGTATGTCACGGTGCTGATGTCAGTGCTCTGTATTACGGTGCTGCTGTCAGTGCTCTGTATCTCCTGCACCCTCTTGTTTGCCTACCCTGGTCCCTGACCTTCCCTCTCCTCCATTGCCTTCATTAGCTCCATAGTCCTGAATTGTCAGAACAATTTCCCAAATAAAAAAAAAATGCTTGTAGTTATCGATCCCAAATTCACCTCATACATGTATTATGCTATTGTCCAGGTGGTGGGACTACGTGCTACCCCCTAATAATTACCCCGTGGCCGCAAATTCGACCTAAAGGTTTGCGAAATTCGCCTCCCATTGAAGTCAATGGAGCCCGCGGCGAACGGTCGTTTTCGCGAACGTTTGTGCCCGTTCGCGTTTCGCGTTCGCGAAACGTCCCGTCGGAAGTTCGTCCATCACTATTCCCTGTGTCTTTGAGTTAAAATTTTTTGTCAAATGTGAAGTCAGGGTGGTAGTAAATGTTTTGTAATAGGGGTTAGGGAGACCATTGGGGCCTGGAGCAGAATCTGATTTAAGGTTCTTAATGACTTCCTGTACCTCTTCTTCTGAGAAGGCGGCCTCCAGCATATTATGTTTTATTTTTATGTATTTTATGTTATTTTAAGTTATTTTAAGTTATTGAGGAGGAGGAGTGGTTGAGCATGGAGGAGGGAGTGTGCTAGACGTGCTCCAGGCTCTAGCAGTGACCTGGGCTGGGCTTATTGGATACTGCTGCTGCTGTTGCTACCGCCACCACCACACCGCACCGCCAATACCGCCACCGCTGCTCTTGATATCGCTATTACTACCGCTGCTACTGCCACTGCCCCACCGCCACTGGCCACCGCCGCCCCCCTCACCAGTGTCACCAGTGATCTCTGAACTCAGACGCGGTGGACGAGGGATCTTCCGAGGTCCTGTGGTGGTTCGGCTGAGAGCACCTGGGCTGAGAGCACCTATGGAGCGTGTGGAGGACATATGGACATTCGGCGGGCGGTGAGTGGAGGCTGTCTGGTCCGTTGGGCTTGTTAGCTGTGCTGGTGTGGACTGCTTCGTTTATTTTCTTTACATGGACATAGACTTGACCTATCAAGCTGGTGGGATCGGTGGGTCTGGTGTTACTGGACGTGGTTTATGCTGCTGATTTTGTTGCTACTTTAGATGTTCCCAGAGAGTTCCCTGACAGTGTTACTGGGCTGATAGTGCTATTGGTGATGCAGACTGCTGATGTGGCCAACAAAGTTAAAAATACTATTCTTACTGTTATCGCAGACATCGCAGGCACCGCAGATCTGTTGCCATCATTAACATCATTAAAAAATGAAATCTGCAATTGACATTACTATAGATAATAATATTGATATTGCTATTATCGCTGCTATAGCTAGTTTCAACCGTGAACCGTGAACTGCTGATAACTGCTGAACCAATGCTATCTAAACTACTGATGTTAAACAGGAGATCTACCGACAGTGCTAAATTGCTGGCATTTCTTAACCATTGGTACTGCTCAATCACTGACATCGCTTAATTGTTGATATCGCCCAAATGCTAGTATCGCTTAACAGCTGATATCGCTTAATTACTGTCATCACTCAACTACTGATATTGTTCAACTGCAGTCAATGCTCAATTACTGTCATTGATCAGCTGCTGTTACTGCCCAATTGCTGACCTGGTTCAACTGCTGACATGGCTCAATTACTGATATGGCTCAGCTGCTGATATGGCTCAACTGCTGACATTGCCCAGTTGCTGATATCGCTCAGCTGTAGAAATCGCTTAACTGTTGAAATCGCTTAACTGTTGAAATTGCCTAATTGCTGAAATTGCTTGATTGTTGAAATCGTTCAACTGTAGACATTGCTCAACTGCTGAAATCGCTCAACTGCAGATATCGCTCAACTGCTGAAATCGCTCAACTGCAGACATTGCTCAACTGCTGAAATTGCTCAACTGCAGATATCGCTCAACTGCTGAAATTGCTTAACTGCTGATATCGCTCAATTGCTGAAATTGCTTAAATGCTGACAAGTGCTCAACTGGTGACAGTGCTCAACTGGTGTTAGTGCTCAACTGGTGACATTGCCCAGTTGCTGATATCGCTCAGCTGCAGAAATCGCTTAACTGTTGAAATCGCTTAACTGTTGAAATCGCTTAATTGCTGAAATTGCTTAATTGTTGAAATCGTTCAACTGCAGACATTGCTCAACTGCTGAAATCGCTCAACTGCAGATATCGCTCAACTGTTGAAATCGCTCAACTGCAGACATCGCTCAACTGCTGAAATTGCTCAACTGCAGATA
The DNA here is from genome assembly GCF_037356315.1 of Lithobates pipiens. NCBI lineage: Eukaryota > Metazoa > Chordata > Amphibia > Anura > Ranidae > Lithobates > Lithobates pipiens. The sequence goes on from NW_027507785.1 coordinate 257,431,369, forward strand.
TCGCTCAACTGCTGAAATTGCTTAACTGCTGATATCGCTCAATTGCTGAAATTGCTTAAATGCTGATAAGTGCTCAACTGGTGACAGTGCTCAACTGGTGTTAGTGCTCAACTGGTGACAGTGTTCAGCTGCTGACAGTGTTCAGCTGCTGACAGTGTTCAACTGCTGACAGTGTTCAACTGCGGACGTTGCTTAATTGACAACGTTGCTCAACTGCTGTCATCGTTCAAATGCTGACAATGCTTGACTGCTGACATTGCCCAACTGCTAACACTGCTCGATTGCTGATATTGCTTGACTGCTGACATTGTTCAGCTGCTGAAATCGCTCAACGGCAGACATCGCTCAATCACTGACATTGTTCAACTGCTGACACTGCGTAAATTGTTGATATCGTTCACCTGCTGTTATCGCTCAACTGCTGATAACGCTAAACTACTGATTATTACTATTACAGTTGACGCTGTTTAATTAGTGATGCTGCTGAAGTGTTATGGATGAAAAACAATTTATGCTGCTAAATTATTGATATTGTTGATATTGACAGGTTGCTGATATCGCTGAAATTCAGGTACTACTAATTTTTTGTTAGGGCCAAACTGCTGATATCGTTAAAACTGTTTATATTGTTGATATTTCAGATAATAAGAATATCATAGATTCAGCGGGTAAAGTCAAAAATATTGATATTCCTGTTTTGACTATAGAAGTGATCATAAGTTATTATCATTGGGAGGATTGAACTTGATAACACTGGTTGTACTAAAAGGTAGATTGCGTGGATAAGCTGTCTTTTAATAGGACTCTAAAGCAGTGACCACTGGGAATACCCATGGGACGGAGGAAGAGGAGAGGAGAGTATAGTACAGTATGTAAACCGGTGAGTCTGGTGTTGTGCAACAAGGGTACATTAGGTAATACACCTAATCGTCCATTAATAGGCTCCTCTAACCCTCAACAGGGGATAGCAGAGTTTTTTCCGGTAGGTGGCCGGACACGATCACGTACATCAAAGACAACAATAGATAGCAACAGGGGAATGTCAGCTTCTGTTGTTATGCAGGATACACATATACAGTCATTACAAGCAGAAAAAACTATATTAACACCAGTAGTATCAATAATGAAACCATCAGTGTCATCTGTAAGGCCGTTGGGCTCTTTAGGCATTGGGACAGTAAAAGACTTACAGATAGCAAAAATGGACAGTGCAGATGCCATAAAAAACATGTGGGAATCGGCTTTGGAGTCACAAGAACCGATTGAGTTTGTAGAATCCGTAGCCATAAACAAAGTGCCTAATACCTCAGATATAGGCGCACTAGACATGCATATGAATGGGGGAGGACTCGAGGATGGCCTTCAATACTCAACCTCATCCCCCCCATTGTTAGGTGGATATAATCCAGTGAATATAATGGATAGCGAGAATATAGATGGGAACCCAAAAGGTGACACAATGGGTGAAGAGTTGGGACCAGAAGTGGGGGATGTACGGACTTATTTAAGAGCACTGCCCACTCGCCATGAAATGGAAGCTTTTATTCAGCGTCTAGAACATGGTTTCCACAAGGAGATCCAATCTGTACATAAAGAACTACAGGCAACTGAGAAGAAAATATCAGAAGTCGAACATTCTGTAGATATAATGGGGGATCGTGTACAATCTCAGGAACGGCGTATAGACGCCCAAGAGTCTCATATTCATACACTATTTCAATTATGGGAGGACCAAGACAACCGTAATAGAAGAAATAATATTAGGATCAGGGGACTGCCAGAATCAGTTAGAAATGAAGAGCTTGTTATAACAATTAACCAAATTTTTAACTCACTGTTGGGGAAACCTGAGGAATCAAATTTGGAACTTGATAGAGTACATCGGACAGGGGGACCACGTAAACTAGATCCAGTTAAACCAAGAGACATATGTCGAGTACATTTCTATAAGGATAAGGAGGAGATTATGAGAAGGGCAAGAGAGAGGGGACGAATTAATGTTAATGGAGCAAATATACAATTGTTACAAGATCTATGTCAATTTACTCTGGAGAAGAGGAAGGCGTTAAGGCCTCTATTAAAAATGCTGCAAGATCGTAACATTGTATATAGGTGGAATTTCCCTTTTCAGCTACAAATTAAGAAAGATGGCAGGTGGCTAAATTTACGTGATCCCTCTGATATTCCCGCTATACAATCTGCCCTGGGTTTACACGATCTTCCATTAATAACTTGGCCCAAGACTTATACACAGTTTAGAAGATCGGAACCTCGGGAGGATAATAGAATCAGAAAATCCAAAATTTAATCAGGCAAAGTAAAACAGCTGGCGACTTCAAGCGTAATTGGAGTAGTAGTTATTTAATTTAATAATGAATTAAGAATTATCTTTTCTCGGATTATTATTATTATGTTTGTTTATGGATGCCCACTGTCACTGCATAGAGCCTCCCTAAGTGCTCCTTAACTCTTTCCCCTTATAGGAATCACCGTCCCTCGGGTAGGGTTTGGTGTTTTTTTTTGGGATAGATTCCATATTGGGTGGGGGTTTCTTTTTTTTTTTCTCTCCTTTTTTCCTGGGTATTTAGTTAAGGTTTCCCTGGGTAACTTGGGGATCGGGGAGAAGGAGCTTCTCCAATTTTAGAGAGCACAACTCTGTAATTGTTGTGCCGGGGGTGTGGGTTTTTTTTTTTTTCTTTCTCTCCTGTTTCTTTTTCCCTCTTTCCTCCGTTTCCTTTAGTTCACTTATAATTTGATATGGCAGCGATTTTCTCCTCGCCAGTATCACTGAAATTATGTACCTACAATATTAAAGGTCTTAATAATAAATCAAAAAGAGGTCAGATCTTATATAGTCTACATAAAGCTAAGGTAGATATTATACTCTTTCAAGAGACCCACTTTCGAAGTGATAATATTCCTGTGTGTTCTCGTAAACACTATTCGCAATGGTCGAGCTCAAAATCAAGAGGGGTCTCTATTGCTTTTCACAAACGTTTACCAGTTCAGAATTTGGAATATAGAGCTGATTTAAATGGAAGATATCTGTTTCTTAAAATCCGACTGTGGGATAAACTTTTCACAATTGCAAACTTTTATATTCCAAATTATGATCAAACTAAGACAATCGTGAGTTATCTTGGCCTTCTAGCGGATTTTGCAGAAGGTACGGTTATCGTGGGAGGAGATTTTAACCTAGTTTTAGACCCTTCACTAGATACGTCAGCTCAATGATCAAATATTTCATATTCTCGCTTGAGGGCACTCAAAAACAAACTTTTTGAACATAGGTTGATGGATCTCTGGCGGACCCTAAACCCTAAAGATCGTAACTATACATACTTTTCTTTAGCACATAAAACATATAGCAGAATAGACTTTTTTTTTAACTGGCCCTAAGTTATTGGAATGGAACCCTTCTATAGAAATCAGATCATTCATTTGGTCCGACCATTCACCAGTATTCTTAACAATAGCACCCCCTCAGACTCAGGGTACCAATTGGTCGTGGCGTTTGAATGATGCACTTATGCAAGATCAAATCTGTCATAAAGCAATTGCAAAGGCGATTGATAATTTTATCTCCGACCATGAACAGGATGAAACTGCCTTACCCTTGAAATGGGAGGCCTTAAAGGCAGTAATACGAGGGGTGTTTATTCAACATGGTTCTCGTCTTAAAAAAGAAAAATCAAAAATTATCGAAAATACGTTATTAAAACTTCATTCTTTGGAAACTTGACATAAAGCCCACTGCTCTCCAGATATATCAGCCAATATTTTCTCTACAAGGATATCTTTATTACGGTTATTCAAATCATCTCAGAGCTCATACCGACAAAGACGTGCAGTGGGAAGATATAGATTTGAGAATAAGTGTGGGAAAATGTTGGCTGATATGTTACACCCACGTCAATCACAGACTTTTATACCAAGTATAAAAAAAGCATCAGGAGAATTGACATCTGATCCACGTGAGCTTCAACAAACTTTTAGGGAATACTTCTCAGCCCTCTATAATTTGACCCCATCATCATTACTGGAGGATAAGGGAGTTGGAGACCATATTATTGGGGATTATGTACGGGAAAACGCTATTCCGACAATAGATAGTGTTACTGGGGAATCTTTGGACTCTCCTTTTTCACTTGAGGAACTACTAGAAGTAATTGCCAATACTCCAACAAATAAGAGTCCAGGTCCTGACGGGTTTACATCAAAATTCTATAAGACGTTTAAAGAACATATAGCCCCGTTTATGCTTCAAGTGTTTAATTCTATCTCTTCTACGAACCAATTTCCAACACAGACTTTGGAATCTCATATCACTTTAATTCCCAAACCAGAAAAGGATTTAACACTTTGCTCTAGTTATCGACCCATATCGTTGATTGGGATAGATTTAAAGATATATGCTAAATTGATTGCACTCCGTCTTCAACCATTTCTTCCAAGCTTAATACATACAGATCAGGTAGGATTCATTCAAAGTAGAGAAGCACGTGATAACACGATTAAAACTTTTTTGTTGATGAACTATGTACAAAGGGCTAAAATTCCAGTATGCCTTCTTTCAGTTGATGCAGAAAAGGCATTTGATCGGGTGGGATGGCCCTTCCTTAAACATTCTTTAATGCAAATAGGACTGGGGTCAAATATATTCCATAAGATCATGGCATTATATACTAAACCGGTAGCTAGAATAAAAATTAATGGTTCATTGACAACAAGTTTTAATATACAAAATGGTACAAGCCAGGGATGCCCGTTATCCCCTTTACTCTATGTTATAGTAATGGAATATTTAGCGACGGCTATTAGACGGAACTCTTCCATTTCTGGTGTACAGATAAAACAGAGGGAAATAAAAATGGCTTTGTTTGCTGATGATCTATTACTTTATATCACCAATCCACACATTGCAATTCCCTCTGTGTTATCTGAATTCCTACGGTTTGGGAAACTGAGTAATTTTAAAGTAAATGTATCTAAATCAGAAATCCTTAATGTGTCACTCGTACCCAAACAGGTTGCAATGTTGAGAGCTAATTTTAAGTTTAGGATTTGCTCTACAGCTGTAAAATATTTAGGTGTTAAAATCACCCCAGATTCAAATCATTTATACTCAATGAACTATGTTCCTCTTATGCAACGTACCCTACAAGATCTAAAAAAATATGATGTTAAGCAATACTCATGTTTTGGGAGAATTAATATATTAAAAATGGATATAATACCGCGGTTTTTGTATTTTTTTCAAACTATCCCAATTGGTGTCCCTAGATCATTTTTTTCCACTTTACAATCGGCTTTTACAAAATTTATTTGGGGACATAAAAAACCAAGATTACAAAAGAAATTATTATCATTACCAAAAATGAAAGGAGGTGCGGGTGCACCTGATCTATATTACTACTACGTCTCGGCTGTTTTGACTAGACTGGTGGACTGGTTTTATTGTTCGGAAACCAAACAATGGGTAAAAATAGAACAAAGGTTGAATCAATTGGATTTAAAGGTGTTGCCATGGTTAGACTTGTCTGGTAGTAATTTAAATCGAGAGCTTTTACAATCTATGCCTTCCCTCACATCTCATGTGTTGAATATATGGGGCAAAACAGTTATAAAATTGGAACTTTCTTCCTATGTAGGACCTATGACACCTTTATTTGGCAATCCTTTATTTCCACCGGCATTAAATAGGACAAGTTTTCTTATATGGAATAGGGAATCCCATTATAGACTGAGTAATATTTTATGCCAGGGGACAATTCCGTCTTTATTAAATTTATTCCCTACACAGCGACCATCACTTATGCAAATGTTGGAGTTTTGGCAGTTGCGGTCATTCTGGTGTACAATTCATTCAAGTGAGTCTCTAGGTAGAGATTTAACACAACTTGAAACTATTTTGACACAAGATCAAAAACCAAATCATGTTATATCAGTACTGTATAAGATGTTTATTATTAAAAACCACCCAGAGCCCCCAGAATATATAAATAAATGGGTAAATGAGATCAACGCTCAAATTGAGGTTGGGGAATGGGAGAAGGCATTTAATTTCTCTCACTGTTTATCACCGTCGATTAAAGTACAAGAGACGAATTACAAACTGCTCTCAAGATGGTACTGGAGCCCAGTGACACTCCACCGTATATACCCAGAAAAATCAGATATATGTTGGTGGTGCCATAGAAACAAGGGCACATTGCTCCACATTTGGTGGGAATGCCCCCTAATTTTTAGATTTTGGGAAAAGCTTATGCAATTATATACAACAGTCACTGGGGAGATAATCCCGAATACACCACAAATCACCCTTCTCTCTATGTTACCAAGAACATATAAAAATGTTAAAAAGAATCTTTTAGGATACTGGTTGACGGCGGCAAGAACTGTGATACCGCGGCACTGGCGATCAACCCAGTCTCCTACGATAAATGAATGGGCTCTAGAACAAGAATTAGATACATATGAAAGGTGCCTCCTGGTTTGGACTCCTTGGAGACAGCATAGGAAATTGGTAAAAAATTAAGGAACTAGGAGGGAAGAAAGGGGAGGGAGGGATCCGTGGAGGAGAGAGGAGAGAGAAGCGGGGGAGGGTGAGAGGTTAGATGTACATTTTCCCCCTTTCCTCCTCTCTGTTGTTTTTTTCTTCTCTCTTTTTTTTTTTTTGGGGGCGAGGGAGGGAAGAGGAAATAAAATAATAAATGTGATTATTATGTATGTAAGTAATATATATGTTTGAAAATTGTTTAACTATGTGTAATGCTTTATAATAATTGAAAATAAAAAATAGAATTGGAGAAGTTATTTCATTATCCACATTTGTTTGCAGGGCAGTTGCCATGCTCTTAACAACATTTTGCTGCCATTTGCAGCCCTCTAGCCCTTTCCATTACTTTTTTAGAGCCATTTTAGTCCTCAAATTGACTTCAATGGGGTTCGGGTTCGGGGTCAAGTTTGGGTCAAGTTCGGGGGCCCTAACTCAAACTTTTTTGTGAAGTTCGGCCGAACCCGTCGGACCCGAACATCCAGGTGTCTCAACCCTAATCCCCACCAAACTAACAAATCAGCTCATAATGCAGGGGCCCTCACTGGCGGACATATCCTAACAGAGCGAACACTTCTCCACATCCACAAAAAGCTTTTCACTATTAACGGTCCTTCGCCGGTGACGGTTCTCTCCGGTTCGCTGTTATGAGTGAGCCACATGTGGAACTTACACTGGGAGACACTTTGACATGCGTACATATTTAATACATCTTAATAAAATTTCTACACAATCACATGTCTAACAAGCAGGCCTGTGAAGGAGAGCTTTGTAATCAATGATTATCTCTATGCCCAGTAACTTTAAGTCATAAGGGTTATCATTAAAGCAGATCCTTTCCTTCTAAATGATTGAGTTCTGCTTTAATCTCTACATTTCCAACAAATCCAACTAGCTTATGGTGAGAGGCTGTGTATATGTCTGTTGGTAGGTGAGCTAGAGTTTTACATATGTCTTGAAATGTTAACAATTATAATACCTGCAAGTATATACAAAAGGCAATGGGGTAAACGTAGTGTGGCCAGAACAGAACATTGGGCTGTATTATTGTAAAAATGTAGTATACATGTCACAAAGTGCACAATGGATGAAGTTGGTACAAGTATAATATGACATTTTCCTTGAAGTGCCTAAGGACAAATGCCTGGGATGTTTTTATTTTATAGTGTGTACAGTACACATTGCGTTAACAGGAACCATGAAGAAGATTAAAGAAGCTGTTGATATTATTTCCTGGTTCCATTTGGCAGATTTATTAAAACATGCATACCACTTAAAATTCACCAGAGAACTTGAGTTTCAATAGGAGGAAAACTAGATTTATTCTGCAAGTTTCCTGAACAGTTATGCCGCATACACACGATCGGTTTTCCCGTCAGAATAAATTCCGAAGGTTATTCCGACGGAGTTCCGACAGAGTTCCCCTGAAACTGTCGTGCTTACACATGATCACACCAAAGTCCAATCGTTAAGAACGCAATAATGTACAGCACGTGCAACGGGACTAAAAAATGGAAGATCAAGACCCATTGCTCCACCCTTTTGGGCTTCTTCTGCTTATCTCGTGTTAGTAGAAGTTTGGTTAGAGATGATCTGCGCTTTTTCATACTCCAGCTTATTCCGATTGTTTTACTGCTGTTCAGTTGGTGCTTCTGGGTTTGTATCTGGTTTTCAGTGCGTGTAGTCAGTTAGTATCTGTATTTCAGTGCATTCTGGTCCACTCGTTACTGATCTTCAGCTCGCTCTTCACAGGCCTTGCTGTTCTTCAGTGCATTTGTTCAAGTTTGTTCTGACCAGCCCGACCATTTTGAAACCATGGTGCAGGTACGTACTCGTTGTAGAGTTTGTGCTGTGTGGGGGCTTGGTGTTCATACTTTGACCAGAGCACAGTCCATGAACAGGGCAAGGAGGAGTTCAAGGAGCAAGAATTGGTTACTCCAGAGTGACCAATTATCGCACATGCCTTTGCTTCGTGAGATCCAGGAGAATAATCCTAATGATTTCAGGAATTTTCTCAGGATGGCGGACCACATTTTTCACCATCTGTTGGCTTTGTTCACCCCTTATATCAGCAGGCAGGATACCTGCATGCGGCAAGCCATCACTCCGGAGCAGAGGCTAGTCGCCAACTTGCTGTACTTGGCGACTGGGAGAAGTCTACAGGACTCAACAGGCATCTCCCTCCACCTCCCCATATAATGTGTCCAAATGTAATGTGTCCTTAAATTAATTTATAACTCCCCATACAATTTTTCAATGGGCCATCAGAGGGGGTGAGGAATCTGATATGTGTGGGCCTTATATTTTTGTATTTTTAAATGCTCCTTCAAATAAATGTTATACTGATGTTGTGCAAGAATGTTATACTGATGCTGTGCAAGAATGTTTTTGTGTTATCTGCTTGCAAAAGTACTTATATTTTTTTTCTTGCTTGACTCCACAGTTTCCTTCAATGCCACAGGAATTGCAGACTGTGGTCTCCCATTTTGCTGACCATTGGGACTTTCCCAATTGTGGAGGGACTATAGATGGGAAGCATGTCCACATTGTGCCCCCACCCCATTCGGGGCCTTACTATTATAACTATAAGGGGTTTAATAGTGTAGTGTTAATGGCGGTGGTGTCGGCACACTCTATGTGGATGTGGGGAAAAATGGCTAGATGTCGGATGGAGGATTCTTTGCCCAGATGGAGTTTTGCCTGTGTCTCCAGAGTGGGGGCCTGGCATTGCCACCTGATGCGGACAACGTGGAAGGACTCCCCTTTGTCTTTATTGCAGATTAAGCCTTCAGTCTGGGCAAGCACCTGATGAGGCCATTCCCCCAAAAGACTCTCACACCGGAGAGGAGGGTTTTTAACTATCGGCTGGTCAGAGCGAGAAGAGTCATTGAGAATACCTTCGGGATAATGTCCAGCCGGTTCTGCTTGATGGTGACAGCAATCTATATGGCGGACTGCAAAATCAACCATATCATCCTGTGCTGCTGCATCCTGCACAATTATTTAAGGAAAAATTCCCAGAATTATCTAGCCTCAGTTGGGCCTGAGGCCGGACTTATTCCAGAGAATTCCCTGATGGGCCTGGATACTGGCCATACTGGCTTGGCACCCCAAAACAGCCCATGAATTTAGGGTAGGGGGCCATTGCAATGCCAGACAACTGGTATTGAATTTTGAAAGAAGAAGCCACACATTGTTGTATTTCAAAATGTTTACTCTGTGCACATTCACACATGTGCGTTTATAAAATGTGTTAATTTTTTATCTTTTTTCCTCAATTTTTATTTTATTTTAATTTTGTTCATCAATATATTATATTATTATTATTATTATTTTACAAACAGGCATGTTTTAAAACATAACATACACAACTCTGGAACTTACAAAGTTCAACGTATGAAAACTGCAATATGCAAAATTATAGTGTAAAAAATGTCTCGATATTGCCGTAAAATCTGATAGGGTGATGTCACCCCTGTAAAAGTCGCACAAATTGGGAGTCCAAATGGGTAATGTCAACATGTGCTATCTCCCATCATGGGGGATCAATGGATGTGTTTTGGGGGTGCAATCCCTTCCTCTCACCTACTAGCGTTATAAGGAAGGGGATGCATCCACAAAACGCATACATTGAGATCCCCTGATGGCAGATAGCACATGTTGACACACCGTGTGCATCTTCAAAATTTGGCTTTTAAAATGTACAAATACTAAAAAAAATATTGTGGTCATCTAAAAAGAAAATGAAGAACATGATCAAATTTGTTTGAGGGAAAAAGGGATTATATTCTCCCCAAAACATTGATCATGTTCTTCATTTCCTGCTGCATGATGTCAAGCCAATTGTGCATTGCGTCTATCTCCCCATTCCATGTCATGAGTTTCATAATGAGGGTTTGGGCACTGGCCCTAGTAAAAGGTTCCACTGCTTCCCCTTCCACAACCAGAACATCACCTAAATGTATGAAAAAACATGTATTTAGAAATATGAAGGCATGCATACCTAGATTCCCTGAAGCTGGGGTGTCAGACACTCACCTGGTGGGGTGACCATGTCACCCACTTCCTCCACTTCTCCTTCCTCCACATCCTCGGGGGGGCTCTGGTTTACTTCCTAATTAGGCTGGCGAGATCGGGGGTCCCTGGGATCCTGTTATCTGAGTCTTTTCTCCTCTATGAGAATGAAACAAAAGGTATACTTAGCATGACAAACAAAGACAGAACATACCATAGCTCAGCTCACCAACCAGTCTGCTAACTGACCAAATTAACCTGTCCAACAGTCTGCGTTAAAAACAGGGGTTTAGTTAGCACACATTTGCAAATGAATGCATAAGCTACAAGGCCTCTTCACGACACCCTGTGTATGCTTGCAGTCCTAACGCTAATGAATTTATGTTTGTAAGCGTCTCCTCAATGGAAGCACATGCATTAAATGGATAGATGAGGGGCAGGTGGACCTGGAGGGAGCCCAATCCCCCTTAAAGGACCAGGAGCACACTGGACACCCAGCAAGAGCACAGTGGCAGCACAGGTGTACAGTGTGTCTCCGGACCATATTATACACCAGTAACAAACCAAAAGGTCCCTGCCACCACCTATAACTGGCCTTTACAGCAAGGAACACATGGAAGAGCAAACATATGAAAAACAAAGACAGAACATTCCATAACTCAACTCACCAACCAGTCTGAAGAGGCCTATGGTTGATATCTAGCTAAATTGGGAGAAGGGCCAACGCCTCCACTGTGAGGCATTTATTTCTGATGCCCTTCAGAAGGGGTTGAAGGGCCAGCTGACTGAGAATAGCCACATATGTGAACTTGCCCATCCTCATCGTCCTCCTCCGTCTGCCACAAGTCCACCACCAGAGCCAGAGCCTCCAAGGAAAGCTGCAGGGAAGACTGCAGGGAAGGCTACAGGGAAGTCTGCAGGGAAGAGAAGAAAGTGATGGCCTGGGTTCTGTCTGGTCTGACAGAAGACACAGGCTGTTGTAGTACCACAAACTAGGGACAGATATGTCATCTACTGCTGGTCCTGATCTCTGGGATTCCTAGACCAGATTGTGCTCCCTATTATATGGACTCCTCAAGCTACCAATTTTCTTTTCCACAGACTTGATGATGTGTGCCATGGGGGCCAAAAGGCTTCGCAAATTACAAATGTTTGTCCAGCGTTGACTTCCTCTTTATTTTGTTACCCAGAATAAATGGATATTTTCTTTGCACAAAATACTTTCCTATGTGTTTTTCTTCAAAAAGAACAGTTTGTTTGTGAGTAGGCAGGTACATTTCAAAAAGAAAATGTCAAATTAACAAGGGACACCAACCTCCTAGAGGTTAATAAAAAAAATATAAGATAATGATGTTATTGTGGTAACTTGACACTCCAAAAAAAAAATCATATGGAGATCATAATAATTTTTTAAGTAGTCGTAAAATAAATCTTGATCAAATCAAAAATTCTAAAAGATGAATATAAAAAAAAAATGTAAACATAATTATGGAGATCAGGCTTTTAAAAAATAGAATATAAGTCATAAGATGACAATAAATAATGAAGAAATAAGTTTGTGAGAACTCTGTGTGAATATGAGCAGCGAAACAACTTAATTCTTCCAGCATTCTAAAGAAGAAAAGAATGTGCTGCATTAAAAGATCACAGAATTAGCAGTGTGAGGAATGTGCTAGCTCCAATACGAATGGTAGTTTTACCACACCGAGCACTTCTATCTCATACTTGCTTCAGAGCATGCGTTGTTTTTGGTCCATCGGAACAGCATACAGAAGCATACAGACAAACGTTTTTCCCGATAGGAATTGATTCCGTCGGAAAGATTTAAAACATGTTCTATTTCTAGGTCCGTCAGAATTTTTGAAAGAAAAAGTCAGATGAAGCCCACACACGATTGGACATGGGCTTCCGCAGCAGGGGGCAAGGGGGGTCAAGTGCCCCCCCCCCTGGAATCAGCAATCTGTCCGCACAAGAAAATTGGGTGTCTGCGAGCTGAGCGGTCTGCCGCAGATTTTTTTCTAAGTCTGCTGACTGCTGCTACTCTCTGATATGATCTGATTCAGACTCACTCGCTCGGCCACTCAGCTCTGCCTCCAGTCCCTACTCCACTGTGTAGAGAGTCGAGAAGATGTAGATCTGGCCGGCGGTACCCAAAAGTGGAGTGGTGTTGCTCAGGTTATCCCTTGCCCCACCGTATGTCCCACTGTAAATTGGGCTGCTTGGCCAGGCAGAATCGAAAACATTAATCATGTGGGCACAGCACAGATCCCTCCCTCCACCCCACAGCTTAACTATCGGGTACTCTCTGCTATGTAATGGTGCCTTCTGTGAGGAGAAAGGTAGTGATTGGGCAGGAATAAGGGAAAGGGGTGTGGCCAGTCTTCAAGGATCAGCCGTGGCCACATCTCCTGCCTCTGGATGACAGAAATGCAGTCTTTTTGAAACTGGGTGGCATCAGGAGAGTAAGTGAAGCTGTACGGGAGAAGCAGAATGTATACATGTAGCGGAAATGGCAAGTGGCCGTGGACAGGCAATAGAAGAAGAATAAGGAGCAGGTCTGGTGAGCTGGAGATGACTTCTTAGGCACATCTCGTGTTTACACAGATTCTAAATGGAGTTTATGAATTTCCAGACTCTGCAACTCTTATCTATCCACTATTAAGGGATTCCCTTAACCAGCCAGGGTTCTAGGTCATGAGCTTGATTCTCCATGGGTTTATACAGTACATCTGCTCCAATACTCATACAGTATAGATGTTTTCATCAAGATTAAAATATGGGCATCCACATGTATTGCTATATAAAAAGATCTACATTCTCTAGGCTATTTATATGGGCATGGAATGCCTGAGGAACTTCCAATACAAAGTGAAGATGATTTATCTCTTATATAACACATATATCTTTTCAGTGCAAATTAGAAATACTTAATCAGACAATTGCAGCTTGATCCTTCTATGAAGCTTTTGCATCAGGTTTCTCAAACCTTTGCATGCCTGCGCTTTTTGTGATAATGTTTCATTACATTATTTGAAAGGGGTAGAGCATGAGTGACCTGAAAATGATGCCCCCCTTTTGTGCCGGAAGGTCTGGTCGTGTGTACATGGCATTACTCACAAGCTCAGAAAACATATGAATGCTTGACTGGACTGAGTGGATGAAGCCGGTACAAGAACAATACGACATTTTCCTTGAAGTGCCTAAGGACAAATGCCTGGGGTGTTTATTTTGTAGTGTGTACAGTACACATTAAGTTAACAGGAACCATAAGGAAGATTAAAGAAGCTGTTGATATTATTTCCTGGTTCCATTTGGCAAATTCATTAAAACATACATACCACTTAAAACTCGCCAGAGAACTTGAGTTTCAATAGGAGGAAAACTAGATTTACTCTGCAAGTTTCCCCGAATACTTACTCACAAGCTCAGAAAACATATGAATGCTTGACCATTTGTACGTTGTCATGGAACCAATAAAAAGACCAGAGTAGGATGTGTATAAAGCTCAAATCTTACAGACCGTCCATCTACCCAAACACTGTATGCAGACATTCCCACTATAGCTGCTGTAGTTTCTGCATCATTTCAAAGAGTGGGAGGTAATATTATGCAGAGTTACGGCCCAAATGAGTCAAACATCTTTTTAACTACTAACTTAAAATGAGGTGGAGATAAAAGAGTGCCATTGGCTTTCCACAGAAAACTAGGGGAAGCCTTGTGAATAGTTAAACTTGCTGAATTTGCTCTACTAAGGCATGAACTGTCTATCCTTATCCTGTTGATCAGATTTTGAATATCTGAATACTTCCATTGAGCAAGTTAACACCTTACAAAACCAGAATGGATCGTATCAGTTTTGAAGTGTTTCATATGCAGAGAACAGACTGGTTCTGTAATGGTATTGATATTACATTTTATAGTAAATGTAATATGGAAGCATGAAAACCTTTCAGGAGCTGCTTAATAAAATGTAAGTTACATGCAGAAGCAATGGGATTGATTTACAAATAGACTGTGCCCTTTGCAAAGTCAGTTGCTCCAGATCTTAGTAAATGAGCAGAAGCTGTGCCGACTTTCATCGTCCAACCGCGTGCAAGCAAAAATGACATTTTATAAATTTTCCTTGCCCGTGATTGGGTATTCTTTGTAAAGCAAAACTTTACCTCATTTACTAAGCTTTGGAGTAACTGCACTTGCAGTGTCTATTAGCCTTTAATCTTTCTTTTGAGTCTAGTGATATTTGAAAAGATCCTCTGGTCAGATGTGTTGCAATTAAAGTGGTTCTAAAGGCAAAAGTTTTTATTTTTTTTAACTTAATGTATTGTAGCATTAAGGTAAAAAAACCTTCTGGGTACAGATCCCCTCGCCCCCCCCCCTATACTTACCTGAGCCCCATCTCAAACCAGCGATGTGCATAGGAGCAGGGCTCTCCTTGGTCTCTCTCTCCTTCTTGGCCTCACACAGCAGTGGGAGCCATTGACTCCTGCTCCTGTCAATTACTGTCAATTATTCTCTGTGTGTGAATGGGCTATATCTATTTTCAGGAGCGCGGCTCAGGTGTGAACCTGCTCAAGCATCCCCATAGTAAGAGGCTTGCTATTGGTTGCACTTGGCAGGATTGAAGAGCCAGGGCCGCTGGTAGGAGACCCAAAAAAGAAGAGGATAATGGCTGCTATGTGCAAAATCATTACACAGAGCAGATAAATATAACATGTTTTTTTTTTAAATGACAACCTTTAGAATCACTTTAATCTTGCTATCGTATTAAAGTGATATTTAAGCCTATTTTTTTTATAATGTTTATTTTTCTTATTTTCCACTACATATAAATAAAAAAAAAAAAATTACACAAACATGAACGCAAGAACAAATCCCATTACAAGACAATACCTATATCCCCAAAACTGAACAACTCCTGTCAGGACAGTTATATTACCACATTTTTATGTGACTACATGAACAAATAGAAAAAAAAAGAGTGAGAGAGAGCTCAGAGAACCTCCATATACTAAATAAGAAATCCTTGTAAGCATTGTATCTGCCTGTCAGTGCTCAGACCATACACTGCACGCTGCGTAAAATTGGTCTGTACGGCTTTTGTCCCAGAAGGAAGCCTCTTCTAAAGATGATGCACAAGAAAGCCTGCAAACAGTTTGCTGAAGACACGCAGACTAAGGACATGGATTACTGGAACCATGTCCTGTGGTCTGATGGGGCCAAGATAAACTTATTTGGTTCTGATGGTGTGAAGTGTGTATGGTGGCAACCAGGTGAGGAGTACAAAGACTTGCCTACAGTCAAGCATGGTGGTGGGAGTGTCATGGCCTGGGGCTGCATGAGTGCTGCCAGGACTGGGAAGCTACAGTTCATTGAGGGAACCATGAATGCCAACATATACTGTGACATACTGAAGCAGATCATCATCCCCTCCCTTTGGAAACTGGTCTGCAGGGCAGTATTCCAACATGATAATGACCCACACACACCTCCGAGATGACCACTGCTTTGCTAAAGAAGCTGAGGGTATAAGTGATGGACTGGCCAAGGATGTCTCCAGACCTAAACCCTATTGAGCATCTGTGGGGTATCCTCAAACCACCAGCTCTGTGATGTCGTCATGGAGGAGTGGAAGAGGACTCCAGTGGCAAACTGAGAAGCTTTGGTGAGTTCCCTGCCCAAGAGAGTTAAGGCAGTGCTGGAAAATACTGGTGGCCACACAAAATATTGACACTTTAGGCCCAATTTAGACATTTTCAACTGGGGTGTATTCACTTTTGTTGCCAGGCTTTTAGACATTAATGGCTGTGTGTGGAGTTATTTTGAGGGGACCGCAAATTTACATTGTTATACAAGCTGTACACTCACTACTTTACATTGTAGCAAAATGTCATTTCTTCAGCATTGTGACATGAAAAGATAGAATAAACTATTTTAAAAAAATGTGAGGGGTGTACTCACTTTTACGAGATACTGTATTAAATCATGTTTGTTCCATGCAGCCCTCCTCTCTTCCAAAGCTCTCACTTTTCATGAATCTTCTTTTATCCACCCTGGCAGGTATATATCCATCCCTCTATATTCATGAAAAAATTAGCTCCTCCTCCCATTCCCCCAAAAAAGGTCGGTGCATGGTCCACAATGATTCAGTAATTTATAAGTGATAAATAATAGTCCCTTATCAACTGTAAGCTAAAGCCAGTGAGATTCAAATTATGTTAGGAACTCTGCCATTCTAAATCTCCTCAGGTGTGAGGCAATAAAATGCTCTAACTGTTGGTGTCACAGGGCATCTAAGGAGAATAGTCCATAAACCTCTCTACATTCTCCTAAGAGGCGTAATTTCCCAGCATACATCAGTTTGAGTCAACTGGTATCGCTGTCCACTGCACGCATCTTAGTAAGTGATTCCCCTGGAGGGAATCATAAAAACCCCCCAATATGAGAAAAGGAGATTTACCTGATGATATTATTCCTTATGATTATTACATCCCACATTTTCAAACTTTAAAAAGTGAGGGGATTGGTAGTATTTAGACAAGCTTTGATATACCCCTGGAACTCATGGGACATTGGCTATCTTACAGCCTGCCATAGTCTCCTCTAACCTTACCCAGATTCTAGTTTAGTCTTCTTAAAAAAATTGATATGCTAAACTGGGTTTAGCTTTTTCCACACAAAAGTTGTAAAAATCTGCTACATAAAAGGAAAAAGTATTTGGAAGCACAATAGGCACCATCTGCATAAAAAAAATAAAACTTTTGGTAGCACATTCATTTGGTAGCATATTTATTTTTATAGTATGCATTCTACATAACCAGGTGAATATGGCTTTATCTCAATCCATTCCATATCTCTATTTATCCTATGAAGTAAAGAGACACAGTTTTTTCCATATACAATTGTGTTAAATCGATCATTATATATACCCAAATATTGAATAGCCTTCATATTCCACTTGAAAGGTAATGAAGGGTAGCTACACTTTAATGGGGAAAAAAATTAGCAAATAAAAAATAATAATAATATAGTGTATACAATTGCGATTTGAGTAATTTTGTATTTGGATGCTATTAAAAAAATGACCTTTTCTTTTACAATTTGTAATTTTCTGTAAAATGCAATGCAATATGGCTACATAGACCTGTTCTGTACACAGACTGTGTACCCCTGAGAATGTACTTTCCTGCTTGTGTGATTGGCTTACTGATTTTCTCAGAGATACTCCCAATGGAAAATCACGTCTATAGGGATGCAGACCTTGCCAATTTCATCATTTGAGTCCTGCAGGTGCATCAACTGGTTGATGATTATAAAACCACTCCTGTATTGATTCACTGAGCACATGGACACAGATAAACAAACAACTGTAGAGTAACCATTCAGAATAACAAAAGGTAGGAATATGCAACAAAGTTTGTTAAAACCCCTGCAATGTACATAGATCACCCAGAGGAGAATGTTTTTTTCTCAACAAAAGTAGTGTTAATCTTTAAGAATGTTAATCATTTCTAAAGGTAGAGACAATGGTATAATTCCAGACATAGAGAAATATATTTTAAAATTTGACAAAGCCTCATATTCCTTTAGGGCTGCCATCAAACTGGGCAAGGTTATCAATGGATCTATATTTTTTTATGTTTCAATATTTTTTATTAGATTAGAAAGTCAAGAGAGAGATAAACTTAGACATATCTATCAATTGCTATAAAACAGTAGTTGAAGTCATTTATATGAAACTGTGAAATATGACAAGAGAACGAGGTTAAGCAAAACATATAAGCTTTATTAACAGTTGGATAACGGGCACCCCAACTGGGATCTAACTGTGCGTGGGGTGGGGGGAGGCCAGACCACCCGCCTCCACGTCTCTATTATCGATTTTTTGGGTTACCCTTCCAACCAAGTCTGCTGAAAGGATTTAATCCGCAAAATGATTCTCCATTTTAACCTTGTTACGAACAATTCTAACACACTGCATCAAGGTGACTAGGCTTTCTAAGGGCCACACTACCATGTGTGATGCTTTGCTAAATTGTAACGCATTGTTGGTCACGGAATTTGTGGTGTCCCTCTCTCCATTCAGAGATCAGGGTAGTGTGTATAAGGAGAGTAATTTATGAAGAGCACAGAGGGTAAGAAAGGAAGGTGGGGGAAAATAAAGAGGAAAGGAGAAGAGGGTAGAGTACCAGAGAAACCAGTGTCTATATATTTTTTTAAATAAACCAGAGGTTACACTTAACTGCTCTGTGCAATGTTATCACACAGAGTGGTCTCTTACCTCCTCTGCTCCTTCTACGTAAGGCTGCCCCCATAGCTATAATCTATAAACGTACACTCTCTGCACTCCATTTTTTACAGGATTTTACTGACAGCAGCCTAATGGCACGTACACGTCCGACAGAAAAAGTATGACGGAAGCTTTTCATCCTATATTCCGATCCTGTGTATGCCTCATCAGACTTTTTTTTCCGAAAATTCTGATGGATCTAGAAATAGAACATGTTCTAAATATTTCCGACAGAACCAATTCCTATCGGGAAAACCGTTCATCTGTATGCTGTTCCGATGGACCAGAAACGATGCATGCTCTGAAGCAAGTACGAGACAGAATCGCTCGGTGTGGTAAAACTAGTGTTCGTATTGGAGCTAGCACATTCCTCACTCTGCTAATTCTGTGGTCTTTTAATGCAGCGCATTCTTTTCTTCTTTATAATGCTAGAAGAATGAAGTTTTTTTGCTGCTCATATTCACAGAGTTCTCACAAACTTATTTCTTCATTATTTATCTTAATCTCATGAATAATATTCTATTTTTTAAAAGCCCGATCTCCATAATAATGTTTACAATTATTTTTTATAGTCATCTTTTATCATTTTTTATTTCATCAAGATTTTTTTTAGGATTACTTAAAAATAATTTTCTGGGGGCGTGGCTTGGCACCAAGAGAAGATGGATGCCTAACTCGGAGCTCCTGGTCCAAGAGGCCTAGCTACCTGCTGATAAGACGTCCTTACCATCGGCAAGTATGGGGAGCACACTGCCGAACACAACTGCGACCCGTTCCCGCTCACCAAGGAGCCAGGAACCCCCTCTCAGCGAGCACATTCCCAAGATATTTTGGGCAAAATCCAGAGGCGCCACTCAGGAGTCACAGGCCGCAGCACACGAGACACCCTCTATGAACAGACCCACACACAGATCCAGAAGCCGCAGCCCGCAAGCCTCAGCTCCCGACACACAGGCACACCAAGCCTTGAGTCTAGCAGACCTCCCTGCAGTAGCGGCAGACATAAGAAATACACTATCGGCAGCTCAGAGCTGACTTCCAAACTATGGTCTTGCGGGTAGAGGAAGTGGAAGAGACGCAGGCCCGCCATGATGCAGCCCTATGCCAAGTTCAACAGATCTCAGAATCTCATGCAACACATCTGCGGGAAATAAACAGACACATGGAGGACCTCGATAACCATGGGAGACGCCATAACCTGCGGGTAAGAGGCCTACCCGAATCCATTGACCCTCCTCAGCTCACCCAAGATATATGAAAAAAAGGGGGGTGTGTTGCGCTTCCTCAATAGCAAACAAGCTAGCAATGATACAGAATAATAAATAATAATATCAAAACAAAAAGGTGCAATAGTGCTTAAACAATCAAAAAATTGCATCAAAAGTGCATCTGTGCATAGCATAAAATCAACTGATTCAAAGTGCATCTGTGCATAACTCCAGTGTCAACAACAGTGATACTGTGATAGGTAAATTAAGGTGCATATAGTAAAAAACATGTACCAACTAGAATATGAGATATTAAAAATATTGAAAAAATAAGATATAAAAAATCAGCAAAAATCAATAGCAGCAAACAAGTGAATCTAGTTAGAGTGTCCCATACATAGTCCAATCGTGAAAGTTAAATACAATATCACAATCCGAATAAAGTGCAATGTGCCAAGCCAACTCTCTTCCAGTGATTTTTCGTGTCAGTGCTGATTACACTAAATAATTACCTCACTGCTCCGAGGTATGCAGCGGAAAAAAAAGATCTTTTTGCAGGGAGTGCTTGAAACAGGGGGATGGCTGCAGAAAGGAACTTCTAACGGTACCGAAAATCATCCGATTTCCTCGTAGATGTTACCAACGTATGCACTCAAAGGGACAGATAAATAACATCCACCATAGTGTAGTATGTAAAACCATCGACTTTATTAAACAGGTAGTTATCTACTCACAAGAGGATACAAATTGAGCGCACAGCTAACAGTGGACCGATGAGCGTCTCGCTCGGGTGTAAACGTCACTTCCGGTTTCCTACACGTTACGTCACACAATGACTTCGACTGGGATGTCGAATTGTGTGACGTAACGCGTAGGAAACCGGAAGTGACGTTTACACCCGAGCGAGATGCTCATCGGTCCACTGTTAGCTGTGCGCTCAATTCGTATCCTCTTGTGAGTAGATAATTACCTGTTTAATAAAGTCGATGGTTTTACATACTACACTATGGTGGATGTTATTTATCTGTCCCTTTGAGTGCATACGTTGGTAACATCTACGAGGAAATCGGATGATTTTCGGCACCGTTAGAAGTTCCTCTCTGCAGCCATCCCCCTGTTTCAAGCACTCCCTGCAAAAAGATCTTTTTTTTCCGCTGCATACCTCGCAGCAGTGAGGTAATTATTTAGTGTAATCAGCACTGACACGAAAATCACTGGAAGAGAGTTGGCTTGGCACATTGCACTTTATTCGGATTGTGATATTGTATTTAACTTTCACGATTGGACTATGTATGGGACACTCTAACTAGATTCACTTGTTTGCTGCTATTGATTTTTGCTGATTTTTTTATATCTTATTTTTTCAATATTTTTAATATCTCATATTCTAGTTGGTACATGTTTTTAACTATATGCACCTTAATTTACCTATCACAGTATCACTGTTGTTGACACTGGAGTTATGCACAGACGCACTTTGAATCAGTTGATTTTATGCTATGCACAGATGCACTTTTGATGCAATTTTTTGATTGTTTAAGCACTATTGCACCTTTTTCTTTTGATATTATTATTTATTATTCTGTATCATTGCTAGCTTGTTTGCTATTGAGGAAGCGCAACACACCCCCCTTTTTTCATTTTTCACAGTATTGAGAGACAACTCATATAGTGTTTGCTGCTCCCGTTAGAATAGAACTGTGTCTTCTAATTACTTTTACATATTGCGCGGGAGTCTTTGAAATACATATTCACCCAAGAGATAACCACAATTGAGAGACCCCCTGACACCCTGATCACGATGGAACGTATTCATAGGGCTCTACGCCCCAGAGGGAGAGAGACAGACCCACCGAGGGACATGATCTGCTGCCTCACTGATTTTGCTGTGAAAGAGGAGATAATGCATAAAGCTAGAGGAAGAGGGAGACTACTACACCACGGAGCAGAGATCAAGAGATTTAAAGACCAGTCTACTATTACTCTGCAAAGGAGAAGAGAACTAAGACCACTGGTAGATGCACTACGGGCAAGAGCAATAACATACAGATGGAAATTCCTGTTCTGCTTGTCAGCTACCGCAAACGGCCATACAGACTACCAGAGTACTTAGAACACTTCTGCTCTACCCTTCACATACCGATGGTGGACATCCCCGATTGGTATAGTGACTTTCGCCTCCCCCCAATGCGCAGAGCAGAGTCCATGGATGGAGTCGCCGAAGCGGGGAACTTCAGCTTAAGTCGCCGTCGTAGACAACACCTTCCACCTTCTTCCCGGCATATGGCAGGAGACCTGAGAAACTCCAGTCCCACGGCATCTCCGGACCATAGATGGCAGAGAAGAACATGGAAAGATACCCACCAACTCTCTGAATGGGCCTCAAGACAGATAAGTAACACCCTACAGGACCTGACCTCCACACTGTCTATATGGAAATTCCTATAATTCCACGGAGGCCAGTAGACTTATACTTGACATAGGTTGATGCTGTCCCCCTCAGACGGAAATACCTCCGAATCTAACGCCAAAATGTCTTCCTTGAGGGGTACGTTTGCATAATGACTATATACTTAAAACCAAGTAAGCTGGAAACTTATTGAACTCACACGAAACTGAACAAGGAATGCTTTACCAGTCTACTACCATACCAAGGAGTAAGACCAGACCAGGTCCCATACAGACCATAGCGCAACTACTGCAAATGTCTTGATCCATACATGTGTTAGATTGGTTGCATTTAACACAACCTTGGGGTGATCGACTATGCACTGTCTGGCGAAATGGAAACCTCACACACAAAAGTATGAACACACGATACGGTGGGAACTAAATTCCCCAGACAACTATAATACTATCAACATTACTTGAACACTCCTACATTCTCAAAACCCCGTAACACTCACATACACTCAGAATTCACCACACAATAGAGATTATACCCCCAGCCTTTTGCCCTACACGAGTAGTCGATCACATCCAGGAGTGCAGAGGGAAGCAAACTATGTAGTATAAGAAGTCAGTAAAGAAGGAAACCAAGCCATCTGGAAAGATGAAAGTTATAAAATGTTGTCCTAGAATTGAGTTACTGTTTAAAGCGGTTTTGTACAGAAAATTGCAAGTTCAAATGGCTTTGGAACATAGATGCAGTTATGACCATTGAAATAAAATAATATGCAGTATTTACCTTTTATTTTTAATGTTTATGCCGACTTCCGGGCTCTCCTCCCGTGGGAGTAGGCGTGTTTATCGGCTTCGCAATGGTCCCTGGGAACTTTTTAAGCTATTTCCCAGGAATCAGTGGGGGACACAGTCATGCCGAAATCTTGTGAGATTTCGGAAGGAGGACGCCGGTCACGTGACGAGGGCGTGTCCGAAATTGCCATTTTGAAAGTGGGCAAGCAGCTCTATCTGCCATTACCACTATAGCACACGAGGCAAGAGGAAGGAAAACAAAGAGGACACTCAATGAGCATGTACGAGATGGAGCGGTGGATGCTGGGAGCTCAGCATCATCGCATCCAGGAAGTAAATGCCTGTGGGCTTCAAATGCCCACAGCAAAAATGGAAACCGCCGGACTGCTTTTTTAAAAGTTTTCCTTGGCAATGAAATCGTCACGCCGGGGGTTAAAAAGACGCCGATCGTGACTGCAAAGACACCGTAGGAATCGCCCACCAGTGACACAGGTTAAAAAAAAAAACGGCAGCGGAATCCCGCTTTAAGTTATGTTCAATTGAGGCAATATAAAGTGTGATAGCTCACTGACCAGGAACTGGAGCTGCTTACATTCTATCACCATTACATGCATGGAGGAACAGAATGAACAAGTACCACTCCTCTGACATCTTAGCCACACTGACTGACAGGGTAATCAAGACACCCGCAGATCAATACACCCTACATTAGAACAATACCATCCACACCATCGCTATATAGCTCCTTGTCCACCCCCCCCCCCATACAGGTATACACCCAGGACACTAATAACCCACTTGCCATACCCTGAGTATCTCCTCCCCTTCTGGTAAACACTCCCCAAGGCATCACCATGAGGCAAACTCCCCACACCCCGCTCCCCCCTGATAAGCCACCACCCACAATCGGACAGTCGCTATCTTAGGCACCTTTGACCTCGTAGGACTAAGGGATTACATCCATCCTCACCTGGACGCCAAACACTTCCAAGCACAGGGATCCTCTTGAGATCTACCTGACCCCTACTGGACTAAATTGTCAGTCAAGGCTAGTCTCACAGACCCGACCCCAGTAGACACCACATCTTTCCTCTTGCATACCCCCCCACCCACAAGACGAGCTCTCATCCCAGATGAGAAGAGCTAATTCCTAAATTCCCCCTTACTCTCATAACCAAATCTCCCCTTTCTTTCCTTGCTCTTCCCCTTACCCCCTGGCAACATCCCCTCCTCGGCTCTAACAGACACCCCCCGTTGCTCTCTCCTAAGGACACCTCTCATCTCTAACAAGCACAACAACAGCTCAACATGACCCCACCAGAGCCTAAAACCAAACCTCACAACCTTAAACTAGTATCTCTGAATGTAAAAGGATTGAACATTCCTGAGAAACGAACACGCCTCCTGACTAGTATGAAAAGTATGAAAGCCGGCGTGGTATTTTTACAAGAGACCCGCTTCAGCTCCCAAGCGACGCCGAAACTCTCTAATGGCTATTATCCCCACAGTTACCATGCGACGACACCTAACTCCAAAACGAAAGGTGTATCAATCCTGTTATCTAAGCACGTACCTATTCAAGTAACAGACACATTGATAGACAAATAAGGCAGATATATCTTCCTTAGAGGAACATGGCACAACAGACCCATAACGTTATAAAATCTTTACAGCCCTAACACAGCACAAGAACCATTCTTCCGAGAAGTGACAAACCAGCTTACCGATTTTTAATCTGGATTGCTGCTCCTCGGAGGAGATTTCAATGCCCCACTGGAACCACTCACAGACACATCAGCAGGTACCTCTCACCTCCCATATAGGGCCCTTTGCCAAATAAAACTATCCCTACAAAAACTTCTTCTTTATGACACCTGGCATGCTCTCCACCCTAAGGAAAAAGATTTTACCTTTTTTTCCGCCTCCCTCAATAGATACTCCAGGCTCGATTATATATTTCTAACTCAGAAGGATCTCACCCACCTGACTAAAGCGGCAATAGAGCCCATGACCTTATTGGACCATCATCCAGTATCAGTCACACTGACTCTCCCCGAAAAACACAGGAACACGCACAAGTCTGGAAACTGAACTAGCAAATTATAACCGACCTAGCGCACACTACTGAAATACGAAAATGCCTTGTGGACTACTTTTCTGAAAACAACACCCCAAACACATCATACATGACTCAATGGGCTGCCCATAAATGTGTTATAAGAGGGAAACTCATCTCGATTGCAGCCAAAATCACAAAGGAAAAAAAAATGCGCCTTACGAACTTATTTACTAAACTTAAAGGTTTAGAAACCACACACAAGCATACTCTAGCTTCCCAAACTCTCCAAGAACTCCAGGAAGTTCGAACCTCCATACAAAACAAAATAGGTAGCAACATCAAAAGAAACGTTCTGCTTTCCCAGAAACAATTCTATGAATTTGACAACAAAAGTTGTCATCTCTTGGCCCTGGCCCTCCAGTCCAAGAAATCAAAAAATACCGTTCATAGCCTGCACTCCCCCACAGGGGAACAGTTCACAAAGAACAAAGACATAGCGAGGGAGTTCGAGAGATTTTACACAAAATTGTACAACATAGACAGATCGAACCCTCCCACTCACTCCCAAGTGTCGAGAATGTGGACAATTAAAGAGTTTCTAGAAAAGTACTGCCCCCAAACTCCATAACAATGACCTTTCCAATGAACTTGAAGGTCCGATTACCCAAGCGGAGTGGGAAAGAGCACTCAAACAAACAAAAAATGTGCAAAAGCCCGGGACCCGACGAGTTACCTGCAGCATATTACAAGACGTTTACTGAAACTCTACAAGACCCATTTAAAAAGGCTTTCAACTCCTTGACCGATACCAACCCCTTCAAACCCGAGATGCTAGAGGCCCACATAGTTGTAATACCCAAAGGGGATAAAGATCCAACACAAGCCGCAAATTATAGACCGATATCTCTACTTAACGTAGATATCAAAATATTTTCTAAAATTCTGCCCAACAGGCTTCTCCCAATCCTTCCTACGATTATTTCACACGTTCAGGTCAGTTTCGTCTCTGGCCGCGAAGCCAGGGACAACACCCTCAAGGCAATTAATATACACCACCTCATAACAGAGACCAAACAAAAGGGTTTCTTCCTGTCCCTTGATGCGGAGAAGGCATTCGACAGGGTGGCATGGGACTACATGCAGGCAGTACTGCGAACCATCGGCCTAGGGCCACAATTGATCACATTTATTCAGTCCCTTTACCATAACCCCTCAGCAAAAAATAGGGTAAATAACACCCTGTCGGATGCCTTCTCCATACAAAACGGGACCAGACAGGGGTGCCCTCTATCCCCTATCCTGTTTATACTTAGTCTTGAACCCTTCCTAAACAGCCTGAGACAAAACCCCAACATCAAAGGTATTCAGTCAGCCAAAAGAGAATATAAACTTGCCACATTCGCGGATGATATCTTGCTATTCCTCTTGAGCCCCCACACAACACTTCCGATCCTCCTGAAAGAATTCCGCACGTTCAATGTGCTCTCTAACCTCAAAATAAATTTTGCAAAATCCTATTCCCGAAACATCTCCCTCCCCCCAGATTCAGTAACACATTGCAAAACTAACTTCCCGTTCCAGTGGAAAAATTAAGACATAACATATCTAGGCATAAAAATTACCAATACACTGAAACACATGTACGCAAAGAACTACCCAAACATTCTCAATAAGCTAACCACCGATCTAAAACAATGGAACAAACTGTCCTCCTGGTTAGGCAGAGCCGCAATATTAAAAATGAATGTTCTTCCACACATTCTTTATATATTACAGACTGTACCAATATGCCTTCCCCAAGCCTTCTTTAGGTCCTACAAGAGTCTATGTACTAAATTCCTCTGGGGCACTCAAAGGCCCAGAATTAATTATCCCCAGCTTTCTTTACCCAAACACCTAGGAGGCATAGGGTTACCAGACCTGTCTATTATAAAGCCACCCACTTGTCCAGAATTGTAGAATGGAATGTCCACGCACCAACCAAAGATTGGGTAAACTTGGAAGCTTAATTTACAAAACTTCCACTAAGATCCTTACCCTGGATACGAAACTCCTACTACCATAAAGAAATTGATTCACACCCTCTCATCACACCAACACTGCAATGTTTTCGTAGTATTTGCACACAGACCTCCCTTTCATATATCCCAGGACCACTAAGGCCACTGAAAATGAACCCAGAATTCCCTCCTGGGATGCATGAAAACTTTCTTCAATGAAACTGGTCACAGGAGCAGATTCTGCTGAAGCATTTCTATGACAATAGACAACCGCAAACTGCTGCACAATTAGCTGTAAAAATGCAGAAACCCTACATACCCACCTGGTTTCAACAAATATCTCAATACATTAAAGCAAACGAGAAGAAGGAAGACTGTTCATGACAATTAACATCTTGAATTATTGTGCATATCCATAACGCCCCAAACACATCTCATCTCCCAGTCTCACTCCCTCCTATTCCAAGAATGTGAACCCAACACTTCAAAAGCATGCACTGCTTGGGAAAGGGATCTAGGTATAACCTTGACCCCCAAAGAATGGGAAAATATCTTTCTCAACATACATAAGGGCTCTCTAAGCGTATCAACCCAAGAAAATGGGTATAAAATACAATCCCGCTGGTACCAGACACTGGCCCTGTTACACAAATGGAACCCGTCAATTCCCAATACCTGCTGGAGATGCCAGACAAGCCTACGGCACACTGCTCCATATCTCTGGTGGGAATGCCCCACCATTAAAAAATACTGGAAGGAAATACACAAGTTAATACTGTCGATCACGTCATACAAATTACCCTTTACTCCAGCTCAATTCCTTTTACACCACACCACCCAAAAGCCAAACTCATACCGTAAATCCCTAAGCATATACCTAATCAACGCAGCGAAACAATGCATCCCGAATCACTGGAAATCCCAAACCAGTCCCTCTATTAAAGAGTGGCTCCATAGACAACACAGAATAGCAGAGCTAGAGGAACTGATCCACATTACTAGAGATACCCCTCAGAAGTTTGGCAGCAAAAGTGCTGGGTACACTTTAAGTCCACCGCCGAATACAACAACATACTAAGACAATCTGACTGACCACACTCCAAAACCTTACCAGCTAAGTTGAGACGGCAACAAAACAACAGAAATATATGAAAGTTACTTCTATACTGGAACCCCACTAGACAAATCCGCCACACCATTTCTAATAGAACTACGTTCCTTTCCAGACCAACCAAGGTACCCAACCCATGGCCTTGACCCCTTCTAATGCCGCGTACACACGAGCGGACTGTATGGCGTACTTAGTCCGTTGAAACACATTTCAGCGGACAATCCGCTCGTGTGTGGGCTTCAGCGGACTTTTTCAGCGTGCAGTCCGGAGTACTAAGAATTTAGTTTTTTCTGAAATTCTGTCCGTCGTACTTTGGTTTCAGTGGACAATACGGTCGTCAGTATGCTAGTCGGACGGACTAAGAATGACGCATGCCCAGAAAGGATTTACAGGGCGGAAGGGTGCTTTGCTGTGTCTTGGACTTCCTATTTCTAGTCCCGTCGTACGTGCTGTACACGTCATCGCGCAAGCTTTCGACGGACTGTTTGTGTATCCGTGTGTGGTCAAGTCCGTTCAGTGGAAACTACGATGGATTGTCCGTCGGATTGTATGACGGACTAAGTACGCCATACAGTCCGCTCGTGTGTACGCGGCATAAGAGGCAAACTTATAACTGACTAGGAAGAGAGCAGCGATCAGTCAATATCCATAATAAATAACCCTATATGGACGGAAGACGACATGGATACATTCTCATAACCTCGTAAGTCAGGACAACATCATACTTGCAACTTTGTTTATTTCCTGTTATTCATTGTATTTCACTGTTTTCCTTGTGATGATCCTTGAACTCTGTAAGTTAGCTTATGATACTGATATCTGTTCAACGAATAATATGTTTGTAACCTTATTTTCCTTTAATAAAATAAAAATTTCTGAAAAAAATTAAATAAAATTATTTTCTAATGATCTCCATATAATTTTTTTTGTGTGCCAAGTTACCACAATAACATTATTATCTTGTATTTTTTATTAACCTCAAGTAGGTTGGTGTCCCTTGTTAATTTGACATTGTCTTTTTGAAATGTACCCCCCTACTCACATACAAACTGTCCTATTTGAAGAAAAACACATAGGCAAGTATTTTCTGAAAATAAAATATCCATTTATTCTGGGTAACAAAATAAAGAGGAAGGCAATGCTGGAGAAACTTTTGGAATTTGCAAAGCCTTTTGGCCCCCAGGGCACACATCAAGTCTGTGGAAAAGAAAATTGGAAGCTTGAGGAGTCCATATAATAGGGAGTGCAATCTGGTCCAGGAATCCCAGAGATCATGACCAGCAGCAGATGACATATCTGTCTCCAGGCTGTGGTACTACAACAGTCTGCGTCTTCTGTCAGACCAGACTGAACCCAAGTCATCACCTTCTTATCTTCCCTGCAGCCTTCCCTCCACGCTTCCCTGCAGCCTTCCTTGGAGGCTGTGGCTCTGGTGGTGGACTTGTGGAAGGAGGAGGAGGAGGATGGGCTTGCTCATATATGTGGCTGTTCTCAGTCAGATGGCCCCTCAACCCATTCTGAAGGGCATCAAAAATAATTCCCTCAGAGGAGGCATTAGCCCTTCTCCAATTCTAGCAACCTGGTGGCTAGATAGCAGCCATAGGCCTCTTCAGCATTGGGGGGCTTCTGAGGACATCACTGGTTTCTCTAATGAGGCCCAGTGCTGCCTCCTCCATCATCGTTGCCTTCCTGGGCCTTTTGGTGGTAAGGCAGAGAGGAGGCAACTGTGATTGGGTGAGGCTCCTACTGGGCCCAGCCACCTCCTAGCTGGCACAGGGACCGCCCTCCTCCTGGCTGCCACTGGGCATGGCCTCCTCCTGGCTGACACTGGGCACAGCCTCCTCCTGGCTGACACTTCCCAGACCCTCCTCTTGGCTGAGCTCATCCTGTGTATAAAAAAGGGACATAGTTTTAGTTTTTGCTTCATCAATCACACACAATTTTCAGCTCATGACTTGCAAATTGAATGTTAATAAATAGAAAGGACTATCATTCTGACCCCAGCATTTTTCAAGCTGGTCACAAACATTTTTGGCCACTACTGTCTATTGATATGTATACATCATTTTTTTGATAAAATCATTAATTTGTAATCAATTATAACATCTAGTTAACATCATTAATATTAGACAATAAATATGTCTAAAAATAACATACCTGGCTCCAGCTGGGCGCATCCACTTCTTCCAGGATGGAAGGCCCAGGTTGTTCCTCGTCAGCCTCTGCTGGGGTTGAGGGAAGGGTGGAGGAAAGGCTGCAGGGAAGGCTGCAGGGAAGGGTCAAAAGAGATTCCCTGACTTCAATCTGGCCATCCAGAAACCGCAGTTTGTTGAAGTACCACAGCCTGGGGACATAAACATTCTCTGCTGATGCTCCTGATCGGAGTGATTTCTGGATCTTATTATGCTCCTTCTTATACATGTTCCCCAAATCCCAATTTTCTTTTCCAAGAAATGGATGTTTGCATCTGGCACCCAAGTCTTCACAAATTCCAGAAGTTTCTCCAGCGTTGACTTCCTAACTTGTTTATTATAATATAAACTGTGTTTCGCCTCCCACAAATTCCTCATCTCCTTGTACTTGTCAATGAAACTGTCCATAAATTCAGGGTCCTTAAAGTGATTCATATTTTCTGTAAAGACAATACTTAAGACAAAAACAATAATGTCAGCCTAAACTCTCATAATCTTATCCCAATATAGGCCTCAATCTTTAAGCAATGCAGACAACTGATGCTCCAAATTTAAAACATTTACCTTCGTTATAGAATGTTTGTCCTCCTTTCTCAGCACACCGTATGTACGTACAACACACGCATGTTACTTTATATACACTGTGCATGTCCCCATGTCGCCTGCCCCTGGCGTTCTTTCCAGTGCATTCCCCACCCCTTCTCTTCAGTGCACAGTAGGAGTGACATGGCAGAGACACAGCAGGTGTGTGTTATTAATTGGAGTAACGAGGAGGAGGAAAGCCCGGAGGCAGAAACTCCTGATCCCAGAGGTGAAGATTTAAGGCATCAAATATGTCCTTTGGTGAGATGGTGGAGATGGTGGACATCTTGATGAAGAACGACTATGATGGGAAGAATGGACTGTATGTGAGAATGGCCAAAATTATGACGAAAGTTGTGAAAAATCTGCACACAAATGTTGGGGTACGACAATTGAAGGAGAAATTAAAGAAATGCCGGTCAGACCTGAAACTGAGGGAGCTGGATCAGTATAGCAGGATCAAAAGAATGCTTAGAAAAAGTAAGTAAGTATCTGTCGTTTGTTCCGATTATTATTATTACTTGCATGCTGTGCCATATGATTTTATTTACTGTAGGACATTTTAAAATGACACGTTTCAGGTTAGTGGGCACAGTAATCGGTCGTAGTAAACATTGTTCGCTCATTAAATACGATGTTTTGGGCAGATACAGGTTAAATATATTTGGTCATGCCTATAAATATCTGTGTGCTAAGTATACTTTTTGTTTCCTTCTCATAGGGGACCAAAGACTCGGAGGACACCTCTCAACAGAGGACACCAGGAACCCCCCACCTGAGAAAGAAGGGGAACTCCAAACACTACATCCCGCGGATCTGGAGGAAGGAGAGGTGGAAGAATTTGGTGAACTTGTCACCACAACAGGTGAGTGTCTGACACCCCAGCTTCAGGTAATATATGTATGCCTGCATATTTTTTAGACATGTTTTTCCCAAATTTTTTAGGTGATTTGCTGGTTGTGGAAGAGCAAGCTCAACATTTCACAAGTGCATGTGCACAACTACTAATCCAGGACATCATGACATGGAATCGTGAAATCAACATCATAAGAAACAAACTAAATGTTATGGAGCAACAAATGAAGAACTTGATTAATGTGTTGGGAAAAAGATTTTCAAAATACAACCATTTTCTCAATTGTTGTCTTAAAAACACTTTTTTTTTAGGAATTAGAAAAAGCCAGTGTGATTTCAATGTACGCGTTTGGTGGGTGCAACCCCTTCCTCCCAAATGAAGTAGCTGAGAGGAAGGGGTTGCCCCCCCAAAAAACATGTCCATTGATCCCCCATGATGAGAGATAGCTCATGTTGACATTAGGCATGGGATCAGGAGAGAAATCCCCAATTTGTGTGCATCTTCAAAATTTGGCTTTTACAGGGGCGACATCACCCCATCTGATGAAGGCAATATCAAGACACTTTGGACACTAGAATGTCTGGTATTGCCTTCTGTTTTTCTACGTTGAACTTTGTAAGTTCCAGAGTTTTGTATGTTATGTTCTTAAACATGCCTATTTACAACAACAAAAACAATAATAAAAAAATAAAAAAATAAAATAAAATAGTTGTCAACAAAAATGTAATTTACATATTTCTCCCAAACTTCACAGGCGCTTTGGGGGGCCAAGCCAAGATGGCCAGTATCCAGGCCTGTCAGGCGATTCTCTATAATAAATCCGGCCTCATGCCCAACTGAGGCTATATAATTATGTGAATTTTTTCTTAAATAATTGTGCAGTATGCAGCAGCATAGGATGATATGGTTGATTTTGTAGTCAGGAATATGGATTGCTGTCAGAAACAGGTGGAACCGGCTGGCCAGTACTCCTGAGGGTATTCTCAATGACTCTTCTCGCTATGGCCAGCCGACAATTAAAAACCCTCCTCTCCAGGGAGAGGGTCCTTTGGGGGAATGGCCTCATCAGGTGCTTGATCAGACCGAACGCTTCATCTGCAATAAAGATGAAGGGGTCGCTATCCACATCAGGTGGCAATGCCAGGCCACCAGTCTGGAGACGTCAGTAAAACTCCGTCTGGGCGAGGACCCCTCCATCTGGCATCCGGCCATTCTTCCCCACGTCCACATAAAGGAACTCATATTGTGCCGACACCACCGCCATTAACTCTATACTATTAAACCCCTTATAATAGTAAGACCCCGTATGGGGTGGTGGCATGATGTGGACATGCTTCCCATCTATAGCCCCTCCACAGTTGGTAAAGTCCCAACGGTTGGCAAAATGGGAGACCACAGTTTGCCATTCCTGTGGTGTTGAAGGAAACTGTGGAGTCAAACAATACAAAAATATAAGTACTTTTGCAAATAACATTGCAAGCAGATTACACAAAAGACATTCTTGCACAACATCAGTATAACATTTATTTTAAGGAGTATTTAACAACAAAGGCCCACTTATCAGATTCCTCATCCCCTCTGATGGCCCATTGATATAATTGTAGGGGAGGAGGATATGAGGTGACTTTGGGAGGCAAAAGTATAAAATCTCCAGAAATCTGCCTGAATTTAAGGACACACATAACATTTGTACACATTTTGGGGGGGGGGTTATAAATTAATTTAAACACACACATAACATTTGGACACATTTTAGCGGGGGGGGGGGGGGAGGGTTATAAATGAATTTAAGCACATACATAACAATTGGACACATTTTGGGGAAGGAGGGATATAAATGAATTTAAGCACATACATAACATTTGTACACATTTTAGGGAGTGTTTAGGGTGAAGCACTACAATGGAGCTGACAAAATACATTGTTAAGTGACTAGGCTATAGGTGAATATGGGCCCAGGATAGCATGCTGGGGAGGTTAGTGAAGGCAAATATGCATGTAGGCCAAAAAAAGCATTAAAAGCTTCCAGCATGCATGAAGATAAAGGGGACATCCACAGCATGTTCCAATCATGGTAATTAGGGAATGATGAAATAAATACAATACATTAGTAAAAATTAAATACGTATAATGTGATGTTAAATGAGAAAAGTTACCTAAACCACATGCTGACCGGGCTGTAGCCGAGATACGGCTACAGCGAGGTCGGCTTTTTCTGGGTGGACGTCCGTGGGACGTCCTCCCAGAATCTTGCTCCTGCGTGCCCCCTGGGGAGTGCACCTGGGAACATCCATGACCACGGGGTCCTCTAGATCCCGGATCACGGTAAACGGCAGCTGATAGCAGTGATTGCTTGTAAACAAACTGGTGTCACGTCATGACGCCGGTTCCTCCCTCCCCTCTCTGTACTGATCTGTACAGTGCAAGAGGAGAGGGGGAGAGATGGCAGCAGCGCTGTGGACTGGATGTGTAGTGCCCACAGCGCTGCTCAGTATACTCTGCTCATACTCTGCATCACTGTGCAATACTCTGCCAATACTCTGCAAAACTGTGTAATACTTTGCTAATACTCTGCAACACTGTGCAATACTCTGCAACACTGTGTAATACTTTGCCAATACTCTACAACTGTCAGAAACCATGAATCAGACCGAGACAGAAGTATAATTAAATCACACTTGTTTATTAAAAAATAAAAAGGTAAATATAGTAAGCGTAGTCAAAGCATAGCCAGAATACAGTAACCGGATCGAGTAGTCAACCAGTCCAGAGTTCAATAACCAGATCGAGTAATCAGCCAGGCCAGAAGTCAGTGATCCAAGTGAAGCAACAGCAAGCAGGATAAGGAGCCAGAAGGGATGTCAGCAATCCAGTCTTTAATCCCTTCAGCCCCGGACCATTTTGCTGGCCAAAGACCAGACCACTCTTTGCGATTTGGCACTGCGTCGATTTAACTGATAATTGCGCGGTCATGCGACGTGGCTCCCAAACAAAATTGACGTCCTTTTTTTCCCACAAATAGAGCTTTCTTTTGGTGGTATTTGATCACCCCTTCGGTTTTTTATTTTTTGCGCTATAAACAAAAATAGAGCGACAATTTTGAAAAAAATGCATTACTTTTTGTTATAATAAATATCCCCCAAAAATATATAATAAAGCATTTTTTTCCCTCAGTTTAGGCCAATACGTATTCTTCTACATATTTTTGGTTAAAAAAAAAATCGCAATAAGCGATTATTGATTGGTTTGCACAAAAGTTATAGCGTTTACAAAATAGGGGATAGTTTTATGACATTTTTATTAATAATTTTTTTTTTACTAGTAATGGCGGCGAGCGGCGATTTTTATTGTGACTGCGACATTATGGCGGACACATCGGACATTTTTGACACATTTTTGGGACCATTGTCGTTTATACAGCAATCACTGCTATACAAATGCAGTGATTCCTGTGTAAATGACACTGGCAGTGAAGGGGTTAACCAGTGGGTGGCAGTGTAGGAGTTAAGTGTTCCTAGGGGTGTGTTACTAACTGTGGGGGGCTGGGCTTTTTTTTAGTGAACACTGATCTTTGCTCCAATCACATGGAGCAGAGATCAGCGTCACTTGTTGCTAGGCAGAACGGGGAGATGTTGTTTACAATGGCATCTCCCAGTTCAGCCGCCCTGTGAGACGATCGCGGGTATGCCCACGGTGATCGAGTCCGCGGGACCCGCGGCCGGACTCACAGGGGTCCCGACCGGCACGCGAGCACGCCGCCGGTGGCGTGCTCACAATGGCAGGGCGGCATTTAAAATTCGACGTACCTGTACGCCAATATGCCTGCCCATGCCATTCTGCCTACGTATATCGGCATGCGCCGGTCAGGAAGTGGTTAAACAGAAACCCGCAGGAGATGGTTTCTTGTGATGTGACCAGGGCAAGGGCAGATATGAGCCAGACAGCTTTAAGTAGGCAGGTCAGACTAGCTGGATAAGGAACAGCTGGTAACTGAGGAGAGAGATGAGAGCTGGCAATTAGCCTACAGCTGAGCAGCCAGCCTAGAGAAGGAAGGGCTAAGCCAGCCCTGACAGTACCCCCTCCTCAATGACCCCTCTCCCTCTGAGGGCCGCCGGGCTTGAGGGGAAAACATCTATGGAACTCGAGGTGGAGGACAGGGGCATGTAAGTCCGAGGATGAAACCCAGGAGCGTTCCTCTGGACCGTACCCCTTCCAATGCACCAGATACTGTATGTGGCCACGGAACCTATGGGAGTCAACAATGGATTGAACCTCATACTCCACATTGTTCTCAACCTGAATAGGGTGAGGACAGGGGACCAAGGTGGTAAATCAGTTACAGACCAACGGTTTCAATAAGGAGACATGAAACACATTTGAGATGCGCATACTAGAAGGAAGGTCCAATGCGTAAGCCACTGGGTTAATCCTGCGAAGGATACAGAAAGGCCCAATAAACCGAGGTGCAAACTTCAGTGAGGGAACACGAAGCCGGAACTTGCGATATGACAGCCAGACCCTGTCCCCAACCTGGTAGGAAGGCGCAGGCAGGCAACTGCGGTCAGCATGGAGTCTATATCTATCATTAGCATGATACAAAGCCTCCTGGACTTGTACCCAAGTGGAACAAAGACCACGGAGATGCTCCTCTAACACAGCAATACTCTGCGGAACAAACGAGTCAGGCAACATGGAAGGTTGGAAACCATAATTCACCATAAATGGAGACAATCGGGAGGCAGAATTCAAGGCACTGTTGTGAGCAAACTCTGCCCATGGTAATAGGTCTGACCGGTTGCTATGGTGGTCAGAAATATAGAAATGTAGGAATTGCTCCAAGGACTGATTGGCTCGCTCTGCAGCCCCATTAGACTGTGGGTGATACGCAGAAGAGAACGCAAGCTGGATTCCCAACTGTGCACAAAAGGCTCACCAGAACCAGGAGACAAACTGACTGCCCCTGTCTGAGACAATCTCCTTGGGTAGCCCATGTAAGCAAAAGATCTCCAGAGAAAAAATGGAAGCCAGTTCCTTAGAGGTAGGCAACTTCTTAAGTGGAATACAATGACACATCTTTGAGAACCGGTCAACTACCATAAGGATAACAGTGTTGCCTTGGGAATTGGGCAACTCCAGAATGAAATCCATTGACAGGTGGGTCCAGGGCCTCTCTCCAATGGGTATGGATTGTAGGAGGCCCACTGGAAGGTGTCTTGAAGTCTTACTCTGGGCACACACGGGACAGGCAGCTACGAAGGCAGTAACATCAGTCCATAGGCTAGGCCACCAGAATTGTTGGGAAATGGCCCAAATGAGTTGATTCTTCCTAGGATGGTCAGCTGCCTTGGGAGAATGGTAAGTCTGGAGCATAGCAGTAAGGAGACTCTCTGGGACAAAGCAGCGGTCACAAGGTTTCTCAGGAGGAGCATGGACTTGATCAGCAAGAATTTTGTCACCTAAAAGGAGAAGTAAGGCTTCCAGCAAGAAGCCACATCTGCGTGTGCAGGAATGCTGTCTCCTATGGCAACAGTCTTTAACAGTTCCTAACACAGAGCGTAACAGTTCTCTCACCTTCTCTACAACTTCTCCTTGTAGGTCTTCCCTGCTTCGTCCCCCGGACAATTCGCCTCAATGGAAGTCTTCCACTGTGTGGCACTTCTGTTCTTGTGACAGCTCTTATATAATGGAGGGCGGGACCACCCGGTGACCCCGCCCCCACTGACGCACAGGGACTTCCTTATGGCTTTCCCCTGGTGTCACAGGTTCAGGAGGGGGGCGCTCTCTCGTCCACGCTTCTTTTCCTGCGGCCTGCCAGGTTACATGCTCAGGTAAGGGTCTGGTATGGTTTTTAAAACTTTGCATTGATACATGTCCCCTAGTGCAGGACCCAGGTGTCAAAACACTTTTTATGACAATAACTTGCATATTAACCTTTAAAATTAGCACTTCTGATTTCTCCCATAGACTTTTAAAGGGTGTTCCGTGGCTTTCGAATTTGCGGTGAACACCCCAAATTGTTTGCTATTCGGCGAACGGGTGAAAAGCCAATGTTTGAGTTGAACTCATGTTCGATCCAAACATAAAGCCCATCCCTATTTGAAAGATACAGATTAGGCCGCGTACACACGCGCGGACTGTTGGCCCAACTTTGTCCGTCCAACAGTTTGAGCGAACAGTCCACTCAAACTTAGCATGGACGGACATGGCCACACACGAGCGGACTGTTTCAGCGAACTGTTTGTCAAACAGTTCGCTCAACTTTTGAAATGAACGGACTCGCCCACGTAAGGCGGAGGCAAGTCCGCCCATTTCGAGCGCGTGTACAGGTAGGCGGGGCCCGCGAAGGAGACGTCGCGGGCACCGCCGCCTGGAATGGACTTAAAGGGACACCCAACGCCGAAAAAAATCGGCGTGGGGGTTCCCCCAAAGTCCACAACAGACCCTTGTCCGAGCACGCTACCCGGCCGGCCAGGAAAGGGGGACGAGCGAGCGCGCCCCCCCCCCCTGAGCCGTACCAGGCCGCGTGCCCTCAACATGGGGGGTGCCTTGGGGAAGGGGGGGCCGCGCGCCCCCCCCACCCCAAAGCACCTTGTCCCCATGTTGATGAGGACAAGGGCCTCTTCCCGACAACCCTGGCCGTTGGTTGTCGGGGTCTGCGGGCGGGGGGCTTATCGGAATCCGGGAGCCCCCTTTAATAAGGGGGCCCCCGGATACTGGCCCCCCACCCTATGTGAATGAGTATGGGGTACAATGTACCCCTACCCATTCACCTGTGAAATAAAGTACAAAAAAAAACACAACACAGGGAAAAAATATTTTATTGCACAGCTCCGGGGGTCTTCCGTCTTCGGGGGTCTTCTCGCCGGACTCCTCCGCTATCTTCTTGTAGCTCTTTTACTAGCGGAGGAGTCCGGCTTTCTTCCTCCCCGCCGCCGGCCTCTTCTACCGACTTCGGGGGTCTTGTCCCCCTCTTCGGTTCTTCTGCCGGGCCACCGCGCCTTCTTATAGCTCTTTTACAGGCGGTGGCCCGGTCTTCTGTCGCCGCTGTCGCCTTCCGGTCGCCTTCCGTTCTTCTTCTTGTTCTTCTTCTCCAGGAGATGTTGACACGTCGCTCTCTCCGGTCGGAATGCCAGAGCCGCGCTATGCGGCCACTTATATAGTGACAATGGGGCGGTGTCACATGGTATATGTCACATGGCTTGGTGTCACATGGTGACCCCGCCCCCTTACGATGTCATAGTCCCCATGTGACATCAACCCATGTGACCAACCCATGTGACACCGCCCCATTGTCACTATATAAGTGGCCGCATAGCGCGGCTCTGGCATTCCGACCGGAGAGAGCGACGTGTCAACATCTCCTGGAGAAGAAGAACAAGAAGAAGAACGGAAGGCGACCGGAAGGCGACAGCGGCGACAGAAGCGACAGAAGACCTAAAGAAGGCGCGGTGGCCCGGCAGAAGAACCGAAGAGGGGGACAAGACCCCCGAAGTCGGGAGAAGAGGCCGGCGGCGGGGAGGAAGAAAGCCGGGCTCCTCCGCTAGTAAAAGAGCTACAAGAAGATAGCGGAGGAGTCCGGCGAGAAGACCCCCGAAGACGGAAGACCCCCGGAGCTGTGCAATAAAATATTTTTTCCCTGTGTTGTGTTTTTTTTTGTACTTTATTTCACAGGTGAATGGGTAGGGGTACATTGTACCCCATACTCATTCACATAGGGTGGGGGGCCGGTATCCGGGGGCCCCCTTATTAAAGGGGGCTCCCGGATTCCGATAAGCCCCCCGCCCACAGACCCCGACAACCAACGGCCAGGGTTGTCGGGAAGAGGCCCTTGTCCTCATCAACATGGGGACAAGGTGCTTTGGGGTGGGGGGGCCGCGCGGCCCCCCCTTCCCCAAGGCACCCCCCATGTTGAGGGCACGCGGCCTGGTACGGCTCAGGGGGGGGGGCGCGCTCGCTCGTCCCCCTTTCCTGGCCGGCCGGGTAGCGTGCTCGGACAAGGGTCTGTTGTGGACTTTGGGGGAACCCCCACGCCGATTTTTTCCGGCGTTGGGGTTCCCCTTTAAGTCCATACCAGGCGGCGGAGCCCGCGACGTCTCCGTCGCGGGCCCCGCCTACCTGGAGACGCGCTCCAAATGAGCAGACTTTCCTCCGAGCGGGAACAGTCCGCTCATTTCGAAAGTACAGCGGACTGGCCCACACACGGGCGGACTGTCCGCTCAAACCAAGTTTCAGCGGACAGTTTTTTGGAATTTCCGAAAAACTTTGTTCGTCAAACTGTCCGCTGAAACTGTCCGCTGAAGCCCCACACACGAGCGGACTGTCCGCCCAAACACTGTTCAGCGGACAAGGTTGGGCGAACAGTCCGCCCGTGTGTACGCGGCCTTAGGGTTAATTTACTAAAGGAAACTAGACTGTACACTTTGCAAAGTGCAGTTGCTCCAGAGCTTAGTAAATGAGCAAAGCTCTGCTGAATTCCATCTTCCAATCATGTGCAAGCAAAATGCAGTTTTTTTATTGTCCTTGCATGTGATTGGGTACTCTTTGCAAAGTTATTATTATTATTATACAGGATTTATATAGCACCAACAGTTTGTACAGTGCTTTGCAACCAGGGGCGGTGCTACCAGTAGGCGGACTAGGCAGTCGCCTAGGGCACACTTCTGCCCAGGGCGCCCTGGCCCCTGAATACCCTCTTCCCTCTCAACACAACAGGCAGCTGCTCCCAAGTCCCTCTGTACAGTGTCAGAGGCACCGCGGCGGCAGAGAACTGTCTGTGCCCCGCCTTAATCGAATGGAGGAAGGAAAGGAAACATTTGCTGTGCTGCTGATCATCACAGTGCCAGAATCCACTGCATCCACTGCATCCACTTAAAATTCCTTCCAGAAAGTATAAATAAAATTGGACATCTCAGTGATTGTAAAGTTAGGTGGGTAGTCTATACAGATGTGACTCCCCCAGCCTACATACAATAAGTGTGTTTTTTAGTGGCTCATTGTGTGTTAAAACAACATTGTTTTGAGTGGCGGTGTAGAATATTTGATATTTATTCTTTTTAGTCAGTGTGACACATTGTTTTTTAGCTGGATTTTAATAAATGTATAATATTGTGGTCCATTTATGCTACATCACAACAAGGTATCTTATTTTATTAGCAGCAGCTATTCTTTATTGGTGCTATATTTTTTGGAGGGAGAAATCCTCCATAATTCTACAAATCACTATTCAGCCATTTCTGATCTGATCTACCATCCCTGATCACTGGCCAGGCCTGGAGTACACAAAGATGAGGTGTCCAGGGATCTGTTCTGTCCATCCTGCCTGGTGATTGCTGGCATATACAGAGCTGGCCCTCACACATCAGACTCTTAGCCCCAGTTCACACTAGAACACGGTGCGGGAAAACCACCATCCATGTGCATTTCCCACACCGCATTCGGATTGCATTGCTCTTGCTATCTGCAGTGGGTGTCAGTGCATTGTTAATGAGACCCCACATGCAGGTCACAAACACAGTGCATTTGCCGACACCTGATCACATGGTACAAATGGACCATGCAATCCGGTTGCAGTGCAGTTCCAAAATATGTGCAGCACAACTTTTGTGCAATTTGGCACAAAATGAATGGGTTCAAATCACACCACAAAGAATATCATGTGAATTACATGTAATTTATAGTGTGAACAGAAGCTGCGTATACCTGTCACATCTGTGTCGTGATGGCTGTCATGGATCCGGAAGTGTCAGCGATGACAGGACTGCACTGCACAATCAGAAATCTGGGGGGGGGGGGGCAAAATTAGGTTTCGCCTAGGGTGTCAAATATCCTTGCACCAGCCCTGTTTGCAACATCGGGGAATACAGTACAATTACAATACAATTCAATACAGGAGGGATCAAAGGGCCCTGCTTGTTAGAGCTTACAATCTAGAAGGGAGGGTCAAGTGGAACAAAGAGTAGGAGCTGTGGGGGATGATCAGATGGACAAAATGAAAATACTGTTGTTAGGTGCGGGTGGGATTGTCAGAAACCATGAACCAGGCCGAGACAGAAGTACAATTAAATCACACTTGTTTATTAATAAAAAATACAAATAGAGTAAGCATAGTCAAAGCATAGCCAGAGTCCAGTAACAGGATCAAGTAGTCAGCCAGGCCAGAGTTCAATAACCAGATCGGGTAATCAGCCAGGCCAGAAGTCAAAGATCCAAGTGGAGAAACAGCAAGCAGGATAAGGAGCCAGAAGGGATGTCAGCAAGCCAGTCTTTAAACAGGAACACAGGGGTTGGTTTCTTGCGATGTGACCAAGGCAAAGGCAGAGATGAAGTGAGCTGGACAGCCTTAAGTAGGCAGGTCAGACAAGCAGGATCAGAAACAGCTGAGTAACTGTGGAGAGAGATGAGAGCTGGCAATTAGCCGTCAGCTGAGCAGCCATCCCAGAGAAGGAAGGGCTAAGCAGATATAGGCTGCTCTGAAGAGGAGGGTTTTCAAGGATCGTCTACAAGCCAATAGAGTGGGAGATCATGTGATAAAAACAAAATGTTTGCAATGTGGGGAGCAGAAAAAACACATTGCAAACTTTTTGTTTTTATCACGTGATTTTTATGGACTGTTAGTTTTATTTTAACTTGTATATTTCCAATAAACCATTATTGGTTGTAATTTCACCATGCGAGGTGTTTTTTATGCTTTGTCCCCCCTATGGTGAATCCTTATGAGATTTCTGGTGCCAAGTCCTACAGCGATCCACGGCTCGAAACTTCATCTATCCCTTCCAGCTAGAGACTACAAGGAATTCCGAGGTGAAACACCATCTGGCTGGCTGTATTAGGGCGTGTGGCTGGAGCCCCCCCATAAGCTCGTATGACACACTACTATAAGGTGGATGTGTCCGACTCATCTGGTAAGAGTACCTACCTTCTTTAATCTTCTTACAATCCACTCTCAAGAGGTTCTGAGATCTGAGGAGGTTGTGAGTTATTCTGCTATGAATGCCATCTGACAACTTTAAAAAATCCCAGACACACCACTTTGAGATCTATGGAGACTGACTTTGAGACTGTCTATACTCGTTTTGGATTGTAGTGGACTTTTTTGTCGATACCATTTGTTTGGTCACTTTAAATGCATATTTAGACCTATTGATATTGGTGTCTTTAAGTGCTGCACTTATATGTAGATTGAATTTAAACTTGGTTTGCTTGTGTGCTAGCAGCTTGGCTGTGTTTATCACAGGAATATTGCAGTTTCACTATTGTGCAAATTTACCATTTTATTAGCGCAGTGTTTTTCTTCTGTATTATTTACTTGCTTAGTAGCTGGGTTTTTGTCTAAGGCCTGAGGTGCCCAAATATCAACTGGGGTAGGGTGATAAGGGCATCATAGATTGGGGTGCCAAAAATGGAGGGATTGGTCATCAGGGTGCTGAAACCGACGGTACTGCTGAACAGGTGCCAAAAGCAGGGACTGGTGATTGGGGTGCCAAAAATGGAGGGACTGATGATTGAGTGCCAAGACCTGAGGGACTGGTGATCGAATTGCTAAAACTGGTGAATGGGGTAGCAAAAATAGAGGAACTGGTGATCGGGTTGCTAAAACTGGTGGTCAGAGTGCCGAAACGAGTGGTACTGGTGATCTAAGTAATGAAACTAGTGGTATTGGCAATCACTTTAACACCAATAGTTTCTCCAGCATTTGACCCCCTAGACACCATGGCACAAAGGATGCACTTTAATTTAGGATGCTCAAGGTAACTCTATGATTGCTTCTAATACTTGGGACAATACTGTGGAATGGGGTCCCTGCTGAACATCTCTAATACTTCCCTGCGGTTAGCAGAATCTATAGTGTGGGATCAGCTCTACTAGGCAGAATGTGTGATTTCAGCACTTTAGGCACAGTATGTTGGGAAGGGTGGTGCATATTTTCCCTGTTGTCCCCTGATGTGCCCCCACTGCTGTCCCCTTGATCTGTCCCTAATACTGGCCCCCAATTTTTTCCCACTGCTGTCCCCCAATGTGTCCCCACTACTGTCCCCCAATGTGCCCCCACTACTGTCCCCCAATGTGTCCCTTCTACTGTCTTCCGATGTGTCCCCATTGCTGTCCCCTGATGTGTCCCCACTACTGTCCCCTGATGTGTCTCCGCTACTGTCCCCTGATGTGTCCCAACTACTGTCCCCATTTAGTCCTACCCACCTCCTGATTTTCTCCTATTCTGAATGCTCCCAGGGTTCTGTCTCCGGTCTGCATGGTGTAGCTTTCTCTAGCCCCCATCAGTGGATCCTTCTCCAGCGCCGCTTGCTGCCCCAAGGCACCACAGTAAGCCTGCCACAGCCACCCAGATTCCCTGTCACATCTAGTATTGCAAGTCCAGCTGCTGGCAGTTGTTTTTTCCCGGCTCTCTCCCCTCCTGTTCCTGCTGCTGCTGGAGCTGCACTGTCTACAAGGTTGGGCTGGGGATGAAGCGGAGGCCTGGTGGAGAGTGTACTGATACCACAGAGGCTCAGACTGAGAAACAGAAGCACAGAGCCAGGGATAGCACTGAATAGGCTGAGCGAGGGAAGGGGAGAGTGCAAAGCACTGGGGACACCTGATGAATGTGAGCACATAAGATATGAGAGGGTGGAAGGGGCAAATAGAATCTAGAATATAGAGCGCCTGGGTCTGTCCACACAGGCAGAGGGGGAATTTTACCACCATCCCATCCTGGCACCCTAAAGCTGCTGCCAAGGCTGAATTTGGCTGGCACTGGCCCTGTTTTTATGTATCTAATAAAGATGATTTTTTCCAATGCCTCTGCCAAATGAAGTCAGGCTGTAGGCTTCCTTAATATGCTGTCAAGATATGTTTCCTTCTAAATCCTTAAAAA
Organism: Lithobates pipiens; assembly: GCF_037356315.1. Classification (NCBI taxonomy): domain Eukaryota; kingdom Metazoa; phylum Chordata; class Amphibia; order Anura; family Ranidae; genus Lithobates; species Lithobates pipiens. Next base: position 257,476,297 of record NW_027507785.1, read on the forward strand.
TATACACAACAAGCATTTGTCCAAAGGCGCAGCAATGAAAAAGCCATATATGAAAGACATATTACTTAATTTTGCACCTGGTCCAGGTGCAAAATAATACCCTTTTTCTTACCATAATACAGCTTGATGTTCTTACCCATCTACAAGACAACAATAAGATCTAAGCTTGTAAATTAGTAAGCTCAACCATCTACAAAATTGGCCTCCAAACTGTAACTGGTGGGCCAAATGTGGCCCTTTGCTTGCCTTTATCTGGCCCTTGGGCACTATTCTTCCTCTGACGTTAACAATGATGCTTCAATGCTCAAACTGATGCCCCTAATAGGGCACCCACTGATACTAACAAAGGGGTACTATTCATCATACTGCTGACCACAGGCATTATGTAATTTATTTAATCCCACTGACCAGAAAGCCATCTGATACTAGGACATTTTTTACTGAGTTCAGTCTGGCCTTCCTAATTTCTGAAGGACAGTTAATGAGCCCTTTATTCAGAAGGTTCAGAGACCTGGATCTACGACAATATATACACTGAGCAAAATTATAAACACAACACTTTTGTGTTTGCCACTATTTATCATGAGCTAATCTCAAAGATCTACAACTTTTTCTAGGTACACAAAAGGCCTATTTCTCTCAAATATTGTTCACAAATCTGCCTAAATCTGTGTTAGTGAGCACTTCTCCTTTGCCAAGATAATCCATCCACCTCACAGGTGTGGCATATCAAGATGCTGCTTAGACAGCATGATTATTGCGCAGGTGTGCCCCTTAGGCTGGCCACAATAAAAGTACATACTAAAATGTGCAGTTTTACTGTATGGGGGGGGGGGGGGTCTGGGGGTCTGAAAACCAGTCAGTATCTGGTATGACCACCATTTGCCTCACGCAGTGCAGCACATCTTCTTTGCATAGAGTTGATCAGGTTCTTGATTATAGCCTGTGGAATGTTGGTTCATTCCTCTTCAATGGCTGTGCAAAATTGCTGGATATTGGCAGGAACTGGAACACACTGTCATATACGCCGATCCAGAGCATCCCAAACATACTCAATGGGCGACATGTTCGGTGAGTATGCTGGCCATGCTAGAAATGGGATGCTTTCAGTTTCCAGGCATTGTGTACAGACCGTGCAACATAGGGCCATCATTATCATGCTGCAACATGAGCTGATGGTTGTGGATGAATGGCACAACAATGGGCCTCAGGATCTCGTCACGGTATCTTTGAGCAATCAAAATGCCATCAATAAAATGCACGTGTGTTTGTTGTCCATAGCATATGCTTGCCCATACCATAACCCCACTGCCACCATGGGCCACTCGATCCACAAAGTTGATATCAGCAAACCGCTCACCCACATAACCTCATGCATGCTGTCTGCCATCTGCCCTGTACAATGAAAACCGGGATTCATCCATGAAGAGAACACCTCTCTAAAGTGCCAGGACGGACTGCATTCAGGTCGAGACCCTGATGAGGACGACGAACATGCAGATGAGCTTCCCTGAGATGGTTTCTGACAGTTTGTGCAGAAATTCTTTGGTTATGTAAACCGATTGTTGTAGCAGCTGTCCGGGTGGCTGGTCTCAGACGATCTTGGAGGCAAAGATGCTGTCAAATTCTCTGAAACATCTTTGGTGACGGCTTATGGTAGAGAAATGAACATTCAATTCAAGGGCAACAGCTCTGGTGGATATTCCTGCAGTCAGCATGACAATTGCATGACAATTGCACGCTTCCTCAAAACTTGCAACAGCTGTGGCATTGTGCTGTGTGATAAAACTGCACATTTTAGACCCCTTTCACACTGGGGCGTTTTTCAGGCGCTTTAGCGTAAAAAATAGTGACTGTAAAGGTTTTTTTTATTTTCCTTGCATGTCCCCCTTGGATCTACAGCGACTTTACTTCCAAGTGCACTTGCAGTGCAAAGTGGATTTTCCTTTAGCAAATAACCCCCCGTATTTGTATTTGTTGGTCAAAAACTGTGTGGCCGTATGTATGCAAGACAAGTTTGGGCCAACGCCTTTTAGACAAAATTCCACAGTTTAGTCGTCTGTACGAGGCTTAACTGTCCTTCCTACCCCCACCCTAAACACGTACCTGAGTCGTATCCATCTCTGTACCAGTCTCAGCTCTCTTCCTGTTCTGACAGGAGACAGAAGCAGCACTTAGTAAAATCCTGTAAGGAAGGGAGTGCCAAGAATGGACTAGTCAGTGTGTATTGTAGCAGGGCATCCCAGAGAGAGTCCTTTTTTGGGTTTATACCTCTCCCAAGCTCCTCTCATACACATTCATAGATCTCTGATCCAGATCCAGTTCGGGTCTTGGTCTTCTCCCAAAGCCACAGGCCAATTTAAACTGAGAAAGACAGTCAGTGCTCTTGGCCTGAGAAAATCAGACAACTCTGTTCTGTGAGAACAAAAGATTGGTGAAATCTTACAAGCTGCATATGTGGAAGCTGTAGGCTTGCTCAGCCGGGTAGTTAGGACTTGTATAGTTGGTGCTGAATCACGACTAGGCTTTTGTTTTGCTATTATTTTTCCTGTTTGTTTTCTGAGACACTGTACAGCATATAGATTTGTATATACTGTATCAGAAATAAACAACACACTGCTTTAACACTACCTCACTGGATTTGGTATCTGTGCCTGAGACCCCTTTCACACCAAAGGGTTTTTTCACAAAAAATAGCACCTGTAAAGCATCTGAAAACTGCCTCCCATGCCACCCGAGTGTAAAAGCCAGAGTGCTTTCACACTGGGGCGGTGCGCTTGCAGGACACTAGAAAAAGTTCTGCAAGCAGCATCTTTGGGGCGGTTTTGGGTCGTTGCATACGCCTAAACCACCCCTGCCCATTGAAATGAATGCACAGCGCTTCTGAAGTGCCTGAAAAGCACACTTGCACAAAAGTCACCAGATAAAATGGAAGGGGTTGGAGACAGCTCTTCAGCCATCCATGTGGGTCGCTTCTTGTTCAGGTTCACTGCCAATGATGACGAAGAGACCTTTCTGTTACTTTTGTGGGAACTGCAGAGAGGTAAGGTTGGCCTAAAACCCAGCGGGCAGGACTGGTTGCTCCCTTACTTGCTGGAGAATCAAACTGGGGCAACATCAGGTGTTTTCATTGCCAGGAACTAAGACATATTGCAGAAAACTGTCCATTGGCAAATGAACCCATGCAGTGTGATGTATCTCTTAGGAGGCAGTCTATGTTTGCTGCTGTTTCATGTGTTGCAGTGCCACGTGTAGGAAAACACATGTGCCAAATGACTGTTAAGAATAAACCTATTATGGCCTCACTGGACTCTGGAAGTCTGGTGACTTTGGTTAAAGCTGGGATGGTTGAAACTGTGATCATGCTAAAATGTTGCTGTGATCTGCATACATGGGGATACCTGGGAGTATCCCAAAGCCACTGTTAACTTTAAAACTTACATAGGTACAGTGACCCAACTAGTCAGACTTGTGCCCCACTTAGTGCAAGAGGCCATCATTGGTAGGGTCTTCTCTAAGTTTTGGGAACTGTGTGAAACGCATCTACCTACCTTTTCCCTCCCCTGCCTTATCAGTTTTGGTTGGTTTTTTTGTGGACTTTGTTCTACAATAAAGCAAGTATTTTTTCTGCAAGTATTGAGTGTGCAGCCATCCAATTATTCCTATACCTGAGAGTCTGCAGTAGTGACAGGGCATGCACCTCAATTGCTGTGCAGTCTGAGCATCACCTGTGAGCAGCGTTTTTTTATTGTATCCACCGAAAAGGTGTTACGGAGATTTTACTGGCCCGGGATACAGAAAGACATTGAGACTTATTGTCAATCCTGTCCTGTGTGTCAAATGTTGGCATCCACTACCCCACTTCAGAAACCCTTTAGTGCCCTTACAGATTACTGAAGTGCCCGTTGAGAGGATTGCCATGGATCTTGTTGGGTCTAATCACCAAATATGCCCGGGGTCATCAGCATATTTTCGTAATCATGGATTATGCTACCTTCACCCCAAAGCAGTTCCCTCACGCACTGCATCTGCTAAAAACATTACCAAAGAGTTGTTCATGGTGTTCAGTCACATTGGGCTCCCTAAAGAGGTCCTTACAGTCCAGGGTACCCCATTCATGTCACAAATAACTAGAGAGTTGTGCAAGGTTTTTAATATGACACAGTTGCGAACCTCTGTGCAGTGGCGTGACTATGGGGGGGGCAGGGTGGTGTGGCCCACACCTGAGTGACACCCACCAGAGGAGTGACACCAGGGACGCATCATTAAACTCTGCGCAGTGTGCGGGGCTGAGCCATACTGCACACATAGTTATCTGGAACAAATGTGAGCCCTGCAGTTGTGCCTATGACTGCCATATGCTCGGTATTATATTAACCCCCTTTAAACAAGTAAAAAAGTCGCAATGCAAAGGTACCATAGTCAACTGTTCCTAATAGTCCAATGGCAAGATATATGTATATGTATAAGAGGAGTCTATCAGCGATCCACCATAAAGGAACGGAAGCCAGGTCAAATGAGCTAGGAGAAAGAAACAAGGAAGAGGGGGGCTACTGAGTATGTATCAATAACAATTTAATTATAAAAAGCAATATCCACTCACATGTAAAACTGAAATGTGGAATTCAAGTACATCGGAAAATTTTTATATCCAGCTCTCAAACTTTGTTGGTCGGACATTACGGATTACGGATTACCACAAGATGAATCCCACACATGGACGGATTATCCAACAACACAGTCCGATCAGACATTTTCCGTCAGAATGTCCGACTGTGGGTACAAGGACTTAAAGGAGTCTATCAGGGCCGCCACCATAAAGGTCCGGAAGCCAGGTCCAATGAGCTAGGAGAAAGAAACAAGGAAGAGGGGCGCCACTGAGTATGCATAAATAACAATTTAATTATAAAAAGCAATATCTACTCACAAGTAAAACTGAAATGGGGAATTCAAGTACATCTCTGGGCTAAGGAGAGGGAGGCGGTCTACAGGTTGCAGCAAGTCCATATATGCTGGCGTCACATCACGTCCGGAAGGGATGAGTTGTAGCAAGCTCTCTCTTTCAGTAGTCCAGATAACACACCAAAAGGAAATAAAATCACAAGTGAAGCCGTCAAAAAATGGTGTGGGTTCCAGGAATAAGCCCGCAACCAAAACCTCCTGGTCTCCACCAACCGTCTTTGGGCAGAATATCTCCCCAAAGACCAAAGCGAAGAGTCTCTGGGTTATTTTAGACGCACAAATGTCAATGGATGCGCAAATAGGAGCAGTAGTCAGTGGATCTCACCACCTGCTGTGCATGCTTCGCAGACTCATCCCTTTTATCCCAAAGAATGACAAAGCAGTGGTAGTTGGAACAATCATTAATTCACGACTGGACTACGCAAACTCACTGTACAGATTACCACAATATCAACTTGCGCGATTACAACCGATCCAAAACACGGCGGCAAGGCTGATAACAGGAAAAAAAAACCCTGGGAATCCATCTCTCCTTCGCTGAGGAGCTTACATTGGCTAACCGTAAAAAATCGGATCACATTCAAGACCCTTTGCCTCACCCACAAATGCGTGCATAGAGAAGCTCCGCAATACCTAATGGAGAAAATAAATCATTACACACCAAACCGCAGTCTTCGATCAACCAACAAAAACCTCCTCCTCGTGCCCAAAGCTCGGTATAAATCCAAGGGGGATCGGAGATTCGCTGCCCAAGGGCCTCGGCTATGGAATGCTCTACCAATCAACATCCGCCTGGAAGAAAATCACCTGGCTTTTAGGAAAAAACTCAAGACCTTCCTCTTTTAGCAGATGATCAAATCTCGCCACAGCGCCTAGAGGCGATTCAGTTCACATTGTGCGCTATACAAGTATTTTATTAATTCATTCATTCATTCAGGAATAGGATGGGAAGGGCGCCAGAGCCAATCATTAGCTGTGCTGCAGTATCAACATTATTGTGTGCCTATGTTTTTCCTCATATTGACATTTGGCCCCGCCCCTTGAAAGACTATAAAATGCTATTGCCCAGTGTCTATCCCCTATGCTTGACAAAGGAGTGCCGCTATTCGCGTCGCACAGTAGTGTTGTCACTGTCCGGCGCCACACTGTGTTTGCCTTCCAAGCCTCGTTTTGGCTCTGATTACACAGCCGTGTTATCCCTAAATCATGGACGCCGTACGAGGCATTGTTGATACCGCAGCACAGCTAGTGAATGGCTCTGGCACTCTTCCCATCCTATTCCTGGAACCTACACCCTTTTTTTGACGGCTTCATTTGTGATTTAATTTTTCTTTTGGTGTGTTATCTGGACTATTGAAAGGGAGAGCTTGCTACAACTCATCCCTGTCGAACGTGATGTGACGCCAGCACATATGGACTTGCTGCAACCTGTAGTCCTCCTCCCTCTCCTCAGCCCGGAGATGTACTTGAATTCCACTTTTCAGTTTTACATATGAGTGGATATGCCTTTTTTTTGTTTACAAATGGTTTTTATGGGTAAGCTAGATATTGCTTTTTATAATTAAATTGTTATTCATACATAATCAGTGGCGCCTCCTCTTCCTTGTTTCTTATATTAACCCCCACACACAGCACGCAAAGCCGCTTTGGGTCACAGTGCCTCAGATGAGCAGCGCTGTTGACACTGCCCGCCCCATCTCTCCTGACCAACTAAAGTGATCACAGGACAGCAGCAGCATGGGCCAACTGGAAGATATCCACTGCCCAGCAGTATCTCAGAGACGGAAGGGGCGGCAACTCCTTCTAAAGTCCAGACTGCACACCTGCCGTAAGTTGTAGCTGCTCTTCGGCAGCAGTCTCTCTGTCCTCTGTTTTGTTCTGTGTAACATATGCAGTACTTGACTTTTCACCTTGTACTCCATGTACGTGTACTCCCTGTACTCCATGAACTCTTGAGCCTTGCACCCTATACTTTGTGAGCTTGCGCCCTGTATACAGCGCACTTCTGTACCCTGCCCCCTGTACATAGTACAATACTGAGTACTGCACCCTGTAGGTAGCATACAATCCTGAGTCCTGTACCCTGTACGTAGCACACATCCCTCAGTCCTGCACCCTGTACGTAGAACACAATGCTGGGTTCTGCACCCCGTAGGTAGCACACAATTCTGAGTCCTGCACCCTGTACACAGCACACTCCAGAGTCCTGCAACCTGCATGTATAACACACCTGAGTCCTGCCCCCTTCGCGTATCGCACACCTGAGTCCTGCACGTAGCGTGCACCTGAGTCCTCCACCCTGTATGTATCATGCAATTCACCTACCTTTTTATGCAGCGTGAGGTCCGTTTCTGTAACGCCTAGGGGTACTGAGCCCCCTCTGGTCTCTGAGGTCATGATTCCAGACACCCTGTCTTATTACCCAAAACAGGAAGCTAGACATAAGGAATAGAGAGAAATTTTGAGTTAACTGGTATGTCTTCAGCAGTTCAGCATGATATTGTTATTAAACCTGGGGTCCGTGTCAAGCTCAAACCATACCAAATTCCTGAAACTAGGAGAAAGGACATCAGTGATGAAGTTAAAAGGATGCTAGAGCTAGATGTCATTGAGGAATCCAATAGTGGCTGGTTTAGCTCCATCGTGTTAGTCCCAAAACCATACTTGGAGGTTTTGTATTGACTCCAGAAAGCTTAATGCTGTGACAAAGTTTGACATGTACCCAATGCACAGAGTAGATGAACTTATAAACAAAAGGATATTGTCAAATACCTCTGACTGGTAGTTCTAAAGAAAATACTGCATTTTTGACCACAGAGAGTTAACTTCAGTATAAACAAATGCCTTTTGGGTAGCAAAATGCCATTGGGACATTCTAGAGGGTCATGGACAGGACCCTAAGAACTTACAGACAGCATGCAGCAGCCTATCTAGACGACATAGTGGTACGCTGACTGCGAGTCTCACTTGCTCTGTGTCCAGGCTGTCCTTGATTCCCTCTTCAAAGAAGGTTTTACAGAAAATACAAAAAAATGTGCCATTGGTTAAGAGGAAGCCACGTATTTGGGCTACACGATTGGCCGCGGAGTCATAAAACCTCAGTTGAACAAAGAGTGGCCACGTCCTGCAAACAATAAGCAGGTCAGAGCCTTTCTTGGGATCGCAGGGTACTATAGAAGGTTTATCCTGAATTTTGCAACTATAGCTGCCCCACTGATGGACCTTAAAAAAAGGGAAAGAGTCAGTAATGGTGAATAGAGATGGCCTTGCGGTTCGCCCGGCGGTCGGTTCGCGGCAAACTTTGCTCGTTCGCGATTCACCAAACCAGCGGACTTCTGGTGCTGTTCGCAACGGACATATGCGCTTACATTGTGACACATCCATCATGGGGTACAGGACAGCCAATTGAGACATTTCAGCACATGGACATACCCCCTACCTTATAAATAGACCTGATCTGGCGGCCATTTTACATTCTGTCTTTTGTCAGTGTAGGGAAAGAACGCTGTGTGGAGTAGGGACAGTCAGTCTAATCATTAGCTAGCTAATTAGCTATTACTATTAGGTCCAAAAAAGTACTTTTAAGGACTGGTATAAGTGTACAGTATATAGGGTTGTAATACACTTACAATATACTTTCTTTCAAATATAGAAAGCATATTATAGTTCACTGCTGTGCTGCTGAATGCTGACCGATTCTGCTGCTGTCTTTTATCCGTGTAGGGACTGAGGGACAGTTTGGTGTTTGGAACAGGGACAGTCTGCAATTCACTAGCTACTAGGTCCACATAGGTCCTTTTAAGGACTGGTATAGGTGCACAGTATATAGGGTTGTACACGTATAATATACTTTCTTTCAAATATAGAAAGCATATTATACTTCACTGCTGTGCTGCTGAGCTGAGTGCTGACCGATTCTGCAGCTGTCATTTCTCAGTGTAGGGAGGGACAGTTTGGTTTTTGGAGCAGGGACAGTCTGCAATTCACTAGCTACTAGCTAGCTACTACTAGGTCCACAAAGGTCCTTTTAAGGACTGGTATAGGTATACAGTGTATAGGGTTGTAATACACGTACAGTTAGGGCCATATATATTTGGACACAGGCACAATTTTCATACTTTTGGCTCTGTATGCCACCAGAATAAGAATTAAAACAAAACAATCCAAATGAATCTGGAGTGCAGACTTTCAGCTTTAATTCAAGGGATTGAAGAAAAATATATAGTACACATTTTAGGAACTGCAACCATTGTTATACACAGTCCCCCCATTTTCAGGGGCTCAAATGTAATTGGACAAATAAATATAATCATAAATAAAATGTTCATTTTTAATATTTTGTTGAGAATCCTTTACTGGCAATGACTGCCTGAAGTCTGGAACCCATGGACATTGCCAAAGCCTGTGTTTTCTCCTTTCTGATGCTTTGCCAGGCTCTAACTGCAGCTGTCTTCAGTTGTTCTCTGTTTGTCAGTTTTTCTGCCTTTATTTTTACCTTCAGCAAGTGAAATGCATGCTTAATTGGGTTGAAATCAGGCGATTGACTCAGCCATTGCAGAATATTCCACTTATTTTCCTTCAAAAGCTCCTGGTTTGCTTTTGCTGTGTGGTTTGGATAATTTTCCATCTGTACTGTGAAGCACCGTCCAATCAACTTTGCTGCATTTGGCTGAATCTGAACTGATAATATATCACTAAACATTACAGAATTCATCCAGCTGCTTCTGTCTTCTGTCACATCATCAATAAAAACCAATGACACAATGCCACTGGAAGCCATGCATGCCCATGCCATCACACTGCCTCCACCATGTTTTACAGATGACGTTGTGTGCTTTGGATCATGAGCTGTTCCAAGCCTTCTCCACACTTTTTTTTCCCCATCATTCTGGTACAGAATGATCTCTGTTTCATCCATCCAAATAATGCTTTTCCAGAACTGGTCTGGTTTTTTAGATGTTTTTTGGTAAAGTCGAATCTGGCTTTTCTATTGTTCAGTCCTATAAATGATTTTCACCTTGTGGTGAACCCTCTATATTTGCTCTTGTGAAGTCTACTCTTGATTGTAGACTTTGACAATGATACGCCTACCTCCTGGAGAGTGTCCTTCACTTGCCTAGATGTTGTAAATGTTTTTTTTTTTACCATACAGAGGATCCTGGGATCATCCACCACTGTTGTCGTAGATGCCCAGGCCTTTTTTATGTTGTTGAGCTCACCAGTGCATTCTTCTTTCATCAAAATGTAGCAAAATGTTGATTTGGCTACTCCTAATGTCACTGCTATCTCTCTGAGGGATTTGTTTAGTTTCTGAAGCCTTGCAATGGCCTGTTTCACTTGCATGGATATCTCCTTTGAACACATGATGTAGGTTCACAGCAATAGATTCCAAATGCAAATACCACACTTAGAATACACTCCAGACCTTTTACCTGCTTAATTGATGAAGAAATAATGAAGGAGTAGCCCACACCTGGCCATGAAACAGCTTTTGATTCAATTGTCCAACTACTTTTGGTCCATTGAAAAAGGGGGGGTGGCTATTCTTAAGAGCTGTAATTCCTCAAACCCTTTCTCTGATTTGGATGTACATACCCTCAAAAGAAACCTGAGAGTGTGCACTTTTAACCCATCTTCATTATATAACTATAACTTGAATATGTTTTGGTAAATACCTGAAAAAATCTAAAATTGTGCCTGTGTCCAAATATATATGGACCTAACTGTATAATATACTTTCTTTCAAATATAGAAAGAATATTATAGTGCACTGCACGCTGTGCTGCTGACCGATTCTGCAGCTGTCGCTTCTCTGTGTAGGGAGGGACAGTTTGGTGTTTGGAGCAGGGACAGTCTGCAATTCACTAGCTACTAGCTATCTACTACTAGGTCCGCAAAGGTCCTTTTAAGGACTGGTATAGGTGTACAGTACATAGGGTTGTAATACACGTATAATATACTTTCTTTCAAATATAGAAAGCATATTATAGTGCACTGCATGCAGTGCTGCTGACTGATTCTGCAGCTGTTGTTTCTCAGTGTAGGGAGGGACAGTATGGTTTTTGGAGCAGGGACAGTCTGCAATTCACTAGCTACTAGCTAGCTACTACTAGGTCCACAAAGGTCCTTTTAAGGACTGGTATAGGTATACAGTGTATAGGGTTGTAATATACGTATAATATACTTTCTTTCAAATATAGAAAGAATATTATAGTGCACTGCACGCTGTGCTGCTGACCGATTCTGCAGCTGTCGCTTCTCCGTGTAGGGAGGGACAGTTTGGTGTTTGGAGCAGGGACAGTCTGCAATTCACTAGCTACTAGCTATCTACTACTAGGTCCACAAAGGTCCTTTTAAGGACTGGTATAGGTGTACAGTACATAGGGTTGTAATACACGTATAATATACTTTCTTTCAAATATAGAAAGCATATTATAGTGCACTGCATGCAGTGCTGCTGACTGATTCTGCAGCTGTTGTTTCTCAGTGTAGGGAGGGACAGTATGGTTTTTGGAGCAGGGACAGTCTGCAATTCACTAGCTACTAGCTAGCTACTATTAGGTCCACAGAGGTCCTTTTAAGGACTGGTATAGGTATACTATTTGGTTGCAGTATATAGGGGTGTAATACACGTATGAAATACTTTCAAATATAGAAAGCATAGTATAGTGCATTTACACTGTGCAGCACTGTGACTGCTGAGCGGTTCTGCAGCGATTCTACAAAGAGACACAAACGCAATTAGAAAAAAGTATTATAACTGGTGTGATAGACCAGTGGCCCCCCAAAACAACAGATTGAAGTGGGGTGTTATATACCTTGTTCCACATTTACTGCACTTCTCTAGAGACTTTTGTCACAGGGTCATTTAAAAAATGTCAGGCAGAGGAAGAGGCAGGCCCTTCCACAGGGGTGGTAGGGGTAGGGTAGGAGCAACAGGCTTGAGCCAAAGTGGCAAATTGCAGAAGGTGCATTCGATTACGTCAAATGACGCACCGGGCTTGGTTGAGTGGCTCACTCAGCCTTACTCTTCTGCACCCTCCTCATCCTCTCGATCTGCACCTTCTTATTCACTCTCTGCTGTGTGCACCCCCAAAGACACTACCGCCAACACCACCACCACCATATACCCTCCTCTTGAGTTACAGGAATTCTTTTCCTATCCATCACAAGATATTGCCGATGCGCAGCCACTCTTGGCATTGGGTTAGGAAAAGGAGGTAGGAACAACCGCCACTCAGCAGTCTGACAACAGTACCCAGATCAGCCCAAAGAGGAGGATGGTCCCCGGTGTTGCTGCCTACTCTGAAATCTCTAATTATAGCGGTGGGGAAGGTGACATTGATGATGTGTCTAGTGATGTCAAGTGGATGCCCACAAGAGAGGAAGAGGAGGGGAGTTCAGAGGGAGATATGAACCAGCAGATAGGGAGGAGAAGCAGGTGCAACTTAGATTACACAGGAGGGACAAAGCAGACTGCTAATGTATCAGGAGTGAGGCATCAACCATGTACGGTCACATCTGGCGCTCCCAGGACACGGCACATGGCTCCGCAGTGTGGGCTTTTTTACTGTGTCCGCTGCTGACAATAGTGTTGCCATCTGCAATCTTTGCAGTCAACGCATAAGGTGCGGTAAGCCCAACACTCACCTAGGGACGACCGCCTTAAGAAGGCACATGAGCTGCCATCACCAAGCCCAGTGGGAGCAACGGAACCCACAAAGCCTCACTCCAGGCTCTCACCGTCCAGTCTCGTCTTCTTTGTAACAATAAATTTTTATTATAAATTTCCACGAGAGTTACAGCAAGGATGCACAACAACAAACGTGTGATCCAACTATAGTGTCAAGTACATACATAAGCAGCATAGGGGTAGCACATTGAACAAGAAGAAAAGAGAAAAAAAAAAAGAAAGTACTTAAAGTTCAGCATTGTACTATACCTGAAGATTAAAGATCCGTCTAAGCAAATGTAGCTCTAGCGTAGACAAAGATAAGCCAAAGCAAATAATTGTATTGCAGACTGAAAGATACATTTTAGTGGAACACTTTGCGAGCTCAGCGACAAGATATATACTTAAGGGATGAGTATGGGAAAGTTTCCCAAAGGAGAGGGAAAACAGTAAATAGGGGACGTACGCCCCACCGTCCCGGGTGCCCCTTCCGGGATCTAGCTGCACCCGAGCCAGTCGGCCGCACCCCCCCTTGATTCAAGTTATGAAGTCATTCCCTCTCAGGATGCTAGTTGTTTTCAGTTACGCTGTATGTCTCTTATACCAGTTCAGCCATGGTTCCCATTCTGTGTAAGCCTGACTATATTTGCCCAAGGAGGAGGTGAACATTAGCTCATAGGAAATATGTAAGTGAGCTGTCTGGAGAACTGCGAAGAGCGAAGGTACTGTCGTCGACCTCCACCCCCTGGCCACTTCCAGGCGCATACTCAGGAGAATATGGGTTGCAATTTTCCTTAAACTAGGAGGTAGTATTTCAATGCCTAGAGACAGTATAGCTATACCTGGGCATGGGTGCACAAGGGTATTAGAAATCATGGATACAACGTTAAATACATAGAGGTTGGATTACCGGCAGTCCATAGAGGTTGGATTACCGGGCACTCCCAGAAAATATGAAAGAGTGTGCCTCTGTATCCGCAGTTTCTCCAGCACGTTGGTGAAGTTTGAGGGGTATAGCGGGCTATCCTCGAGGGTGTCAGGTACCACCGAAGCAGCAACTTCTGGTAAAGTTCCCACAAGTTGGCGCTTCTAGTGGTCTTGTAGGTAGAAGAGATGGCAATACGCCATTGCTCAACGGTGTAGGATTCGGACAAGTCCAATTCCCACGACCGCATGGAGGGGGTTTTAATAAATGTTGTTTTCTGCTGCAGAAGGCTATACATTAATGAGATTCCTCTAATAGATGTGGTAGGGTTTGTGAAGTAAAGATGGGCCCTCCAAGGTAAAACGATGGACGGATTAGGGAGAGTCAAGAGTAAGTGGGAGATTTGATTATAGGTGAAAACGTTGCCCGGCTGTAATCCGAATTCCAATTGCAGTGATCTAAAGGTTTTTGTGGCCGGCCCTATGTGCAAAGCACTAACTGCAGTGACCCCTTTGGCTAGCCAGTGTTTGATATTTAGGTTTGGGATCAGGAGTTGAAGACAAGATAGGGTTAGTGGAATGGATTTGGAAGGAGCATCGGCCAGTGGAGTGTGAAGTAGGATTCCCCAAGCCTCTATGGCTGCCATCATAGGTGGAGAAATGTTAGGGGGTAGAGTGGGCATAAATCTAGCTGCCAAGAGTAGATCGAGTGGATTTTTATAAGGACATAGGTAGTTTTCCAATTCAATCCATCTAGCCTTGGCCCCACCCTGAAACCACTGTCTGATCTGTGCCAAGCACGCCGCCAGATAATAGTCTTTTAACGCAATATGTCCTATTCCTCCTGTCAATCTAGACTTAATAAGTTTGTGAAATGCGCATCTGGCTTTTTTTCCCTGCCATAGAAAATTATTCAGCATAGCTTGAGCTTTAGTAAGGTATGTGTTAGGGGTTGGAATAGGGAGAGTGCGAAATAGATATATGAATTGGGGGAGGATTGTCATTTTAAGTGCCGCCAGACGCCCGGACCACGTTAGTTCCGCTTTAGATAAAGAATGCAGTTTGTGTTCCAAATGTTGAAAAAATGTTGTGTAGTTTGCCTCAACTAACTGTGCCATCCTAGCCGTTAATGTAATGCCTAGATATTGTATCCCATTGGAGTTCCATGAATAAGGGTAGGTGTTTTCCAGGTGGGTCTGGACAGCAGGGTCAATACCTAGACCAAGAATGTGGGATTTATTTGCATTAACCTTATAATAAGATATTCGGTTGAATAAAGTCAAGGCATCAGAAATTGCAGCCAGGGAAGACTCCACTTCAGTCATGATCAGGATTATGTCGTCATCAAATAAACTGATATCATGACTGTCTGCGCCTACTGGAAAGCCCTTGATTGTAGGGTGGGTTCTAATATAAATAGCTAGTGGTTCCATTAAGAGGTTAAATATTAACGGGGATAGTGGGCACCCCTGTCTCGTGCCATTAGAAATCGTGAAAGCGGTGGACAGGACCCCGGATGCGCTCACCCTGGCCGAGGGGCTTGAGTACAGAGCTAGAATAGCCGAGAGTATATTGCCGGTAAAACCAAAGGCTTCCAGGACTCTCTTCATATAGAGCCAGTGTATGCGATCGAAGGCCTTCTCTGCATCCAGAGTCAGAAGCAGAGAAGGCCTTTGCTGTTTCTCGGCCATATGAATGATGTTAATCATTCTGCGGGTGGCATCCGACGTCTGTCTGCCCAGGGTAAACCCTGTTTGGTCCGGATGAACAAGTGCAGGGAGTAGTGTGACTAGACGCTGAGCAATCAACTTGGCGTACAACTTAACGTCAGTATTTAGGAGTGATATCGGCCTAAAATTAGAGGGGGTATCTGGAGTCTTCCATGGCTTGGGTATAGTGACAATTATTGCTGCTAACATTTCAGAAGGGAAAGAGGCAGAGGCAGCCGCATCATTAAAAACTTTAACTAGATAAGGGATCAGTACTGGGGCAAATTCTTTATAATATTCCCCCCCAAATCCGTCTGGACCTGGGGATTTATTTAGAGGTAAGGAGGTAATGACTTTATGGACGTCAGTATCAGTAAATGGTTCGTTTAGGGATTGTAGTTGGCTGGCCGTCAAGCTGGGGATGGAGATGGAGGACAGAAAGTCATTAATCGCACCTAGTTGTGGTTGGGGCGTCAAGGGATCGTTTTTAAGATTATATAAAGATTCATAGTAAGAGCTAAATGCATCAGCTATTTGTTGGGGGTGATATACTTTTTGCTTAGTCACGGGGTGGGTCATGTAGGGAATCTTAGATTTGTGTCTGTCACCCCTCAGGTTACGCGCTAGGAGTTTACCTGCTTTGCTGCCATGTACATAGTAATTCATCTTCACACTTTTGGAAGTTTTTTCAAAATCTTCCAGAAGCAGGAGTCTAAGGTCATGTCTGAGTTGGGTCAGTTTTCTAGATAAGGGCAGAGTGGTGTGGGTCTTGTTTTGTGTTTCAATGTCAGCAATTGCTGTAGTTAGCTCGTTAAGGCGCCGTAGCCTCTGCCTCTTTGCCCTCGCTCCCAGCTGTATCAAAATTCCCCACATATACGCCTTATGAGCAGTCCATAACATACAATTATCTCTCACAGTACCATCATTATTTTCAAAGAATTCCCGAAGGCGGGTGTCTACAGTGGCTCTAGAGTCCTTCTGTTGGAGAAGATAAGAATTAAGTTTCCATAGTGGGCTCCTCTGCACCACTGTGGGATCGGCGATAGACAACACCACTGGGGCGTGGTCTGCCCAAGAAATGGTGCCAATGTAGACATCTTTCGACAATAATAATACTCTTTGGTCAACCAAAAATAGGTCTATACGCGTGTAGACCCGATGGGGTGAAGAAAAAAAAGTAAAATCTCGTTCAGTTGGATGGAAGCAACGCCAGGCGTCATATAGATTGTTGCTGTGGATAGAGGGAAGTAGTGTAGCCACTTTCCGATGGGAAGTCGAGGTGGAATCGCACACCGGGTCTGGAGTGGCGTTAAAGTCTCCGCAGATCACTAATAAACCCTTTTGGATCTTCCGGATTTTCCTAGTAAGCTTGTTGAAGAAATGAACTTGGTGCACGTTGGGGGAATATACTGTGGCAATCGTGTAGGTGGAGGAATTTACTTCACAAACCAGGATCAGAAATCTGCCTTTAGGGTCTTTAACCTCTTGATGTAGCTTAAATGCCACTGTATCCCTAATGGCTATGAGAACACCCCTAGACTTGGAGTCAGCATTGGCTGTGAAAACATAGGGGTAGTTGCCATGCGAGCATTTGGAGGGAGCTGAGGAGTTGAAGTGCGTCTCCTGCGCGCAGACAATGTCACTGTCGTGGAGTAGAGCTTCCCTCCAGAAGGATTTTCGTTTTACGGGATGATTAAGGCCTCTAGCATTGATGGTGAGGATCTTCAAAGCCATACTCTATGGGGACTACGTGCTGAGAAGTAGCGGTGGTATGGGTCTGAGGTGGTGAAGCAGACGACCGAGGGGTAAAAAGGGTGCAGAAATGAAGAAAGTGCCACAGCCATTAAGAAAAAAGGTGTACTCACATTGCCAACTATTGAAACATAGGGGCCTCTTGGAGGACGTAGAGGAGTGGTGTACCAGAAGTCTGAGCTGCCCGCCAGCAAATCCTCCAGGAGGTTCTCAAAGATTTTTGCTTCTCTGGCCGTTAGGTGTCTCGTGGAGCAGAAACAGAACAAAGTGTGAAAAAGAAAAGAAGAAAACATGTAAGAAAAATAAGAAAAAAACATAGTTCAGTACCGCTGAGCACCAACAGGGTGCTCCTTTAAGTAACTAACAAGTCCCCCGCAGTCAGCGGGTAACTGCTGTTATTTGTGGGGGTTTAGTCCGACCAAATAGGTCACGGCCCTACACTTCAGGGATATAAAGTGTCTCAGGACCAACCGATGAGTTCAAGTATGAGAACGCGCATTTTTGCCGGTGACCTCTTTCCAGACCCTGTCAACTGGTCTAGGGGTGCTGGTGGGAGGGGAGGTGGTCACCTCTTCAGTAAGAATATCCCACTCCCGCAGGAGAGCAATACCTTCCTCCAAGGAGGATATCGCATACGTGCGATTGTCCCGTGTCACAACAAGTTTCGTAGGATGGCCCCATTTGTATGCGACTTTGTGGTTTCAGAGAGCTTTTGTAACTGTGTTCAGGTTCCTCCTTTTCTGCAGGGTGTATTGGGATAGATCTGCAAAAAGCTGCAGGTTTTGATATTGTGATGGAACGACCTCTCGCTTTCTCATGTAGAGCATGAGGTTTTCTTTAACATGAAAAAAGTGTAAGCGTAGGAGAACATCTCGAGGTATTTGCTCCGACAAGTGGGAAGGTTTGGGTAGCCGGTGTATTCTATCTATGGTAACATCAAGATCCGTAAGCTCAGGAATGAGGGTTTTAAAAAACGTTGTAGCGTAGGAGTTTAGGTCAGATTGTTGCACTGATTCGGGGACACCCCTTATTTTCAGATTGTTCCTCCTAGACCTGTCTTCCAAATCGGCCAATTTCGCCTTAACCCATTCAGTGTCGCTTTCTTTTTCCTCATAGACATCTACCAAGTCATTAATCGTATCAGCATATTCGCCCATTTTCACCTCAATGTGATCCACCCTGTCGCCCAGATCATGAATGTCCCGGTTAAACTTAGACATGCAGGACGCCATATCCGATTGTATGGTGCTTCTGAGGGACAGCAGCATGTCTTTTAGCACAGTGTCCAGCACTGGCTGATTAAGCGTAGGGAAAGATTCGATCGATTCCGGCATGTCCCTTGTGTCATCTCCGGAGTCGGGGCCTGGGCTGTCCACGGTATGTAATCCATTGTCATCCAGCCTGGGTTTGGACTTAACTGGGCTTCTGATAGCTGGGGAAGGCGGGGGTGAGGGCCGGAGGTCAGGTAGGGGGGTTAGTTTAGCAGAATTCCCTGTGTTATGATGATTCCGTGCTGCTGAGGCTGCAGGGCCGGAGTAGGCCTCGGTGCCATCTTGCTTACCCTCCATACCTTTTGTGTGAAAGAAGTCTGTTAACCGGTGCGGGTGTCTGGAGTTCCACCGTTAGTTAGGCATGATCCCGACTGTTGCCCCTGCTAGATCGCCGGTTTTCCGAGTAAAATCGGTGCTCGGATGGTCCGCTGTTAGCCGCTGAATCCCTGAAGCGCCGGAGCTCTGGATCTATGCGACCATCCGGCTCCGCTGCAGGCCACGCCCCCCGCACTGCGTCATTTTAACTGACAATTGAGTGGTTGTACTCAAACAAAATTTATGTTGTTTTTTTTCCCACCAATTTTCTTTTGGTGGTATTTGATCACCTCTGCGTTTTTAATTTGTTTGCGCTATTAACAAAAAAAGAGCCACAATTTTGAAAAAAAACAACAAATTTTTTCCTCAGTTTAGGCCGATATGTATTCTACATATTTTTGGTAAAAAAAAAAAAATCACAATAAGCATATATTGATTGGTTTGCGCAAAAGTTATAGCGCCCACAATATAGGTTATTGATTTATGGATTTTTATTATATTTATTTTTATTTATTTTAAAATCTGCGATTTTGATTGGTGGACATTGTGGTAGACAGATTGGACACTTAACTTTTTTTTTAAACCATTGATATTTATATAAATGGCCACTGATTACTGTATAAATGGCAGTGGCAAGGAATGGGTTAACACTAGGGGTGATCAAGGGGTTAAATGTGTTCCCTGACTGTGTGTTCTAACTGTGGGGGGATGGGACTGACTGGGGAGGAGACCAATTGGTGTTCCTATATACTAGGAACACAAGCTCTGTCTCCTCGCCCCTGACAGTGTGTGGATTTGTGTGTTTACACACGCAGATCCACGTTCCTGCTCTTTCATGAGCGATCACGGGTGCACATTGGACATCGTTGCCGCCGGGTACAAGCATCGGCTCTTCAGTGTTGCGGCGGGTGCGCGCGCCTCTATATCCCTTAAAGCGGCCGCCGTACAGCTACGGCGATTCGCGCAGGGGAGCCATTTTGGCAGCGGGCGGTTGGCACATGGGTAAAGTGAAAACAACTTTACCTCATTCACTAAGCTAAGTGAATAATCTTAATTCCTTTAGTAAATAAAGGATTAGCTTTTACTGTAGTAGAAACAAATCTTACCAGAAATCGTGTTTTGTTTTGTTTTGATTAGTTATTTACATAAATGTATTTAGTTCAATTTGTTTGATACGTTTAATTCATTTTCGGAATTTGTTTTATTTATCCATATTCAAATCGATTTGAATTTTTGAAATTCAGAGTCATATCGATTTGAATAGTTTTCGCATTCGAAAAGTTTTAGAATGCAAAAGGTTTTCAAATTCAAATAGTTTTTTAATTTCCAAAGAGAATAAGATAGAATAGAAAATAAAGGAATAGAACAGAAAAAAATAGAATAGAATAGAAAACAATATAACAGAAAATAAAATAATAGAATATAATAGCGTAAAACAGAACAAATAGAATAGAAAATAAAAGAACAGAATAGAATAGAAATGAATAGACTAGGATAAAAAAGAAGAGAATAAAATAGAAAGAATATAACCATCTTCTGAGAAATCTTTTGAGAAATGGTTATATTCTCTTTATTCTTTTCTATTATTTTTTAATTCTTTTATTTTTTTATTTGTTTATTCTATTCTATTCTTTTCTATTCTATTCTTTAGGGTGAGATCAGGGGGTGGTGATAAATGAGGAATACTCAAATGGGTCAGGGGTGGGTAGTGGGGTCCCACAGGGTTCTGTGCTGGGACCAATCCTATTTAAATTATTTATAAACGACCTGGAGGATGGAGTAAACTGTTCAATCTCTGTATTTGCGGACAATACTAAGCTAAGCAGGGCAATAACTTCTCTGTGGGATGTGGAAACCTTGCAAGAAGATCTGAACAAATTAATGGGGTGGGCAACTACATGGCAAATGAGGTTTAATGTAGAAAAATGTAAAATAATGCATTTGGGTGGCAAAAATATGAATGCAATCTATACACCGGGGAGAGAACCTCTGAGGTAATCTAGGATGGAAAAGGACCTGGGGGTCCTAGTAGATGATAGGCTCAGGATGTGTAATTTAAAAAAAACTATTAGATAAGCACCTGAACAACCAAAACATACAGGGATATACAAGGTAATACTGACTTATAATCAATCACACACATAGATTGGACTTGATGGACTTTTTTTCAACCTCACCTATAATATAGCTATGTAATTCTTTATTTTCTATTCTTTTTTTTTTCTTATGTATTTGAATTCAAATGTATTCTATTTGAAATTTAAAAGATGGTTATATTATTCCTATTTTATTCTTTTTTTATTCTATTCTATTTTATTCTGTTTTTTTTATTTTTTTATTTTTGTTCTGTTTTACTCTATTCAATTATTTTATTTTTGTTATATTCTTTTCTAGTCTATTCAATTCTTTTTTCTATTCTATTCCTTTATTTTCCATTCTATTTTATTCTCTTTGGAAACTGGAAAGCCATTTGAATTCAAAAACATTTGAAACTATTCACATTCGAATTTGAAACTATTCAAATTCGAAAACTATTTGAAAACTTTTAGACAACTATTCAAGTTGATTTGAAATTCAAATTTTATCCAAATGTTTTTTTTTTTTTTTTCGTTATTTTGGATTAGTTTCAATTCGGTGCTATTGTAATTAATAAATTCAAATACTTCTGCGTTTCTGAAAAATTAAAATTTGTCCCAATTTCAGATGCACTGCCCATGTCTAGGCGCTCTAGAATTCCTGACCTATTGATAAATTCATTACTCCACTTGTTGCTTCCTTGCAGGTCCGGAGAGCAAGCTGTCTTTGGCAAGTGATATTTTGCAGAGTTTTGTCATTATTGGAGTAACAGCACATATACTAAAGGATATATTTTTAACAGAGTGAATATGACATTGACATTCACCACCAGTGAATGTTCAGTGAATGCCATATTTTATAAAAATGCCACTAAGGTGTCCGTTTAGTAAACTTTGATAAGCTGAGATCAGGATGATCTCTGCTTATCTCAGAGCATTGCAGGTTTAATATACCGAGATGAGTACTGGAGAATAGTGATGGACGAACTTCCGACGGGACGTTTCGCGAACGCGAAACGCGAACGGACACAAACGTTCGCGAAAACGACCGTTCGCCGCGGGCTCCATTGACTTCAATGGGAGGCGAATTTCGCAAACCTTTAGGTCGAATTTGCGGCCACGGGGTAATTATTAGGGGGTAGCACGTAGTCCCACCACCTGGACAATAGCATAATACATGTATGAGGTGAATTTGGGATCGATAACTACAAGCATTTTTTTTTTATTTGGGAAATTGTTCTGACAATTCAGGACTATGGAGCTAATGAAGGCAATGGAGGAGAGGGAAGGTCAGGGACCAGGGTAGGCAAACAAGAGGGTGCAGGAGATACAGAGCACTGACAGCAGCACCGTAATACAGAGCACTGACATCAGCACCGTGACATACAGCGCTGACAGCAGCTCCGTGACATACAGCGCTGACAGCAGCTCCGTGACATACAGCGCTGACAGCAGCTCCGTGACATACAGCGCTGACAGCAGCTCCGTGACATACAGCGCTGACAGCAGCTCCGTGACATACAGCGCTGACAGCAGCACCGTGACATACAGCGCTGACAGCAGCTCCGTGACATACAGCGCTGACAGCAGCTCCGTGACATACAGCGCTGACAGCAGCTCCGTGACATACAGCACTGACAGCAGCTCCGTGACATACAGCGCTGACAGCAGCTCCGTGACATACAGCGCTGACAGCAGCACCGTGACATACAGCGCTGACAGCAGCTCCGTGACATACAGCGCTGACAGCAGCTCCGTGACATACAGCGCTGACAGCAGCTCCGTGACATACAGCGCTGACAGCAGCTCCGTGACATACAGCGCTGACAGCAGCTCCGTGACATACAGCGCTGACAGCAGCTCCGTGACATACAGCGCTGACAGCAGCTCCGTGACATACAGCGCTGACAGCAGCTCCGTGACATACAGCGCTGACAGCAGCTCCGTGACATACAGCGCTGACAGCAGCTCCGTGACATACAGCGCTGACAGCAGCACCGTAAGCAGCCCCAGGAGGAAGTCAGCACAGCACAGGGATGGTGTGATCCCCTCATAATAAGAACCCCCAGGAGGAAGTCAGCACAGCACAGGGATGGTGGGAGCCCCTCATAATAAGAACACCCAGGAGGAAGTCAGCACAGCACAGGGATGGTGGGAACCCCTCATAATAAGCAGCCCCAGTAGAAATATGACACCGCTCAACCTCTTCAAAGAGGAGGGTAGGGGCATATAGTACGGTGTGCTTTTTTGGGTCAGGGAAGTGAGCCAAATGAATTAAGAAGGTCTGTGTGCTTGATTCCAAAAATTGTTTATAGACATATACATGGTCTACTGATCACATGTGTTGAATTCCTCCGAGATCCATGCCTCATTCATTTTTAGAAATGTGAGGTAGTTAACACTGTGGTGAGCTAGGCGAGTACGCTTATCGGTCACAATCCCCCCTGCTGCGCTGAACGTCCTTTCGGACAGGACACTGGATGAGGGGCAAGCCAACAGTTCGATTGCAAATTGGGCAAGCTCTGGCCAGAGGTCAAGCCTGCCCACCCAGTAGTCTAGGGGTTCATCACTCCTCAGAGCGTCCACATCGGCCGTTAACCCAATGTAGTCGGACACCTGACGGTCTAGGCGTTCCCTGATGCTGGATCCGGATGACACCTGTCGATGGGTCGGCTGAAAGAATGACCTCATATCCGAAGTCACCAACACATCTTCAAACCGGCCTCTTCTTGCAGGCGCTGTTGGATTGGTACCCGCAAATCCTTCTCTGGGAGTGGGAATTGCTCCTCTGCCAGCGCACGCAAAAGCAGAATGCAGCATTTCTCGAAGCAAGGCCTGGAAGTGCTGCATTCTGACAGCCCTCTGCGACGGCGGTAACATTTCCGCCATTTTGTGTTTGTACCGGGGGTCTAAGTACGTTGCCACCCAGTACTGGTCCTTGACCCTCATGCTTTTTATACGGGGGTCCCTATTAAAACACTGGAGCATGAAGGCCCCCATTTGCACTAAAGTGGAAGCGGTGTGGTGGCCTGGCTCCTGCTCATCATCCAGGATAATGTCGTCCTCTTCATTCTCCTCTCCCCATCCTCGCACAACAGGGATCCCAGAAAGGTTTAAAGCATGCTCTTCTTGCTCCTGCTCATCCGCCCCGGCACCATCCTCCTCTGACTCCTCATCAGACTCCTGTTGTTGACTTGTCTCAGATAGAGTAGCCCCCCCTGGGAATTCATCCAGCATTGCGACTTCCTCATCTTCCCGCTCCTGCTCCTCCACAGCCTGATCAATGACACGACGCAATGCACGCTCCAGAAAGAAGGCATAAGGTACCATGTCACTGATGGCGCCATGGCTGCGACTGACCAGTTTGGTGATCTCCTCAAATGGCCGCAGAAGTCTGCATGTGTCGCGCATGAGCAGCCACTGGCGCGGTGAAAAAAAACCCAGCTCCCCAGAACCGTTTCTTTCGCAGAGTTCATACAGGTAGACGTTAACTGCACGTTTCTGCTGGAGCAGCCTATCAAGCATATAGAAGGTTGAGTTCCATCGCGTCGGGCAATCGCAAATAAGACGTCTGACCGGCAGATGGTGTCGCCGCTGAATGTCAGCAAGGCGAGCCATGGCCGTGTAAGATCTTCTGAAATGGGCCGAGATTTTCCTTGCCTGCCGCAAGATGTCCTGGACCCCAGGGTATTTGACAAGGAATCGCTGCACGACCAAGTTTAAGACGTGTGCCATGCACGGCACGTGCGTGATTTTGCCCTGTTTCAATGCGCTAAGCAGATTGGCACCGTTGTCACACACCACTTTACCAACTGTCAAATTGAGCGGTGTTAGCCACTCATCTGCCTGTGAACGCAAAGCTGAAAGGAGTGCCGGGCCAGTGTGGCTCTTTGCTTCCAGGCACAACAGACGCAGCACGGCATGGCAACGTCTCACCTGGCATGTGGAATAGGTTCTGGGGAGCTTGGGCGGTGCAGTGGAAGAGACGCTAGCAGCGGAAAAGGAGGAGGCAGCTGAGGAGGAGAGGGAGGAGGATGGAGTAGGAGGAGGAGAAGAAGAGTCAGGCCTGCATGCAATCCGTGGCGGTAAAACCAAATCTACACGGGTGCCACGGGTTACATGCTTGACGGCCGTCAGAAGGTTCACCCAGTGGGCAGTAAAACTGATATACCTTCCCTGCCCGTGTTTGCTAGACCACGTGTCTGTGGTCAGATGTATCTTGGCACCGACACTGTGTGCCAGAGATACATTCACTTGCCGCTGAACATGGCCATATAGCTCTGGGATGCCCTTCTCTGAGAAATACTTCCTTCCTGGGACCTTCCATTGTGGTGTTCCAATGGCCACAAATTTGCGAAAGGCCTCCGAGTCCACCAGTTTATATGGCAGTAGTTGGCGGGCTATGAGTTCTGACAAGCCAGCCGCCAACCGTTGGGCAAGAGGGTTATCCGGCGTCATCATTTTTTTACGCTCAAACATTAGGCCCACGGAAGCCTGCCTTTTTGCAGAAAAATGTGAGCTTGGCGTGATGGAAGGTGGAGTGGAGGACAATTGTGAGGAGAGAGGAGAAGGAGAAGTAGAAGACGAGGCTGGACGGTGAGAGCCTGCAGTGTGGCTTTGTGTGTTCCGTTGCTCCCACTGGGCTCGGTGATGGCTGCTCATGTGCCTTCTTAAGGCGGTCGTCCCTAGGTGAGTATTGGGCTTACCGCGACTAACGCGTTGACTGCAAAGATTGCAGATGGCAACGCTATTGTCAGCAGCGGACACGTTAAAAAAAGCCCACACTGCGGAGCCATGTGCCGGTGTCCTGGGAGCGCCAGATGTGACCGTACATGGTCGATGACTCGCTCCTGATACATTTGCAGTCTGCTTTGTCCCTGCTGTGCAATGTAAGTCATTGCTGCTTCTCCTCCCTATCTGCTGGTCCATATCTCCCTCTGAACTCCCCTCCTCTTCCTCTCTTGTGGGCACCCACGTGACATCACTAGACACGTCATCATCAACGTCACCTTCCCCACCGCTATAAGTAGAGTAGGCAGCAACACCGGGGACCAACCTCCTCCTTGGGCTGATCTGGGTACTGGCGTCAGACTGCTGAGTAGCGCTTGTTGCTACCTCCTCTTCCTGATCCAATACCAAGAGTGGCTGCGCATCAGAAATGTCCTCTTGATATGGATCGGAAAATAATTCCAGTGACTCAAGCGGAAGGTATGTGGTGGTGGTGGTGGTGGTCGTGTTGTTGGTGGTAGTGTCTTTGGGGGTGCACATAGCAGAGAGTGAAGAAGAGGGTGCAGATCGAGAGGATGAGGAGGGTGCAGAAGAGTAAGGCTGAGCGAGCCACTCAACCAAGTCTGGTGCATCCTTTAAAGTAATTGAACGCACCTTCTGCAACTTCCCACTTTGGCTCAAGCCTGTTGCTCCTGCCCTACCCCTACCACCCCTGCGGAAGGGCCTGCCTCTTCCTCTGCATGTCATTTTTTAAATGACCCTGTGACAAAACTCTTAGTCCCTATACCGCTGAAGGACTGCTGCAGTATAGGTGAGCGGTCAGCAGTGGTGCACGTCAACCCTATCTATTGTGGACCTATAGCGGTCCTTACAGAACAGCAGACTGTACCGCACTCAAGCCTATGTACCGTAGCACCCTATACCAAGTTACCAGTCCTTATAAGAACTTTTGTGGACCAAGCAGGTTGTGTATTAGTGTTTAGCAGACTGTACGTCAGTCCCTATACCGCTGAAGGACTGCTGCAGTATAGGGCAGCGGTCAGCAGTGGTGCACGTCAACCCTATCTATTGTGGACCGATAGCGGTCCTTACAGAACAGCAGACTGTACCGCACTCAAGCCTATGTACCGTAGCACCCTATACCAAGTTACCAGTCCTTATAAGAACTTTTGTGGACCAAGCAGGTTGTGTGTTAGTGTTTAGCAGACTGTGCGTCAGTCCCTATACCGCTGAAGGACTGCTGCAGTATAGGGCAGCGGTCAGCAGTAGTGCACGGCAACCCTATGTATTGTGGACCGATAGCGGTCCTTACAGAACAGCAGACTGTAACGCACTCAGGCCTATGTACCGTAGCACCCTATACCAAGTTACCAGTCCTTATAAGAACTTTTGTGGACCAAGCAGGTTGTGTGTTAGTGATTAGCAGACTGTACGTCAGTCCCTATACCAATGAAGGACTGCTGCAGTATAGGGCAGCGGTCAGCAGTAGTGCACGGCAACCCTATGTATTGTGGACCGATAGCGGTCCTTACAGAACAGCAGACTGTAACGCACTCAGGCCTATGTACCGTAGCACCCTATACCAAGTTACCAGTCCTTATAAAAACTTTTGTGGACCAAGCAGGTTGTGTGTTAGTGTTTAGCAGACTGTGCGTCAGTCCCTATACCGCTGAAGGACTGCTGCAGTATAGGGCAGCGGTCAGCAGTGGTGCACGTCAACCCTATCTATTGTGGACCGATAGCGGTCCTTACAGAACAGCAGACTGTACCGCACTCAAGCCTATGTACCGTAGCACCCTATACCAAGTTACCAGTCCTTATAAGAACTTTTG